>NC_082707.1:106926507-108126507 GCF_030144855.1 Hypanus sabinus
CACCTCTCCCCCAACCCAACCCATCCCACCTCACCTCTCCTCTCCCCTCCCCCAACCCATCCCACCTCTCTCCCCCCAACCCATCCCATCCCACCTCACCTCTCCCCCCACCCACCCATCACCACCTCACCCCCCAACCCAACCCATCCCACACCTCTCTCCCCATCCCACTCACCTCACCCCTCTCCCCATTCACCTCACCTCTCCCCACCATCCAATCCCATCTCCCCCACCACATCCCATCCCATCTCCCCCCACCACATCCCATCCCATCTCACCTCACCTCTCCCCCAACCCATCCCACCTCACCCCCCCATCCCATCCCACCTCACCTCACCCCCCCATCCCATCCACCTCACCTCACCCCCATCCCATTCCACCTCACCTCACCCCCCATCCCATCCACCACCTCTCCCCCATCCCACCTCACCTCTCCCCCCATCCCACCTCACCTCTCCCCCCCAACCCATCCCACCTCACCTCTCCCCCCACCCATCCCACCTCTCTCTCCCCCCCACCCATCCCACCTCTCTCTCCCCCCCAACCCCATCCCACCTCACCTCACCTCTCCCCCCCAACCCATCCCGCCTCACCTCTCCCCCCCAACCCATCCCGCCTCACCTCTCCCCCCAACCCATCCCGCCTCACCTCTCCCCCCCAACCCATCCCGCCTCACCTCTCCCCCCATCCCACCTCACCTCTCCCCCCATCCACCACACCTCTCCCCCCATCCCACCACACCTCTCCCCTCCATCCCACCACACCTCACCCCCATCCCACCTCACCTCTCCCCTCCATCCCACCTCACCTCTCCCTCCATCCCAACTCACCTCTCCCCTCCCCCCATCCCACCTCACCTCTCCCCCCCCAACCCAGCCCACCTCACCTCACCCCCCAACCCAGCCCACCTCACCTCTCCCCCCAACCCACCCACCTCACCTCTCCCCCCCAACCCACCCACCCACCCTCTCCCCCCCACCCACCCCCACCACCCCCCCCCAACCCACCCACCCCCCCCCCAACCCATCCCACCTCTCCCACCCACCTCACCCACCCCCCCCCCACCCACCCACCCCCCCCCCCCACCCACCCACCCCCCCCCCACCCACCCACCCCCCCCACCCACCCCCCCCCCCACCACCCACCCCCCCCACCCACCCACCCACCCCCCCCCACCCACCCACCCACCCCCCCCACCCACCCACCCACCCCCCCACCCACCCCACCCACCCCCCCCCCACCCCACCCACCCCCCCCCCACCCACCACACCCCCCCCCCACCCACCACAACCCCCCCCCACCCCACCCACCACATCCCCCCCACCCACCACCCCCCCCCCACCCCCCCCCCCCAACCCCCCACCCCAACCCCCCCCCCACACCCTCCCCCCCACCCTCCCCACCACCCCCCCCCCAACCCACCACAACCCCCCCCACCCACCCACCTCTCCCCCCCACCCACCCACCACCCCCCCACCCACCCACCTCTACCCCCCACCCAACCCACCTCCCACTTCCCCCCCCACCCATCCCACTCACCCCTCCCCCCACCCACCTCACCACCCCCCACACCCCCCCCCAACCCACCACCTCACACCCCCCCCACCCACCACACCACACCCCCCCCCACCCACCCACCACACCCCCCCCCCACCCACCTCACCCACCACCCCCCCCACCCACCCACCACACCCCCCCCCACCACACCTCACCCCCCCCCCCACCCACCTCACCCCCCCCCCCACCCCCACACCCCCCCCCCACCCACCCACACCCCCCCCCACCCACCCACACCCCCCCCCCCCACCCACCACACCCCCCCCCCACCCACCCCACCTCCCCCCCCACCCACCCACCTCCCCCCCACCCACCTCACCACTTCCCCCCAACCCTCCCACCTCACCTCTCCCCCCCACCCATCCCACCTCACCACTCCCCCCCACCCATCCCACCTCTCCCCCCACCCATCCCACCCAACCCCCCACCCACCACAACCCCCCACCCACCCACCTCATCCCCCACACCCATCCCACCTCTCCCCTCCACCCATCCCACCCCCCCCCCCCACCCACCACCCCCCACCCACCCCCCACCCACCCCCCACCCACCCCCACACACCCAACCCCCACCCACCACCCCCCCCAACCCACACCCACCCACCCCCCAACCCATCCCACCTCACCCTCTTCCCCCCCACCCATCCCACCTCACCTCACCTCTTCCCCCCCACCCCATCCCACCTCACCTCATCCCCCCCACCCCATCCCACCCACCTCTTCCCCCCACCCTTCCCCCCCACCTCTTCCCCCCACCTCTTCCCCCCCACCTCTTCCCCCCACCCCTTCCCCCCACCCCTTCCCCCCACCCCTTCCCCCCACCTCTTCCCCCCCACCCCTTCCCCCCCACCTCTTCCCCCCACCTCTTCCCCCCCACCCCTTCCCCCCCACCCCTTCCCCCCCACCTCTTCCCCCCCACCCATCCCACTTCTTCCCCCCACCCATCCCACCTCTTCCCCCCCACCCATCCCACCTCTTCCCCCCACCCATCCCACCTCTTCCCCCCCACCCATCCCACCTCTTCCCCCCCCACCCATCCCACCTCACCTCTTCCCCCCACCCATCCCACCTCACCTCTTCCCCCCCACCCATCCCACCTCACCTCTTCCCCCCCACCCATCCCACCTCACCTCTTCCCCCCCACCCATCCCACCTCACCTCACCTCTTCCCCCCCACCCATCCACCTCACCTCACCTCTTCCCCCCCACCCATCCCACCTCACCTCACCTCTTCCCCCCACCCATCCCACCTCACCTCACCTCTTCCCCCCCACCCATCCCACCTCACCTCACCTCTTCCCCCCCACCCATCCCACCTCACCTCACCTCTTCCCCCCCAACCCATCCCACCTCACCTCTTCCCCCCCAACCCATCCCACCTCACCTCTTCCCCCCAACCCATCCCACCTCACCTCTCCCCCCCCAACCCATCCCACCTCACCTCTCCCCCCCCAACCCATCCCACCTCACCTCTCCCCCCCCCAACCCATCCCACCTCACCTCTCCCCCCCAACCCATCCCACCTCACCTCTCCCCCCCCCACCCATCCCACCTCTTCCCCCCACCCATCCCACCTCTTCCCCCCCACCCATCCCACCTCTTCCCCCCCACCCATCCCACCTCTTCCCCCCCACCCATCCCACCTCTTCCCCCCCACCCATCCCACCTCTTCCCCCCCACCCATCCCACCTCTTCCCCCCCACCCATCCCACCTCTTCCCCCCCACCCATCCCACCTCTTCCCCCCCACCCCATCCCACCTCTTCCCCCCCACCCCATCCCACCTCACCTCTCCCCCCCCATCCCACCTCACCTCTCCCCCCCCAACCCATCCCACCTCACCTCTCCCCCCCAACCCATCCCACACCTCACCTCTCCCCCCCCAACCCTCCCAACCCATCCCAACCCATCCCACACCTCACCAACCTAATATTCTTCCTTTCTTTGATGGCCAATACCGTACGCCGTATGCTAATAAGCGCCAGTCGCTTGCTGCGCGTGCGTACTCTGCGCTGGTTTATTGTGTGTTGGAGCCTGAGGCCGGTTCGTGGCGGGAGTCGAACATTTTATTTTTTTTTGGCCGTTCCTGTGAAGTTGTGGTCCTGTTATTTCCTATCTCAGGCTCCGTGCGGCTAAGCCACGCAGACCTCGGCCGGCCTTTGCCTTGCCCTTTTGGGATCGCGTTACTGCCGCTTGGCGCCTTGCTCTGTCCCAGGGCCCGAGGCGGCGCCGCGATGCTGAAGAAACGTAAGGGGCGAATCGTCATCGACTCGGACAGTGATGATAGCGGGAGTGAGGAGAACCTGGACCAGGTAAGCGGAGTCGAAGAGGAGTGGTGAGGAGCCGAGGTTCTGGGATAGTGTGTTAGGTAAGGCTTAGGCCCGGGCCTTGGGAGCCTACGCTTCTGCCCATTCGCCATGTTACAGCGACCTGTGTTATCCGTTGTCCTACCACGGTTGTGGGTCAGCTTCCTATCGCCGTTGCCACTTGCTCCAACTCTTCAGTCCTCAGAAAATCTACTGTCGTCGCTTTTGATGCTGTCTCCTTCCCCTAAGGCCACGATCGGATTTGGGATTAGCCCTTACCCCGGCTGTCCTTTCTTTTACCTTGCTATTCGGTTTTCTCCAGTGTCTGTTTGAAAGCTTCAGCAAATTCTAAGCGTTATTCCTTTCCAAGTGGTTTGTTCAGCTTCCAGTCATTTGATTTACCCTTTCTATTGATGAGTTATCTTTCAGTGTGAAGGTTCCTACACCTGAACTATTAACTTTCTGTTTCCACTTTTACTGCCCATTATTTTCAGCATTTTGTTTTTTATAAACGTCATTTGGCCATTTGACCACAGGTAGTATGCCCGCCTCTTCCCCCCCACCCCCAAATGGGGTACTTAGATAAAGCAAATTGCCTCACACATTTCTTTAAGCTTTCCTTCTCTTCATGCGTAACAAGCCTCTGACAATTCAGAGAAAACTATTCCTGGTAGACCTTTTCTGCACTTTTTCCAAATCCTCCACATCCTTCCTGTAATAGAGTGACCTGAATTGCACACAGTGCAGCCTAACCAGAGTATTATACTGAGGCAATGTGATTAATATCTCTTATACTCAATACTGAGCAATGAAGTATCCCATATAATGTCTATGTGTGGCCACTTTCAGTGAGTATGGACTTGGATCTTATGCACGCACTGGTAAGGGTCCCTTGTGTTAGATCTCCTAACGAGACAATTCACACTTGCCCAGGTTCTACTCTATGTGCAATATTCTACTGTATATTGACAGTTCTCTGCACTGTTCACAACTTAAAAATTCTTTTTATCATCTGCACCCATCTACACTCCAATCTAAGTTATTTATACATTATTGCAAACAACAGCAAACCCTGGACCAGTGTCTGTCAGGAGAAATGTAAATAGGCAGTTAGGGCAGAACACTTAAGTGGCCATTCCCCTCAAAAACAAAGTATACCACTTTGGATACTTTTGTGGAGGATGACATCCCAGGAGAATGCCATGGCGGCCAGGTGCCACTCACTGAGCATGGGTCCATGGTGCAGAAGGGAAAGAGAGAGAAGGGAGCTGTAGTGTTAGGGGACTCAATAGTGAGGGGAACAGACAGGAGATTCTGTGGATGTGAATGGGACACCCGGATGGTATGTTGCCTCCCAGGTGCCAGGGTCAGGGATGTCTCGGATCGCATTTGCAACATTTTGGAGAGGGAGGTAGAGGAGCCAGATGTCTTGGTGCATATTGGTACCAATGACATAGGAAGGAAAAGAAATGAAGTCCTGAAAAGAGAATTTAGAGAGCTAGGTAGAAAGCTGACAAGCAGGATCCCCCCCCCCTCCCCCTCGGGCAGTAATTTCTGAAGTGCTGCCTGTGCCATGCGCCAGTGAGGGCATAATTTGGCAGATAAATGCCTGGCTGAGAAGCTGTGGCAAGGCTTCAGGTTCTTGGATAATTTGCTTTACAGGAATTCTGGATTCCAGGAATGAAAGGTTTATTAGGTCTGTACTTGCTGCAGTTCAGAAGGATGAGGGGGAATCTCACAGAAACCTTTCGAATGTTGAAAGGCTGAAACAGAGCATATGTGGAAAGGATGTTTTCCATGTTAGAGCTGTTGGGGAGAGTTTAAACTAATTTGTAAGGGGTTGTGAACTGGAGTGAAGGGACTTGGGAAAGGACAGATGGTAAAAAAAAGTGAAGATAGAGTGCAGACAGATTGTTAGGAAGGGCAGGCAGGACTTAATTGCAGCCATCCCTATCAAATTAGGGATGCAGAATCAGAAAGGATAGCAAATGGTACTCAAGGTGTTGTATCTAAATGCATGTGGTGTAAGAAATACAGTGGATATTCTTGTTGCAATTTTGCAGATTGCCAGGTGCGATGTTGTGGCCATCACTGAATCGTGGCTGAAGGATGGTTGTAATTGGGAGCTGAATGTCCAAGATTACGTGTTATATCAGAGGGTAGGCAGAAGCGGTGGTGTGGCTCTACTGGTAAAGAATGGCATCAAATTAGTAGAAAGATGTGACAGGATTGGGTGCTGAATCCTTGTGGGTTGAGTTAAACTACAAGGTAAAAGCATGTTGATTGCAGTTATATAAAAGGCCTTCCAAACAGTGACTGGGATGTGGACCACAGGTTACAACAGGAAATAGAAAAGGTTAGTCAAAAGGGCAATCATGTTGGTAATGGATCTCGAGAGAGAGTTTGTTGAATCCCTAAGAGATAGCTTTTTAGAGCAGTTGAACCTACTAGGGAATCAGCTGTACTGGATTGGGTGTTATGTAATGAACTGGGGGTGGCTAGGGGGCTAAAGGTAAAAGAGCCATTTGGAGCCAGTGATCACTATGATTCGAGTTTAACTTGAAATTTGGTAGGGAGAAAGTGAAGTCTGTTGTAACAGTATTTTGGTGGAGTAAGGGAAATTAATGGCAGGTATGACAGCAGAGCAGCAATGATGTGCATTTCTGGGAAATGAGTAAGGTGCAGGACATGTGTATTCCAAAAGTGTTCGCCCATCGTCATGGATGAAGATCTCGACACCGTGATGGTGTCGAGACTAGTGCATGATTTAGATTTAAGTGAGGGAGAGTTGCGCAGTGTCAGCCTCACTCTCTTCCCAATTCCCATCTGGATCCAGTGGCAAGACAAAGTCGAGATGGCTGGAGATGGGACTAGGTACAGTGGATGACCAGGTCATCTGTGTTTTGTTGTGCTCTACAAAAATGGAGAAATAGTCAAATGGTAAAATAGTACAATTGTGGCTGACCAGGAAAGTCAAAGCTATTGTAAAAGCAAAAGAAAGGGCATACAACAAAGCAAAAATTAGTGGGAAGATAAGGATTAGGAAGTTATTAAAAACCTACAAACAGCAACAAAAAAAATCATTAGAAGGGAAAAGATGAAATATGAAAGCAAGCTAGCAAATAATAACAAAGTGGATAGTAAAAGTTTTTTTCAAGTATGTTGAAAATAAAAGAGAAATGAGAGTGAATATAGGGCCACTAGAAAATGAGGCAGGGGTCAACGAGATGGCTGATGATCAAAATCAGTATTTTGCATCAGTTTTCACTGTGGAAGATATCAGCAGTATGACTTTATCATTTTCAAACTTTAATATTTTCAAACTTTTTATTAATTTTCCAACAGAGAAAAAAATTACAAATCAGAGTTTTAGCAAACACATAATACAAAAAATGCAGAAACAAAAAAATTCTGTCAAGGTCAATTAAATATAATGTGAAGCTGTTGTATATAGTATATAAACAAGAAACAACAACTCCTTGACAAATCGTAAAGAAAATAAAAAGATTGGAAATTTTATTAAAGAGAAAAAAAAACAGCTAAACTAACCTAAAACAAAAAAAAAGATTGGGCAGTCCATTTGAGGATAAAATTAGAATAAAAGAAGAAAGAAGACATCATTCCAGTCATCTCCAAACCTTTGCGGATAAGGAAAATTTTTCCTTAACAAAAATTAAAAAAGAAAGAAAAAAAAAGTAAATCATATGAAAATATTGAATAAAGGGTCGCCAGACTTGCTGAAAGTTAAAAGATGTGTCAAACGTCCGGCTTCTTATTTTCTCCAAACTTAAACAGGGCATAATGGAGGAGAGCCAGTTAAAAACAGTAGGCGGATTAGAATCTCTCCAGTATAACAAGATAGCTCTCCTAGCCAGTAAAGTTGAAAAAGCTATCACATGTTGAGCGGCAGCAGGAACTTAAGTGAATTGGGTTGTAAATCCACACCTATAACTTTTGATAATATTCTAAACACATCCCTCCAAAAATTATTTAATTTTACACAGGATCAAAACATATGAGTTAGAGTAGCCACCTCAGAGTTGCATCTGTCACAGGCTTATATTAGAAAAAATATACGCCAATTTATCTTTGGACATGTGGGCAGTGTGTACTATCTTAAAATGAATTAGGGTGTGATGTGCACAGATAGATGAATTATTAACTAGATAATAAATTTTACTCCATTGATCATCTGAAAGTGAATGTTGAAGTTCTATTTCCCAAGTACGTTTAACCTTATTAGGCGTTATACGTGCATTCATTAACTGTTTATATATAATAGCTAGTAATCGTTTTTGAAATGGTTTAAGCTGAAAAATAGCATAAACCAAATTTGGTGAATAAGCCAATGGATAGTTCGGTTAAAAAATCGTTAAAAATCCTAACTTGTAAATATCTAAAAAAAAATGTGTATTAGATATATCATATTTATCCATTAACTGTGAAAAAGACAATCCTCTGAAAGCAAATCTAAAAAATTTTTATTCCCTTAGTTTTCCATATTAAAAGGTATTATCCAGAGTTGGTTTAAAGAAAAAATTAAAATAGATATTACTAGAGAGTACAAAGTTATTTAATTCAAAGTATCTATGAAACTGAAACCAAATTTTTAAAGTATGTTTAACAATAAGACTAAGACCTTGTCTACCTATCCTGGAGAACAAAAAAGGAAGAGGAGCTCTTAGTAAAGAAGCTAAAGAAAACCCCCTCACCGAATTCTCCTCCACATGTTACCATGAAGGGCAATCCTGGTTATCTATACTATGAATCCAGAAGGTGATATAACGAATATTAATTGCCCAATAATAAAATCTAAAGTTTGGTAGCAACAGTCCTCCATCTTTTTTTAATTCTTGCAATAAAAATTTATTCACTCTGGAGCTTTTATTGTTCCAAGTGTAAGACAGCATCATAGAATCTATTTTATCAAAAAATATTTTCGGAACAAAAGATGGAACTGCTTGAACTATATATAAAAATTTCGGTAAAATAACCATTTTTATAGCATTTATTTGACTAATTAATGACATCGACATAGGTGACCATTTAGAAAGCGCTTGTTGATTATATTCAATTAGAGGGGAAAATTATACTTAAATAGGTCTTGAAAATTTTTAGTAATTTTAATACCAAGGTAAGTAAAATAGTTTTTATCAATATTAAAAGGTATTTGATCATAATAATCAGTATAATCATTAGTAGGAAATAGTTCACTTTTATGTAAGTTGAGCTTATATCCAGAGAAAAAACTAAATTCCGTAAATATAGATAACATAAATATAATAGATTTCCTGGAGTCTGAAATGTAAACTAATAAATCATCCACATATAACGAAACCTTATGTAAATTATCCCCTCTCTTAATACCCTGCACAGAGTGATAGCAAGTGGTTCTAAAACCAAATTAAATAATAAAGGACTGAGAGGACAACAAAAATAAGGAGACTCTTGATTATTAGTTATAATTGCAGCCACCCGGGCTTGATAAATCAGTTTAATCCAGGAAATAAATCCCGGACCGAAATTAAACCTCTTCAAAACCTGAAACAGATAAGGCCACTCCACCCTATCAAAAGCTTTCTCTGCATCCGGAGACACAATACATTCAGATTCTTTAACTGAGGGGGAATAAATGATATTTAACAGTCTTTGAATATTAAAATCCGAGTACCTATTTTTAATAAATCCAGTTGATCATTTGAGATAACAGTAGGCAAAATATTCTCAAGTCTATTGGCTAGAATATTAGAGAGGATTTTAAAATCTGCATTCAGTAAAGAGATAGGTCTATAGGATGTACATTCTGATAAATCTTTTCCTTTTTTAGGAATCAATGAAATTAATGCCTCATAATACGATTTTGGAAGGTTCCCAGAGGGTATAGAATCAGTAAATGTTTGTTGAAGATGTGATATAAGCATTTCATGGAAAGTCTTGTAAAATTCCACCATATAACCGTCTGGTCCAGGAGCTTTCCCTAATTGCATAGAGGATATAGCTTTAGCTATCTCCTCTTGTTTAATAGGTGTATCTAATATATCAACATCTTGAGTCAAAATTTTGGGTATATTTAATTTTTGCAAAAATTTTTTCATAATAATAGTATTGTCAGAGAATTCAGATTTATAAAGATTAGAGTAGAAATCCATAAATATCTTATTAATTTCATAAGGATCTAAGGTTTCAGTTCTATCAGGTCTACGAATTTTTAAGATCTATCTTTAACCATACCAGCCTTTAACTGACCATCCAAAAGTTTACCTGACTTATCTCCATGTATATAAAATAGACTTTTAGATTTAAGAATTTGCTGTTGGATGGGAAAGATCAGAAGCAAATCGTATTGTGTTTGAAGTTCAACCCTTTATATAGGTCTTCAGCAGGTTTTACTGAATACGCTTTATCTATCTCTCTAATTTTATTATTAAGCACTGACAGTTCCGCTTTAGTTTTCTTTCTTAAAGCTGCTGAGTATGGAATTATCTGTCCCCTAAGAAAATATTTCATTGTGTCCCATATAACCAAGTTTAACATTCCTTCAGTTGTATTAAATTCAAAAAATATAGAAATTTGCTCCGTAATAAAACTAACAAAAGCTGGATCCTGTAACAATACAGGATTCAGTCTCCACTGTGACATTTTCAAAAAGCTATCAGAAAGCTTCAGGGTTAATTTCAAAGACGCGTGATCCGACAACGCAATGATGTCATATGTACACCAACAACAGTGTAACAAACGTGTGTCTAGAAAAAAGTAATCAATTGTAGAGTATTTATGATGAATGTGTGGGAAAAAAAAAGAAAAATCTTTGTCATTAAGGTGTTTATATCTCCAGATATCGACCAGGCCATATTTTAGTAGAAAAGAAGCTAAAGCCGCTGCTTTATTAGGAAGCGATGGATTGGTTGATGACCTGTCAATCGCCAGGTTCAGACAACAATTAAAGTTACCGCCCATGATCAACTTATATTCATTCAAATTCGGTAGCTCAGAAAAAAGCTTCTTAAAAAATTCAGGACTATCTAAATTAGGTGCGTGTGCACTCACCAAAGCTACCTTTTGATTGCATAATAAACCAGTAACAAATATCTTCCAATCGAATCAGCAATTCTGTTAAAATGTACAAAAGGGATTTTGGAGTTAACAAAAATATACCCCTCTAACTTTATTAGTCGATAAAGAATGAAATAAAGGTCCTTTCCAAAATTTAAAAAGATGTCCTCGTCCTGTCTCTGTGTATGATTTTCTTGCGCAAAAATAATATCTGCATTAAATGTTTTTAATTTCTTAAAAATCTTTTTGTGCTTAATAGGATGATTCACACCATTCAGATTCCAAGAGATTATATTAATTTTATTAACATCGGTGTTTAAGATTTAATTTAATATTTTATAAAGAAAACTATTGCACAACCGTAGATTAAACCAACAGGTATGGACATGACTGGAAGGAATGACTTATTTGCGAAAAAATGTCCGTCAAAAGAACCACCCAATCGCCCAATCGAGAAAGAAAATTTATTCTAATAGTTCTCTCCACCCCCCCCCCCCCCCCCCACAAACAAAGCCAGAAAAACAGCAACCAATAGGCTGGTCGCATGCTAACCTAGTGACCCTTGACCCTATCCTTCATTTTGCAGCTATGTGTATTAAAATTGAAATATTAATCCCATCCAATTTAGCCATAATAAAAGGGACAAACAAATTCCAAATACTGCAGTGCTGTATCTAACAGTAATAAAAACATAACTGGTGATGGCCATCTTAAATTCATCTAAAGTATATTAATCACATATTCAAAGAAAATGAAATCCAAGCAAATAATATTACAACTGAAGTTCTTTCTTTCAAAAAAAGAAAAAAAGAAAATATATATATATAAATAACAAACGTAAAACTATATTAATGTTGAAACAAACAAACAAAAAGTGTAGTTCACAGCAGGTCCTATACAGATCTCTATAGTATAATACTGTAAAAGTTCCCTACAAAACAATTATAAGTATATACTAATTATTAATGAGTAAAAAAAAATTAATCAGCCACATCCCATACCAATTACTCAGGGCATCTATAAACATCTCATACATCAGAATTACCTATTCAGCAATCGGCTTAACCTTAAGATTTTTAATGTACTCCCATCCCTCCTGGGGGGAGTAGATTCTCTGTGACTGAGACCATTCAGGAAAGATTATTAGCCAAGCTGGATGCCAAAGAGATGGATGTAAATTTAGCTTATACATCTCGCTTATGACTTCTCGGTATTTCCTTCTTTCAGCAAAAATCTCAGGAGGAAAATCTTCGACTATAGAAATCTCTGTTGATTTGAAGATTATGTATGGCTTTTTTAGTTGTATAATAATATATACAATTGGCTGAGGATGCAATTCAGATGAACGCCGAAATCTTGGAACTCTATAAAGTAAAGGGCTAGCTTCCAGGGTCTCACTAAAAAGTGAGTACAGCATGTCTGAGAAGAACTTTAACAGATCACCAGCTTCAGAATTTTCAGGCAATCCTAGTATACACAAATTCCTCTGACGAGCTCTACTATCTAAATCAATCATTTTTTTCTTAGTTTCAGATAGTTCCGAGGCAATTTCATTAATTTTCATTTCCATCGAAGACATCTTCACTCCTTGTTCTTTAATAGTTTGCCTGAATTGTTCATGCTTGTTCTCAATTCGATTTGTAGTCTGTTTAAGCATCTGAAATTGAAAGTCCAAATTCTCCAGAGATTCTTGGACATTAAAGATAGATTTTTCAAGCTTCCCGTTGGTATCCGTCAGCTTATCGATCTTAGTATTGAGCGATCCAAATTCAAACTTCATATCTTGTATTGAAGAAGATATTCCTGCTAAAGTAACAGGTTCCTCTGATTTCTTTATTTCTTCAGTTTGCTCCATTTCAGGAAAAGTCTTGTTGCTTTTCAATTCAATGCCAGATTGACTTCCAGTCATCGTAATTAAATGGTAAATCCTTCAGCAGAAGCAATAAATCATCAAACTTGAAAGGAATCTGTCAGTGGGATGTAAAATATAAAGAAAAGTGGAGCCGCTATAAAACACGTCTTACTCCATGCACTGCAAAATGGTGGATCAGCAGTATGACTGATGTTGTAGTGTGTGAAGGAAGAGAAGTGGATGCAGTTACTGTTACAAGGGAGAAGGTGCTCATAAAGCTAAAGGTGCATAAGTCAACTTGGACCAGAGGAACTGCACCCTAGGGTTTAGAAAGAGAAAGCGTTAGAGATTGTGGCGACATTAGAAATGATCTTTCAAAAATCATTGGACTCTGGCATGGTGCCAGAGGACTGGAAAATTGCAAATGTTACTCCACTCTTTAAGAAAGGAGGAAGGCAGCAGCAAGGAGATTAGCCTGATGTGCCACACATGAGCTGCTTACCAAGTTAAGAGCCCATGATATTACAGCAAAGTTACTAACATGGTTAGAGCATTGGCTGATTGGCAGGAGGCAACGAGTGGGAATAAAAGGATCCTTTTCTCTTTGGCTGCCAGTGACTGGTGGTGGTCTGCAGGGGTCGGTGTTGAGACCACTTCTTTTTATGCTGTATATAAATGATTTAGATGATGGAATAGGTGGTTTTGTTGCCAAGTTTGCAGATGAATATCCTGGCGGGGAGGTTTGCTAAGGCTACTGCAGAGAGTTTAAACTAGAATTGTTAGGGGGTTGGGAACTGACTAAAGAGATTGGGGAAGAGGAGGTTGGCTCACAAATAGAGAAAGCTTGTGGACAGTGCGAGAGGGAGGATAGGCAGGTGATAGAGAAGGAATGTGCTCAGACTGAAGGTTTGAGGTTTGCCATCACTGTGGAAGACACTAGCAGTGTGCCAGATGTTGTAGTGTGTGAAGAAAGAGAAGTGAGTGCAGTTACCATTACAAGGGAAAAGGTGCTCAAAAAACTGAAAGACCTACTTGTAGATATGTCACTCAGACCAGATCAACTGCACGTTAGGGTTCTGAAAGCAGTAGCGGTAGGGATTGTGGAGGCATTAGACCAGTTAGCTTGGCCTCAGTGGTTGGGAAGATATTAGTCCGTTGTTAAAGATGAGGTTATGGAGTACTTGGTGACACAGGAGAAGATGGGACAAAGTCAGCATGTTTTCCTTGAGGGAAAACCTTGTCTGACTTGGAATTCTTTGGGGAGATTACAAGTAGGACAGATAAAGAGAATGTAGTATATTTAGACATTCAGAAGGCCTTTGACAAGGTGCCACATGTGAGACTACTTACCAGGTTAAGAACCCATGGTATTTCAGGGAAGTTACTAACATGGTTAGAGCATTGGCTGATGGGTAAGAGGCAGCGAGTGTGAATAAAAAGATCCTTTTCTGGTTGGCTGCCAGTGACTAGCGGTGTTCCACAGGGGTCGGTGTTGGGACTGCTTTTTATGCTCTATATCAATGAATTAGATGATGGAATGGGTGTCTTAGTAGATGGCAATAGGTGGCAAGTATGCAGATGATACAAAGATTGGTGGAGGCAGGTGGTGTTGACGAAATAAGTGTGCTGCAGAAGGACTTAGATTAGAAGAATGGGCAAGAAAGTGGCAAATTAAATACAATGTTGAAAAATGCATGGTCTTGCACTTCGGTAGAAGAAATAAACATGCAGACTATTTTCTAAATGGGAAGAAAATCCAAACATCTGAGATGCAAAGTGAGTCCTTGTGCAGACCACCCTAACGGTAGAGTTGAAGGAAAGGAACCCAAATGCAATGTTAGCAGTCATTTCAAGAGGTATAGAGCATAAGAGCAGGCACGTGAGGCCTCACCTTGAGTATTGTGAACAGTTCTAGGCTCCTCATCTAAGAAAAGATGTGCTGGCATTGGAGATGGTTCAGAGGAGGTTCATGAAGATTCCGAGAATAAAAAGGTTATCATAGAAGGAACGTTTGATAGCTCTTGGTCTGCACTTGCTGGAATTTGGAAGGGTGGGGGGGGGGGGGGAATCTCCTTCAAACCTTATGAATGTTAAAAGGCCTAGACAGAGTGGATGTGGAAAGGAAGTTTCCCATGGTGGGGGAGTCTAGGACAAGAGTGCACAGGCTCAAGAGGGGCTTTCATTTAAAACAGAGATGCAGAAATATTTCTGTAGCCAGAGGGTGGTGAATTTGTGGAATTTATTACCACCGGGAACTGTGGAGACCAGGTTGTTGGATGTTTTTAAGGCAGAGATTGATAGGACACAGCATGAAAGGTTACGAGGAGAAGGCCAGGGAATGGAGCTGAGGTGGGGGAAATAAAAGATCAGCCATGATTGAATGGCAGAGCAGACTCGATGGGCCAAATGTCCTAATTCTATTCCTATATCTTATGGTCTTATTTAATAATTACTATTGTTATTTCTCTTCAGTAAACTGCCTACAGTGTCTCAGTAAATGAGTTGTGAGTTCATCAGAGTGCATAAAGACTCCTGTTTGAAGGTGTAAGGGTGTGGGGGGGTACTTTTGAACCCCAGTTATGCTTTTTGCATGCATACAAGTAGGAGTCTGTCAGATTGTAAAATATATTGCCTGGCTGTTAATAACTCCTGGCTCCCTGTAAGGTCTGCTTCTCATCAGCTGGTAACATTTGCTTATTTGTTGCAAGAAAACATAAGAGGTGGAATCTCTTCATAACTCTTCTCCTGTTTAAGAGGACCATGGCTGATTTTGTAGCTCTGCAGCAATATCCCCTAATTTACCCCTAATATTTAAAAACTTAACTAATTTGTCTGAATAAGCTCAGCAACAGAGACTCCAATATTCTCGAGTAGAAAATTCCAAAAGAATCATTCTACCAGTGGATGAAGAAAATCTTCTTAAGGCTGACTACTTTTTGAGACCATGACACTTTTGATTAAAGACACGCTGACTTTCAACTCTACATATGACTTGAGTGAACAGTGGACGTGATGGGCCAAGACACTTCATCAGGTCTGGAAAAAAGAAGTCAGAGTGGGGGGAGGGGAGGAAGGATAGGTGAAGCCTGGAGAAGAGGTTGTTGATTGGTGAAAGAGATAAAGGGCTGGAGAAGGGAGACTCTAGGAGAGGATGGAAGGCTATCGAAGGAAGGGGGAGAAGCACCAGAAGGAGCTGATGGGCAGGTAAGGAGATGAGAAGAAAAATGGGAATGGTGAAGGAGAGGGAGAGAGCGATTACCAGAAGCTTGAGATATCAATGTTTATGCCATTAGGTTGGAGGCTGCCCAGATAGAGTAAGGTGTTGCTCCTCCAACTTGAATGTGGCCTCATCTCTTATTGCATCTTTTGTACCTTCTGCTCAATGAAAAAGGAGAGGGTGTCCAGGACTGATGGGATCTTTGATTAATTTAGCTGCTTTCCTGAGCCAGCACTGTATAGATGGGTCATTGGAAGGGGGTTTAGTTTACATGCTGCACTAGGCTACTTGCAGAACTTTCTGTAATTTCTTGTGCTCTTGTATAGATCAGTTCAACTGATACAGTTGAATGGCAGTAACATCTGCTTATTTTGAGATGCTTACGTGATCAATGGTTGGAATCATTTCCCAAGGGTGGAGATGTCGAAACACTAGAGGGTGCAGCTTTATGGTGGGAGGGTGAAATTTTAAAGGAGATTTTACACTGCAGTGGGTGACTAGAACATGCTACCATGGGAGGTTCGAGAAGCAAATCTAGTAATGTTTGGGCAGTATCAATGCGAGTGTTGCATTTGACACCAGCCGGTTCTTTGACTGTTTTCTTTAATTGATTTTGTTATTACCTGTCTGTCAGCCAATAAAATGTGTTTTTATTCGTTTTGCGGATTCTCAGTATTGCGATAAGGACAGTATTTGTTGCCTATTTGGGAAGTTGGAGAACCACTTTGAACCACTGAAGTCTTTCTGTTTCAGTTACTTGCACAGTTCTACCTTGGTTAGGTAGTTACTTTTCACTTTGAGTGCAGTAGTAATAGTACAGCTGATTGGCTTGTGAGGCCATTTTTCAATGATAGTGTGACATGGGTCTGAAGTTACATTGGACAGACTTGTAAAGCTGGTGTATTTACTCTCCTGACATGGTTGTTTCTGACATTCTGCTCGTTATAAGTTTTAAACTCTGCTCTCTGGACTTTCAGTACGTGCAAATCATTATAACAAGTGCATTGAGAGCAGTAGGAGAGAACCTAATCCTTTTGTGGCCCCCTTAATGAACAACAGTGTGTTGAATGACTTGTTGATCTGTTTTGCTAATGACTAGGGACAAATGTTTGTTATGTTAAATGTGCTTTCTTCTGGATAAACAATTCCATTACATATTTCTGTTCACCAACAAGAGAAAATCTGCAGATACTGGAAATCCAAGCAACACATAAAATGTTGGAGGAACTCAGCAGGCCAGGCAGCATCTATGGGAAAGAGTAAAGCTGATATTTCGGGCCTTAACAAGGTCACCACCTCCGAATTGCTATCCAGTCCCACACTTATAAGTACCTTAGCTGTAAAGTCAATTTTTTCCAAAGTCAATTTAGTTAGGGGCTACTATCAGGTGCATATGTGCTCAGAGAACATTCCCAAAACTTCTGAGCTTCTGCAAACACTGCTTGGGCAGAAAAATGCAGCAAAGACTTTCCAAACGGCTGATGGAGTCTGTATTTAAAAAATAATAGATTTCTTTTTGTTTGTATGGATGACATGGTTGTTGCCAGAGCATCCAAATCCGAACGTGTATCCCATCTTCGCACACTTTTCAAGCGCTTAAGACTATAAGATACAGGAGCAGAACTAGGCCATCTAGCCCATTGAGTCTGCCCTGTGATTTAATCATGGCCAATCCTCTTCCCCCCCACCCCCCAGCCCATTCCCAAGCCTTCTCTCCGTATCCTTTGATGTCATGGCTAACCATGAACCTATCAAACTCTGGCTTAAGTAGATCCAGTGACCTGGCCTCCGCAGCTGCCAGTGGTTTAAAAACATTCCACAAATTCATCACCCTCTGGCTAAAGAAATTTCTCCACATCTCTTTTTTAAATGGATGCTCCTGTCTAAGTCCTTCTGCAGCCTTCCTTTTTCCTCAACACTACCTGCCCATCCTCCAGTCTTTGTATCAGCTGCAAACTTGGCAGCAAAACCCTCTATTCCATTACCTAAATCATAGATACACAGCATAAAAGTAAATGGTCCCAGCACTGACCCCTATGGAACACCACTTGTCACTGGCAGTCAACCAGAAACAGATCCTTTTATTCCCACTCCTGCCTCCTACCAATCAGCCAATGCTGTAACCATGCCAGTAACTTCCGTGTATTCTATGGGTCTCCCTGATAACGAGATGTTTCACTAGTCACAAACCTTGTTAGAGAATTGTAGCTGCAGCTAGATGACTTTTGGCACAAATGGGAATTGTAAGGTGATGGGAGTTACAGAGAGGGAGTCACCTCTGTTACAGTAGGCAGGTAAAAACCCTTGTTTCCTGTCTTCTCTGAGTAACCTTTGACAATCTTACTAATCAAGAACCTGTTAGCCTCTGCTTTAAATATAGCCAATGACGTCCTCAATAGCTGTCTGTGCTGACGAATTCTACACACTCACCACCCTCCAGTTAAAGAAATTCTTCCTCATCTCTGTTCTAAAGGAAAGTCCTTCTATGGCTGTGCCCTCTGGCCCAAGACTAACCCCAGTTTAAGAAACATCCTCTTAATGGCCACTCTATCTAGGGCTTTCAATATTTGACAGGTTTCAGTGAGATCCACACCTCATTCTAATAAACTCCAGTGAATACAGGTACAGAGCCATCAAATTTTACTTGTACATTAACTTTTCAATTCTCAAAATAATTCTCATGAGCCTCCTCTAGACCATCTCCAATGCCAGCACATTCTTTTTAGGTAAGGTACCCAAAACTGCTCATCATATTCCAAGTATTGTCTGACCAATGCTATACAAAGTTTAGTAAAACCCTTGCTTTTATATTCTAGTCCTCTCAAAATGAATGCTAATGTAACATTTGCCAGCCTTAGCACCAATTCAACCTGCAAGTTAACCTTTTGGGAATCCTGCACAAAGATTCCCAAGTCCCTTTGCACCTCTGATTTCAGAATTTGCTTCCCTATTTAGAAAGTAGTCTATGACTTTATTCCTTCAACGAAAATGCCCAACCAGACACTTCCGTATACAGTCAGTTCTCCTTATCTGCGAGGGATTGGTTCCGGGACCCCTCACAGATACCAAAAAACGCGGATGCTCGAGTCCCTTATTTAACCTGTTTCAGTGCAGTGGTCTTTAGAACCTGGCGGAGCTCTGAATCCGCAGTGTTTCTGTTCACGAAAATAATCACGATCACAATTGAAAATTAAGTGGAAATAATAAAGCGATTGGAAAGAGGTGAAACGCCATTGGTCATTGGAAAAGCATTAGGCTACAGTCGGTCAACAATCGGGACAATTTTAAAGGATAAAGTGAGAAAGGCCCTGCCCTGATGTAAGTGCAGTGGTTTAATTATTAACCATATAACCATATATATTATTGAAATACATAACGTTTCTTAAGTGTTTTATATTCATAGAAAAGTAAAATATATACTATGTACTAAGACAAATGTTTGACTGACTGACGCTAAATGATGCCAGATGCACCTTTTCTGACTTAGTAAGAGAACTTCCATTTTTTTTCGATCCCGATCCACAATAACCTATACACATTCTCCCGTATACTTTAAATCATCTCTAGATTACTTATAATGCCTAATACAATGTAAAAGCTATGTATATAGTTGTTATACTGCAATGTTTAGAGAATAATGACAAGAAGAAAAAGTCTGTATATGTTTGAACAACAAGTGCTGGAAGAGCACTTCCGGGTTGTCTCAATTCGCGGTTGGTTGAACTCGTGCATGCGGAACTTGTGGATAAGGCTGTACTCTATTCAAGGCAACTTGTGAATGTAAGGAAGGACAAGCCAGTGATTGTTTACAAAAGCAGACAGCCAAGTTTAAATTGTACCACAGAGGCAAAATGCGAAGAATGCAGGACTGAAGGTGCTGTATTTAAATGTGAGTAGTAATCGAGTGGATAAAATCGTAGCACAATAAGAAATTGGTCAGTATGACATTCTGGGTAGCACTGAGTTGTGGATGAAAGAAGGCCATAGTTGGGAGCTTAACATCAATGGATATACTTGTATCAAAAGGACAGGCGAGATGGAATTACATCTTTAGAAAGAGGTGACGTAGGGTCAGAGAATGTTGAGTCTTTCTGAGTGAAGAAACTGCAAGGGTAAAAAAAACATTATGGGAATCATATATAGGCCTCCAAACACTAGCCAAGATGTGGGGTAGAGATTGCAAAGGAAGCTGGAATGGACATGTAATAAGGGTAATGACACTATTATAATGGGGGACTTCAATTTCCAAGGGGATTGGGAAAATCAGGTTGGTGTCGGATCGTAAGAGAGGAAACTTGTAAAATGCCTCCAAGATGGCTTTTGTGCTTGAGCCTACTAGGGGAAAGGCTGTCTTAGATTTGGTGTTGTGTGATAACCCTGATTTTATTAGCTCAATGTATATTTTTGTATAATAACCCAAATCTTGTATAATCTTTTGTATAATAATCCAGAGCTAATAAGCAGTGATCATAATATGATTGAATTTTGAGAGGGAGAAGCATAAGACACATGTATCAGTATTGCAATGGAGTAAAGGGAATTAAACAGAGGCATGTGAGAGAAGTTTGGCCAGGGGGATTCTGGTGGGGATAACAGCAGAACAGAGGTGGCTGAGGTTTATGGAAATAGTTCACAAGGCACAGGATAGCTATGTCCCACAGAAGTTCTCAAATTGCAGTGGTAGGCAACCTTTGCTGGCAAGGGAAGTTAAAGACTATATAAAAGCTATGGGCATATGAGGTTGCAGAAGTGAGTGGGAAGTTGGATGGTTGCGAAGCTATTAAAATCCAACAAAAGGCAATTAAAATAGCTTATAAGAAGTGAAAAGATTGAGGGAAAAGCTGATAATTTAAAGCAGGATGCTCATTTTTATGCAGAATAAAAGGGAGGTGTGAGTTGATATTGGACCACTGGAAAATGATACTGGTGAGGTAGGAATGGGGCCACAGAAATGGCGGATGAACTTAATAAGTACTTAATAAGTCTCTGCCGTGGAAGACATTAGCTGTATGCGAGAGGTCCATGAGTGTCAGGGAGCAGGAGTGAGTGCCATTGCTATTAAAAAGGGAAAAGTGCTAAGGCACCCTCAATAGTCCAGGTGATGTATCCACCTGAAGACCTGATGGACTGCATCTCAGAGTCCTGAGAGAGGTTGCTGAAGAATTAATGGATGCATTGGCCATGATCTTTCAAGAATCGTGTGATTCTGGCATGGTCTTAGAGGACTAGAAAATTGAAAATGTCACTCCACTCTACTAGCCACTCCTAGAAGGGAGGAAGAAGGAAAGAAGGGAGGAAGAAGGAGAGAAGGGAGGAAGACAAAGGGGAGGGAGTTATTAGCCAGTTAGGTTGGGAAAGTGCTGGAGTCCATTATTAAGGACAAGGCTTCTGGGTACTTGGAGACTAATGATAAAATAAGTCAAAGTCAGCATGGTTTCTGTAAAGGGAAATCTTGCCTGACAAATCTGTTGGGATTCAAGGAAGTAACAAGCAGGGTAGACAAAGGAAAGACAGCAAATGCCATTTACTTGGAACTTCAGAAGATATTTGATAAGGTGCATCTAACAAGATAAAATGCTATGATGTTACAGGAAAGATACTGGCATGGACAGAGGAATGGCTGACAGGCAGGAGGCAGTGACTGGGAATAAAAGGGACCTTTTCTGGTTGCCTGCCAGTGACGACTGGTGTCCCTTATGGGTCAGTTTTGGGACACCTACTTTTCACTTTGTCAATGATTTAAAATAATGGAATTGATGGCTTTGTGGCAAAGTTTGCAGATGATATGAAGATAGGTGGATAGGTAGGAGGTACTGAGGAATAAATGTGATTGCAGCAGGACTGGGACAAATTGGAAGAGTAGGGAAAAAAAGCAGATAGAAGACGGTGTTGGGAAATGTATGATGATGCATTTTGGTAAAAGGAACAATAGTGGAAAAAATCAGAGGTGTAGAGGGACTCCGGAGTCCTCGTGCAAGACTCCCAGAAGGTTAATTTGCGATAGTGCTGAGGCTTTATAAGACACTAACCAGACTGCACGGAGTATTGTCAACAGTTTTGGGCCCCATATCTCAGAAAGGGTGAATTGTCATTGAAGAGAGTTTAGAGAAGATTCATGAGGATGATTCTGGGAATGAAGGGGTTAACATATGAGGAGCGTTTGGCAGCTTTGGGCCTGGACTCACTGGAACTTAGAAGAATGCAGGAGGATCTCATTGAAACTTACTGGATGTTGAAACGAGTAGATAAGGTGGATATGGAGAGGATGTTTCCTTTGGTGGGGGTATCCAGAACTAGAGAGCACAGCCTCAAAATTCAGGGGTGACCTTTTAGAACAGAAGTAAGAGAAATTTTTTTTTAAGTGGAAGAGTGGTAAATCTCTGGAATGCTCTGCCACAGACTGCTGTGAAGGCAAGTCCATTTTGGTATATTCAAAGCAGAAGTTGATAGATTCTTGATTGGTCTTGGCATCGAGGGCTCTGGTAAGAGAGTAGGATCAGGGAATCACCCATGATGAAATGGCAGAGCAGACTCAATGGGCTGAATGGCCTAATTCTGCTCCTATGGTCTTATCGAATCCCTGCTATCTGCCCCTCCATTTGTCTTTGTATTCTCTGCAAATGTGGTGTAGAGCCATCAATTTCATCATCCAGTTCATTGACATATAACATGAAAAAAGATCCTAACATTCCCCACTGTGAAATGGCACTGGCAGCCAACTGGAAAAGCCCCTTGGCTTCACAATGTCACCCTTCTGCCAGTCAGCTAATCTATCCATATTAGTACCGTTCCTGTAATACAATGGACTCTTGTTTTCTATTGTATTTTTGTTTATTTTCCTGTGAATGCCTGCAATAAAATGAATCACGGGGTAGTGTATTCCAGTTAATTGGGCCATCGGTTAATTGGGGCAGGCACTTGCTTTGGACAACTCTTAAAGAACAAAAACTTATTAAGAAAATAGTGGGGTTTCCTTAAACTTATTTGGGACACTGTGCTTCTAAACTGGGACAGGATACTGTTGCCAAACAGTTTCTAACTAGCCTGTATGTATGTGGCTATTAGACACTACACCATGCTTAGAGCAATTAGTTTTTAAATGCAGATGGCCCCTGTTTTTTGAATGTTTGCTTTATGACAGCTCGCTGTTACGAAAAACCTACATTAGTACCTGTTTTCGCAAAGAGGATTTTCGCTTTTACGAGAAAAAAAGACGACAGCTTTATACGTGTGTTTACCCTAAGAAAGACTACCATGACTGTGAAGCCTTGTGCGGGCATGTGCGTGCGCATGCGTGTATATGCCGATTTTCTTCTCCAAATCGATTTTGGTTCGCTGTCTTCCCGAGTGTGATAAGTGAAACTACACCAGACAAACAATATCTTTTCTTTATATAGCTGTGAATTTATCATATCATCCCTGCTTTTACTATATGTTCAAGTTATTTTAGGTTTTATGTGCTATTTGGTATGATTTGGTAGGTTATTTTTTGGGTCTGGGAATGCTCAAAAATTTTTCCCATATAAATTAATGGTAATTGCTTCTTCGTTTTGCAACATTTTGGCTTACCAACGGTTTCATAGGAGCGCTGTACCTTTGGATAGTGGAGGAAACCTGTAGCATCATTCGTATTCAAAAAGCAGTGAATCAGTGATATTTGTCAGTGGTCAGCAAGAAATAATTTGGAACCTCTTTGCTCACAATGTTTTCAAGCATTCAGGTTTTGAGATGCCTGGAACTGCTAGGAGTGAAAATAAAGCAATTTCACTACTTCAAGTTAGGATCTGTGACGAATTTGAAGGTATTAGCAATAATTTTAAATTTACAATGAAAATTAAGATTTGGAGGATTCAATCATCAAAAGCATTGTAGGTAGAGGAGCAGCCACAATACTGCTTAGAGTCACTGAGTCACGGACTTCATAAAGTTAGTTGTGGACAAATGTGTCTCCCCCCACAAAATCACTTGGAGTCTTGCCCAACCAAAAGCTCTGGATGAACCAAGAGATCATCAGGCTGCTGAGAGTCAGATTAGTGGTGATCAGGTCAAGTAAAATACAGGAGGTCCAGACATGACCTCTGGCAATTCTGGACTAAACTGGGATCACAAAAGGATGAAGCATAGGAACACTACAGCACAACACAGGCCCTTTGGCCCACAACGTTATAGAAACATAGAAAACCTATAGCACAATGCAGGCCCTTCGGCCCACAGGGTTATGCGGAACATGTCCCTACCCTAGAAATTACTAGATTTACCTAGAGCCCTCTATTTTTCTAATCTCCAAGTACCTATCCAAAAGTCTCTGAAAAGACCCTATCATATCCACCTCTACCATCTTTGCTGGCAGCCCATTCCACGCACATTGTGCCAAGCATCTACATACTTTAGATATTACCTGGGGTTACCCATAGCCCTCTATTTTTCTAAGCTTATTCAAGAGTCTTTCTTAAAAGACCTTATCGCATCCACCTTTACCACCATCGCCGGCAGCCCATTCCATGGACTCGCCACTTTCTGTGTATAAAGAACTTATCCCTGACATGTCCTCTATATCTACTTCCAAGCACCTTAAAACTGTGCCCTCTTATGCTAGAAATTTCAGCACTGGGGAAAAAGCCTCTTGACTATCCACACGATCAATGCCTTTCATCTTGTACACCTCTATCAAGTCATCTCTCCTCCTCTGTCGCTCCAAGGAGAAAAGGCCAAGTTCACTTCTTTCATCACTTTCCCAGTGGGTCAGGAGTTTATGTACACTTTGTTAGTATTTGCTGGCATTGCCTTTAAATTGTTTGACTTGGGTCAAACATTTTGGGTAGCCCTCCACAAGCCTCTCACAGTAAGTCGCTGGAATTTTGTTCCATTCCTCCAGATAGAACTGGTATAACTTGAGTCAGGTTTGTAGGCCTCCTTGCTCGCACATGCTTTTTCAATTCTGCCCACAAATTTTCTATTGGATTGAGGTCAGAAAATGATGTCAAGTTTGGTTTCTCCTTGGGAGCAATTTCCATACGTCCGAAGGTACCACATTCATCTGTACAAACAATATTATGCAAGTATAAACACCATGGGACCACGCAGCTGTTATACCGCTCAGGAAGGAGACGCATTCTGTCTCCTAAAGATGAACATACTTTGGCGCAAAAAGTGCAAATCAACCCCAGAACATCAGCAAAGGACCTTGTGAAGATGCTAGAGGAAACAGGCGGACAAGTATCTATATCCACAGTAAAATGAGTCCTATATGGACATAACCTGATTTGCTGCTCAGCAAGGAAGAAACCACTGCTCCAAAACAGCCATAAAAAGCCAGATTACAGTTTGCAAGTGCACATGGGGACAAAGATCTTACTTTTTGGAGAAATGTCCTCTGGTCTGATGAAACAAAAATTGAACTGTTTGGCCATAATGACCATTGTTATTGTTTGGAGGAAAAAGGGTGAGGTTTGCAAGGCGAAGAACACCATCCCAACCGTGAAGCATGGGGGTGGCAGCATCATGTTGTGGGGGTGCTTTGCTGCAGGAGGGACTCGTGCACTTTACAAAATAGATGGCATCATGAGGAAGGAAAATTATGTGGATATATTGAAGCAACATCTCAAGACATCAGCCAGGAAGTTAAAGCTTGGTTACAAATGGGTCTTCCAAATGGACAATGACCCCTAAGCATTATGGCAAAGTTGTGGCAAAATTGCTTAAGGACAACAAAGTCAAGGTATTGGAGTGGCCATCACAAATCCCTGACCTCAATCCTGTAGAAAATTTGTGGGTAGAACTGAAAAAGCGTGTGCGAGCAAGGAGGCCTGCAAACCTGACTCAGTTACACCAGTTCTGTCTGAAGGAGTGGAACAAAATTTCAGCAGCTTACATGAGAAGCTTGTGGAAGGCTATACAAAACTTTTGACCCAAGTTAAACGATATAAAGGCAATGCTACCAAATACTAACAAAGTGTATGTAAACTTCTGGGAAAGTTATGAAAGAAATAAAAGCTGAAATAAATCATTCTCTCAACTATTATTCTGACATATCACATTCTTAAAATAAAGTAGTGTTCCTAACTGACCTAAGACAGGGAATGTTTTCTAGGATTAATTGTCAGGAATTCTGAAAAACTGAATTTAAATGTATTTGGCTAAGGTGTATATAAACTTCTGACTACAACTGTATATGAAGGATGTAAGAAATAAAATCAATTCAATTCATCAGAGAGACTGCCAGGTTCCATGAATTCCCATGTCCTGCATGCACTGTACAATGGGCAACCAAGACCAAATCTTCTAACCTGTTTCTTTGACCTAAGCTTCTTGAGTCAAAGCCTGATGTTCCTGGTCTACTCCCAACAATGTCTCACCCTTGCCCCTTCAGTACCTTTATTTAATTCACAGTGCTCTGCTCCTGATGCTGATTGGACCTCTGTAATGTCCGAACGCCCACAAAGCTCACCTTTTATACTAGCTTTGCTGTCCTGCGAGTAACCTCTTTGAAATGCTTTGCTCCCAGCACTGATTGGAGCTCTGGAGTATAATCATGGATAAATCATAAATCTTTTCCCCCTTCCACCCTCTTAATGGAAAAAATCTCCTTCATCCTGGTCTTTGTGCTTTACATCAGTTTCTCCTTTTGACATATTTCTTTCTGGAGTGAAGTTCTTGCTTTCCTTTCTAATGCTGCTCACCACTTAAGGAAATTATGTCTCAGTTAATTCAAACTTTTTCAGAATAAACCTTGTTTCCAGAATAAAAAACAAATATACTGTATCCTATTCAAAGATGTTTATTAACTATATCCTTTACATTCATTATCCTTAACTACATCTTCACATTCCTCCTGTAATATTGTGACCACTGGTATTCAGTTCTACCCCAATTGCATTTAATGACTTTGCTCATAAGACAATTTCTTCACATTTCAACTACCAACTGATCTATTACCTTTCAATAAAGTCCCTTACTCCTATTTTCTGTTAATTGTGTATCCCTTGTCTACCCTTCTCAGACACATTACCTTGCACTTCTCCAGATTGGATTCTACTTAATTTTCCTTTTTATTCAGACAGTTTATACTTTCATGTAATCTATAATTTTTTCACATTATCGATCAGATGGCCAGCTTTTTTGTAATGTGCATCACCTCACCAAAAGCTAAGGACATGGTACTGAGCTCCGCAGAATCTCATAAGTGATTCCCTGGCAGCTGTAGTAATAATAACCCTTGCCTTGATATCTCACTTCTTACCACTGCATCAATTTATTCTATTTTTGTGACCAGTCTTCATGTGAGAGCTGAATAAAAACCTTAAGACTGTATAAGCAACATTGTGGCGACCCATTTCCTGGCACATCCGAACCGGCTCACAATTAGGTAGCCTACGGGGGTTTGCGAGCACAGAGCTTTGGAGCCTCTGCGCCACGGGGGGCAGGTTGAGGGAGGCTTAAAAGTGAGGCTGAGGATTTCGAATAAAGTTTTTTCCTTCGACTGCAGTTACCGACTCCGTGTCATAATTTTAGCGCTGCATGTAGCACACCGCTACAATTGGTGACCCCGACGGTCCAAACGATTTTTGGACCAGAAATGACCGCCGCCGCCTCTGTTCATGCGGTTTCGTTGAAACTGCCGGGTTTCTGGACACAGCGACCGAACCTATGGTTCCAGCAAGCCCTCCCTTCAGCTGCCCGGATCATGCGCCCCCTGTTCGCCCTGATGTCGGGTCCGAGCAAGGACATTACCTGGGATGAGGAGTCCGCCGCCGCTTTCGTTCAAACGAAGGAAGCTTTGGTGAACGCCACAATGCTAGTACATCCCCGAATGGACGCCCCTACCGCCCTCACAGTGGACGCATCTAACACGGCAGTCGGTGGGGTGCTGGAGCAACTCATCGCAGGTCGCTGGCAACCCCTGGCATTTTTCAGCAAACACCTGCGGCCACCCGAGCTCAAGTACAGTGCTTTCGACCGGGAACTGTTGGCGCTCTACCTGGCAATCCGGCATTTCAGGTACTTACTAGAAGGTCGGCCCTTCACCGCGTTCACGGACCGCTTACCTTTGCGTTTACGAAAGCGTCTGACCCCTGGTCGTCCCGTCAGCAACGCCACCTATCCTACATCTCTGAATACACGACGGATGTCCGGCACGTCTCGGGTAAGGACAATGTCGTGGCGGGTGCGCTCTCTCGCCCTACTGTTCATGCCCTTTCCCAAGGGGTAGACTTTGAGGCACTGGCTGAGGCACAGCAGGCAGATGAGGAGATTCCGAGTTACAGAACCGCAGTCTCCGGTTTGCAGCTGCAGGACCTGCCCGTAGGCCCGGGTGAGAGGACCCTACTCTGTGACGTCGCCACCGGCCAGCCCCGTCCCGTCGTCCCGACAGCCAGGCGGCGCCGTGTTTTCGACTCCATTCATAACTTGGCCCATCCCTCCATCTGGACGAGTGTCCGGATGGTTTCCAGCAGGTTCGTTTGGCACAGACTCCGCAAACAGGTCAGTGAATGGGCCAAAACGTGCATGCACTGCCAGACGGCCAAGGTGCAGCGGCACACCAAAGCTCCACCACAGCAGTTCCATCCCGCCCACCGGCGTTTCGACCACATTCATGTGGATATCGTGGGCTCCCTGCCTCCTGACTATCGTGGACCGGTTCACAAGATGGCCAGAGGTGGTCCCGCTCACCGACACCACCTCCAAATCTTGCGCCCGAGCCCTGATCGTCACCTGGATATCTCGCTTTGGTGTACCGGCCCACATTACCTCCAACAGAGGCGCCCAGTTCACCTCCAGCCTGTGGTCAGCTATGGCCAGCCTTTTGGGGACTCAGCTGCACCACACAACTGCCTACCACCCACAGTCTAGCCCACGGGCGTTTCCACCGTCACCTGAAGTCGGCCCTCATGGCCCACCTGCGAGGAGCCAACTGGGCGGACGAGCTTCCCTGGGTCCTACTCGGCATCCGCACAGCGCCCAAGGACGACCTGCACGCCTCGTCGGCCGAGTTGATATACGGCGCGCCCTTGGTCGTCCCCGGGGAGTTCCTACCAGCCCCACGGGGGCAAGAGGAAGATCCCGCAGCAGTCCTGGGCAGTCTACGCGAGAAGCTCGGTAACCTGGCCCCCATACCCACTTCACAGCAGGGGCGGAACCCAACCTGCGTACCCAAAGACCTGCAGAACTGTAAGTTTATGTTTGTACGAAGGGGCGGGCATCGGCCACCGCTGCAGCGGCCATACGAGGGGCTGTTTATGGTGCTCCGGAACAACGGGTCCACGTTCGTGCTGGACGTTGGGGGGAAAGAGGAGGTTTTCACGGTGGACCGCCTCAAACCGGCCCATGTGGACCTGGCGCAACCGGCCGAGTTTCCGGCACCTCGGCGCAGAGGCCGACCTCCCAAGCAGGTTCCGGCCCAGACTGTGGACATTGGGGGGGTGTATCGCCGGTTCTGGGGGGGGGTGGGGGTGGGTTATGTGGCACATTTCCTGGCACATCCGAACCGGCTCACAATTAGGTAGCCTACGGGGGTTTGCGAGCACAGAGCTTTGGAGCCTCTGCGCCACGGGGGGCAGGTTGAGGGAGGCTTAAAAGTGAGGCTGAGGGTTTCGAATAAAGTTTTTTCCTTCGACTGCAGTTACCGACTCCGTGTCATAATTTTAGCGCTGCATGTAGCACACTGCTACAACATCCCATTTAATTAATTCAAACTTTCTAAAAATAATTGATGCTCATCATTTCAATGCAATCTGGATGCAGCAATAAATGTGAACTTTGAAGAGGTTTAGATATTTTTTTAAATTACAGCTTTTGTAATCTTGTAGTTACATTGGTATCTCATAAATCTTTGAGATGCAATTGATAAAAACATTGAGCAGGACCTTCACTGAGTACATTTAAAATTTGATGAGGAAAAATATGAGTATAACCAGCTACGATCAAATGAGTCCCTAGAGAAATCTAGAGGTTGTAGGAAAGTACCAAAGAATGAAATTAAGGTTTTTTTTTAAAAGAGCTTATGAAATATCTTTGGCAGATAACATTAAGAAGAATGCAAAGTCATTTTGTAAGTATGTTAGGAATAAATTGGTAACTAGGGAAAAGCTGTGACACTTTCAGGACCAAAGGTGTTATGCGTGTGGAGTGAGTAGCCCCAAATTAATTTGTCCGTATTCTTGATGGCAAATGAAATTTAGTGTAGTGAGTTCAAGGAGGGGTATATCTGTCTGGAGCATATCTGTATTAAGAAGGTGGAGCTATAAATGTCTTGAAATATATAATGGTGGGACATCTTTAAATGTGAAATACCCTTAGAGAGAAAGACCATATATTTTGGATATATACCTCAAGAATGATTGAAAAGAGATAAATAATGAATATACTGTTGGTGGCTGGTAAAAAGGCTCTTACTAGGTTATCACAGGAGAGCCCAGCTTTGAATACATGGATGGAAATTACAATGGAGATTTACAAAATGGAGAAGATAACAGCATCTGTTAATCATAAGCTGGAACAATTTGATTTATACTGGGAAAAACAGTTTAACTACATAATACCTCATAGGCCTGATTTTATTCTCACAAATCAATGAATCTGTTGTAAAAAAAAAATCACTCCCTACTTATACATAGTTCTTTCCTTTTGCTTGTTTTTTCTTTCCACTCTTTTCTATAAGTGTATACCTCGGATAAATACTTTGTGGAGATTTGTGATATATATGATTATATGATATATATGTACAATGTCTGAAATAGAACTTACGGAAATGTTTGATGATGAACTTCTTTCTTCTTTCTTTTTCAATCTTTTTATTAGTTTTTTTAAAAAAAGAACATATAATATATTAAATAGGTTATGAATACAATAGATTTGAAATTAAATTAGTAACAAGATAACTATCTTATTAAACTATCAGCGAAAAAGGATCATACAATATCAATCTAATCTATATTGATTATACATGAAAAGATTAAAAATAATCATCAAAAGAAAAAAAAAGTATAAAATATAAGAAAAAATGTATATTTAATGAAATAATAAAAAAAATAAACCTAAACTAAAATGGGCAGTAATAATAGTTTATATGTATATGATAGTGTCAAAAACTCCGGAACTCCATACCAGAACAAGAATAATAAGAGTAAAGGTCTGGAAGAAGTCAAATTAATTCATATGAAAGTGTCGAATGCCAAGTTTCTTCAAATTTAATTGATGAATCAAAAATAGTACTTCTAATTTTTTCTAAACTTAAACAAGAAATAGTTTGAGAGAACCACTGAAATGTGGTAGGAGGATTTACTTCTTTCCAATTTTGTAATATAGATCTCCTGGCCATTAATGTTACAAAGGCAATCATTCGTCTAATTGAAGGGGAGAATCGACTATCATCTTCATTTGGTATACCAAAAATTGCAGTGATAAAATGAGGTTGTAAATCAATATTCCAAATTGAGGAAATGGTAGCAAATATGTCCTTCCAATAGTTATGTAAAGTAGGACATGACCAAAACATGTGGGTCAATGAAGCCACATCTAAATGACATCTGTCACATTGAGGATTAACATGAGAATAAAACCGAGCAAGCTTATCTTTAGACATATGAGCTCTATGTACAACCTTAAATTGTATTAAAGCATGTTTAGCACATATAGAAGAAGAATTAACCATTTGTAAAATTTTTTCCCATTTTTCCGTTGAAATATTGTATTGAAGTTCTTTTTCCCATTCCTGTTTAATTCTACCTAATATCTCTGGTTGTATCTTCATAATCATATTATAAATAAGAGCCACTAATCTCTTCTGACAGGGATTTAAAATAAAAATCATATCTGAAAAATCTATCAAAGTTGAATTATGAAAGGATGGTAAAACTTTATACAAAAAGTTTCTAATTTGTAAATATCTAAAAAACTTAGATATAGGTAATTTAAATTTGTTAGAAAGTTGATCAAAAGACATCAAACTACCTTCAGAAAAAAGATCGCGAAAACATATTTTACCTTTCCTTTTCCATATACTAAAAGCTTGATCTGTTAAAGAGGGTTTAAAGAAAAAGTTAAGTAAGATAGGGCTATCAAGAACGAAGTTTTTTAGAGTAAAACATTTACGAAATTGAAACCAAATTCGTAATGTATGTTTGACAATAGGGTTAGATATCTGTTAAGTTTAACTAAATCAACAGGGAGAGAAGAACCAAGAACAGAAAATAGAGAATATCCTTGTGTATCATTACATTCTAAATTTACCCATTGTGGGCACAATGGTAAATCTAAATCTAATTTCCAGTATAATAAATTCCGAATATTATTCGCCCAATAGTAAAATCTAAAATTGGGTAAAGCTAAACCACCATCTTTTTTAGATTTCTGTAACTGTCTTTTACTTAATCTGGGGTTTTTATTTTGCCACACAAATGAGGAAATTTTTGAATCAATGTTATCAAAAAAAGACTTAGGAATAAAAGTTGGTAAGGCTTGAAATAAATATAAAAATTTCGGTAAAGTCATCATTTTAACAGCATTGATCCGACCAACCAATGATAAGGATAAAGGAGACCATCTAGTAGTAAGTTGTTGAATTTGATGAAGCATAGGTAAAAAATTCAATCTGAATAAATCTTTATATTTCTTGGTAATTTTTATACCTAAATAAATGAAATTATCAGTAACAATTTTAAATGGTATCCTGTCATTGAGTAAAGTTTGTGCATTTAAAGGGAAGAGTTCACTCTTATCCAAATTTAATTTGTAACCAGAAAAACTACCAAATTGAACCAACAAGGATAGAATCGCGGGAATAGAATTATCAGGATCAGAAATATATAACAACAAGTCATCAGCATAGAGCGATAACTTGTATAATTTCTCATTACGGGTAATACCAAAAATATTAGGGGATTCACGAATTGCAATGGCTAAAGGTTCTAATGCAGTATTAAATAATAAAGGACTTAAGGGACAACCTTGTCTCGTACCACGAGATAATTGAAAAAAAGAGGATCTATAATTATTCGTAAGAACAGAAGCAACAGGTTTATAATATATTAATTTAATCCATGATATAAAATTAGAAATAAAATTAAAATTCTTCAAGGCATTAAATAAGTATGTCCATTCAACTCTATCAAAAGCTTTTTCAGCATCTAATGAAATAACACATTCTGGGGTTGTGGGTGAGGAAGTGTAAATCATATTAATAAATTTTCTAACATTAAAAAAGGAGTATCGGTTCTTAATGAAACCAGTTTGATCTCCTGAAATAATCTGTGATAGTGCCTTTTCTAACCTAATAGCTAAAATTTTTGTAAGAATCTTAGAGTCTACATTTAGTAACGATATAGGGCGATAAGATGCACATAAAGTAGGATCTTTATCTTTTTTAAGAATTAAAGAAATAGTAGCTTCATAAAAGGACTGGGGTAGTCTCTTCTTAATAAATGCATCATTAAGGATTTCACATAGCCAAGGGGAAAGCAAAGAAGAAAAAGTTTTAAAAAATTCTATAATATAACCATCAGCGCCAGGAGCTTTCCTTGAATTCATCGATGAAATAGCCTCTCCTACCTCAGCCATAGAAATAGGAGCATCAAATAAACTGCGATCTTCATCTGTCAGTTTGGGAATATTCAAATTGTTAAAAAAATTATCCATCATAGACAGATCACCATCGAATTCTGATTGATATAAAGATTTATAAAAATCTTGGAAAGTATTATTAATTTCTTTATGATCAGTAGTCAGATTACCGTCTTGTTTACGAATTTTAATAATTTGTCGCTTAGTCGAAATAGCTTTTAATTGATTAGCTAACAATTTACCAGTTCGATCACTATGGATATAAAATTGAGCCCTGGTCTTAATTAATTGATTCTCAATTGAAGAAGATAACAGTAAGCTATGTTCCATTTGCAGTTCAACTCTCTTCTTATAAAGTTCCTTGGTAGGAGTAACGGAATAAATCTTATCAATTTCTTTAATTTTATCTACCAATAAAGCTATATCTAAATATCTTTGTTTTCTTTTACCAGCAGAATATGAGATAATTTGTCCACGAATAAAAGCCTTAAAAGAGTCCCAAAGTATTCCTCTGTCAATCTCTTCGGTATAGTTTGTTGAAAAAAATAAGTCAATTTGCTGTTTTATGAAGGTAATAAATTCTGGATCTTGAAGCAAAGTAGCGTTGAGTCTCCAAGATCTAGTATTAATGAAAGAGTCCGAAATCTTGATAGATAACTTCAAAGGTGCATGATCTGAAATAGCAATAGAATCATATTTACAATCAATAACATCTGCTAATAAACGATGATCGATAAGAAAATAATTAATTCTAGAATAACTATGATATACATGTGAAAAAAACGAAAATTCTTTATCTTTAGGGTTCAAAAACCGCCATATTTCAGTAATTCCTGAATCAACCATAAAAGAGTTAATAAGTAAAGCTGATCTATTCTGAAGAGTTCGAATAGGTTTAGATCTATCCATCAAAGGATTCAAACAACAATTGAAATCTCCACCCATTATCAACATATATTCATTTAGATTAGGAAGGGCAGTAAATAAACGTTTAAAAAAATCAGGGCAGTCAAAATTTGGAGCATAAATATTAACTAAAGCCACTTTTCGGTTAAAAAGTGAACCAGTAATCAACAAAAATCTGCCCTGTGGATCAGATATAATTTCATGATGTATAAACGAAATTGAGGGGTCTATAAAAATAGACACACCCCTAATTTTAGCAGTACAATTCGAATGAAATTGTTGACCCTTCCAGAACCTAAAAAAGCGTTGATTATCCTCCCTCCTAATATGGGTCTCCTGTACAAAGATAATATTAGCATTTAGTCTATGGAATACTTTAAATATTTTTTTACGTTTAATCGGATGATTTAAACCATTAGTATTCCAAGAAATAAAATTAATAGACATCCATCATGCTAATATTAATTGTATATATCATGAAAGGTTAAAAAAGACACATAACCCATAATTCAGGAAGAAGGAAAAATGATACAGGAGCAACCGGAGAACATGACACCTCACCAATATTAATAATTTGAAGTCGGCCCATGAACTAAAAGCAAAAAAATAAAAAGCAAAAGCATGAAAAAAGATCCCTATCCCCTACCCCCACCCCTCGAAAGAAAGCCAAGCGGCAGGCGCATAAACTAACACTAATATTACCCCCATTTCAAGATGGCAGCTCCATAAAAAGATTTAAAAAAACTATATAACACCCAGATTTAAATATAGGGTTGCAAAGAGAGAATATATATCAATCAGAATGAAAAAATATAATATAATAAAACAAACGATCATTAATAAAAAAAAAGTATAAACATTAAAATTTGGAAGTGTAATATACCTTTAAAAAAAATTCCATGTTCAAATACAAGAAAAATGACGTTTCAAAAGCAAAGACTTATGGGAAGAAGAAACGACATTTTGAAAAAGCCATATTACAAAATATAAATGTAAGTTCAGCAATCTATTAAAAAATTTAATTAAAAAAGTTATCAAAATAGGATTAAAAATATTTAATAGACACTACAATATATAAAAAAGACCAAAAAATCCAAAACATTCGTCCCATTTCCAAGTGCAGGCAAACAAATAAATGCTTACAGAAAGCAAAGTCTTATGGGAAGAAGAAACGACATCTTAAAAAAAGTAAATCCTTATTACAAAATATAAACGTGTATATCCAAAACAGAAAAAAGAATAAAAAAAAGATATTATAAAAAATTAAAAGAGCATCTATAAACGATGATGATAGTAAAAAAAAAAGAAACCAGACCCGTAGATCAGGATAAGAAGTTATAACCCAGCTTCATAGGTTAAAACTTAAAATGAAATGGCATCTTCTCTCCAAAAAATCTTCAGCATAACACATAGTTCAACTTGCACTAGAAGATTGATATTCTTCAACGAATTTCTTCGCTTCTTCCGGAGTATTGAAAAATTGCTGACTGTTGTCGTTCAACGTAATTCTAAGATTCGCTGGATATCTTAAAGCCAATCGAATGAATCTGCCATCACTGGTTTAAAAGCGATTCTCGCTCTCATTACTTCGAATGAATAATCTTCAACAATTCGAAATGTGTTGCTATTGTGAGAAATCATATCTTTTTTACGAGCTAATCGAATTAAAAGCTCTTTCTCCCGAGGATAATGAAGGCGAACAATCACAGCTCGTGGTTTGCCACTCGCAGCCGAAAATCTCGCAACTCTGTGAGCGCGGTTGATAACAGGTTTAGTATGCAAACCTTCACCACCGAAAATTTCCCACAATAATTTAGAGAAAAATTCAGTTAAATCACCGGACTCAACTTTTTCGGGGAACCCGATAATTCGCAAATTCTGTCTGCGAGATCGGTTTTCGAGATCAGTAATTTTAAACTTATACTGATCTGTTGTTTTAGCAGTCGAATGTACCTTCTTCTCCAGCGCTTCAATTGTACGTACTTTTTCACGAATTAATTTTTCAAGAGTCGTGATCTTATCTTCATGCCGCTGAATATCTGATGCCTGCGATTGAAGCTTAGTATCAAGCGATCTAACAACTCCTTCAAGTTCAGATATTTTCGTGGTAAGCTTATTTTCCAAACTTGCCAGTTTACTTTCCAATTTACCTTCTAACCTGCCTTCCAAACCCGCAAGTTTAGCATCCAGAAGATGAGAAATTGCGTCGATGGATAAAGGATCCTTAGACGATTTCTTGCTTGTAGCCATTTTAAGTTTGACAAGATTAGATCAAATATTGTTTTAGGGAAAAAAAAGTTAATCAAAAGTATCAACTCATGATTAGGTTCGAAAAGATTTGATTAAAGGGTGATTATAGTTGAAAAAATGAAGAGCGCCTAAAAGGCAGATGTTTACGTCGCCCTCTTGAAACTCCACCCCTGATGATGAACTTCAATAAAAAAATAAATTACAAAAAAAGAAATATATAATGGTGGATAAATCCTCAAGGCTAGATAAGATCCACCCTAGATTGCTATGGGGGGCAACGAGGGCCCTGATTAATGTTTTTGCAGCTTTGTTAGCCAAAGTGTGGAAGATGGCTAATATTCCTTTATTTGAGAAAGGCATCAGGGATAAGCCAAATAGCTACAAGCCAGTGAGCCTTACATTAGTGATGGGGAAATTATTGACTAAAATTCCATGGGATAAGATTTGGTTATACAATATATTCTAGTTGATTGGGACACATTGGGATCAGTACATTTTGGCCCAATTAAACAACTGCCCAATTTTGGCTCAAGCAGTTCCGAAGGTTCATTGAAATAGTTAAAAGCATTAAAAAGACAAACAACTGTTTAACTAAGGAATAATTCATGTATTTACATGAAATACAGAGCTAGTTAGAACACTACCAACTAGTTCCTAATAGTATCAACAGCTCCAGTGTACGCTGCCATCTCCTTTGGTTGATGGTAATTGAACAAAATCAGCAAATAATGGACTGCAGTCACACAGTGCTTTTGTTGATTGCATTCTCCAACTCTTCATTTTCATCATAACACTCAGGATGATTGTCAATACCTGATTTCTTCATAATTCCTAACTTGTTGAAGTAGTGAAATAATTTCATTTTCACTCAGCTGTTTCTGGCATTACTAAGCTAAGTGCTTGAAACCATGGTGAGCAAAACAGTTCCAAATTGTCTTACTGTTTATTTTGCACCGTCTATCACTGACAAGAATCATTGCTTTTTGAACACAAACATACGTAACTGTTGCTATTTTAAAACTTCATCTAAGTACAGTGTAGTGTCTAACAGCCACAAAAGACGCTGTTAGAAACTGATCGGCAACGATGTCATGTTCTAATTAAATGGTATAGTGTCTCAAATACACCAAGGGTATCCTGGATTTTTTTCTTGGTTAATATTTGTTCTTCAAAAGTTGTCCAAATTTAAGCAGCTCCTCTGATGAACTTAGAACATAGAATAGTGCAGCATATTGGCCCACAATGTGCCGACCCTTAAACCCTGCCTCCCATATATCCCCCCAGCTTAAATTCCTCCATATACTTGTCCGGTAGTCCCTTAAATTTCACTAGTGTATCTGCCTCCACCACAGACTTAGGCAGTGAATTCCACGCACCAACCACTCTCTGAATAAACAAAATCTTCCTCTAATATCCCTTTGAACTGCCCACCCCTTACCTTAAAGCCATGTCCTCTTGTATTGAGCAGTGGTGCCCTGGGGAAGAGGTGCTGCCTATTCACTCTATCTATTCCTCGTAATATCTTGTTTACCTCTCTATCATATCTCCTTGCATCCTCCTTCTCTCCAAAGAGTAAAGCCCTAGCTCCCTTAATCTCTGGTCATAGTGCATACTCTCTAACCTAGGCAGCATCCTGGTAAATCTCCTCTGTGCCTTTCCAATGCTTCCACAGCCTTCCTATAGTGAGGCGACCAGAACTGGACACAGTACTCCCAAGTGTGGCCCAACGAGTGTTTTATAGAGCTGCATCATTACCTCACGACTCTTAAACTCTATCCCTCGACTTCTGAAAGCTAATACTCCATAAGCTTTCTTAACTAGCCTATCTTCCTGTGAGGCAACTTTCAGGGATCTGTGGACATGCACCCCCAGATCCCTCTGCTCCTCCACACTACCAAGTGTCCTGCCATTTACTTTGTACTCTGCTTTGGAGTTTGTCCTTCCAAAGTGTACCACCTTACACATCTGTGGGTTGAAGTCCATCTGCCACTTCTCAGCCCACTTCTGCATCCTGTCAATGTCCCTCTGCAATCTTCGACAATCCTGTACGCTATCCACAACACCAACAACCTTTGTGTCGTCTGCAAACTTGCCAACCCACCCTTCTACCCCCACATCTAGATTGTTAATAAAAATCACGAAAAGTAGAGGTCCCAGAATGGATCCCTGTGGAATACCACTAGTCACAATTCTCCAGTCTGAATGTACTCCCTCCACCACGACCCTCTGCTTTCTGCAGGCAAGCCAGTTCTGAATCCACCTGGTCAAACTACCCTGGATCCCATGCCTTCTGACTTTCTGAATAAGCCTACTGTGTGGAACCTTATCAAATGCCTTACTAAAATCCATGTAGTTCATCTCCACTGCACTGCCCTCATCTGTATGCCATGGTCACCTCCTCAAATAACTCTTAACAGGCTTGTTAGACACTACCTGCCCTTCACAATGCCTGTCCCTGAGCAGACCATGATTCTCTAAATGCCCATAGATCGTATCTCCAAGAATCTTTTCCAGCAGCTTTCCCACCACAGACGGAAGTCTCACTGGTCTATAATTACCCGGACTATCTCTACAACCTTTTTTGAACAAGGGAACAACATTCGGCTCCCTCCATTCCCCTGGACAACGAGGACATAAAGATCCTTGTCAGAAGCTTAGCAAACTCTTCTCTCTCCTCGTGGAGCAGCCTGGGGAATATTCGGTCAAGCCCCAGGGACTTATCCGTCCTAATATATTTTAACAAATCCAACACTTCCTCTCCCTTAATATCAACATGCTCCAGAACTTCAACCTCACTCATATTGTCCTCACCGTCATCAAGTTCTCTCTCATTGGTGAATACCGAAGAGAAGTATTCATTGAGGACCTTGCTCACTTCCACAGCCTCCAGGCACATCTTCCCACCCTTATCTCTAGTCGGTCCTAGCTTCACTCCTGTCAACCTTTTGTTCTTCACATAATTGAAGAATGCCTTAGGGCAGGGGTCAGCAACCTTTACCGCTGAAAGAGCCACTTGGACCCGTTTCCCACAGAAAAGGAAACACTGGGAGCCGCAAAACCCGTTTGACATTTAAAATGAAATAACACTGCATACAACGTTTTGTTTTGCCTTTATGCTATGTATAAACAAACTATAATGTGTTGCATTTATGAAATTGATGAACTCCTGCAGAAAAAACGAAATTACATTTCTGCATGCAACAAAAACATTTTGAACTCCGAAAAAAAGACGTTGGGTTGAAGGTTACTTTTAAGTAAAATACTCAACGTCTATTTGAGTCCTTCTTGTATTTATGAAAAACGCCAAACTTAAATTTGCCGCCAGCAGCAAACCAAAAATAACGTCAGCCAGCTGTCAACCTGAAAGATAAAAGGACTATTTCACTGAACAATGAAAACATATGAATATACGTAAAATAATAGGCAATTAAATATATATCATACTTGTTCAGGTTGACTCACACCTGACAATGCAGTCGTATTCAGTAGGGATGGATCGATGCTTAGGGGAGTGACCGGGAAGGATAATGTGTTTTTTTCCTCTCTGAACTCACAGAAGCGTTTCCCAAACGATGTTTGCATTGCGATGATTGCAGAATGTAAATACTCCGAATTTATCATGTCGTGACCTTGTTTGAACTCTCTCAAATTGGGGAAGTGAGGCAAAGTGCCTTTCTGTAAATCTCTGGCAAGCAACGTCAACTTGCGCTCGAATGCCAAAACATCCTCCAACATGTGCAGGGCTCTACGTCCTTACCCCGTTGAAGAGCTGTGTTCAGCGTGTTCAGGTGCGCTGTCATGTCTACCATGAAGTGTAGCTTTTCCAGCCACTCTGGCTGTTCCAGCTCAGGAAAGGTGAGCCCTTTGCTGCCCAGGAAAGTTTTCACTTCTTCCAGACACGCGACAAAGCGTTTCAGCACCTCCCCTCTGGACAGCCAGCGATAAAAACACGTTGTAGCGGTGTGCTACACGCAGTCAGTAAACTGCAGTCAAAGATAGCTTTATTCGAACTAAACAGCCTTGCTTTTAAGCCTCCCTCAACCCGCCCCCCCATGGGCGCGGATGCTCCAAAAGACACGTACTCACAAACCCCCGTAGGCTATCTCCCTTAGCCTGAACTCTGGCTAATTGTGAGCCGGTTCGGATGTGTCAGAAAATGGGTCGCCACAACGTCTTATTTAGATTGTACAAGATCACCGTAATCTTCAAATTTAGATTTACATTTCAAAAACTAACAAACTAACATAAAATACATTTTAATTAAATACTGACCATGTAGCGGTGTGCTACACGCAGCGCTAAAATTACGACACGGAGTCGTTAACTGCAGTCGAAGGAAAAAACTTTATTCGAAATCTTCAGCCTCACTTTTAAGCCTCCCTCAACCTGCCCCCCCCCCCCCCCCATGGCGCAGAGGCTCCAAAGCTCTGTGCTCGCAAACCCCCGTAGGTTATCTAATTGTGAGTCGGTTCGGATGTGCCAGGAAAAGGGTCGCCACAACCAATTATTTCCCAAAGCAACAGGGAGCCGCAGCACAGACGTAAAAGAGCCACATGTGGCTCCGGAGCCGCGGGTTGCCGACCCCCGCCTTAGGGGTTTCCTTTACCCTTCTCGCCAAGGCCTTCTCATGCCCCCTTCTTGCTCTCCTCAGCCCCTTCTTAAGTTGCTTTCTTGCTACCCTATATTCCTCAATAGCCCCATCTGATCCTTGCTTCCTAAACCTCATGTATACTGCCGCCTTGCACGTGACTAGATTTTCCACCTCACTTGTCACCCATGGTTCCTTCACCCTACCATTCTTTAATCTTCCTCACCAGGACAAATTTATCCCTAACATCCTGCAAGAGTTCCCTAAACATCAACCACATGTCCATAGTACATTTCCCTGCAAAAACATCATCCCAATTCGCAACTGCAAGTTCCAGCCTTATAGCCTCATAATTTGTCTTTCCCCAATTAAAATTTTTCCTGTCCTCTGATTCTATCCTTTTCCATGATAATGCTAAAGGCCAGGAAGCGGTGGTCACTGTCCCCCAGCTGCTCACCTACTGAGAGATCTGTGACCTGACCCAGTTTGTTACCTAATACTAGATCTAGTATGGCATTCCCCCTAGTCAGCCTGTCAGCATACTGTGACAGGAATCCGTCCTGGACACTCTGAGCAAACTCTGCCCCGTCTAAACCATTGGAACTAATCAGGTGCCAATCAGTATTAGGGAAGTTAAAGTCACCCATGATAACAACCCTGTTATTTTTGCACCTTTCCAAAATCTGCCTCCCAATCTGCTTCTCGGTATATCTGCTGCTACCAGGGGGCCTATAGAATACTCCCGGTAGAGTAACTGCTCCCTTAATGTGCCTGACTTCTACCCATACTGACTCAAAAGAAGATCCTGCTACATTACCTACCCTTTCTGTAGCTGTAATAGTATCCCTGACAAGTAATGCCACCCCTCCTCCCCTTTCTATCCCTTTTAAAACACTGAAATACAGGAATATTAAGAATCCATCCCTGCCCTGGTGCTGGCCAAGTCTCTGTAATGGCCACTACATCATAATTCCATGTATGTATCCAAACTCTCAGTTCATCACCTTATTTCCTGATGCTTCTTGCATTGAAGTACATGCACTTTAGCCCTTCTACCTTACTACCTTTACACCCTTTATTCTGCTTCTCTTTCCTCAAAGCCTCTTTACTTTTTAGATCTGGCTTTACTCGCACTATACTTGCAGTTCTCGCATGACCTTTATCCTCCTCCACCTCACTATCTGCTCTAACACTCTGGTTTCCCTCCCCTGCAAATCTCGTTCAAACCGTTCAGAGCAGCACTAGCAAATCTTTCCGCAAGGATATTAGTTCCCCTCCAGTTCAGGTACAACCTGTCCCGTCGGAACAGGTCCCACCTTCCCTGGAACAAGGCCCAATTGTCCAGAAACATGAGGCCCTCCCTCCTGCACCAACTCCTTAGCCAAGTATTTAGCTGCATTATCTTCCTATTTCTAGCCTCACTAGCACTTGGGATGGGTAGCAATCCTGAGATTGCAACCCTGGAGGTCCTGTCCTTCAACTTTGCACTTGAATCCCTAAATTCTCTTTGCAAGACCTCCTCCTCCTTCCTATCCATGTCATTGGTTCTTATATGGACCACGACATCTGGCTGCTCACCCTCCCTCTTGAGAATACGGAGAAATTGATCTGAGATATTGTGAACCCTGGTACCAGGGAGGCAATAGAGCATCCAGGATTCTCGATCTCTCCCACAGAACCTTTTATCTGTCCCCCTAACGATCGAATCCCCTACCACTACTGCTCTCCTATTGCTAGAGACGCAACCACTGCAACCTATGGCTGGTAGGTCATCCCCATCAACGGTATCCAAAATGGTATACCTATTATTGATGGGAACGACCACAGTGGTGCTCTGCTTTTCCTGTCTATTCCCCTTCCCTCTCCTGAGAGTCACCCATCTGCCTGACTCCTGAAACTCCTGTCTATTTCTGCCTCTGCCTCACGAATGATCTGAAGTTCATCCAGTTCCAGCTCCAGTTCCCTAACTCAGTTTGACAGGAGCTGCTGCTGGATGCACCTTTTACAGGTGTAGTCATAAGGGGGCAATTGTGTTCGCCCTGATTTCCCACATATTGCAAATGGAGCACCCAACTGCCCTAATTGCTGCCTCCATTACCTATGCTAAGTTAATTGATTAATTAAAGGAGCTTACCCGGCCTTACCTCACTGGGAGCAAGCTCGACCTCAGCCTCTGGAGCCAAAGCCTTCCTACTCTGTCTCTCACTACTCCACCTGCTCCATTAATCTGCTCGCTTTTTAAACTCTCCCGCTGTCTCACAGGCCGACCTTCACGCGCTTGCACAGTTGTGCCCCATTGAAACTGCCGAATTAACTGATGGCACAATGAACCAGAATTCACTATTTAGAAAGGTAGGGATTGACAATGGACCCTTGATATTAAAGGTAAGGCTCCATGGCATGAAAACATTTGGGAACTAGTCCAGGGAGAGTTAACATGGCTATATGAGGGAAAAATCCTGTTGTGCTAATTTGATTGAGTTTAGTCAGAGATTTGACAAGCTCTTACATGATAGGCTGGTCCAGAAGGTATATGGTATCTACGGAAAGATGGTTGATTAGATCCACAGTTGGCTTTGCAATGGATGGTGGCAGGTAGCAGTGGACGATGTTTTACAGATTGGAAGTATGACTAATGATGTACTACGTCAATTAAGTACGTATATGCTGATTTCTCTTTCTCCAATCAAATGACCCCCTTATCATTGACTTTTTGTGATCCTCACAGCTTCATTCCACCTCTTTCATTTTTTTGACTTGTTCTTTCTAAGTATTGAATACCTCATCCTTGGTCACCCTTCTGGCACATCTCAATATATCAGTATGCTTAAATACATTACTATTCCTCTGCTTTTTATTCAAATGCAGTGCATTTTGGCACAGGATATTTTTGTAATATTGATGGTCCTCTGTTTCTTTTCTGCATTATGGTCCTCTTAAGTTTGTTTGCCATAAGCCAAAGAGGGCCGGCTAGTGGTGTAGTGGCATCAGCACTGGATTTCAAGGCAGATGGTTCTGAGTTCAAACCCAGCTGGGTCTCAACCTGGGCAGCGGCAGTACCTGCGCAGAAGAAAGACCTGGCAATCTTCCTGCGTAACTTGCCATGCAATCCTGCAGTCCATGAAGTCACGAAGAGTTGGACTCGACTTTACGACTGAAGAAAAACAAAAGCCATATGGCCCATCAAATCAACTCTGCCATTCCATCATAGCTGATTTATTATCTTTCTCATTCCCATTCTCCTTCCTTCTCCCAATAACCTTTGATGTCCTTACTAAAGAAGAACCTATTCTGTCGAGGCTGTGGCCCCTATTCCTAAACTTCCTCACTATAGAAAACATCCTCTCCACATCCACTCTATTTAGACCTTTCAATATTCGATAGGTTTCAGTAAGATCCCCACCTCATTCTTCTAAATTCCGGCGGCTACAGGGCCAGAGCTATTAAATGTTTCTCAACCTTTTTATTTCCAGGATCATTCTCGTGAACCACCTCCTTTCTTGTAGTACTATGGACTCCTATCTTTTTAAGCAGCCTCGTGTGTGTCACCTTGCCAAGGCCCTCTGAAAATTCAAGTAAATAATATCCACTGGCTCTCTGGCTATTTGCCTGTTTTCTTAAAGAACTCTAACAGATTTGTCCAGTAAGATTTCTCATGCTAACTTTGGTCTTTTTTTTATCATGTTCCTTCAATTACCTCAACCTCATCCTTAATGGATTTCAACATCTTCCTAGCCACGGACGTCAGGCTAACTAGCCTATACTTTTCTGTCCTTTGCCTCCCTTCCTCCTTAGAGTGGAGTGACATTTTCAATTTTCCAGACACTGGAACCATTCCAGAGTCTAGTGATTCTTGAAAGAGCGCACCTAATTCATCTCAATCTGTTCAGACATCTAGGAGCCCTGGGGTGTAATCCATCTGGTCCAGGTGACTTATCTACCTTCAAATCCTGTAGCTTCCCAAATGCATTTTCCTTAGGAATAGCACTTCTGCTCCCTAGCGCTCTCAAATTTCTGACATACTGCTGGTTGTCTTCCACAGTGAAGACTGATGCAAAATACTTAGAGTTCGTCTGCCTTTTCTTTGTTCACTATTACTACTCCAGTGTCATTTTCCAGCCATCCAATATCCATTATCAGCTCTCTTTTACTCTTGTATATCTGAAAAAATACTTTTGACATCCTGTTTTATTGGCTAGCTCACCGTCAGCCTGATTCATCACCCTTCTCCGGAAGTTAAGTTCTATCCCTTTCTAAACTTTTTCTCTTTAATTATTCTGAAGACTCTCTTAACTTCTTCTGCACTTTCCTTCCCTTTTACTTTATTCTCACTTTTCCGAACTACTGAACCTACTATTTAGTTTAAAGACACTCTTCAACCAGTCCCACTACATACCATGGAGTGTAGCAGTTAGCGTGGCGCTATTACAGCTCAGGTCATTGGAATTAGGTGTCCTCTGAAAGCAAGTTTGTAAGTTCTTTCCCATGTGTGCTTCTTAACTCAACCTCTTGAGCCAAAGGGTCTCGGCCCGAAACGTCGACTGTACTTCTTCCTACAGATGCTGCCTGACCTCCTGCATTCAACCAGCATTGTGTGTGTGTGCCTAACTAGCTAACACTATCCCCATAAACAATGACTGCTCTGCTTAATCCTAACTTTAATTGAACTTTGCCAATTGTCTAGTAGATCACTATAATTGAAGAGGGTATGCTTACTCCAGGAATATTTCTTTCAGATGGATCTTTGTATTGTTGATCATTGATCACTCTGGAATTCATTTCAGATTGTTTAGGAGGTGACTGTATGAGTGACTAGAGAAGCAAAACTACGAGGGGTGATTGATAAGTTTGTGCCCTAAAGTCGGAGTCAATTTTAGAAAACCTAGAACATTTATTTTTCAACATCGACCCTCCTACATTTACACACTTCGTAGTCCAGCGGTCGTGGAGCATACGGATCCCTTCTTTGTAAAGTCGGCGTCTTGGACCTCCAGAAAGTGGTCCACAGCAGGGGTGATTGATAAGTTTATGGCCTAAGGTAGAAGGAGATGAGTTATACAGCTCTTGTTACATGCATATGTAGTTCAGTGCTTTGAGTGATTATGCAGAAAGTTTGAAGTTAATAACTTTTGTGGTATTTCTGTTTCAGATAATTGAAAATTACAAGTAATCCCTGTCTGAGAAATTGAACAACATTGGCCTTCGTGCAGTCATCCGCTACCTCAGTCTCAAGGGCTTATCACCCAAGGAGGTCCACGAGGACATGGTGGCAACACTAGGGGAGGGTGAAAAATGAATGTGCTAGGTCTTCTAAAATTGACTCCTACCTTAGCTACGAACTTATCAATCACCCCTCGTATTTATAGATTGGATGCAGCAAGTGTTTTCAGTGAGTGAAAATATGGATCAGTGTTTGGATCCAGAGTAGAGATCTGTTTAAATCAAGAATGGGTTTAGTTGTTAACTATTTAACAAATTGTCTCAACCCATTTAGGAGTTATTGTCCTTGGCAAAGAGGAAACGAAATGAGCCAGAACAGCAAGAACAACAGGCAAGCAAGCCATCAGCATCATCAGATTCAGAAACCTCAGACAGTGGTGATGAGGTAAATTATGCTAACTCTTAAGTTACAAGCCTAATTATCTGCATACAGTTGGCCCTCCTTATCTGTGGGTTCCGCATATGCGGATTCAACTAACCGCGGATCAGGAAAACCCAGATGTTCTTTCTCCTGCACTCATTGTTTAAGCATGTACAGACTTTTTTTTTCTTGTCATTATTCCCTAAACAATATAGTATAACAGCTATTTACATAGCATTTACATTGTATTGGGTATTATAAATAATCTAGAGATGATTTAAAGTACAGGCAGTCCCCGGATCACGAACGAGTTCTGTTCCTGAGTCCATCTTTAAGTGGGATTTGTACGTAAGTCGGAACAGGTACATCCGGTATTATTTAGCGTCAGTTAGTCAAACATTTTCTTAGTATATAGTATATATTTTACCTTTCTATGCATATAAAACACTTAAGAAACGTATGTATTTCAATAATTAAACCAGTGTGTTGCTTAGTAATAATTGTAGCTTTCACAGGGGCAAGGCCTTTCACATGCTCCATTGTTCTCATTTTATCCTTCAAAATTGTTATGATCATTGACCGACTGTAGTCTGATGCTTTTCCAATGACAGATGGCGTTTAACCTCTTTCTGATCACTATTATTTCCACTTTATTTTTAATAGTGATTGTTTTCCATCAACGGAACAGAAACACTGCGGATTCAGCAGTGCGAGCAGCGGGTCCTGAGCTCCCCCTAAAGTCCACCCGCACTGAGACAGGTTAAGGGACTTGAGCATCTGTGCTTTTTGGTATCTGTGCGGGTTCCCGGATAAGGAGGACCAACTGTATATTAGCATATATTATTTGCTATTTGTGAATATATATGAATGTTTATAGTATGTATAAAATTATGGTATATAAATTATTATGTTATGCGTACTGAGTCCAATGTGGATCATGACATACATAAAAACAAGTGAATATTGCAGAGTAGTGTTATAGTTGAAGAGAAAACACAGTGCAGGTGGACAAAAACAAAGAGCAGGACCATGATGAGGTTCAGGCTTTTGTAACTTCTGCCTGATGGGAGGTATGGGGAGAAGAGGGACTGTGGGGTGAGTGGGACCTTTGATTATGTTGGCTGCTTTACTGAGGCAGTGAGAAGTGCAGCAATTGTCTGTGAAGGGAAGTCTAGCTTTTGTGATGTTATGGCCTATGTTCAGAACACTGTAAATTTTGTGGTCTTGGGCAGAACAGTTGCCCTACCACACCATGATGTATCTGAATAGGATGATCTCTAAGATGCATCTTTGGTCATATCATCTGTTTGGCCACAGAATGAACTTGCAGTGAGCCTTGTATAAGTTATTTGAAGGGATTTGGAGAAATGGGACTTATTTGCAATTGTAAAGGCATTGACTGATATAGGAAATTCTATCTCTTAAGGTGATCTTGAGGATTGACATGGACAGGGCAGTAGCTGTGGTCTACATGGATTTTAGTAAGGTCCCTTACAAGGTAGCTCATGGTAACCTGGGCTGGAAGGGATCTATGTTAAAGTGGAATCTGAATAAAACTTAGGAGACCAGCTTCTTATAGTTACCACAGTTTATTGCGCACCGTCCTGCAAGAGTTTGAGACTCAGTTGTCAAAGGGAAGGCACGTAAGTACTGCCACCATCCGACAAGTGGGCCTGCTCCCTCAGGTTACAGCCGTATACTTATACATAGTAAGCCCCATACATTACTGTTGGAAGATGTTATTTGAACTGGTATTCCCACCAAGTCTGTTGGTTCAAAATTAGATATGCAAGATAAGAGAGTCTGCTAAATCAAGGCTTAAGGTGCGTGCGCTGCTGAGGTCTCGCGACTCCACCTTCAGAGCAGGCGACAAGGCAGCTTTAACAACAGCAAGTGCCAAACTGTCCCGAGCCATCAGAGGGACAAATTGTGCACATGCCCAGCTAATCCACAGTTACTTCCAGGACAATGGCAACATGCAGTGCATGTGGAAGGGCATCCAGGACATCACCAATTACAAGACAACATCACCTGACTGTGCAGGTGATGCCCCCCTCCCAAATGCACTGAATAACTTCTACGCCTGGTTTGAGGCGGAAAATGACGTGGCGGCAAGGAAGTCCACCCCTCCTATGAATGACCAGGTGCTGTGCTGTGCTGATGTGAGAAGAACCCTGTGCAGGGTCAACCCATGGAAGGCTGCTGGACCAGACAACATCCCTGGTAGAGTGCTCAGAGGATGTGCAGACCAGCTAGCAGATGTTCTCACTGACGTCTTCAACATCTCCCTGAGCAGCGCCACCATTCCAAAGTGCTTTAAGGCTACCACCATCATCCCCGTGCAGAAGAAGTCTTCAGTGTCCTGCCTAAATGACTTGCACTTACATCCACCATCATGAAGTGTTTCAAGAGGCTCGTCATGAGGCATATCAAGACCCAGCTGCCCCCCTCACTGGACCCCCTACAGTTTGCATACCATCCCAACCAATCAACAGATGACGCCATTGCCACCACCCTCCACCTGGCCCTAACCCACCTGGACAGAAAAGACACATACATTCGGATGCTGTTCATAGACTTTCTTTCAGCATTCAACACAATCATCCCTCAGAAACTGATTGGAAAGCTGAGCCTATTGGGCCTGAACACCTCCCTCTGCATCTGGATCCTAGACTTCATGACTGGGAGACCTCAGTCAGTCTGGATCGGGAGCAGCATCTCCAACATCATCACACTGAGCACGGGGGCTCCCTAGGGTTGTGTGCTCAGTCCACTGCTGTTCACTCTGCTGACCCACGACTGTGCTGCAAAACACAGCTCGAACCATATCTTCAAGTTCGCCGATGACACCACCTTGGTAGGTCTCATCAGCAAGAACGACGAGTCAACTTACAGAGAGGAGGTGCAGCAGCTAACGGACTGGTGCAGAGCCAACAACCTGTCTTAATGTGAACAAAACAAAAGAGATGGTTGTTGACTACAGGAGGGCACGGAGCGACCACTCCCCGCTGAACATTGACGGCTCCTCAGTAGAAATCATAAAGAGCACCAAATTTCTTGGTGTTCACCTGGCAGAGAATCTCACCTGGTCCCTCAACACCAGCTCCATAGCAAAGAAAGCCCAGCAGCGTCTACTTTTTGCAAAGTCTGAGGAAAGTCCATCTCTCCCCTCCCCCCCCCTCCCCCCCAATCCTCATCACATTCTACAGGGGTTGTATTGAGAGCATCCTGAGCAGCTGCATCACTGCCTGGTTCGGAAATTGCACCAACTCGGATTGCAAGACCCTGCAGCAGACAGTGAGGTCGGCTGAGAAGATCATCGGGGTCTCTCTTCCTGCCATCACGGACATTTATGCTACACGCTGCATCCGCAAAGGAAGCAGCATTATGAAGGACCCCATGCACCCCTCATACAATCTCTTCTCCCTCCTGCTGTCTGGGAAAAGGCTCCAAAGCATTCGGGCTCTCACGAACAGACTATATAACAGTTTCTTCCCCCAAGCTATCAGACTCCTCAATACCCGAAGCCTGGACTGACACCTTGTCCTACTGTCCTGTTTATTATTTACTGTAATGCCGGCACTGTTTTTGTGCACTTTATACAGTCCAGTGTAGGTCTGTTGTCTAGTATAGCTTTCTCTGTTTTTTTTTATTATGTAGTTCAGTCTAGTTTTTTGTACTGTCAAGTAAACCATGGTCCTGAAAAACATTGTCTCATTTTTACTATGCACTGTACCAGCAGTTATGGTCGAAATGACAATGAAAGTTGACTTGACTTGAATTACAGATAGATGTGCAGTCCAGTCCTTATCAGTTATTCCCTTTGCTAGGTCCTGACTTAATTACAGATGGATGTTCATTCTTGTCCTTATCAGTGAGCCCTCCAACCCCATCTCAAACAAGGGTACAATGTTATCAAACTCTCAATGTCTGTCTACAAGCCGGGGAGACTGGTAATGAGCCTGTCTTAGCTGGCTGCTGAAGGCTGAGTTTACTTCAGTTCAAAAATTCCTGTTCAGTCCCAATTATTCTTTTAGCCAGAGGTTATATAGGTTCAGAATGATTTTTTTTATATATATATCCCCAATTCCTCATCTAAGGTGAGCTAGTCAATTCGACACATTATTGGCATTATGGATGGAGATAGAGGTTGGTACTGACAGGTTATTTTTTAGGCTGAGGTCTCTGCTGCAGGTATCGGTTCCAGATCCCTTGTCATTTGGTTTGTACGTTAATGATTTGGATTTGAATGTGGATGGCATGGTAATTTGCAACTAGAATCAAAATTGGTGTTACATTGAACAATGAAAGAATGTGTCATTGATTACAACAGCGAAAGTATGCAAAAGAATGCAGGCTAAGTGATGCATTTTGGGAATTTAACCCAAGGCGGGACATGCACAGTGCCCAGCAGGACTCTGGGGAGTGCAGTAGAATCAGAAACCAAGGGGCACCAAAACATAATTTCCTAGTAATCGTCACACAGACTGATGTTATGAAGGAATATACTTGCACTTGTCAGCCAAGGCACTGAGTACAAGAGTGGAGCGGCTGTATAAAATGGTGGAATGACATTTGGAGTACTGTGCATTTTTTGGTGCTTGCTTTCCTGGAAGATTTGATTAAGCTAGGAAGGAGAGAGAGAGAGAGAGAGAGAGAGAGAGAGGGGGGGAGGGGGAGAGGGAGAGGGAGATCTCACTATGATGTTGCCTGGACCAGAAAGCTTTAGAAACTGAATAGGCTGAGTACTTTCTCTGGAGAAAAGGAGGCTGAGGGGCAATGTATGGAAGATTATAAAATCAATGAGCATACATAGCATAGATATGTTTTTTCTCTTTGCTTGGTCTACATAAACTATAGGGCATTGCTTTAAAATGATAGGAGGTTTAAAGGGCATTTGAGGGAAATTTTCCACACACAGTAGTTGGTATCCAGAGGGCGTGGTGAAGGCAGCACTATATCAACATCAGAGGAATCTCGAAGTATCCTTTCTAGGTCCATCACACTTTGGTATTTCAGCTGTTCTGCCCAAGACCACAAGAAACTGTGGACGCATCTCAGTCTATCGTGCAAATCAGCCTCCCCTCATTGACTCTACCTACTCTTCTCACCACCTTGATAAAACTGCCTGCATAATCAAAAACGACCCCCACTACAGGCATTTTCCCTTGAAAACACACCACCCAGGAAGCTTCTATCCGGTTATTGTAAGACTATTGAACAGATCTCTTGTACGTTAACGAATTCTTGACCTCACTATCTACTTCATATGACCCTGTAAATATATGTACATATGTTTAGAAATGATTTTCAAATGATAGTTTTCAAAACAGTTGTTCACTGTATTTCAATACATGTGACCATAATGAAACAATACCATTACCAATACTTGAATGACCAGGGAACAGAGTGGTATAAGATTAATGCAGGTGTGGGGTTGACAAAGATTAACATGAAGGCAGTTATGGAAGTAGAGGGATTAAAGGCCTCTGCTGTATTAGCCACAACAATCTCATCTCAGAATAAGGGAATAACTGAATTTGGGCAGAGAGAATCATTATAAATCTTTGAAGTTATCCTCCTGTAGGTTGATTTTAATTGTGAACATATTTAATGTATTTTTGAAATTGCAGCAATCTATAAACAATGGGAGAATTGGTAGAATTTCCTCAACTGATGGAACACTTCTAAATGGGCAACTCCCTTTCCATTTGTTGGTCCGAAACTAACATAGGCTGTGCCTGCTTTCAATGTGTATCAGTGTGTAGGAGAGGTTCCCTCAAGTCATTCCCCTAAACAACAAGTACATCGCTTTGGATACCTAACAGAGAAAAGTCACAACAGTCAGGTCTGGCACTGAGCTTCAGGCTGGGCGGTGAAATCTGGCCATGGTGCTAAAGGTCTAGGCTCCAAGTCCTTTGTGAGCAATGATCTGTTTTTTAGACAATTTAAACACTGGCCCAGATGGGCTACAAAGAAGGTGTGGAGATCTGTGTGAGATCTGATTTTGCCACGTGCCAGTGAGGGCAAGAACAGATGAATGCATGGGTGAGGATCTAGTGCAGGGGCAGAAGTTAAGATTTCTGAATCATTAGGATCTTTTCTGGGGAAGCTGCAACCTGTACAAAAGGAACGGGTTACACTTGCACCCAAGGGGGACCAATATCCTTGTGGACAGGTTTGCTAGAACATTTCAGGAGGTTTTCAATTAATTTGGCATGGGAATCCGAACTGGAGTGATAGAACTGATAAATACAGCTGAGAAAGGTGGCTGACGATGTTGAAAGGCCTAGACAGAGTAGATGTGGAAAGGATGTTTCCCATGGTGGGAGAGTCTAGGACAGGGGTCAGCAACCTTTACCACTGAAAGAGCCACTTGGACCCGTTTCCCACAGAAAAGAAAACACTGGGAGCCGCAAAACCCGTTTGACATTTAAAATGAAATAACACTGCATACAATGCTTTTTTTGCCTTTATGCTATGCATAAACAAACTATAATGTGTTGCATTTATGAAATTGATGAACCCCTGCAGAGAAAACGAAATTATATTTCTGCATGCAACAAAAACATTTTGAACTCCGAAAAAAAGACGTTGGGTTGAAGGTTGCTTTTAAGTAAAATACTCAATGTCTATTTGAGTTCTTCTTGTATTTATGAAAAACGCTGAACTTAAATTTTCCGCCAGCAGCAAACCAAAAATAACGTCAGCCAGCTGTCAACCTGAAAAATAAAAGGACTATTTCACTGAACAATGAAAAAATATGAATAATCCTAAAATAATAGGCAATTAAAATATGTATCATACTTGGTTAATGGGATTTCTGCTCCTGGACCTCAGCGCACAGCATCTGCACATCAGGGCTGTATGACGTCACCTTCATCTTTACACAGGATCGCAAGCTGTCATCTGTGAGGCGTGCACGATGTTTGTTTTTAATAAAGTTCATGTTGGAGAACACCTGCTCACATACATATGTGGATCCAAAGATCGACAGGACTCCAAGCGCATACTTTTTCATGTTTACATAAATGTCGGGCATAGCATTCCATGTTTCGAACACAAGTTTGTCCGGTTTTGGAAGGTTTTCAATATCACTCCATTTGTGATTCTGAGCAAGAATGGCCTTCTGACGGGCAACATCTTCAAGGTCTGCTGTCAAGCGTCTAAACTTGGACACCCATATGTCTTTGTCGGCTATTTCGGCCAGTTCCATCTCAAGATCAGGTTTACTCACACCTGCCAATGCAGTCGTATTCAGTAGAGATGAATCGATGCTTGGGGGAGTGACCGGGAAGGATAATGTGTTTTTTTCCTCTCTGAACTCACAGAAGCGTTTCCCAAACGATGTTTGCATTGCGATGATTGCAGAATGTAAATACTCCGAACTTATCATGTCGTGACCTTGTTTGAACTCTCTCAAATTGGGGAAGTGAGACAAAGTGCCTTTCTGTCAATCTCTCGCAAGCACTGTCAACTTGCGCTCGAATGCCAAAACTCCTCCAACATGTGTAGGGCTGTACGTCCTTTCCCCTGAAGAGCTGTGTTCAGCGTGTTCAGGTGCGCTGTCATGTCTATCATGAAGTGTAGCTTTTCCAGCCCTTTGCTGCCCAGGAAAGTTTTCACTTCTTCCAGACACGCGACAAAGCGTTTCAGCACCTCCCCTCTGGACAGCCACCGGACTTTGTTGTGCAGCAGGAGATCAGAATATGCGCTTTCCAGCTCGTCCAGTAACAAACGGAATTGACGGTGATTTGCCATTATTTTATTGACAATCTGAATGACAACATCCATTACTTCTGTGCATTCCGGAGGAAATGATTGAGTGCACAGTGCCTCTTGGTGCAAGATGCAGTGAAAAATCAGCAGCTTTCTGTCCAGCGACTTCTGCAGTAAAGCCACAATTCCCTTGTGCGTTCCCGTCATATTCGGTGCCCCATCAGTAGCTACTGACACCAGGTGGGTAGTCTTTATTCCTTTGGCTCTTAAACAATTCAAGACAGCCTCACAGATGTCCTCCCCCCGTGTTTGGTCTTTTAGAGGTATCAACTCAATCAGTTCCTCCTGTGGCCCGGCAGAGTTTACATACCGGCAGAACAGCGCTATTTGTTCAATATCACCTTTGTCTTGAGACTCGTCACAGGCAATCGAGTAGGCCACAGCTGAATTGATGTCTTTAATTTGCTGTCTTGTGATGTCTTCTGCCGTTTTTATGGTTCTGTTTTTGACAGTCTTTGCAGAGAGGGGCATATCCCTGATTTTCTGCACAATTTCACTCTTGTTTTTAAAGTCCGTGAATAGATGTTCTGAAATCTCAATGAAAGATTCTTTTATATATTCACCATCTGTAAACTGCTTCCCGTGCCTGACTATTTCCGGAGCGGCAATATAACTAGCGTATGTCGTTGGTTTTCCGGACTTCATCCATTGCTTGAAATGATTTTTGCTCAGATCAACCTTCCGCATCAGTTCCGAAACGGCTTTTTTTCTCTCATCTCCATCCGGATATTTTTGAGCAAAGGCTGCGTGTTTATTCTGGAAAAGTCTTGCGATTTTTGACTATTTGTTGTTTGGTAGTTTCTCATTGCACATTAAGCATACCGGTAAACCAGTCTCGTCAGCAGTGAAAGCAAATGAATCTGTCCACGTATCATTAAACATTCTGTTTTCTTCAGTCACTTTTCTTTTTTTAGAATTCTCCATAGTTGGCCTACCTTGGATCGAAAAATTAAAGAAATCGCGCACTGACGGGTGTCAGGTATTGGCAGTGGTGACGTATATTAATAGCGATAAAAACAAGTTGTAGCGGTGTGCTCACGCAATCAGTAAACTGCAGTCGAATAACTTTATTCGAACTAAACAGCCTTGCTTTTAAGCCTCCCTCAACCTGGCCCCCATGGGCGCGGATGCTGCAAAAGACCAATTATTTCCCAAAGCAACAGGGAGCCGCAGCACAGAGGTAAAAGAGCCTCATGTGGCTCCGGAGCCGCGGGTTGCCGACCCCCGGTCTAGGACAAGAGGGCATAGCCTCAGGATAGAGGGGTCTCCATTTAAAACAGAATGCAAAGAAATTTCTTTAGCCAAGGAATGGTGAATTTGTAGAATTTTATTACCACAGACAGCTGTGGAGGACAAGTGGTTGAGTGTATTTAAGGCAGAGCTTGATAGGTTCTTGATTGGACATGACATCAAAGGTTATGGGGAGAAAGCCGGGCAGTGGGGCCTAAGTGGGGGGGGCGGGGGATCAGCCATGATTGAATGTAGAGCAGACAAGATGGACCAAATGGTCTAAATCTACTGCTATGTCTGATAGGGCAAAATTGCGGTCAGCAGAATGGATTTCAATGTGAAAGATGGACATTAAAACCATAAGACATAGGAGCAGAATTAGCCCATCTGGTCCATCGAGTCTGCTCCTCCATTCAATGATGGCTGATTCTTTTTTTTATATATATCTCTTCCTCAACCCCAGTTCCCAGCCTTCTCCCCCTAACCAGTGATGCCATGTCTAATCAAGAACCTATCAATCTCTGCCTTAAATACACCTTTTAGCGAAAGAAATTTCTCCCCATCTCTGTTTTGAAAGGGTACCCCTCTATCCTGAGGCTGTGCCCTCTTGTCCTAGACTCTCCCACCGTGGGAAACCTCCTTTCCACATCTACTCTGTCTAGGCCTTCCAACATTTTGAAAGGTTTCAGTGAGATTTCCCCTTATTCTTATGAATTCCAGCAAGTACAGACTCAGAGCCATCAAATGTTCCTTGTAGGATAACCCTTTCATTCCTGGAATCATCCTTGTGAACCTCCTCTGGGCCCTCTCTAATGCCAGCACATCTTTTCTAAGATGAAGGGCCCAAAACTGTTCACAATACTCAAGGTGAAGCCTCACCAGTGTCTTATAAAGCCTCAGCATCACATTCCTGCTCTTGTATTCTAGACCTCTTGAAATGAAAGCTAACATTGCATTTGCCTTCCTTACCACCAACTCAACCTGCAATTTAACCTTCAGGGTGTTCTGCACAAAGGCTCCCAAGTCCCTCTGCATCTCAGACTCCCCCACTTAGTAAATAATCTGCACATTTACTTCTATTACCAAAGTGTATGACCATGCATTTTCCAGTTGTATTTCATTTGCCACATTCTTGCCCATGCTCCTAATCTGTCTAAGTCCTTCTGCATTCTGCCTGCTTCTCCAACACTACCTGCCCATCCACCAATCTTCGTATCATTTGCAAACTTGGCAACAAAGCCATCTATTCCATCATCTAAATCATTTATATACGGCATAAAAAGAAGTGGTCCCAAAACTGACCACTGCGGAACACTGCTAGTCACTACTGGCCAACCAGTAAAGGATCCTTTTATTCCCACTTGCTGCAACCACCCAATGCTTTAACCACATAAGTAACTTTTCTGTAAATCAATGGGCTCTTAACTTGGTAAGCAGCCTTGTGTGTGGCAGCTTGTCAAAGGCCTTCTGAAAGTCCAAATATACAACATCCACTGCATCTGATCCTACTTGTAATCTCCTCAAAGAATTCCAACAGGTTCATCAGGCAGGATTTTCCCTGAAAGGAACCATGCTGACTTTGTGCTATATTATCCTGTGTCACCAAGTACTCTTATCACCTCATCCTGAACCTGAACAAGGAGATTGAGAGGGGATCTGATTCCATCATATAAGATTATTAAGGGATTGGACAAGATAGAGGCAGGAAATATGTTCCAGATGCTGGGAGAGTCCAGTACCAGAGGGCATGGTTTGAGAATAAGGGGTAGGTCATTTAGGACAGAGTTAAGGAAAAACTTCTTCTCCCTGAGAGTTGTGGGGGTCTGGAATGCACTGCCTCAGAAGGTAGTGGAGGCCAATTCTCTGGATGCTTTCAAGAAGGAGCTAGATTGGTATCTTATGGATAGAGGAATCAAGGGATATGGGGACAAGGCAGGAACAGGGTATTGATAGTAATTGATCAGCCATGATCTCAAAATGGCGGTGCAGGCTCGAAGGGCCGAATGGTCTACTTCTGCACCTATTGTCTAATTGACTCCAACATCTTCCCTACCACTGAGGTCAGGCTAACTGCTCTACAGGTAGTCCCTGAGTTAGGAACAACTCATACTTACGAAACGAGGAAGGAGAACGCCATTTTAAGTCGGATTGTGACACCGTCTGCTATTTTAAGTTGGATCACGGTGCCTTCCGCCATTTTAAGTCGTTGCTGTTGACACTGTGATGAGTGTGTAACTTTGTATTTTGCTTAAATTATTCTTAGCAAGATTCACCCTCCCTTTCTGGTTGGCTGGTGGCGTAGTGAGATCAGTGCTGGGCTCGAGAATGGAGGTTCCCAAGTTCAATGCAGTGACAATCTGCTCCCGACTGTGCCGGGTTGATGTCGAGCTCGCAACTCAACCTCGTAAAAAAAAACAATGCCACCTCCAGTTAAAATTCCCACGCAGAACATTGAGGAGGATCAGATACCCAACCCCAGCACGGCCCCCACTTGTCCCATTTAACCTGTCTCAGTGCGGTGGACTTTAGGACCCAGGGAATTCAGTGTGATGGTCTTTAGGACCCAGTAAAGCTCGGGAGTCGATGGAGGTTGGGACCCACCGCCCGCAGTGTTTCTGTTCCGTTGACGGGAAGCGGTCGTGATTGAAAATAAAGTGGAAATAATAAAGCATTTGGAAAGAGGTGAAACGCCATCAGTCATTGGAAAAGCATTAGGCTGTAGTCAGTCAACAATTAGAACAATTTTAAAGGATAAAGTGAGAATAATGGAGCATGTGAAAGACGCTGCCCCGGTGGAAGCTACAATTATTACTAAGCAACACAGTGGTTTAATTATTGGAATACATACATTTCTTAAGTGTTTTATATGCACAGAAAGGCAAAATATATACTATATACTAAGACAAATGTTTGACTAACTGACACTAAATAATACCAGATGTACTTTTTCTGACTTGCGTACAAATCCGACTTAAAGACGGACTCAGGAATGGAACTCGTTTGTAACCCAGGAACTGCCTGTATAATTTACTTTCTGCTGCCTTCCTCCTTTTCTTAAAGAGTGTATGTAACATTTGCAATTTTCCAGTCCTCTGGCACCATGACAGAGTAATGATTTTTGAAAGATCATTTCTAATGCCATCACAATCTCCAATGCTACCTCTTTCAGAACCCTAGGGTGCAGTTCCTCTGGTCCCGGTGACTTATGTACCTTCTCTCTTGTAACAGTAATTGCACCCATTTGTCTTCCTTTACACGCTACAACATCAGTCATACTGCTAGTGTCTTCCACAGTGAAGACTTACACAAAATACTCATCATTTCCTTGTCCCCTGTTATTATGTCTCCTGCCTCATTTTCTAGCAGTCCCATATCCACTCTCATTTCTCTTTTGTTATTAACATACTTGAAAAAACTTGCATTATACACTTGAATATTATTTGCTAGCTTGCATCTTTTCATCTTTCCCTTCTAATGATATTTTTAGTTGCTCTCTGTAGCATTTTAGAACCCAATCCTCTATCTTCCCACTAATTTTTGCTTTGTTGTATGCCCTTTCTTTTGCTTTTACTTCCCTCGTCAGCGATGGCTGTACTATTTTACCATTTGACTATTTCTTCATTTTTGGAATACGCATGTCAGAGAAACATAGAAAACCTACAGCACTATACAGGCCTGTCGGCCCACAAAGTTGTGCTGAACATGTCCCTACCTTAGACATTACCAGGCTTACCTATAGCTCTCTATTTTACTAAATTCCAGGTACCTATCTAATAGTCTCTTAAAAGATCCTATTGTATCCGCCTCCACCACTGTTGCCGGCAGCCCATTCCACGCACTCACCACTCTGAGTAAAAAAAACTTACCCCTGACGTCTCCTCTGTACCTGCTCCCCAGCACCTGTGCCCTCTTGTGGCAACCATTTCAGCCCTGGGAAAAAGCCTCTGACTGTCCACACAATCAAGGCTTCTCATCTTATACACCTCTATCAGATCACCTCTCATCCTCCATTGCTCCAAGGAGAAAAGGCCAAGTTCACTCAACCTATTCTCATAAGGCATGCTCCCCAATCCAGACAACATCCTTGTAAATCTCCTCTGCACCCTTTCTATGGCTTTCACATCCTTCCTGTAGTGAGGCGACCAGAACTGAGCATAGTACTCCAAGTGGGGTCTGACCAGGGTCCTATATAGCTGGAACATTACCTCTCGGCTCCTAAATTCCATTCCATGATTGATGAAGGCCAATACGCTATATGCCTTCTTAACCACAGAGTCAACCTGCGCAGCTGCTTTGAGCGTCCTATGGACTTGGACCCCAGGATCCCTCTGATCCTCCACACTGCCAAGAGTCTTGCCATTAATACTATATTCTGCTGTCATATTTGACCTACCAAAATGAACCACTCCACACTTATCTGGTTTGAACTCCATCTGCCACTTCTCAGCCCAGTTTTGCATCCTATCAATGTCTCGCTGTAACCTCTTAACAGTCCTCCACACTATCCACAACACTTCCAACCTTAGTGTCACCTGCAAACTTACTAACCCATCCCTCCATTTCCTCATCCAGGTAATTTATAAAATCATGAAGAGCAAGGGTCCCAGAACAGATCCCTGAGGCACCCCAGTGGTGACCAACTTCCATGCTGAATATGACCAGTCTACAACCGCTCTTTGCCTTCTGTGGGCAAGCCAGTTCTGGATCCACAAAGCAATGTCTCCTTGGATCCCATGCCTCTTTGCTTTCTTTACTACATCTACTGCTCTTCCTTCATCAATGTGTTTAGTCACATCCTCAAAAATTTCAATCAGACTCATAAGGCATGACCTGCCCTTGACAAAGCCAAGCTGACTACTCTAAATCATATTATACCTGTCCAAATGTTCATAAATCCTGCATCTCAAAATCTTCTCCATCAACCTACCAACCACTGAAGTAATACTCACTGGTCTATAATTTCCTGGGCGATCTCTACTCCCTTTCTCGAATAAGGGAACAGCATTTGCAACCCTTCAGTCCTCTCTCCCGTCCCCACTGATGATACGAAGATAATTGCTGGAGGCTCAGCACTCTCCTCCCGCACTTCCCACCGGTCCCAGCGACTTATCCAATTTGATGCTTTCCAAAAGCTCCTACACATCCTCTTTCTTAATATCTACATGCTCAAGTTTTTCAGTCTGCTGAAAGTCATCACGATAATCACCAAGATGCTTTTCCATAGTGAATACTGAAGTAAAGTATTCATTAAGTACCTCTGCTATTTCCTTGGGTTCCATACACACTTTCCCATTATCACACTTGATATTCTTTCACGTCTTATTCTCGTGCTCTTCACATACTTGTAGAATGCCTTGGGGTTTTCCTTAATCATACCCGCCAAAGATTTCTCATGGCCCCTTCTGGCTCTCCTAATTTCTTTCTTAAGCTCCTTCCTATTTGTCTTGTAATTTTCTAGATCACTAACATTACCTAGCACTCTGAACCTTTTATAAGCTTTTCTTTACTTCTTGACTAGATTTATTACAGCCTTTGTACACCACGGTTCCTGTACCCTACCATAACTTCCCTGTCTCATTGGAACTCCACACAAATATCCCTGAATATTTTCCACATTTCTTCTGTACTTCTCCCTGAGAACATCTGTTTCCAATTTAGCCTCCAATTTCCTGCCTGATAGCCTCATAATTCTCCTTACTCTAATGAAATGCTTTTCTAACTTGTCTGTTCCTATCTTTCTCCAGTGCAATGGTAAAGGAGATAGAATTATGATCACCATCTCCAACATGCTCTCCCGCTGAGAGATCTGACACCTGACCAGGTTCATTTCCCAATAGCAAATCAAGTACAGCCTCTCCTCTTGTAGGTTTATCTACATACTGTGTCAAAAAACCTTCCTGAACACAACTAACAAACTCCACCCCATCTAAACCCCTTGCACTAGGGAAATGCCAATTGATATTTGGAAAATTAAAATCTCCCATCATGACAACTCTGTTATTATTACAGCTTTCCAGGATCTGTTTTCCTATCTGCTCCTCGATATTCCTGTTACCATTGGGTGGCCTATAAAAAAAACACCCAGTAAAATTATTGACCCCTTCCTGTTCTTGACCTCCACTCACAGAGACTTTGTAGACAATCCCTCTATGGCGTCCACCTTTTCAGCAGTGTGACACTATCTCTGATCAACAGTGTCATGTCCCCACCTCTTTTGCCTCCCTCCCTGTCCTTTCTGAAACATCTAAAACCCGACACTTGAAGTAACCATTCCTGCCCCTGATCCATCCAAGTCTCTGTAATGGCTACCACATTATATCTCACTTTATCCAGGAATGCATGCCATTGCTGCTCTGCTGACGTCCCTGTCAGCAGCTCCTTCAGCAGTAAACCCTGTCAGTAAAGTACTGTCAGCAGTAAACCCTGCCTCCCATATATGCCCCCCACCTTAAATTCCTCCATATACCTGTCCAGTAGTCTCTTAAATTTCACTAGTGTACCAGCCTCCACCACTGACTCTGGTAGTGAATATCACGCACCAACCACTCTCTAGAGTAAAAATGCTTCCTCTAATATCCCCCTTGAACTTCCCACTCCTTAGCATAAAGCCGTGTCCTCTTGTATTGAGCAGTGATGTCCTGGGGCAGAGGCGCTGGCTGTCCACTCTATCTATTCCTCTTAATATCTTGTATACCTCTGTAACACTTACCCAAAAGGCTGGTATATGCCTAGGGGAAACAGAGATCCAGCCACTCACCAACCCACCTCCCGTTTGCGCAGGTGCTGTGAGAATCGAGTTTATGCTTCGCGCCCGCCAACAGTATCAAACCCACAACAAATACCGTTATGAAATACACTTTAAAGAGTTTACTAAAATTAAAAGAGGAAAAAAACAAAAGGCGCCAACTTATCAAAGTTCAGTCTGTTTAGTGCACTCGTTGGAGCTCAACCATTGAACCATTCGACCCTTCATCGCTTGCCTCCGAGTTCCACGTCTTCCACCCCGGACTCCCTGGTGGTCTTCCGAGCGCACGTCCACCTCCCTCGGCGTCTTTCTCCCGACTCCCCTCACACCAAAAACCCCTCCCCCAAGTTCCCAGCCTCACAAGACACAATAACATTCCCCATTGATTAACAAATGAATACAATTACCGTATCAGCCATTCTAAAGCGAAACAACGGCGAGAGAAACACTTATCTGACAAAGAAGCATTCCTACTTGTAACAAACCAAAGAAGCCATTTTGAGTAACATACACAGGACATTGTACACCTCTATCATGTCTCGCCTCATCCTCTTCCTCTCCAAAGAGTAAAGCCCTAGCTCCCTTAATCTCTGATCATAATACATACTGTCTAAACCAGGCAGCATCTTGGTAAATCTCCTCTGTACCTTTTCCAATGCTTCCACATCCTTCCTATAGTGAGGCGACCAAAACTGGACACAGTACTCCAAGAGTGGCTGAATGAGAGTTTTATAGAGTTGCATGATTACCTCGCGACTCTTAAACTCTGTCCCTTGACTTATGAAAGTTAACACCCCATAAACTTTCTTAACTAGCCTATCTTCCTGTGAGGCAACTTTCAGGGATCTGTAGACATGTACCCCTAGATCCCTCTGCTCCTCCACACTACCAAGTATCCTGCCATTTACTTTGTACTCTGCCTTGGAGAGTCCTCACCGTCATCAAGTTCCCTCTCATTGGTGAATACCGAAGAGAAGTATTCATTGAGGAACTCGCTCACTTCCACAGTCTCCAGACACATCTTCCCATATTTGTCTCTAATCGGCCCTACCTTCACTCCTGTCATCCTTTTGTTCTTCACATAATTGAAGAATGTCTTGGGGTTTTCCTTTACCCTACTCGGCAAGGCCCCCTTCTTGCTCTCCTCAGCCCCTTCTTAAGCACTTTTCTTATATTCCTCAATAGCCCCATCTGATCCTTGCTTCCTAAACCTCATGTATACTGCCTTCTTGCACTTGACTAGATTTTCCACCTCACTTGTCACCCATGATTCCTTCAGCCTCCCATTCTTTATCTTTCTCACCGGGACAAATTTATCCCTAACATCCTGCAAGAGATCCCTAAGCAATGACCACATGTCCATAGTACATTTCCCTGCAAAAAACGTCATCCCAATACAAGTTCTTGCCTTATAGCCTCATCATTTGCACTTCCCCAATTAATTATTTTCCTGTCCTCTCTGATTCTATCCTTTTCCATGATAATGCTAAAGGCCAGGGAAAAACTAGATACAGTATGGCATTCCCCCTAGTTGGCCTGTCAACATACTGTGACAAGAATCTGTCCTGGACACTGAAGAAACTCTGCCCCATCTAAACCTTTGGAACTAATCAAGTGCCAATCAATATTAGGGAAGTTAAAGTCACCCATGATAACAACCCTGTTATTTTTGCGCCTTTCCAAAATCTGCCTCCCAATTTGCTCCTCAGTATCTCTGCTGCTACCAGGGGGCCTATAGAATACTCCCAATAGAGTAACTGCTCCCTTCCTGTGCCTGACTTCCACCCATACTGACTCCAAAGAGGATCCTGCTACATTATCCACCCTTTCTGTAGCTGTAATAGTATCCCTGACCAGTAATGCCACCCCTCCTCCCCTTTTTACCCCCTCGGATAGGGATACTCTTAAAACACTGAAATCCAGGAATATTGAGAATCCATTCCTGCCCTGTTGCCAGCCAAGTCTCTGTAATGGCCACTACATCATAATTCCATGTATGTATCCAAGCTCTCAGTTAATCACCTTTGTTCTTGATGCTTCGTGCATTGAAGTACACGCACTTTAGCCCTCTTATCTTACTACCTTTACACCCTTTATTCTGCTTATCTTTCCACAAAGCCTCTTTATATGTTAGATATGGCTTTACTCCATGCACTATACTTGCAGTTCTCACATGACCTTTATCCTCCTCCACCTCACTATCTGCTCTAACACTCTGGTTCCCCTCCCCTGCAAATCTAGTTCAAACCCCCTGGAACAGCGCTAGCAAACTTTCCCACAAGGATATTAGTTTCCCTCCAGTTCAGGTGCAGCCTGTCCCATCAGAACATGTCTCACCTTCCCTGGAACAAGGCGCAATTGTACAGAAACATGAAGCCCTCTTTCCTGCACCAACTCCTTAGCCAAGTATTTAGCTGCATTATCTTCCTATTTCTAGCCTCACTAGCACCTGGGATGGGTAGCAATCCTGAGATTGCAACCCTTGAGGTTCTGTCCGTCAATTTTGCACCAAACTCCCTAAACACTCTTTGAGGAACTCCTCCTTCCTATCCATGTTGTTTAGGGATCCCTACATGGACCACGACATCTGGCTGCTCACCCTCCCTCTTGAGAATACCAAGAACTCGATCCGAAATATTGCAAACCCTGGCTCTCGGGAGGCAACAAGACCATCTGAGATTCTTGATCTCTCCCACAGAACCTCCTATCTGTCCCCCTAACTATTGAATCCCCTATCACTACTGCTCTCCTCCTTTCCCTCCTTCCCTTCTGACCTGTGGGTCCAGTCTCGGTGCCAGAGACATGACCACTGCAACTTGTCCTTGGTAGGTCATCCCCACCAACAGTGTCCAAAACGGTATACTTATTGATGATAGGAACGGCCACAGTGGTGCTCTGCTCTTCCTGTCTAATCTCCTGTCTATTTCTGCCTCTGCCTCATGAATGATCTGAAGTTCATCCAGCTCCAGCTCCAATTCCCTAACTTCATTTGTCAGGAGCTGCAGCTAGATGCACCTTTTGCAGGTGTAGTCATCAGAGACAATTGTGCTCGCCCTGACTTCCCACATACTGCAAACGGAGCACCCGACTGCCCTAACTGCTGCCTCCATTACCTATTTCTAAGCTAATTAGATTAATTAAAGGAGCTTATCCGGCCTTACCTGCCTGGGAGGCTCAGCTTCTGCTTGAGTCTCGAGCCAAAAACTTCCTACTCTGTCTCCCACTACTCTGTTGCCCACTCCATTAATCTGCTCGCTTTTTAAACTCTCCCGCTGTCCCAGAGGCCGACCTTCACGCGCTTGCGCAGTCGTGCCCTGTCCAAGCTGCCGCTGCCAATCCAGTTTAGCTGATCCCTTAGTAGGCTCACTGACAAACTGCTCTAAAAAGCCATCTCGTATGCAATCAACAGGGTGATGAATAGGGCTAAAGGTGTTACATTTGAATGGGTACTATATGCAGAATAAAATAGGTGAACTTGTAGCACAGTTACAGATTGGCATGAATCTCTGAATCATGGCTGAAAGAAGATTTGAGCTGGGAGCTTAATGTCCAAGGATATACATTGTAGCGAAAGGACAGACAGATAGGTAGCTCTTGGTAAGAAATGATATCAAATCTTCAGAAAGAGGTGACAGGATCAGAAGGTGTAGAATTGTTGTGGGTGGAGCTTAGAAACTACAAGAGTTAAAATACCCTGATGGGAGTTGTATACAGATATCGAAATGGCAAAGATGTGAGCTACAATGGATGATAGAAAATGCAACATTCAATGTCAGGGGTATGTAAAAAGAGCTACCCTTTCAGTTAAGATAGCAATCAAGATTTAAAAGGCAGAGCTTTGCTGCAGTTTCTTAGTTGAGGAACTGCCAGTCAGCAAGAGGGATTTATTTGAAATGCCAATAAAAACAATTTATGCAAGCAGACCAGCCATTCTTTTGAGTTTGCCAATGGCTTTGCTGTTCAGATTTGAGCAAGGTTAAATACATTCCTCATTTGTTAGGGCATAGTAGTTTAGTGAGAATTGCTCTTGTTCTGTGTGTGATGTGGAAGTATGGGAGACCTCCAGCCTCCAGATAATTGCATCTGCAGAAGGTGCACCAAGCTGCAAGTTCTGAGAACAGGTATTAGGAACTGGAGCTGTGGCTGGATGACCTTCAACTCAACCGGGAGAATGAGGAGGAGCTATAGGGAGGTAATCGTCTCTAGGTTGCAGGAGACAGGTAATAGGATGACTGTCAGCAGGAGGAGGGGAACTGCATAGCTAGTGCAGAGTATACCTGTGACTATTCCCCTCAATAAGTATACAACTTTAGTTACTATTGGGTGACAACCCACCGGGAGCTACACTGACCAGGTGTCTGGCACAGGTCCGGTGCTGTGGCTCAGAAGAGCAGAGGGGTGAAGAGGACTGCAGTGTTAATAGGAGATTCCATAGTCAGAGAACAGAGACAAGATTCTGTGGACGCAGTAGACACCCCCGGGTGATATGTAATGGGAGCGTTAGCCAGGGTTAGAATTGTCTCAGATCGGGTCCATAGCATTCCCAAGGGTGAGGGTCAGCAATATGGTACATATTGGCACCAATGACATGGTTAGACAAGGTGAGGAGGTCCTCTGGAGATTTTAGAGAGCTATGTGGAAATGTGAAAAACAAGACCTCCAGGATATTAATTTTGGGATTGTTGCCTGTGCCATGTGCCAGTGAATAGGATGAGTTTGGCAAGTGAATGCATGGCTGAGAAACTGGTACAGGGGGCAGGGGTTCAGATTTATGGATCATTGGGATCTCTACTGGGAAAGTTATGACCTGTACAAAACGCATGGGTTACACCTGAACTTTGGGGGGAGGGGGGGTGAACTAATATCCTTGTGGGCTGGTAGACTGGAGTTGCTTGGGAGGGTTTAAACTAATTTGATAGGGGGGTGGGAACCAGAGTGAAAGTGCTGAGGATGAGGTAGTAAGTTTACAGAGGCAATGTGTAGACTCCTAGCAAGGAGAGGATGTTGATGGGGCAAAATTGCAGTCAACAGGATGAGTTACAAAGTAATAGGCAGACAAAATGCACACAGTATACAGAATAAAGTAGGTGAGCTTGTAGCAGTTACAGATTGGCAGGTATGATGTTGTAGGCATTGCTAAATCATGGCTGAAGGAAGATTTTAGCTGGGCGCTTAATGGATACACGTTGTATCAAAAGGACAGGCAGGAACAAATGGGCAACAAATCTGTTGATTTTTTAAAAAGTGAAATCAAATGTGAGGTAGGGTCAGAAGGTGTTGAATCATAAGACTATAAAATTTAAGAGCAGAATTAAGCCATTACATGGCTGATCCAATTTTTCTCTCTGCCCCTTTCTCCTGCTCTGTGATATCCCTTCATGCACTGATCAATCAAGAATATATCAACTTCTGCCTTAAATACACATAAAGACTTGGCCTCCACCGATGCTTGTGGCAAAGCACTGTACAGATTCATTACTCTCTAGCTAAAGACATTCCAAATCATCTCCGTTCTTTCTCAAAGGCAGGTCGTGCCTTATGAACCTAACTGAATTTTTTGAGGATGTGACTAAACACATTGATGGAGGTAGAGCAGTAGGTGTACTGTATTTGGAATTCAGCAAGGCATTTGATAAGGTACCCCATGCCAAGCTTATTGAGAAAGTAAGGAGGCATGGGATCCAAGGGTACATTACTTTGTGGATCCAGAACTGGCTTGCCCAAATAGTGGTTGTAGACTGGTCATGGAGGCAGGTGAGCAGTGTTGTGCCTCAGAGATTTGTTCTGGGACCCCCTACTCTTCGTGATTTTATAAGTGACCTGGATGAGGAAGTGGAGGGATGGGTTAGTAAATTTGCTGATGACAAAGGTTGGGGGTGTTGTGGATAGTATGGAGGGCTGTCAGAGGTTACAGCGGGACATTGATAAGGATGCAAAACTGGGCCGAGAAGTGGCAGATGGAGTTCAACCCAGATAAGTGTGAGGTGGTTCATATTGGTAGGTCGAATATGATGGCAGAATATAGTTTTAACGGTAAGACTCTTGGCAGTGTGGAGGATCAGAGGGATATTGGGGTCTGAGTCCATAGGCACTCAAAGCTGCTGCATAGGTTGACTCTGTCGTTAAGAAGGCATACGGTGCATTGACCTTCATCAATTGTGGAATTGAATTTAGGAAACGAGAGGTAATGTTGCAGCTATATAGGACCTGGTCAGACCCCACTTGGAGTACTGTGCTCATTTCTGGTCGCCTCACTACAGCCAGGATGTGGAAACCATAGAAAGGGTACAGAGGAGATTTACAAGGATGTTGTCTGGATTGGGGAGCATACCTTATGAGAATAGGTTGAGTGAACTCGGCCCTTTCTCCTTGGAACGAAAGAGGATGAAAGGTGACCTGATAGAGGTGTAAAAGATGATGAAAGGTATTGATCGTGTGGATAATCAGAGGCTTTTTCCTAGGGCTGAAATGGCTAACACAAGAGGGCACATTTTTAAGGTGCTTGTAAGTAAGTCCAGAGGAGATGTCAGAGATAAGACCACAGAGTGGTGAGTGCATGGAATGGGCTACCGGTGACAGTGATGGATGTGGATACAATAGGGTGTTTTAAGAGACTCGTGGATAGGTACGTGGAGCTTAGAAAAATAGGGGGCTATGAGTAGCCCTGGGTAATTTCTCAGGTAAGAACATGTTTGGCACAGCTTTGTGGGCCAAAGAGCCTGTATTGTGCTGTAGGTTTTCTGTTTCTCTTTTTCTAAACAGACACTGTTCTATTTAAAGACTGTGTCCTCTAGTCTTAGACTCTCCCACCAAAAGAAACATCCTCTCCATATCCACTCTCAAGGCATTTCCCCATCTAATAGGTTTCAATGAGATCACCCTTCATTCTTCTGAATGAGCCTACAGCAATCAAACACTTCGTCACGTTGTATGACAAGCCATTCAACCCTGGAATCATTTAGTGAAGCTCCTTTGAACCCCCTCCAGTTTCAGCGGATTCTTTCTAAGATAAGGGTCCCAAAACTGCTTTCAGTACTCACCAGTGTTTTATAAACTATCAACATATCATTCTTGCTTTTATATTCTAGTCATTTTGAAATGAATGCTAGCATCGCATTTGCCTTCCTTACCAGAGGCTTGACCTGCAAATTAACCTTTAGGGAATCCTGCACAGGGATTCCCAAGTCCCTTTGCACCTCAGCATTTTTGTATTTTCTTTGCATTTAAAAAACAGTGAACCTTTTCATTTCTTCTACCAAAGTATGTGACAGCATTTTGGATAGAGGTAAGGAACCGCAAGGGTGGGAGGGTGCCACCATGCAAGGGTGCCCTGGTGGGAGTTGTATACAGGCCCAAAAATGGTAGGAAGGACATTGTCTACAAATTACAATGGGAGATGAAAAATACATGCAAAAGGTCAGAGTTACAATAGTCATGGGTTATTTCAATATGCAAGTAAATTTGGAAAATCAAGTTCATGCTGGATCCCAAGAGAAGGAATTTCTAGAATGCCAACGAGGTGGCTTTTTTAGGGCAGCTCATAGTTGAGCCCAGTAAGTGATCAGCAACTCTGGATTGAGTGTTGTGTAATGAACCTGAATTGATAAGAGAGTTTAAGGTAAAAGAACCCTGAAGAGCAAGTGACGTATAATCAAATTGACTCTGAAATTTGAACAGGAGAAGCTAAAGTCAGATATATCAGTATTAGAGTAGAGTAAAAAGATTTACAAGCATAAGTGAGGAGATAGCCAGAATTGATTGGAAAAGAACACTGGCAGGAATGATGGCAGAGCAGCAATGGCTGGAATTTCTGGAAGCAGTTTGTAAGGTACGGAATATATACATCCCAAAGAGGAAGGTATTCTAAAGGCAAGATGACGCAACTGTGACGAACACAAGAAGTCAAAGTCAACAAAAAAGCCAAAGAGAGGGCATATATTAGAGCAAAAATTAGTAGGACGTTAGAGGATTGGGAAACTTTTAAAAACCAAAAAAGGCAACTAAAAACTTATTAAGAAGGTAAAGATGGAATATGAAAGTAAGCTAGCCAATAATATTAAGGAGGTTGTGGCAACCCAATTTCTGCGCAGGCGAACCGGCTCACAAATAGCCAGTGTGCGGGGAGAGACTTTGGTAATGCACCTCTGAAGTCATTTTCGCCTGGAAAGGGCGGGTGCTAGGGATTAAATGCCAGTGTCGCGAAGTTTGAATAAACTAGTCTCGAAATGACTTGACGACTGCGTGTCGTTGTCTCTCACTCTGTATGTAGTACATCGCTACATTGGTGACCCCGACGGTCCAAACAGGATTTGGACCAAAGATGACCGACTCTTCATCTGTTCATGCAGTTTCGCTAATACTGCCGACTTTCTGGACGCTACGACCACATGTGTGGTTTAACCAAGCAGAAGCCCAGTTCCAGATTCGGCAGATATCTTCTGATTCCACACGTTACTATCACATGGTGAGCGCCCTTGACCAGGAGACGGCCGCCCGGGTTGCGGACTTCATACAGTCGCCCCCGGAAGAAGGCAAATATGAAGCATTCAAAGCGCTGCTCATTGAGACCTTTGGCCTCTCACCTGGACGGTTTGGGAGACAGGCTGCCGTCAGCATTGATGAACAAGATGCTGGCCCTGGCTGACGGACACAAGCCCTGCCTCATGTTCGAGCAAGTGTTCCTAGAGCAACTGCCCGAGGACATGCACCTGCTGCTGGCCGACGCAGATTTCAGCAACCCCCCCCCCCCCCCCCCAAGAAGGTGGCGGCCCGGGCAGACGTGCTGTGGAAAGCCAAGAGGGAAAGTCCGTCAGTCAGATTACCAGGCCACGCGCCCAACAGCAGACCAGACCAGGCCCGGCAGGGGGGCGCACACAGAGGCAGGAGTGAGGAGGACAGTGAACAGTGGTGTTTCTACCACCAGTGGTGGGGCACAGAAGCCCGCCGTTGTTGCCCGCCTTGCAAGGGCCAGGGCCAGCTGCCGCTAATGACTATGGCAGCTGGCCGCCAGGACAGCCTCTTGTACGTCTGGGACAAACAGTCGGGACGCTGCTTCTTGGTCGACACCGGAGCAGAGATCAGCGTCTTGCCCCTGACGGAGTACAACACTCGCAACAGGAAGTCAGGACCCACCCTGAGGGCCGCAAACTGCAGCACGATACAGACCTGCGGCACCCGCACAGTGCAGCTACAGTTCAGCGCCAGCCGGTTCACGTGGGATTTCACACTGGCCGCGGTGGCCCAACCACTCCTGGGGGTGGACTTCCTGTGAGCTCACAGCCTGCTGGTCTACTTGCAAGGGAAAAGACTGGTACATGCCGAGACTTTCCGGACATTCTCTCTGGGTGAAGCCAAGTTGCCGGCCCCACACCTGGACTCCATCACGCTGTCAGACACCAAATTCACCAGAATCCTGGCATACTTTCCATCGATTCTGGCACCGCAGTTCACGGCAGCCATGCCCAGACACGGGGTACAGTGCCACATCCCGACCCAGGGACCATCCCTCCATGCCCGCGCATGAAGGCTCCCCCCGGAAAAGCTCCGCCTGGCGAAGGAGGAGTTAAAGAGGATGGAGGAATTGGGGATCGTACGGAGGTCGGACAGCCCATGGGCCTCCCCCCTGCACATGGTGCCCAAAGCAGCCAGGGGTTGGAGACCATGCGGCAACTACCGCAGACTGAACGAGGCTACAACTCCAGACTCCTACCCCGTGGCACACATAAAGGACTTTGCAGCAAAGCTGCACGGGGCAAGAATCTTTTTCAAAGTAGACCTCATCTGGGGATACCATCAAATCCCGCTGCACCCTGAAGACATCCCCAAAACAGCACTCATCACCCCATTCGGCCTGTTCAAGTTCCTCCGAATGCTGTTCGACCTGAAGAATGCCACACAGACGTACCAGCGGCAAATGGATGCAGTGGGACGTGACCTGGACTTTGCGTGCATCTATTTTGACGACATCCTTATAGCCAGCAGTAGTTGTCAGGAGCATCTGTCCCACCTCCGCCAGGTCTCTTCCTGCCTGAGTGATTTTGGCCTCACGATCAACCCGACCAAATGCCAGTTCGGTCTCGATACCATCGACTTCCTGGGCCACAGGATTACCAAAGACGGGGCAACACCTCTGCCCGCCAAGGTAGACGTGATCTGCCACTTTGCCCGGCCCAACACAGTCAAAGGCCTGCAGGAGTTCATTGGTATGGTGAACTTCTACCACCGTTTCCACCCCTCAGCAGCCCGTATCATGCGCCCTTTGTACACCCTGATGTCAGGTAAAGGCAAGGACATTACTTGGGACGGAGAGGCCGTGGCCGCTTTTGTTAAAGCCAGGGAAGCCTCGGCAGATGCCGTGATGTTGGTGAACCTCAGAACAGACGTTCCGACTGCCCTCACAGTGGACGTATCCGACACAGCAGTCAGTGGGGTGCTGGAACAGCTCATCGAGGGGCGCTGGCAACCCCTGGCGTTCTTCAGCAAGCACCTACGACCATCCAAACTCAAGTACATTGCTTTCGACTGGGAGCTGTTGGCACTGTATCTGGCAATCCGGCATTTCAGGTACTGCTTAGAAGGTTCACCGGGTTCACAGACCACAAACCGTTGACCTTCGCGTTCACTAAGGTGTCCGATCCCTAGTTGGCTCGCCAGCAGCGACATCTGTCCTACATCTCTGAGTACACGACGGATGTCCAGCATGTCTCGGGAAAGGACAACGTCGTGGCGGACGCACTCTCCAGACCAGCTATCCAGGCTCTGTCCCTGGGGGTGGACTATGCAGCACTGGCAGAGGCACAGCAGGCGGACAACGAGATGCCCAGCTAGCTACAGGACCACAGTCTCGGTTTTGCAGCTGCGAGACTTTCTCGTAGGCCCAGGTGAGAGGACCCTCCTGTGCGATGTGGCTACTGGCCAACCTCGTCCCATCATTCTGGCAGCCTGGAGTCAGCGAGTTTTCGACTCCATACACGGTTTGGCGCACCCATCTATCAGGACAACCGTCAGCAAGTTCGCGTGGCACGGACTTCGCAAGCAGGTCAGTGAATGGGCCAGAATGTGTGTGCAGCGCCAAACAGCCAAGGTGCAGCGGCACACTAAAGCCCCGATGCAACAGTTCGAACCCACCCACCGGAGGTTCAACCACATTCATGTGGATATTGTGGGCACCCTACCCGTGTCCCAAGGAGCGCAGTACCTCCTAACTATGGTAGACCAGTTCACGAGGTGTCCAGAGGTGGTCCCGTTCACCGACGTATCTGCCAATTCTTGCGCCTGAGCACTGATTGCAACCTCGGTAGCACGCTTCAGGGTACCGGCCCACATTACCTCCGACAGAGGCGCCCAGTTCACCTCCAGCCTGTGGTTGGCTGTGGCCAGCCTGTTGGGAATGCAGCTACATCACACAACTGCCTACCACCCACAGTCGAATGGACTAGTGTAACGCTTCCACTGTCACTTGAAGTCTGCTCTCATGGCCCGCCTGAGAGGACCTAACTGGGTGGACGAGCTTCCCTGGGTCCTGCTTGGAATTTGCACAGCGCCCAAAGAGCATCTGCATGCCTCGTCGGTCGAGTTGGTGTATGGCGCGCCCCTGGCCGTCCCAAGAGAGTTCATGCCAGCCCCAAGGGGGCAAGAGGAAGAACCGGCAGCAGTCCTGGACAGGCTATCTGGCCTCCGTACTAACTTCACAGCACGGACGGACCCCGACCCATGTACCCAAAGACTTGCAGAACTGTAAGTGTGTGTTTGTACAAAGGGGCGGACACCGGGCACCACTACAGCAGCCGTATTAGGGGCCATTCAAGGTGATTGAACAACAATGGGTCCACGTACATTCTGGACATGGGGGGGGGGGGTGGGGGAGAGAGAGGAGGTTTTCACGGTGGACCGACTCAAACCAGCCCATGTGGACTTGGAGCAGCCTGTCAAAGTTCAGGCACTGCGGCGCAAGGCAGACCTCCCAAGCAGAGGCTGATCCAGACTGTGGACATTGGGGGGTGTATTACCGGTTCTGGGGGGCGGTTATGTGGCAACCCACTTTCTGCGCAGGCGAACCGGCTCACAGATAGCCAGCGTGCGGGGAGAGACTTTGGTAATGCACCTCTGCATTTCCACCCAGAAAGGGCAGGTGCTAGGGATTAAATGCCAGCATCGCGAAGTCTTGACTAGTCTTGAAACGACTTGACGACTGCGTGTCGTTGTCTCTTGCTCTGTATGTAGTACATCGCTACAAGGTTACCAAAAGTTTACATAAACTGAATAAGATGAGAGTAGCTATTGGTCGCCGAAAAATGATGCTGGTAGTTACGGTGAACAAGGAAATGGTAGAGAAGTTTCTTGGGAAACTGAGAGGTCAGAAGCCAGGTAAGTCACCTGGACCAAATGGTGTACTGTTCAGGGATCTGAAAGAGGTGGCTGAAGAGATTGTGGAGGCATCATTAATGATCTTTCAAGAATCACTAGATTCTGGAAAGGTTCCGGAAGACTGGAAAATTTCAAATATCCCTCCACGCTTCAAGAAGGGAGAGAGGTAGAAGAAAGGAAATTATAAGCCAGTTAGTCTAACCTCAGTGATTGGGAAGATGTTGGTGTTATTTGTTACAGATGTGGTTTCAGAGTACTTGGAGGCAAGTGATAAAATAGACCTTAGATAGCATGATTTCCTTAAGGGAAAACATTGCCTGACAGATCTTTTGGAATTCTTTGAAGAAATAACAAGCAGAACAGGCAAAGGAGAAGCGTGGATATTGTGTACTTGGCTTTTCAGTAGATTTGTGACAAGGTGCCAGACAGGTGGCTGCTTAACAAATTGCAAGCCCATGGTATTACAGGAAAGATTCTGTAATGGATAAGGCAGTGGCTGATTGGTAGGGGGCAAAGCGTGGGAATAAAGGGAACCTTTTCTGGTTGGCTGCCTCTGATTAGTGGTGTTCCACAGGTATCTGTAATAGGATTTTTTTTAACATTATATGTCAATAATTCGGATGATAGAATTGATGGCTTTGTTGCAAATTTTGCTGATGATACTAAGGTGGGTAGAGAGGCACATTGTGTTGAGGAAATAGGCTTTAGAAGGACTTGGACTAGGAGAATTGGCAAAGTGGCAGATGGAATACAGTGTCGGGAAATGTATGGTCATGCACTTCGGCAGAAGAAACGAAAGAGCTGACTGTTTTCTAATTGGAGAAAAAATACAAAAAAACTGAGGCAGAAAGGGACTTGGGAGTTCTTGTGCAGGATTCCCTAAAGGTTAACTTGCAGGTTTAATCTGGTAAGAAAGTCCTCTTCATTTCAAGAGGATCAGAATGTAAAAGTAAGAATGTAATATTGAGACTTATAAAGCACTGGTGAGGCCTTACTTGGAGTATTGAGAGCAGTTTTGGACCCCTTTCTTAGAATGGACATTCTGAAATTGGAGAGAGTTCTAAGGGTTTCCAGGGTTGAATGGCTTGTCATATGAAGACCATTTGATGGCTCTGGGCCTGTATTCACTAGAATTCAGAAGGATGGGGTGGTGACCTCTTTGAAACCTATCGAATGGTAAAAGAGAGGATGTGGAGAGGATGCTTCCTATGGTGAGAGAATCAAAGACCAGAGGATACAGTCTCAGAATAGAGGAGTGTCCTTTGGAACAGAGGTGAGAATAAATTCCTTTATCCAGAGATGGTGAACCTGTGGAATTCATTGCCACAGGTAGCTGTGGAGACCAAGTCATTGTGTCTGTTTAAGGCAGAGATTGATAGATCCATGATTGGTTAGAACATAAAGTGATATGGGGAAATTGGGGTTGAGAGGGAAAATGGATCAGCCATGATGAAATGGTGGAACAGACTCAGTGAGTCAGGTAGCGAAATTGGGCTCCGATACCACATGGTTTTATTTTACAATAGTCCTGATGGATTTGATATGCAGGTAGATTGGGAAAATCAGGTTGGTACTGGATTCTAAGGGGAAATTTGTGGATTGCCTATAAGATGGCTACTTAGAGCGGCTCATAGTGAGCCCGCTATGGGACCAGCTATTCCAGATTGAGTGTTGTGCAATTAACTGGGATTGATTAGAGAGTTTAATGTAAAGGAGCCCTGAGGGGCCATGGATCATAATGTGATAGAATTCACCTGTAATTTGAGAGGGAAAGTTAAAGTCAGATGTATCAGTATTACAGTGGAGTTACAAAGGGAATTACAAAGGCACGTAAGAGGAGCTGGCGGAAGTTGACTGGATGGCGACGCAGGGATGGCGGCAGAGCAGCAATGGCTGGAGTTTCTGGGAGTAATTGAGTAGGCACAAAATAGATGCATCCTGACAAAGAAGTATCCTAAATTTAGGCAGGATAACACAACCTGGGCTAACAAGAGAATTCAATTCAAACATAAAGCATATAGTAGAACAGAATTAGCGGGCATTTGGAGCATTGGGAAGCTTTTAAAAACCATAAGAAAACAACTTTAAAAAAGTCATAGAGGGCAACGATGAAATACAAAGGTAAGCTAGCCAATAATATTAAAGGATACCAAAAGTTTCTTCACAAATATAAAAAGTAAAAGAGAGGTGAGAGTAGATATCAGAATGCTAGAAAATGATAAAGGTAGTAATGGGGCTCAAGAAATTGCAGTCAAGCAGAATAAGTATTTTGCATCAGTCTTCACTGCAGAAGTGAGTGAAGTTACCATTACTAGTTGAAGATTCTTGGGAAACTGAATATCTGAAGGTAGATAAATCACCTGAGCCAGATGGTCTACACCCAAGGATTCTGAAAGAGGTGGTTGAAGAGTTTGTGGAGGCCTTGGTAATAATCTCTCAAGAATCAATAGAATATGAAAATTTCAGATGTCACTCCATGCTTTAAGAATGGAAAGAGGTGGAAGAAAGGAAATTATAAGCCAGTTAGTCTAACCTCAGTGGAAGGGAAGATGTTGGAATTGATTATTAAGGATGTGGTTTCAAGGTACTTGGAGGCACATGATAAAATGATCCAAAGTCATATAACATATAACCATATAACAATCACAGCACGGAAACAGGCCATCTTGGCCCTCCTAGTCCATGCCGAACCCTTAATCTCACCTAGTCCCACCTACCCGCACTCAGCCCATAACCCTCCACTCCTTTCCTGTCCATATACCTATCCAATTTTACCTTAAATGACACAACTGAACTGGCCTCTACTACTTCTACAGGAAGCTCATTCCACACAGCTATCACTCTTTGAGTAAAGAAATACTCCCTCGTGTTTCCCTTAAACTTCTGCCCCCTAACTCTCAAATCATGTCCTCTAGTTTGAATCTCCCCTACTCTCAATGGAAACAGCCTGTTCACGTCAACTCTATCTATCCCTCTCAAAATTTTAAATACCTCGATCAAATCCCCCCTCAACCTTCTACGCTCCAATGAATAGAGACCTAACTTGTTCAACCTTTCTCTGTAACTTAATTGCTGAAACCCAGGTAACATCCTAGTAAATCGTCTCTGCACTCTCTAATTTATTGATATCTTTCCTATAATTCGGTGACCAGAACTACACACAATATTCCAAATTTGGCCTTACCAATGCCTTGTACAACTTTAGCATTACATCCCAACTTCTGTACTCAATGCTTTGATTTATAAAGGCCAGCGTTCCAAAAGCCCTCTTCACCACCCTATCTACATGAGACTCCACTTTCAGGGAACTATGCACAGTTATTCCTAGATCTCTCTGTTCCTCTGCAATCTTCAATGCCCTACCATTTACTCTGTATGTTCTATTTGGATTATTCCTGCCAAAATGTAGAACCTCGCACTTCTCAGCATTAAACTCCATCTGCCAATGTTCAGCCCATTCTTCTAACCGGCATAAATCTCCCTGCAAGCTTTGAAAATCCACCTCATTATCCACAACACCTCCTACCTTAGTATCATCGGCATACTTACTAATCCAATTTACCACCCCATCATCCAGATCATTTATGTATATTACAAACAACATTGGGCCCAAAACAGATCCCTGAGGTACCCCGCTAGTCACCGGCCTCCATCCCGATAAACAATTATCCACCACTACTCTCTGGCATCTCCCATCTAGCCACTGTTGAATCCATTTTATTACTCCAGCATTAATACCTAATGACTGAACCTTCTCAACTAACCTTCCATGTGGAACTTTGTCAAAGGCTTTGCTGAAGTCCATATAGACTACATCCACTGCCTTACCCTCGTCAACATTCCTCGTAACTTCTTCAAAAAATTCAATAAGGTTTGTCAAACATGACCTTCCACACACAAATCCATGCTGGCTACTTCTAATCAGATCCCGTCTATCCAGATAATTATAAATACTATCTCTAAGAATACTTTCCATTAATTTACCCACCACTGATGTCAAACTGACAGGTCTATATTTGCTAGGCTTCCTTCTAGAACCCTTTTTAAACAATGGAACCACATGAGCAATACGCCAATCCTCTGGCACAATCCCCGTTTCTAATGACATATTAAAGATCTCCGTCAGAGCTCCTGCTATTTCTACACAAACTTCCCTCAAGGTACTGGGGAATATCCTGTCAGGACCCGGAGATTTATCCACTTTTAAATTTCTTAAAAGCGCCAGTACCTCCACCTCTTTAATTGTCATAGGTTCCATAACTTCCTTACTTGTTTCCCACACCTTAGACAATTCAATATCCTTCTCCTTAGTGAATACCGAAGAGAAGAAATCATTCAAAATCTCTCCCATCTCCTTCGGTTCCACACATAGCTGACCACTCTGATTCTCTAAGGGGCCAATTTTATCCCTCACTATCCTCTTGCTTTTAATATAACTGTAGAAACCTTTCGGATTTACTTTCACCTTATTTGCCAAACCAACCTCAGCATGGTTTCCTTGAGGGAAAGTCTTGCCTGACAAATCTGTTGGAATTCTTTGAAGAAATTAGCAGGATAGATGAAGGAGAATCTGTTGATGTTTTCAGAAGGCTTTTGATAAGGTGCCAATGATATTACAGGATAGATGCTAGCATGAATGGAGCATTATCTGATTGGCAGGAGGCAAAGAGTGGGTTGGTTGGTTGCCAGTGACTAGTGGTGTTCCACAAAGGTGTTTGTTGGGACCGCTGCTTTTTACGTTACGTCATTTGAGTTGGATGATAAAATTGGATGACCAAGTTTGTGGATGATATGAAGATCAGTGGAGGGGCAGGAAATGTTGAGGAAGCTACATGCAAACTTAGACAGATTTTGTGGCCGATGGAGTGCAGTGATGGGAAGTGTATGATCGTATATACTTTGGTTTCAAAGGTACATTTAATGTCAGAAATGTATACAATTATACATCCTGAAATGCTTTTTCTTCGCAACCATCCCCGAAAACAGAGGAGTGCCCCCAAAGAATGAATGAGTTAAATGTTAGAACTGGAAAGTCTCCCCACCTCAGCTCCCCTCCCTCCCTCATGTAAGCGGCAGCGAGCAACGATCCTTCTTCCTCCCCCCCCCCCCAACAGCTATAAAAAAGCATCAGCGCCTACCATCAAGCACTTCAGTGTGCAGCAAAGACACAGACTTGCAGTACTCCCAAGATGACTTGTTCACCCGGTATTCAACATACCACAGGCTCTCTCTCCCTATTAAGGAAGAAAGAGATGTCCCATTTCACAGCCGGGGTGGGGGGGGGGGAAACACATCACCATTACTTTCGCCAATCACCTTTCCAGCTCTTAGCTTCATCCCACCCCCTCTGGTCTTTTCCTATCATTTTGCATTTCCCCCTCCCCCCACTACTTTCAAATCTCTTACTATCTTTCCTTTCAGTTAGTCCTGATGAAGGGTTTCGGCCCGAAACTTCGACAGTATTTCTCCTTATAGATGCTGCCTAGCCTGCTGTGTTCCACCAGCATTTTATGTGTGTTGTAACAATCAACTTGCTGGTTTACAATGTTATAAGTTCATTACATCACTTTTTCCGAGCTCTGTACCCAAAGATCTCCGGTCTCTGGGCACCCAGCCGTAGATCTTCCGACTCGCACAACAATACACTGATCTCCTGACATTACACCAACCTTCGAACTGCCCGTCTCCAGAACCATGAAATCTCAAACTTCTGTAGGTGAACAAAGCTGTTAGGCTGCGCCCTTGGCATGTCAAATAATGGCCAGTCATGAATCCCCGAGAGTGGGATCCATTCCCGCAAAGAACTGAAGTCAGTGTGTAACTCCAGGTCGGGGTCTTCAAAAGAACCCTGAAAGGGAAAAATAGTGATATTAAAGATAGAAATAGAGCTGTTTCCAAAGATACAAGAAAAGGAGTCGCTGTTTGGTAGAAAAGTTAAAGCATACATTATTTTCTAAATTGGGAGAAAAAAATTAGGTAAAAAGGGCTTTGGGAGTCCTTGTGCAGGATTCCCTAAGGTTAATTTGCAGGTTGAGTCAGTGGTGAGGAAGGCAAATGCAATGTTAGTATTAATTTCAAGAGGACTAAAATGATAAAAGCAAAGATGTAATGTTTGAGGCTTTATAAAGCACTAATGAGGCCTTGTTTGAAGTATTATGAGCAGTTTTGGGCTCCTTATCTAAGAAAGCATGTGTTGACATTGTAGAGAGTTCAAAGGAAGTCACGAGAATTATTTTGGGATTGATAGGCACCATATAAGGAGCATTTTGATGGCTCTGGGCCTGTTCTCACTTGACGTTTCCTATGGTGGTAGAGCCTAGGACCAGAAGACGCAACCTCAGAATAGAGCGACATCCATTTAGAACAGAGAATGGAGGTATTTCTTCAGCCAGAGGGTGGTGAATATGTGCAATTCATTGCTACAGGCAGCTGTGATGACCAAATGATTGGGTATATTGAAGGAAGAGGTTGATAGTGTTGTTTAGTCAAAGCACGAAGGGTTATGGGGAGAAAGCAGGAGATGGGGCTGAGAGGGAAATGGATCAACCATGATGAAATGGCAGAGCAGACTCGATGGGTCAAAATGGTCTAATTTTGCTTTTACATTTTGTGGTACATTTTAAGTACATCCTTCTGTAAAAATGGACACCCGAGAAGACAATGGCAAAGATTATATTATGCTTGAACCAATGGAGACTTTGAGTCTAGGAGGTGCAATTTGTACAAATTGTTGGTTATGCTACTATTGGAGGATTGTGTGGTTCAAATTGCCATTTTACAGCAAGTGTGCAATTTAGCAAAGGATAGTGCAGAAAAGATTAATGGGTTGCTTACATAGAGAACTTGTTATAAGGGGAGATGAGATGGATTTGGGTCTTTTTTTTTTCTGGAGTGAAGGGGAGTTAATGGATGACCTTGGAGGTTTATTTAATTATGAAAGCTGTAGATAGGGTAGAAAGTCAGTCTTTTATACAGATAAAGAATCTTAAAACTAGAGGGCATATGTTTAAAGTGAGAGAGAAAGATTTAAAGATGATCTGAAAGGAAGTTTTTTTCCCTCACATACTGTGTGGTTTGTACATAGAACAAATTGCCACAAGTGGTATCATCGGTTACAGTTAGTCTTTGACAGGAGAGGAACTTGGATAGGAAAGGCATGAATAGGAGACATGGGCCTTATGCAAATAAATGGGATTAGTGCCAATAGGCAACTTGTCCAGCAAGGACTAGTTGGGCTGAAGGGCCTGTCTCTGTGCAGTAGACTCTGAATGTATGACACAAACATAAAACCTAGCTTCTGCACAAGATAATGTTTGTCTTAAAAGATTACCTTGCTTGTTGGGTATACTGAAGGAGGTTGTACACAGCAGACAAGGTTTGTTTACAGTGTATCTTTCTTCACAGTGGACTGTGGGAGGCAGCAAGACCAAAAAGAAGGGGAAAGGCAAGAGTGGAGAGAAGAAACAAACTACCAAGAGGGCAGTGAACAAGGCAGCGTCTTCAGGCAGCTCAGCGGAAGACAGCTCTGGAGATACTTCTGCTCCAGAAGAAGGTAAAGACCATACGATATAGAAGCAGAATTGGACCATTTAGCCCATCAAGTCTGCATCATCATTTCATCATGGCTGATCCAATTTTCCTCTTAGCCCCAGTCTCCTGTATTCTCACTGTATCCCTTCATGCCCTAAACAAGCAAGAATCTATCAACCTCTACCTTAAAAGATTTGGTCTCCACAGCTATCTGTGGCAAAGAATTCCAAAGATTCATAACTTTCTGGCTAAAGTAAATTCCTACTCTTCTCCGTTCTAAAATGAAACCCATCAATTCTGAGACTGTGTCCTCTGGTCTTAGACTCGCCCACCATGAGAAACATCCTATCGACATCCACTCTATCAAGACCTTTCACAATTCAATAGGTTTCAATAAGGTCACTGCTCATTCTTCTGAATTCCAGTGAATACAGGCTCAGGGCCATCAAATACTCTTCATGTGACAAGCCATTCAATCCTGGAATCATTTTTGTGAACCTCCTTTGAACCCTCTCCAGTTTCAGCACATCCTTTCTATAATAATAAAACTGCACTCCTAGTGAGGTTTCACCGGTGTTTTATAAAGTGTCAACATTACATTCTTGTTTTTATATTCTAGTTTCTTGAAATGAAAGCTAACATTGCATTTCCCTTCCTCACCGCAGACTAAACCTGTAAATTAACCTTTAGCGAATCTTGCACAAGGATTCCCAAGTCCCTTTGCACCTCATTTTTTTTGTATTTTCTCTCCATTTAGAAAATAGTGAGCCCTTTCATATTCTACCAAAGTGCGTGACCATACATTTCCTGACACTGTATTCAATCTGCCACTTCTTTGCCCATTTTCTTAATCACTCTAAGTCCTTCTGTACCCTCTTTACTGCCTCAAAACTAGCTGTCCTGTCCACCTTATCAGATGCGAGCTTTGCAACAAAGCCATCAATTTCATCATCCAAGTCATTGGCATACAGTGCCTACAAAAAGTATTCTCCTCCCCCCCCCCCCCCCCCGTAAGTTTTCATGTTTTATTGTTTTCCCTTTGACATGAAGGAGTCTTATTCTGTTGATCAGTGTCAAAAAAGCTAAATTAAACCTACTGTGATTCAGTGTTGTAAAACAAAACATGAAAACTTATAAGGGGGTGAATACTTTTTATAGGCACTGTATAACACTAAAGAATCAATCCCAACACAGACCACTATTCATTGGCAGCCAATATTTGAATCCTGCCTATCAGCCACTGCTTTATCCATGCTAGAATATTTCCTGTAATACCATGGACTCGTAGCTTGTTAAGCAGCCTCATGTGTGGCACCTTGTAAAAGGTCTTTTGACAATCCAAGTATAGAACATCAACTAATTCTCCTTTGTCTATCTTGCTTGTTATTCAAAGAACTCCAACAAGTTTGACAGGCATGATTTTCCCTTGAGGAAACCTTGCTGACTATGGTTTGTTTTATCATGTGTCTCCAAGTACCCCTAAACTACATCATCAACTCCCAACATCTTCCCAGACACTGAGGTCAGACCAACTGGCCTATAGTTTCCTTTCTTCTGCCCCTCACTCTTCTTGAATAGTGGAGTGACATTTGTAATTTTTCAGTCTTCTGGAACCATTCCAGAATCTAGTGATTCTTGAAAGATCATTACTAATCCTCCACAATCTCATCAGCCACCTTTCAGAACCCTGGGGAGTACACCATCTGGTCCAGATGACTTAGCTTCTTTCAGACCTTTTCAGTTTCCTAAGAACCTTTTCTGACATACTGCTAGTCTTCCACAGTGAAGACTGATACAAAATACTCAGTTTGTCCACCATTTCCTTGTCTCCCATTACTATCTCTCTAGCATCGTTTTCCAGTGGTCCAGTATCCACTCTTGCCTCTCTTTTACACTTTATGTATCTGAGGAATTCTTTAATATTACTGGTTCGTTTTCTTTCAAACTCCATCTTTCACTTAATGACTTTTTCTCTGTTGCTGCCTGTTGGTTTTTAAAAGCTTTTCGATCCCCTGTGACTTCACACTAACTTTTGCTCTTATGTGCCCTCTCTTTGGCTTTTATGTTGGCTTTGATTTCTCCTCTTAGCCATGGTTGTGTCATCTTTCTGAAAAACCCTGGTTTCCTTGGCTGCGTAATTCTAGGAAAGACTACCTCCAGCCCTGCCAGACTCGTGAGATTGAGAAATTCCTGCTGGTGTGAATGCTGTGTAATTTGCTATCCTGTTACAAATTTGTGTCACGAAATAACATACAGTACATTGCGGACAATTAAAGGAATTATATTTATGAATCTTAAGTAACGAATAACAAAAACAAAAGGGCCCATTCTAATTAAATGGTTAAAAGTGTACAAGTTGGAGCTCATCTTGAACTTCTCTGTCACTTAGGAGCTGGGCCCTCATCAGCATGAATGCCCACACCGCCTTCCAAATGTAGCCTGCGATCCATCTTGAACAAACAGGTCACATTGGATCGTATGCTACCACCAATTCTCTCTTCATCTCCCACCAAAAAAAACAAGGCTAACCTTACTGTACCTCACAAAAAAAGCCTCCCGCTAATTGGATGGCATACATTCAACATCATCCCTGATCTTAAACAGTAACTCAAACAAGCCAAAATGGAGCAAGCTGAAAACAAGCAGCTCTTACAAAACTTCCAAAGTGAAATACATACAGCATAACAATAAAAATATGAACCAGGGCATTACACTTCCTTTAGAATACTTCTTCCTCTTTGGGATGTATACATCCTGTGCCTTCCGAATTGCTTCCAGAAATTCCAGCCATTGCTGCTCTGCCATCCCTATCAGTGTACTTTTCCAATCAGTTCTGGCCAACTTCTCACTCTTGCCTCTGTATTTCCTTTCACTCCACTGTAATACTAAAACATCAGACCTCAGCTGCTTCTCCTCAAATTTTATGGTAAATTGTTGGTATTCTAGAGAGAGAGGAAGGGAGAGAAGTTAGCTCACAGCCATCTCTCGTTTAGGAATGAGCAATAAATTGTTGGGCCAGAGGGCATAGCTCCTATATAGAAGGATGTCTCTTTAGAACAGAGATGAGTAATTTTTTAGCCAGAGGGTTGCAAATCTGGAGTTTATTGCCACCAGTCGTTGTGGAGGCCAAGTTATCAGGAGGTTGCTGGTTCTTGATTAGTAAGAGTGTCAAAAGTTACAAGGAAAAGGCAGGAGAATGGGATTAAGAGGGATAATAAAATGGCTGTGATGAAATGGTGAAGCAAACTTGATGGGCCAGGTAGCCTACTTCTGCTGTTATGTATTACAATCTTATGGTATATTGCAGTGAGGGTGCGAGAAGAGTTATTAGAGGCAGATGCAATTACAAATGTTTGGACAAGGTCATGGGCAAATGGGTTTAGTGTAGGTTAGCATGATAAAAAGGCTATAAGTTATAGAAGGGGTATTAGACCATTTGGCCTGATGTGGGGGGAAAATAAGTATATTCCACCTGAGTGAGAAGAATCTGAATTGTGTGATGTTTGGAGATGAGTGAAGCACATGAATATAGAATGTAAGCAGATGTTTTGTTACAGAGAAGTACTTTTACAATTGTGTAGATCATTGGTGAGGCTACACCTGGAGTATTGGCCACAGCTTTACTTCATGTACCCAATAAATACATGAATTCAGATAATCTTAAACTTTTGTACTTTTGTTATTGTAAGAAACAGCATGTAAAGAAAGAAGGAATGAGTCACAGAAGATACATGCCAAACCAAGCATCATCCTAGTAACAAGTGAGAAAATCTGCAAATGTTGGATAATCAAACAAGCAACTCACACATAATGCTGGAGGGACTCAGCAGAACTGCTATGCATCCTAGTAAACATCATCTTCAGCGAGCCCCGCCCAAGCCTCAACATTGTTTTAATAATGGGGCAACTAGAATTGAATGTGACACTCTAAATGTGTCTTCATCAGAGTTTTATAAATCTGTAACATAATTTCCTGGTTCCTGAGTTTTGCCTCAGCTAATGTCTCCTTTACCACCCTATCAACCTGTGCAGTTGCTTTTAGGAACCAAGTACGTTGACTCCCAAGGTATCTTTGTTCATGCCGTTAGTATGGTGGATGTGACCAAGTAGTCTGGAAGTCCATTGGCGATTTAAGAAAACAAAAACTGGACTCTCCCTCTATGTTGGATCTTCCAAAATGCATCACACCGCATTTTACATATTAGATGTACAGCATGGTAGCTGGCCCTTCTGGTCCCAACATGCCTGTGCTGCTAAATTACAGCCATGTCACCAGTAAACCTACTAACCTGTAGGTCTCTGAAATGTGAGAGGAAATGTGCATGGGGAGACTAGTCTCCAATAAATGTTATTTGCATCTTTGTGCCCATATCTATATTTGATATATATCCTTTAGCAATCTGTACAATCCACCATGCCGCCAAATTTTGTGTCATCTGCAAATTTACTGACTCACCCTATCACACGTTCATTCAAATCTACATCTATGACAAACAGCAGATCTCAGTATGATCCTAATGGACTCCACTAGTCACAGAACCCTAGAATAAGACCCATCTACCACTATTCCGTCAGACACTGGGTTACCTATTCACATATTTTTCAAGAGGCCATATGCTACCTTGTTCCTTACCTTGCAAGGTTCTGGCCTCTTGGCATGCTCCACTTCAGTCTCACGACCCCCTACGTCCTTCTCATTTAAATCGACACAGTATTCAGGATCACACCCATGTTCTCTACCTCTAAACGCAAGTTGCTGCCTTTGTCTTTGAGTCGTTCTGATTATCCTCTAGCTCTTAGTGAAGATGTACAATGGTTTGGGATTTTTTTTTCTAATTCTACTTGCCAAGGACTTCTCATAACCCCTTCTAGCTATCCTACATCTCTTCTTGAATTCCCTTCTGGCTCCATCATAGTCCTCAAGTACCCTGTTTGGTTTTGCTTCCGAAGCTTTGCATCTGCTTCCTTATCCTTGACTAAATTAGCTACCTCTCTCTTCATCCATGGTTCAGGTTTACGTTCCCCTCATTATTTTATGCCTCTCCTTTTATTTCCTTTACTTGAACTCCTACCCCCTCCCAGCTCTCTGATTTGCTATCCTATCTAAAGAATTATTTTAGGCTAATGATTGAGGCAGTTAAACACTAATACATCATTGGTCACATACTTCCAATCACAAGCATGACCCTCTGCATTCACCTATGCTTCAGTGATCAAACTAATTTTCCATCCAATTTGTCAATTTGTTCTGAAATCCATGAGTTCCAACCATTTGGTCCAGTTGCAATTGTGTCAAAAGTTTTAGTGAACCATAAAATCGTAATAGCATGAAAACAGGCTAATTGGCTCAACTCATCAATCAATTAGTGAACACCGTCTGAGTAAATCCCATTACCCATTTGTAATCCATAACCATCTATGCTAAAGTGATTCAAATATTCATATAGGTACAGGTTAAATCTGTCAGAAACCCAGCTTCCTTACTTGATCTTGTAATTCCATATCTCTCAGTAACGTACTTTTTAGCCTCCTCAGCTTCAGGGGAATAAAAGATCCAGACTTTCCAGCATCTCCTCATGGTGAAGGAAAGGAAACCTGTTCTTTGAAGAAGAGCATCACTGATGATGTTCAAAGAACGGGGTTTACTGTCCTCTATCATTGAGACTACTTTCATCTATGTCTCCTCCACTTCCCGGTCATCTACCCTCACCATATCTTCCTGCTGCCTTAACAAGGACAGAGTTCTTTTTGTCTTCATCTATCAACACATGAGCCTCTACATCCAGCACATTATTCTCCCCAATATCCACCATCTACACCAGGATCCTACCACAAAATGCATCTTTACTTCCCCCACTTTCTGCAGGGATCATTCCCTCTGTGATTCCCTTGTCCATTTGTCTCTCCCCACTAATCTTTTTCCTGGCACTTATCATTTCAAGTGGAAGAAATGTTAACACCTGCTCATTTACCTCCTCCCTCACCTCCATTCTGGGCCCCAAACACTTCTTCCAAGTAAGGCTACACTTCACCTGTGATTCTGTTGGGGTCATCTAATGTAGCATATGGTCCTGATGTGATCTTCTCTACGTTAGTGAGACCCAATGTAAATTGTTGATGACCTTCATCCATACATAAAAAGTGGGATTTCCTATTCTGACCTGTCTGTTCCTGGCTTCCTGTACTGCTATGTTGAGGCCACTGATTGGAACAGCAATACCTCATATTCCATGTGTACCTCCAAACTAATAGCATGACCATCAATTTCTCTAATCTGGCTATTTCCCCTCCCCCTTCCCTGTTCAGTTTCACCACTCTGCCTCTCTTTTTGCCTCTCCTCTTCGCCTACCTATCACTTCCTGTTGGTGCACCTCCTTCCCTTTCTCCCGTGATCCCTTCTCTCCTATCAGATTCCTTCTTCTCTAGCCGTTTTCCACCTATCACCTTCCAACTCCCTTCTTCACACCTAATTTTGTTCCTTTCCAGTCCTGATGAAGGGTCTCGATCCAAAATCCCGACTGTTTGTTTATTTTCACGGATGCTGCCTGGTCTGCTGATTTCCTCCGGTATTTTATGTGTTGCTTTCGATCCATTTTGCCAGCTTACCCCAGATCACATGGGTCGGATCCTCACATTTGTGGGACCTTGAAGACTTGCTTAGGTCCATGTAACCATATTTATTCCACTGATTTCATCAGTACACTTTTGTTCTTCAAAAAATTTGTCAGATTGGTCACACAGGACCTGACTTTCTGTGATATTTAATCCTCTCCCTTGTAATTCTTTCCACTGTCTTCCCTACCACTGATGGGCACATAGGTGGATAGTTAGCTGCTCTTCCCTTCTGTTTTTCTTGGAAAGGAGGACAATATTTTCCGTTCTCCAGTTATCTAGTACCTCACTTACAGTCAATTAAAGATACAGAGAAAAAACTCTCAGCAATTTCTATTGCTGAGCGGCAGCAATCTCTTCCCTTTCTTGTGCTGTTCTGACATGCGCTCCAAACAGTCCTCATTAAAATAAGGTTTTTTGATGGACGACCGAGCAGTATATATAGAAATGTAGAAATCCTACAGCACAATACAGGCCCTTCGGCCCACAAAGCTGTGCCGAACATGTCCTTACCTTAGATCTACCTAGGCTTAACCATAGCCCTCTTTTTCTAAGCTACATGTATACATCCAGGAGTCTCTTAAAATACACTATCGTTTCCACCAGCACCCCATTCCATGCACTCACCACGCTCTGCATCAAAAAAAACTTAGCCCTGACATCTCCTCTATACCTACTTCCAAGCACTTTAAAATATACCCTCTTTTGCTAGTCATTTCAGCCTCTTGAAAAAGCCTCTGACGTTCAGTGCCTCTCATTATCTTGTACACCTCTGAGGTCACCTCACATCCTCTATCGCTCCAAGGAGAAAAGACCAAGTTCACTCAACCTATTCTCATGAGGCATGCTCCCCAATCCAGGCAACATTCTTGAAAATCCCCTTTGCACTCTTTCTATGGTTTCCACATCCTTCCTGTAGTATGGCAACCAGAACTGAGGACGGTACTCCAAATGGGGTTTGACCAGGGACCTATATAGTTGTAATATTACCTCTCGACTCCTAAACTCAATTCTACAATTGATGAAGGCCAATATACTGTATGCCTTCTTAATGACAGAGTCAACCTACGCAGCAGCTTTGAGTGTCCTGTGGACTCAAACTCCAAGATCCCTCTGATCCTTTATGCTTACCATTAATACTATATTCTGTCGTCATATTTGACCTACCAAAATGAGCCACCTCACACTTATCTTTATTCTAGGTCTTTATTCTTTGGAGTGTAAAAGGTTGAGGGGGGACTTGATAGAGGTATTTAAAATTATGAAGGGGATAGATAGAGTTGACGTGGATAGGCTTTTTCCATTGAGAGTAGCGGAGATTCAAACAAGAGGACATGAGTTGAGGGTTAAGGGGCAAAAGTTTAGGGGTAACACAAGGGGGGATTTCTTTACACAGAGAGTGGTAGCTGTGTGGAACGAGCTTCCAGTAGAAGTGGTAGAGGCAGGTTCGATTTTGTCATTTAAAAAAAAGTAGATAGGTATATGGACAGGACAGGAAAGGAATGGAGGGTTATGGGCTGACTGCAGGTAGTTGGGACCAGGTGAGAGTAAGCGTTTGGCACGGACTCGAAGGGCCGAGATGGCCTGTTTCTGTGCTGTAATTGTTTATATGGTTATCTGGGTTGCACTCCACCTGCCACTTCTCAGCCCAGTTTTGCATCCTGTTAATGTCCCGCTGCAACCTCTGACAGCCCTCCACATTATCCACAACACCCCCGACCTTAGTGTCATCAACAAATTTACTAACCCATCCCTCCACTTCTTCATCCAGGACATTTAGAAAAATCATGAAGTGCAGGGGTCCCAGAACAGATCCCTGAGGCACACCATTGGTCACTGACCTCCATGCAGAATATGACCCGTCTACAACCACTCTTTGTCTTCTGTGGGCAAGCCAGTTCTGCACCCATAAAGCAGTGTTCCTTTTGATCCCATATAACAATTACAGCATGGAAACAGACCACCTAGGTCCTTCTAGTCCGTGCCAAACGCTTACTCTTGCGTAGTCCCATTGACCTGCACTCAGCCCATAACCCTCCGTTCCTTTCCTGTCCATATACCTATCCATTTTTTTTAAATGACAATATCATACCTGCCTCTACCACTTCTACTGGAAACTCGTTCCACACAGCTACCACTCTGAGTAAAGAAGTTACCCCTCATGTTACCCCTAAACTTTTGCCCCCTAACTCTCATGTCCTCTTGTTTGAATCTCCCCTATGCTCAATGGAGAAAGCCTATCCTCGTCAACTCTATCTATCCACCTCATAATTTTAAATACCTCTATCCAGTCTCCCCCCCCCCCCCCCAACCTTCTACGCTCCAAAGAATAGACCTAACTTGTTCAACCTTTCTCTGTAACTTAGGTGCTGAAACCCAGGTAACATTCTAGTAAATCTCCCCTGTACTCTCTCTATTTTGTTGACATCTTTCCTATAATTTGGTGACCAGAACTGTACACAATACTCCAAATTTGGCCTCACCAATGCCTCGTACAATTTTAACATTACATCCCAACTCCTATACTCAATGTTCTTGATTTATAAAGGCCAGCATACCAAAAGCTTTCTTCACCACCCTATCCACATGAGATTCCACCTTCAGGGAACTATGCACCATTATTCCTAGATCACTCTCTTCTACTGCATTCTTCAGTGCCCTACCATTTACCATGTATGTCCTATTTGGATTATTCCCACCAAAATGTAGCACCTCACACTTATCAGCATTAAACTCCCATCTGCCATCATTCAGCCCACTCTTGGGAGTTTTCTTCCAGTTTTCTTTGGCGGACAGAGTGTAAAGTTCAGCGAAACGGTCTCCCAGTCTGTGTCAGTTGTTTGGCGAAATGGTCTCCCAGTCTGCGTCGTGTTTTGCTGAACACCTACGCTCTGTCCGCCAGAGAAAGCGTGATCTCCCAGTGGCCACATATTTTAATTCCAAGTCCCATTCCCATTCTCATATGTCTATCCATGGACTCCTCTACTGTCAATATGAAGCCACACATTCTTGAAGTGAATGGTAACGTTACATTTCCCTTCCTCACCACAGACTCAACCTGCAAATTAACCTTTAGGGGATCCTGCACAAGGACTTTCCGAGTTTCTCTGCACCTCAGTTTTTTGTATGTTCTCACCATTTCAAAAGTTGTCAGCTCTTTCATTTCTTCTATCAAAGTATATGACCATACACTTCCCGACACTGTATTTCATCTGTCATTTATTTGCCCATTCTGTAATCTAAGTCCTTCTATAGCTTCTCTATTTCCTCAAAACAGCCTGTCTCTCCACCTATCTTCTTTATCATCGGTAATCTTTGAACAAAGCCATTAATTCCATCATCAAATTTATTGACATATAGTGTATTGCAAAACAAATTGGTCCCAACACAAACCCCTGTGGAACCCCACTAGTCACTGGAATTCCACCAGAAAAGCCTCCCTTTATTCACACACTTTGCCTCCTATCAATCAGCCACTGCTTTATCCATGCTGGAATCTTTCCTGTTATACCGTGGGCTTTTAGCTTGTTAGGCAGCCTCATGTGTGGCATCTTCTCAAATGGTTACTGAAAATCCAAATACAAACCATTGACCAGTACTCCTTCTTCAAAGAATTCCGACAGATTTTTCAGGCAAGATTTTCCCTTGAGGAAACCATGCTGACCGCAGCCTATTCAAGTGCCTCCAAGTGCCCCAAAACCACATCTTTAGTAATTGACTCCAGTGTTTTTAAATTGTCTATTCCTCTACCTTTGCCTTTCCTATAATCATTGTGTGGCTCGTACTTGGTGACTGACTAATGTGGTTTAACTTTTCAGGGGAAGTTTCTGATTCAGAAAGGAGTAGCTCATCTTCAAGCTCTGAGTCTTCATCCTCATCAGAAGAGGAGGAGTTCCATGATGGCTATGATGATGACCTCATGGGTGATGAGGAGGATAGAGCAAGGTTGGAACAAATGACTGAGAAGGAACGTGAACAAGAACTCTACAACCGGATAGAAAAACGAGAGGTGCTGAGGCGTAGGTAAGATGCTGTATAGAGGATCTTTTACACAAAAGAATGTTACAGAATACAAATCAGGTTTAATATCACTGGCAAATCTTGTAAAATTTGTTGTTTGGCGGCAGCAGTAAAATGCAGTATATAATTTAAAAAACTATATTACAATAAGAAAAAATTACATCAAACTTTAATAAATAAATAGTGCAAAAAGAGAGCAAATAAACAGTTGTGAGGTAGTGCACTTGAGTTCATTGTCCATTCAGAAATCCAATGGCAGATGGGAAGAAGCTGTTTCTAAAATGTTGAATGTATCTCTTCAACCCCTGTACCACTCATTGATGGTAACAGTGAGAAGAAGGTATGACCTGAGAGATCGGGGTCTTTAATTATAGATGTATCCTTTTTGAGGTGTTACGTACCCTGTAACTGGGTCACTTACCAGCAAAGATAGAGAGGTCCGTTGAAGTCTGATGGTACTATTTTTAAGTATTTATTAATAAAAATACACAAAATAATATCAATGCAAACATACAGATAATATACGTCGTCAATACTAAATCTAAAAGCGCGGGTATAATAATAATCAATAAGAAATAGCTCTATCGTTGTCTAGGGGATAATGTATTGTCCGATGGAAATATAAAAGTCACTTCTAGTTCGTTCAAGCTGCAGCGTTTTGGTTTGAGAGAAAGGGGTTAAATCTTGCCCAGTCCTTTTATGATGTCAATTCTTCGAGAGTCGTTGGGAGTTGATTTCCCCGTTGTTAGCTAAAAATCGTTCTTCCGTGGTAAGGCACACCGATTCCAGGGCAAATGGAACCAGACGCACGTGAGCTTCCCATCGGCTTTTGCTATTACGGGATTGCTAGCGTTTCTTCTGGTGCGTCTGAAGGGGCTGTTCCCCAGACCCTCTTTTATCCTGACTCACAGGGTCTCAGATGTCAATCAGGTTGAGATGATGCAATCTCTCCACCAACCTCCCCCTTGGTTCATTGCCTGGGGCTTTGATGCATCGCACAGGATGCAATACGCACGTCCCTCTCCAAGAGACAATAGCCCAGGCATGGGCAAACTACGGCCCGCGGGCCATATGCGGCCTGTTAAGCTTTTTAATCCGGCCCGCAGAACGATGAAATTATATTAATAAACCTTGTTAACGTTTTCTCCCCACAATTCTGGCGTTTTCCCAATAGATGACGCACTCTATATACATTGACCTTTGTTGAGGTGCAGTGTATTACTCCACATTTGCGCTTTACTTTGTGACCTTGTGGCGACCCATTTCCTGGCGCATCTGAACCGGCTCACAATTAGCCAGCGTTCCGGCTAAGAGAGATCGCCTGCGGGGATTTGCGAGCACAGAGCTCCGCATACCGGCGCGCTCTCCCTGCTTTGTCATTGTGCGGGTCGTTGTTGAGTTTTGGCACAGGGGACAATTGAATAAGAAGGAGCAGGACAAGTAGACCTGCATCTCCTACCGTTTTTGAAATAAAGACAGTCAGGAGGAGAGTGATGATGATAATATCTTGAAGGATAACAGAATTTTCAGTGCTTTAAAATAATAACTGTTACTATTAAAAAAAGCTGTATTTTATTCATTTAATTTTCAGTGTTTTAAAAGTCATTTCAATAAATAGCTAAATACCATGGGACTTCAAAGACAGATATTTTGTTGTAATGCATTTGTTCATTTTCAATTGAAATTAAAGCACATGTTTTCTACATATCCCATGATATTTTATTTTCTCTTATGAGGTGTATTACCAAAACACTCCGTCCATCTGCTCCTGGTCCGGCCCCCCTGTCAAATTTTAGAACCCTTTGTGGCCCTCAAGTCAAAAAGTTTGCCCACCCCTGCAATAGCCAGTATCAATGGGTCGGCCTCTCAGAGGCCAGGTCACATTCCAATCTTTGTGAATTCTGCATGTCTTTCTCTCATTTCCTGGGTCTCCTGGACTGACTCAATAGTGATCTTGCGATTCTCACAAAGGAGGGGGCTACCCCGCACCCTTCGGCCCCTCAGAGCTGTGGTACATTCATAACAGGCATCGACTTTGAAAATGATCCTTGATGCTGGGGAGGCTAATGCTCATGATGGAGCTGGCTGAGTTTGCAATTTTCTGCAGCAATTTTCGATCTTGTGCAGTGGCCCCTCCATACCAGAGGGTGATGCAATCAGTTCACATGCTACATGATATTTCTGTAAAAATTTGAGAGTCTTTGGTGACATACCACTTCACCTCAAACTCCCGTCACTATAATGCCTTCTCTGTAATTGCATCAAGGCCCAAGATAGATCCTCGGAGATGTTGACAATCAGGAACTTGAAACTGCCCTGCCTGCCCCCCAGCCCCATACAGTGCCTGTAAAATGTCCCCCTGCACGGTGCCTGTAAAATGTATCCCCCCCCCCGTACAGTTTCTTTAAATATATTCTGTACCCCATACAGTGCCAAAAAAAATGCTTCCCCCCCCCCCACCATACAGTGCCTATAAAATGTCCTCCAACTGCTGTACAGTGCCTCTAAAATGTATTCCTTCCCTCGTACAGTGCCTATAAAATGTATCCCCCGTACGGTGCCTGTATAATGTCTCTCCCCCCCCCCCCCATACATTGTCTCTAAACTGTATCCCCCCCCCTTACAGTACCTATAAAATATATTCCCCCCCCATACAGTGCATGTTAAATGTACCCCCCTCATACAGTGCCTATAAAATGTCCCCCTGTACAGTGCCTGTAAAACGTCCCCCAACTCCCGTACAGTGCCTCTAAAATGTATTCCCTCCCCTGTACAGTGCCTGTAAAATGTATTCCCCGTACAGTGCCTATAAAATGTCCCCAACTCCCGTACATTAATGTATTCCCTATAAAATATAGTACCTCCCCATACATTGCCTCTAAACTGTATCCCCCCTTACAGTGCCTACAAAATATACTTCCCCCCCCCCCCGTACAGTGCATGTTAAATGTACCCCACTTGTACAGTGCCTATAAAATGTCCCCCCATACATTGCCTGTAAATGTCCCCCTGTACAGTGACTGTAAAATGTCCCCCCCCCCCCCCCCACGATGCGGTGCCTGTAAAATGTCCCTGCCCCGTACAGTGCCTGTAAAATGTGCCCCCCTGTAGTGTGCCTGTAAAATGTATCTCCCCTGTACAGTGCCTGTAATATGTATCCCCCGTACAGTGCCTGTAAAATGTATACTCGTACAGTGCCTCTTCACTGTATTTCCCCTCCCCCCCCCGTGTAGTACCTATAAAATGTATTCTCCCACCACCCCCCTTAAAATGTCTCTACATTGACCCCTATGAGGTGCCAGTAAAATGTACCCCTCCCCAAATGTTTCATATTTTTTTTATTGTTTTATGACTGAATCAAGGTGGATTAAATTTGAATTTTTTTGATATTGATCAGCAAAAGAAGTCTTTCATGTCAGTGAAAACAGACCCTTCAAAGTTATATAAATTAATTATGAATATAAAATACAAAACAACTGTTTGCATAAATATTCACTCCTTTCAAGACAGTATTTAGTAGATGGATGCTTGGTAGCAATTTCAGCCTTGGGCCTGTGGGGGTAGGTCTCTATCAGCTTTGCACATCTGGACACTGCAATTTTAGTCCATTCTTCTTTATAAAACTGCTCAAGCTCTGTTAGATTGCATAGGGATTGTGAGTGAATGGCCCTTTTCAACTCCAGCCACAAATTCTCAATTGGATCAAGGTCTGGGCTCTCACTTGGCCACTCCAGGACATTAACTTTGTTGATTTTCAGCCTTTCCTGTTAGCTTTGGCTTTATGTTTTGAGGCCATTGTCTTGCTGGAAAACAAATTTTCTCCCAGGTCACAATTCTCTTGCAGACTGCATCAGGTTTTCCTCCAGGGTCTGCTGCAGTGAAGCGTCACCACAGCACGATGAAGCCAATCACCATGTTATATGGTAGGAATGGTGTGTTTATGATGATGTGCGGTGTTTAGTCTGATGGCCAAAACGCTTAATTTTAGTTTTATCAGACCATAGAATCTTCTTCCAGCTAACTTCAGAGTCTCCCACATGCCTTCTTGCAAACTCTAGCTGAGTTTTCTGTGAGTTTTTTTCAACAGTGGCTTTTGCTTTGCCACTCTTCTACAAAGCTTTGGGTGGTGAAGCACTGGGGCAACAGTTGTTGTATGCACAATATCTCCTACAAGAAGCTTGTAACTCCTCCAGAGTTGTCGTAGGTCACTTTGTGGCCTCCCTCACTGATCCCCTTCTTTCACAGTCACTCAGTTTTTGAGGATAGCTTACTATAGGCAAATTTACAGTTGTGCTATATTCTTTCCATTTCTTGTTGATTGACTTAACTGTACACTGAGAGATGTTCAGAGACTTGGAAATGTTCTTGTATCCATCTCCTGTTGTGTTTTTCAACAATGTTCTTGCTTAGTTGCTTGGAATGTTCTTTTGTCTTCGTAGTGTAGTTTTTGCCAGGATACTGACTCACCAGCAGTTGGACCTTCTAGATATAGGTGTATTTTTACTACAATCAATTGAAAGGCTTTGACTGCACATGGTGACCTCTATTTCACTAATTATGTGACTTCTAAAATCAGTTGGCTGTACCAGTGGTGATTTGGTGTGTCATATTAAAGGGGGTGAATACTTGTGCAATCTATTATTTTGTTTTTATATTTGTAATTCCATTTAGTTCTTTTGTAGAAATCTGTTTTCACTTTGACATTGAGTCTTTTTCTGTTGATCAGCGTCAAAAAATGCCAAATTAAATCCACTGATTCAATGTTGTAAAACAATAAAACATGAATTCTTCCAAAGGGAGTGAATACATCTTATAGGCACTGTAGCTTAGTTTTAAATGACTGACCCCCTTGTATCTATGTCTGTGTTTGAAACTCTTCCACTCATGAAACCATCCTTCTGTACCCTTCTGGTATTGTATATTTGAATAAGGTTGCCTCACATTTATTTAACTCCCAAGGACTATTGTCTCTCACCCCAGAATTACCCCGGTGAATCTATTCTAGACTGTCTCTTAATGTTACTATTTTTAACTTTGAAGACAAAACAGTACATTCCAGACAAGGCCTCACCAGCACAATTGCATCAAAACCTCCCTATTTTTAGACTCAAACTACTTTGCATTGAAGGCTAGAATGATGTATACTTTCTTAAATACTTATTTGATTAATGGACTAGACCCCTTTGTATATCATTCACTTGTGGGCTTTCTCTTTTCAGGTAATCTAGTGTTTGATTTATCTTATGAAATGCATGATCTCACCTCCCCAATGTCAAGGTTCTTTTATATATGTTATACTCACCAAGTCAGTCCATCATTGTAGTACTTAGAACTAGAATACTACAGCACAGTACAGGCCCTTCAGCCCTCGATGTTTTGCTGACCCATATATTCCTTTGAAGAAAAGTACTAAACCCTCACTGCCCCGTAACCCACTATTTTTCTTTCATCCATGTGCCTGTCCAAGAGGCTCTTAGATACCCCTAATGTTTTAGCCTCCCACCACCATCCCTGGCAAGTCATTTCAGGCACCCACAACCCTCTGTGAAAAAATCTTACCCCTGATGTCTCCCCTAAACTTCCCTCCCTTAACTTTGTACATATGCCCTTTGGTGTTTGTTATTCGTGCCCTGGGAAACGGGTACTGGCTATCCACCATATCTATGCCTCTCATAATCTTGTAGACATCTATCATGTCCCTTCTCATCCTCCTTCACTCCAAAGAGAAAAGTCCCAGCTCTGCTAACCTTGCCTAATAAGACTTGTTTTCCAGCCCTGGCGAAGGGTCTTGGCCCGAAACATCAACAGCGCTTCTCTCTATAGATGCTGCCTGGCCTGCTGTATTCCACCAGCACTTTGTGTGTGTTGCTTGAATTTCCAGCATCTGCAGATCTCCTTGTGTTACCCTGGTAAATCTCCTCTGCACCCTGTCTGTAGCTTCCACATCCTTCCCATAATTAGGTGACCAGAACTGAACACAATACTCTAATTGTGGTCTCACCAGAGACTTGTAGAGTTGCAACATGACTTCTCTATTCTTAAATTCAATCCCCCTATTAATGAAGCCTAGCATCCCATAGGCCTTCTTAACTACCCTATCCACCTGTGCAGAGACCTTGAGGGATATATGGATTTGAACCCCAAGATCCCTCTGTTCATCCACACTCTTAAGTAACCGACCATTAACCCTGTACTCAGCCTTCTGGTTTGTCCTTCCTAAATGCATCACCTCACAATTATCTGGATTGAACTCCATCTACCACTTACTACACTTTACAGTGGCTAGCTGGGAGATGCCAGAAAGTAGTGGTGGATAACTGTTTGTCAGGTTGGAGGCCGGTGACTAGTGGTGTGCCTCAGGGATCTGTACTGGGTCCAATGTTGTTTATCATCGACATTAATGATCTGGATGGGGTGGTAAATTGGATTAGTAAGTATGCAGATGATACTAAGGTCGGAGGCATTATGGATAATGAAGTAGGTTTTCAAAGCTTGCAGAGAGATTTAGGCCAGTTAGAAGAGTGGGCTGAACGATGGCAGATGGAGTTTAATGCTGATAAGTGTGAGGTGCTACATTTTGGTAGGAATAATCCAAATAGGACATACATGGTAAATGGTAGGGCATTGAAGAATGCAGTAGAAGAGAGTGATCTAGGAATAATGGTGCATAGTTCCCTGAAGGTGGAATCTTATGTGGATAGGGTGGTGAAGAAAGCTTTTGTTATGCTGGCCTTTATAAATCAAGAACATTGAGTATACGAGTTGGGATGTCATGTTAAAATTGTACAAGGCATTGGTGAGGCCAAATTTGGAGTATTGTGTACAGTTCTGGTCACCAAATTATAGGAAAGATATCAACAAAATAGAGAGAGTACCGAGAAGATTTACTAGAATGTTACCTGGGTTTCAGCTCCTAAGTTACAGGGAAAGGTTGATCAAGTTAGGTCTTTATTCTTTGGAGCATAGAAGGTTGAGGGGGTCTTGATAAAGGTATTTAAAGTAATGAGGGGGAGTAGATCGAGTTGATGTGGATAGGCTTTTTCCATTGAGAGTAGGGGAGATTCAAACAAGACAAAATGATTTGAGAGTTAGGGGGCAGAAGTTTAAGGGTAACGCGAGAGAGAATTTCTTTACTCAGAGAGTGGTAACTGTGGAATGAGCTTCCAGTTGAAGTGGTAGAGGCAGGTTCGGTATTGTCATTTAAAGTAAGATTGGATAGGTATATGGATAGGAAAGGAATGGAGGGTTATGGGCTGAGTGCGGGCCAGTGGGACTAGGTTAGTGTAAGCGCCGGCATGGACTAGAAGGGCCAAGATGGCCTGTTTCCATGCTGTAATTGTTATATGGTTTACTGCCCAACTCTGCATCCTGTCTATATCCTCTTGTAACTTTCGACAACCTACAGCTGCATCCACAACTCCTCCAATCTTCATGTCATTCGCAAACTTACTCACCAATCCTTCCGTCTCTTAAAAGTTTGGAAATCTTAGGTACAATTGCGGTGGTTCTTCAGTAGTTGCCTTTCATTCTGGAAAAGACCCATTTATTTTCGACTTTTTGAGACTGAATGGATTGAAAATTTGCTAATACACTTAATTTGATACAGAGGACATTTAATTTATACATCAGTGTCCCATGTAGCACCTTGTTAAGTGCCTTTTTATAAATCTCACTATTTCAACAGTTGCCTTTATCAACTCTCCTTCAAAGAATATGATCAATATTTCAAACATTATTTACCATGTTGACTAGGTTTAATTATATTCTGTTTTCCTAAATGATTAGTTACTTTTTTGATTATTATCTTTAGAATGTTGCCCAATAATCTAACTGGCCTGTAGTTCCCTGCCTTCTGTCTTTCTCCTTCTTTGATACCTACCTGAAGTTATTTTCCAAGGTGAATTCAGATGCAAACTTTGTATTTAACACACCACACTTGTATAGTAGATGACAATGCATAAACAGATCCTTCACACCAACGTGTCCATGTCAACCAAGGTGACTTCCTGAGATCTTAGAAACATAGAAAAACATAGAAAACCTACAACACAATACAGGCCCTTCAGCCCACAAAGTTGTGCCAACATGTCTCTACCTTAGAAATTACTTGGCTTACCCATAGTTCTCTATTTTTCTAAACTCCATGTACCTATCCAAAAGTCTCTTAAAAGACCCTATCGTATCTGCCTCCACCACAGATGCCGGCAGCTCATTCCACGCACTCACCTCTCTCTGAGTAAAAATCTTACCCCTGACACCTCCTTTGTACCTACTCCCCATCACCTTAAACCTGTGTCCTCTTGTGGCAACCTGAGAAAAAGCCTCTCTCTATCCACATGATCAGTGTCTCTCATCATCTTATACAACTCTATCAGTCCTGTTAGCCTGCTTTTGTCCATATTTCTCTCAACCTTGCCTTTCTATGTAACTGCCCAAATGTCTTTTAAACATTGCAAATTGTACCGTACTCTACCACCTTCTCAGTAATATTTCTGTCGTTTCTTTACTATTATCAATTCATCTGCTTTGTTCTTCAGAGACAACACATTTACCGCAGCCACCCTCATCTGATTTGTATATCTATAGCAACTTTTACTGTTGTGCAAGTTTGCTCTCAAAATTAATTTCTCTGTTTTCTTAGTATTAATGTCTTCCTAGTCCTGTAGTTTGCCACTCTGTGTGCCCTACAATTTGACATTCTCCTCAACTTCCTTTCGCTAATCTACTGATTGTGCCTTTTTCTCACAGAATTTTCTTCGATTGGGTTAAACATGTGCTGAGCATTATTTGGATATTTGCCCCAGCTTTTGTACAGCAGTGTAGTCACTTAGCAAATTGTGTCAAAGGGAAATTAATGGGTTTGTTTGAGGGAAAACACACAGCTAGAGGTAGGAGAGAGGGAATAGGATTTCTCTTTTCAAACCTGCATTAACCCTTTAGACTGAATGGCCACTACCAGCGCATGATAGTGTGAGATGTTCAAAAATCAAAATCATGGCAAGTTAATCATGTTAACCCTCATTCATAAGTGTTAGGAAAGGCATAATATGGAATGTGGTATGAGGCTAGTATTGCAAATGACTTGGATTGTGGAAGAACCTGGAGGAGATCAGCTAGAAGAGCACATTTGGAGGTAATGACAAACTGAAACTAGATGTATTGAGGCAGGAACACGTGCACTATCTCAAAAGTGGGGAAGGGTGTCTAGAGTTTGCTGATACAACAGTTTATATGAGTACACAGGTCAGGAACTTTGACCTGAGACATAGTGGAATGAATCAGTTATGTACTCTGTGTATGATAAATACCAAGAGTCAAAAGTGAGCCGACATTGACTGATGTAACACACAAAAAATACTGGAGGAACACATCAGGCTAGGCAGCATCTATGGAAAAGAGTAAACAGTCAATGTTTCATGCAGAGACCCCTCCCCCCAGCATCTCTGGACATCCTTTTTTCCCTCCAGTCCTGCCGAAGGGTCTCAGCCTGAAATGCCAACTGGTTACTCTTTTCCATTGATGTTGCGTGGCCTGCTGAGTTCCTCCAGCATTTTGTGTGTGTTGCTTGGACTTTCAGCATGTGCAGGTCTTCTCTTGTTTGTTGACTGATGTGTGTTAATATAGAACTTAGAAAACCTACAGCACAATACAGGCTGTGCCAAGCACATCCTTACTTTAGAAATTCTCTAGGGTTATCCATAGCTCTATTTTTCTAAGCTCCACATACCTATCCAGGAGTCTCTTAAAATATCCTATCGTATCCGTCTCCACCACCGTCACCAGCATCCCATTCCATGCACTCACCAATCTCTGCATAAAATACTTACCTCTGACATCTCCTCTGTACCTACTTCCAAGCACCTTAAAACGCTGCCCTCTAGATTTACCCATTTCAACCTTGGGAAAAAGCCTCTGATTATCCACACGATTAATGCCTTTCATCATCTTATACACCTCTATCAGATCACCTCTCATCCTCCGTCACTCCAAGGAGAAAAGGCTGGGTTCACTCAACCTATTCTCATAAGGGATGCTTCCCAATCCAGGCAACATCCTTGTAAATCTCTTCTGCACCCTTTCTATGGTTTCTACATCCTTCCTGCTATAATTTATGTAATCAATGCAAACACATGAAAAGTGGTTATGGGACAATACATGTACCAAATTTTCCCCTAACTGGAAGAGAAGTTTTTGGAAATGCATGGCTGTAATCATATAGGGGTAACAAAGTAAAGTGTGCCTTAAAATGGAAACTATAAAGTGGAGAGGGACATAGAAAGAACACAGAAAGAGTGGCTAGGCATTATCCCCCTGACCACTGTTGACAGTTTCTCTGTGTGCTTCTGTGTTCAGTATAGAATAGTTTGGCTCGCTTTATTGTGGATTTGGAAGTTGAGCTAACTTGGATGCTATTCAAATGACTTTTCCAATCTTTGGCAGATTTGAAATTGAAAAGAAGTTGAAAGCAGCAAAGAAAAAGGAAAAGAAAGAGAAAAAGAAGAAAATGGAGGAAGAGCGTGAGAAGAAGATGCAGCAGATTCAAGAGTTGCCGGTATCCTGTTTTACTATTTTTCTCTTTTGAGAGCATACTTCTAGTTGTTTCAGTATCAGATCCCTTACCTACCCTGAGACTTACTGTATCATCTAGCCACTATTCAAATTCATATTTAATGTTTAAGTGTGCCTCAAGAATGAGTTACTTTCTTCCCTGTCTCCCCAGAACATGGAACCAGAGAAAAGATTACTATAGCAATGTGTTCAACTACAAATGTGGAAAATTAGGAGCAGGAATAGACCTTTTGACACCTGGTCTGTACTCTGTCATGGCTAATTATCTAGATTTAGTATCTTGTTCCAGTTTCCTCCCCACATCTCTTGATCTCTAGCCCTTAGAAAATATAATCTATTCCTTCTTCAATATACTGAATGATTTGACTTTAGGTTCTGTGCAGTCGACGGGTTCACTGCTCTCTAGGAGAATAAATTTCCCATCTTAGTCTTTTGGTTTACCTCTTTGGACTATGATCTCTAGTCCTGAATTCTCTGGCAGTGGAAACATCTCCCTGATATTTCAATCACTTGCACAGAGGTTAGTGCTGCCCCTTCTACAATAGGGCTGTTTATATATCAATTCAATAATTCCATCCACGCTATGCCTTTCACACTAAGAAATTTTAGAAATTCCCTACTACTATAACCTGGGCCAACATCTCTTGAAGATTTGTCTTCATCTGCTATTTTATCGAATTACTGTGAGACCTCTGTGTACACCATGTGGTTGCCCCTTTCAGTTCTACACAGTTAGCATGAAACTTGAACTTCTCCCTATAACCTCATGAGCTTCCATTGGGTGTTAGAGTTTTCCCCATATCAAAAGATATACAGATTGGTAGACAACTGTGAAGTGCCCTTCGTTATGTGAATGATAGAATCTGAGAGGAGTTTTGGAGGGAGATGAGTGCTTTGCTGTCTGCTGACTTGGAGCTACTGCATTAGGTTTCCGCATCCAGATCATTAACGTGAATTATACATTGCAGATTCCAGCACTGACTCTATGGTACCCCTGCTTGTCACTGCCAGGTACTCAGGGAAAAATGATCCACTTAATCTGTTGGTCAACAAACTTTCTGTTTTGGCAACAAATTATCCTATTCTATTTATGGTTTTTATTAATTTTAGAGTTGTATAATATACAATGTGGAAATGAGCCCTTCAGCTTAACATGTTGATGCGTGCTACTTGTATAGAAATATAGCAAAACTACAGCACAATACTGTGCCAAACATGTACTTGGTTTAGAAATTACCTATGGTTACCCAGAGCCCTCGATTTTTTTAAGCTCCACATACCTATTCAGGAGTCTCTTATAAGATTCTATCATATCCGCCTCCACTACCATTCCACGGCTACACCACTCTGCATAAAAAAAACTTACCCCAGACATCTCCTCTGTACCTACTTCTAAGCACCTTAAAGCTGTGCCCTCTCGTTTTATCCATTTCAACCTTGGGTAAAAGCATCTGACTATCCACATGATCAATGCCTCTCATCATCTTGTACACCTTTACAGGTCGCCTCTCATCCTCTACCGCTCCAAGGAGAAAAGGTCGAGTTCACTTAACCTATTCTCATAAGGCATGCTCTCCAATCCTATATTTTGTCATCATATTTGACCTACCAAAATGAACCACCTCACACTTGTCTGATTTGAACTCTATCTGCCACTTCTCAGCCCAGTTTTGCATTCTATCAATGACCTGCTGTAACCTCTGACAGCCTTCCACAGTATCTACAACACTCCCAACCTTAGTGTCATCAATAAATTTACTAACCCTTCCATCCACTTCTTCATCCAGGTCATTTATAAAAATCACGAAGAGAAAGGGTCCAAGAACAGATCCCTGAGGCACACCACTGGTCACCGACCTCCATGCAGAATATGACCCATCTACAACCACTCTTTGCCTTCTTGGGCAAGCCATTTCTGGATCCACAAAGCAAGGTCCCCTTGGATCCCATTCCTCCTTACTTTCTTAATAAGCCTGGCATGGGGTACATTATCAAATACATTGCTTAAATCCATGTATTCTACATCTACTGCTCTACCTTCATCAATGTGTAGTCACATCCTCAAAAAATTCAGTCAGGTTAGTAAGGCATGATCTGCCTGTGACAAAGCCATGCTGACTATTCCTAATCATATTATACCTTTCCAAAAGTTCATAAATCCTGCCTCTCAGGATCTTCTCCATCAATTTACCAACCACTGAAGTAAGACTCACTGGTCTGTAATTTCTTGGGCTATCTCTACCCACTTTCTTGAATAAGGGAACAACATCTGCAACCCTCCAATCCTCCGGAACTCCTCCCGTCCCCACTGATAATGCAAAAATCATTGCCAGAGGCTCAGCAATCTCCTCCCTCACCTCCCACAGTAGCCTGGGGTACATCTCGTCCAGTACTAAAGGTTTGTCTAACATAATGCTTTCCAAAAGCTCCAGCACATCCTCTTTCTTAATGTCTGTATGATCAAGCTTTTCAATCCACTGTAAGTCATCCCTACAATCGCCATGATCCTTTTCCATAGTGAATACTGAAGCAAAGTATTCATTAAGTACCTCTGCCATCTCCTCCGGTTCCATACACACTTTTCCACTGTCACACTTGATTGGTCCTATTCTCTCATGTCTTATCTTCTTGCTCTTCACATACTTGTAGAATGCCCTGGGGTTTTCTTTAATCCTGCTCGCCAAGACCTTCTCATGACCCCTTCTGGCTCTCCTAATTTCATTCCTATGCTCCTTCCTGCTAGTCTTATAATGTTCTAGATCTCTATCATTATCTAGTTTTTGAACCTTTCGTTAGCTTTTCTTCTTGACTAGATTTACAACACCTTTGTACACCATGGTTCCTGTACCCTACTATCCTTTCCCTGTTTCATTGGAATGTACCTATGCCGAACGCCAAGCAAGTATCCCCTGAACATTTGTGACATTTCTGCTGTACGTGTGCCTGAGAACATCTGTTCCCAATTAATGCCTCCAAGTTCCTGTCTGATAGCTTCATATTTCCCCTTACTCCAATTAAATGCTTCCCTAACTTGTCTATTCCTATCTCTCTCCAATGCTATGGTAAAGGAGATAGAATTGTGATCACTATCTCCAAAATGCTCTCTCACTGAGAGATCTAACACCTGAGCAGGTTCATTTGCCAATACCAGATCAAGTATAGCCTCTCCTCTTGTAGGCTTATCTATATATTGTGATAGGTAATCATTCTAAACACACCTATCAGACTATCAGACAAGGGGTTCAGACCTATCTGAGCCCCTTGCTCTAAGGAGATGCCAATCAATATTTGGGAAATTAAAATCTCCCACCATGACAACCCTGTAATTATTACACCTTGTCATAATCTGTCTCCCTATCTGCTCTTCGATGTCCCTGTTACTATTGGGTGGTCTATATATATATTAAAAAAATGCAGTAGAGGTATTGACCCCTTCCTGTTTCTAACTTCCACCCACAGAGAATCAGTAGACAGTCCCTCCATGACGAAGGGTCTCGGCCCGAAACGTTGACTGCTCATTTCAATGGATGCTGCCCAACCTGCTGAGTTCATCCAGCTTGTTTGTACATGTTGGTTTGACCACAGCATCTGCAGTGTACTTTGTGTTTACCCTCCATGACTTCCTCCTTTTTTTGCAGCTGTGACACTATCAGCAGAGCCATACCCCACCTATTTTGTCTCCCTCCCTGTCCTTTCTGAAACATCTAAAGCCTGGCACACAAAGTAACCATTCCTGCCCCTGAGGCATCCAAGTCTCTGTAATGGCTACAGCATCATAGCTCCAAGTACTGATCCACGCTCTAAGCTCATCCGCTTTGTTCATGATGCTTCTTGCATTAAAATAGATACATCTCAAACCATTGCTCTGAGTGCATCCCTTCTGTTATCACCTGCCTATCCTCCCTCTCACATTTTCTCCAAGCTTTCTCTATTTGTGAACTAACAACCCCTTCCTGTCTTCAGTTCGGTTTAAACTCTCCCAATAGCCTTAGCAAACCTCCCTGCTAGGATATTGATTTCCCCTCAGATTCAAGTACAGCCCTTTTTATACAGGTCAAACCTGCCCCAAAAGAGGTCCCAATGATGCAGAAATCTGAATCCCTCCCCCTGCTTCAATCCCTCAGCTGTCATTTATCCTCCACCTCTATTCCTATACTTACTGTCGTGTGACACAAGCAGTAATCTCGAGATTACTACCTTTGAGGTCCTACTTCTCAGCTTCCTTCCTAACTCCCTGTAGTCTTTTTTTCAGGGCCTCCTCCCTTTTCCTACCTCTGTCATTCGTACCAATATGTACCACAACCTCTGGCTGTTCACCTTCCCACTTCAGGGTATTGTGGTCACAATCATAAACATCCTGGACCCTGGCACCTGAAAGACAAACTATCATCCATGTTTCTTTCCTGCGTCCACAAAATCGCCCGATTGACCCCCTAACTATAGAGTCCCCTTTCACTGCTGCCTTCTTCCTTTCTGTACCCTTCTGAGCCACAGGGCTAGAGTCTGCCAGAGGCATGGGTGCTGTTGCTTCCCCCAGATAGCCCCCCCACCCCCAACAGTACTCAAACAGGATTACTTATTGTTAAGGAGGACAGCCACAGGGGTACTCTCTAGTAGCTGACTCTTGCCCTTCCTTCTCCTGACTGTTACCCACTTATCCATCCCCGAGGCCCCAGTGTGACTACCTACCTCTTGCTCCCCTTTATCACCTTCTCATTTTCCCTGACTAGATGATGGTGTTCAAGTTGCAGCTCCAGTTCCCTAACCTGGTCCCTAAGGAGCTGCAGTTTGATGCACCTGGTGCAGATGTGGCCGTCCAGGAGGCTGGGAGTCTCCTGGACTTCCTACATCTGACACCCAGTATAGAACACTGGCCTCAAGGACGTATAGGACCTCATTGGAATTTTCTGAATGTCAGTCTACCTGTTTCCCTCATCTATTCTGCTAGATACATCATCAAAAAAGTCCTGATGATTTGTCCATGATTTTCCTTTCACGATCCACTAGTCCTCTGTTTTATAACTTTCCCCCACCACGCGTCAGGCCAGTTGAGCTGTAATTCCCTGATTTGTCTTTTTATTAAGTAGTAAGGGTAACCCCCACTAGTTGAGTCGCTTCCTACCTACATCTGTGACACTTCATGCTCTGATTCTTTTCAGTGATTTCAAGTTCCCTGACCCCATCATCTTAGTTTTACTATGGATGTTCAGTCTCTATACACCTCCATCCCCCACCCAGCAAGGCCTTAAAGCTGTCTGTTTCTTTCTGGACACCAGACCCAACCAGTTCCCCTCCACCGTCACTCTCTTCAGTCTAGCAAAATTTGTCCTCACTCTAAATAATTTCTCCTTTGGCTTCTCCCACTTCTTTCAAACAAAAGCTGCAGTCATGGGCACTCACATGGGTCCCAGCTATGCCTGCCTTTTTTTTGGCTAATTGGAACAGTCCATGTTCAAAGCCTGCACTGGTGTCTGTCGCCCACTTTTTCTAAACTACATCGAGGATTGCATTGGTGCTGTTTCCTGCACCCATGCCAAGCTCATTGACATCATCCAGTTTGCCTCCAGCTTCCACACTCCCCTCAAATTTACCTGGTGCACTTCCAACACCTCCCTTCCCTTTCTTGATCTCTCTCTCTCTATTTCTGGAGATAGCTTATCTACTGATACCTATTATAAACCCACAGACTCTCGCAGCTGTCTGGGCTATACCTCTTCCCACCATGTTACTTTAAAAATGCCATCCCCTTCTCTGAATTCCTTCATCTCCACCTCATCTGCTCTCAGGAAGAGGCTTTTCATTCTAGAACGAAAGAGATGTCCTTCTCTTTCAAAGAATGGGGCTTCCATTCCAATATGTTGATCCACGGCCTCCTCCACTGACGTGATGAGGCCACGCTCAGGTTGGAAGAACAACACCTTGTATTCTGTCAGGGTAGCCTCCAACCTGATTACATGAACATAAATTGTTTGAACTTCAGGTGCTGCTTCCACCCTTTCCTTCACCAGTCCCCATCCCCTTTTCTTTCTTCTATGGCCTTCTATCCTCACCTGTCAGACTCCCTCCTTCTCCAGCTCTGTATCTCTTTCACCAATGAACTTTCCAACTATTTACTTCATTCTGCCCCTCCAGGTATCATCTATTACCTTGTGTTTCTCTCTCTCTCCCCTACCCCCACCTTTTAAATTTACTCCTCATCGTTTTTTCCTCCAGTTCTGATGAAGGATCACGGCCTGAAACATCAACTGTACTTTTTCCCATAGATGCTGCTTGGCTTGCTGAGTTCCTCCAGCATTTTGTGTGTACTGCTAGGATATATTGAAAATCTGTCTGAACCTTGGAAAATTCCCACCAACGCATCCACCAATGTGTAGGACCATTTTTAAGTTGCAGAATGTCAGGCCCTGAAGAATTATTGGACTAATCCCTCCAATTCCCCAAACAATCCTGTTAATACTGATATTTTTTCTTCAGCTTCTCCTGACTTGATCTTGTGTTTCACAGCATTCTTGCCAGGTTGTTTTTGTCTTTTAAGTACAGCAAAGCTCTGTGTTGAATTTGCTGCCTTTGTTCTTGATTGAATTCCTCCTTTTTGTAAAAAGATAGGTGCATTCTTCTTCACTAGACATTGACTCCACACTTGACTTTAGAACCTTTTACAGTCGGCTTTGTTGTCTGCAAGTTTATTCTCTCCATTCCAATTATTCCCAATGAGTATCTTTTCCTGAATTTTAAACTCCCAGTTTTTGAGTTTTTCTTCATTATTCAACCCTTTATTTTACACTTCTCCTTGGATCTAATATTATACTTATTTTTTTTGCAGGTCCTTGGTTGAGCTACCACAGATGTGAATGAACAATAGTTGTAATTTCTCCATAGCCCACCTAGCTAACTCTTGCTATCATTGTTTAGTTAATCTAGATTCAGAATTCTATTTCTCTTTCCATCCTTTCCATTTTCATGTTATGATTGTTCCTTCCCAAAGGATCCCACGCAACAAGGTTGTTTATTATTCCTTTCTGGTTACACAGAACCACTTTTCAGCTATTTTGAATTTATTTAATCAAACATTTTTAAAACAAATAGAAAATGTAAAATCTATCAGATTCATGAATGTTCCTAAAGGAACGAAGCTAGTCTGATGTATCAGTAAATTGAGATTTCGTAGCAGTATATTTAGAGGTCTATACACAGAAGTTGGACTTTCAGACCAACTTGTCCATGCTCACCTCAACTCGTCCCATTTTCCTACTCTTAGCCTACAGCCCTGTACCTGTCTTAAATGTATTTTAAACATTGAATTACACTGCCTCTCCTAGTTCCTGTGGCAGCTTATGTACACACTCTGTGGTCCCTTTATTTGCTTGTTAATGCAAATATCTAATTCTCTTCTTTTTTTAAACATGGGTTGCCATGGTAGCATAGCAATTAGCATGACACTATTACGGCTCAGGGTATTGGTATTCAGAGTTCATTTCTGGCATCCTTTAAGCAAGTTTGTATGTTCCTTCCTGTATGCACGTGGGTTTCCTCCAGGTGCTCCAGTTTCCTCCTACAGTCTAAAGACTTGCCAGTTAATGGGTTAATTGGTGATGGTAAATTATCCTGTGATTAGGTTAGGGTTAAATCGGTGGGTTGCTGGGTGACATGGTTTGAAGGACTTGTTCCATGATTTGTTCTAAATAGACAAAGCCAATCACGTGGCTGCAACTCAATGCATGAAAGAATACAGACATGATCAAGAATGTTAATTGTTGTTCAAACCAAACGTCAAAATGGAGAAGAAATGTGATACAAGTAACTTTGACCTATGAAATGATTATTTATGCTGTTTGGGGTGGTTTGAGTATCTCAAACTGCTGATGTCTTGAGATTTTCACGCACTATGATTTTCTAGCATTTACAAAGAATGGGGCAAAAAAAACAGTCGGTGGCAGTTCTGTGGGCGAAAAAGCCTTGTTAATGAGAGAGGCCAGAAGAAAATGGCCAGATTGGTTCAAGCTGACAATAGGGCAGCAGGAACTCAAATAACTATACATACAGCAGTGGTGTGCAGAAAACAACATCTCTGAATGTACGACTTATTGAACCTTGAAGTAGATGGGCAGCAGAAGACCATGAATATACACATAATCGTCACTTTTTTTTAAGGTGAATGTGATACCTAATAAAATGGCCAATAAATTTCCCACCAACCTGTGTGGTGGGAAATCATGCCTCTTCCTACCCCTTTTAAATCTATTTTCTCCGGTTTTAGAGGCCATGACCATGGGAAAGAGATAGCTTTCACCTTAATCATGCCCTTCATTATGTTGTATTTGTCAAAGGTCACCCCTCAGCCTTCTATGCTTTCAGCCTATCCAGTCTCGCCTTGAAACTCAACCCCTCCAGTCCTTGTGGTTTCCAGCTGTCACCAGCCATATATTAGACAGATGTTGTCCTTAGCCATTACTTGCAGTCTTGGAGTCTGGCCATAGGAACGGTACAAGTTAGCTTCATGTGAGTATTTTTCTTGTTATAAAATATCATCCAGCTAGCTTGTCTAACCAGATTCTGAAGTTCAAGCTGTTTAGTTTAACCAAGGCACAAAGGATAATCAGTATTAACCAGAGCAGAGATATAGTTAGATCTACATTTTAAGTGCAACAGATGCTCACCCTATCTTGTTAGCGCTGCAATGTCTAAATTAGGAGATCTATTTCCACTTGATAAGCCAAACATACATTCATACCTTTTATCCAGCACTGCGGCCCTTCCATTGTGATCCCTGAGTGACACCTGGCTACTGGCAGGTTGAATTTATTTAGTTGAAGTGGAAACATGGGAACAAGTGGACTGGAGTGTAAAACAAACATTGGTTCTGGAAACCTGTGTGTAGTTATCTCCTGTACATTCCCAAATGATGAATTACTCTTCGAAGAAAACACTAGTGAAGTAACTGAACATGAGAAAATCTGCAGATGCTGGAAATTCAAGCAACACACACAAAATGCTGGTGGAACGCAGCAGGCCAGGCAGCATCTATAGGAAGAAGTACAGTCGACGCTTTGGATTGAGACCCTTCGTCAGGACTAATGGAAAAAAGAGATAGTAAGAGATTTGAAAGTGGGAGGGGGAGATCTGAAATGATAGGAGAAGACAGGAAGGGGAGAGATGAAGCTAAGAGCTGGGAAGTTGATTGGCAAAAAGGATACAAGGCTGGAGAAGGGGGAGTATCATGGGATGGAAGGCCTTGGAAGAATAAAAGGGGGAGGGGAGCACCAGAGGAAGATGGAGAACTGGCAAGGAGCAATAGTGAGAGGGAAAGAGAGTAAAAAGGGGAAAAAATTTAAAAGTTAAGAATAGGGATGGAGTAAGGGGGGGAGGAGAGGCATTAACGGAAGTTAGAGAAATCAGTGTTCACGCCATCAGGTTGGAGGCTACCCAGACGGAATATAAGGTGTTGTTCCTCCAACCTGAGTGTGGCTTCATCTTGACGGTAGAGAGGCCATGGATTGACATATCAGAATGGAAATGGGACGTGGAATTAAAATGTGTGGCCACTGGGAGATCCTGCTTCCTCTGGTGGACAGAGAGTAGGTGTTCAGTGAAATGGTCTCAGAGTCTGTGTCGGGTCTCACCAATATATAGAAGGCCACACCAGGAGCACCAGACACAGTATATCACACCAGCACACTCACAGGTGAAGTGTCGCCTCACCTGGAAGGACTGTCTGGGGCCATGAATGGTGGTGAGGGAGGAAGTATAAGGGCAGGTGTAGCACTTGTTCCACTTACAAGGATAAGTGCCAAGAGGGAGATAGATGGGAAGGGATTGGAGGACGAACGGACAAGGGAGTCGCGTAGGGAGTGATCCCTGCAGAAAGCATGGGGGGGGGGGGAGGGAAAGATGTGCTTGGTGGTGGGATCCCGTTGGGGGTGACGTTGGAGAAGTAACTGAGCTGGGTTCATTCAGATTTAGCAACTTTTAAAGCTTGCTTTTTAGAAAAGTATTATTGCTTGACCATTGCCATCAAGCCATGGGTTTATCTTTCAGTAGAGAATGAAGGAAGTTATTGCTTGTTTGAAAATTGAGCTGCCAACATATTGAAGTTGTAGTAGAATGTATTTATGCTGTTGACAGTCAGACAGTCTTGGAGTGATCTGTGTTTAATGGACCACTTAGTTAAAGCCCTACAGTTCTGCCAATATGAGCAGGGAACAGTATGAGCAGTTACAGGGAGCTCCATCCTTGGTACCAAGGGAGCTCAACATCAGGTAAAGATGGTGTATTTGTGGCTAGTCATTGATTTATTTAGACTTCCTGCTGAGGCTACCATTGTCATGGAAGTTAGCTTTCAGCTAATTTACTTATTTCTATGAAATATGTCTGTGTTAAAGTGAGTTTTGGGTTTAGGTCATTTACATTTAGCAAATGGCTTTGGCTACCAGTCTTCTGTTCCTGGTTAATATATTGTGGATTCAGTTTGGGACAATACATTTCCTAAAAGCTGTGGATCCCAGTACAGACATTGCTGGTGTCCGTGGGATGGATATGAATCAGAAGGTGTGAAGTTTGTATGTAGCTTCAAAAGAAAGCATTGTCCATACTTTGTAAATATGGAAATGTCCTTGGTGTTTACCAAATAAATATCGAGCCTCACGTTGGGCCAGCAGACCTTTCCACCGAAAATATTTCCATATGATGCCTGCTTTATCGTGTTTTGTCAAATAAAGACTTTGTATCTACTGGTAACTCTCTCCAGCGATTTCATTCACACAACAGTAGTCTGCATTCGTTGGATACAGACAGTGACCTTGACAGCATTATGATCTTGCTGTTGAAATCCAAAAGTAAATGTACATCAAGCTAGTCTGTTCTCATAAAAGTTTATTACTGTCTTGTGAATGAAGTGTATATAAAGTTGATCATGGTATCTTGTCTGCGAAAGCAAGAAAGATTACATTAGTCTGCTTTTAATCATCAGGAAAGTAAAGGCATCCATGGCAATGCTGTCAAGCATCGTTATTTGCTAATTGCCTGTTCAGTGCTATATTTTTGATTTCTGCCAACATCATACAGTGCCAGACTTTACTGCAGTTTTTGTCCAGGGATGAAGGGAGAATGACTTTGTTTGACTTCAGGGTGCAAATAAAATTCAAGTCATGCAGACGGCTCTACAATGGCTGATGTCTTTGTTTCATTTTATTTATTTATGAGATACATCACAGAATAGGCCCTTTGAGCCATGCTACCCACAATCCCCCAATTTAATCCTAGCCTAATCACTGGATTTACAATGACCAATTAATCTACCAACTGGTATTTCTTTGGACTGTGGGAGGAAATCAGAGCACCCGGAGGAAACCCACGTGGTCAAAGGGAGAACACAGAGCGGGGAGAATTGAATCGCGGTTGCTATGGTGCTACCCACCTTGTACTAAGGATGATGTTTGGCTTTGAGGCCAATACTTGATATCTTAGGACATCATAAGTTCTCTGATTTAGATGTAACAAATTAAGTGGCTTAGTCAAAAGTTTTCATCCATCGCAAGGTCAGAGTGGAGAAATTTACTGACTTTATAGTGTTCAGTTCCATTCATAATTGATATAGATATCATGCACAAGATGGTCAAAAAATTCATGCTGAAAGTGCTTGGCACTAACTATTGCCCATGACTGTGGCTCAGCAGTATAACATTATGTCAATGACATCATCACTGAATCTTCCACCACAAACTTAGATGTTGAAATGAATCAACATTTATACTGATCTAGTTACCTTGCTTACAAGAACAGGTCAGAGGCTTGGAATTTAGGTGTGAGGGGCACGTTTTCTGACTACCTTTCCTCCATCTCTGAGGTATGTCAGGAATATGGAATGCAACAAGACTTGGGAAGCTGCACCCTCAAAAACAGAATAGACCACTCCTGGCATCTGTGATGTCCTGTGTAGCCTTATTGAACTTCATCTGCTTAGGAGACCGTTGCAAGCCACCTGATCTTGTGGCAATAATCTTCTGATTACTTGTGGTCTTGGAGCTTGGCCGTAGCAGTTCATGAATGTTTTTGTTGCTGCAAATGCCGAGTACTGGTCTTCAGGAAGAAGGTCATTACTGCCACACACATTGAAAATGTATACTTCTTTCAGATACCAACGTCTGGAGGCCTCTTACCAAATGAAAGGCAATATAAGGAATCATAGATCTGAAACATTTTGTCTCCACAGATGCAAAGTGACCTGAATATTTCCAGCATTTTTTGGTTTATTTCGGACAGAGAAAGATCCACATCAGTTTGTTTCAGATACCCCTTTTGAAGTTGATGACACATGAAAAAGTGCGAATCCTGACCACACTGAAATGTTTTGTTACTACAGGTGATGTCTCACAACAAGGAACGGAGATCAAGGAGGGATGAGAAACAGGACAAGAAGTCTCAGGCTATGGAGGAACTGAAAGCTGAAAGAGAGAAGAAGAAAAATAAAACGGGTAACAAACAGTAATGTGTAGGCAGATTTTCATCCCAGAGCCATATTTCAATGCCCTGGAGTTCTTATGAGGTTAAACTGTGGAATCTTTCTTCCATGGACCACTGCCACTCCTATTAGATTCCTTCTATAACCCTTTAGCACTTCCACCTATCACCTCCCAGCTTCTTACTTTATCCCCACTCTCCTTCCTTCTTAGCTGCCAGCTTGTACTCTTTCCCCTCCCCCATTTTTTAATTATGGCTTTTGCCCCCTTCTTTTTCAATCCTGATGAAGAGTCTTGACTTTTAAACATCAACTGTTATTTCCTCCCCATTGATGCTGCCTGACTTGCTGAGTTCTGTCAACATTTTGTGTGTTGCTCAAGATTTTCAGCATCTGCAGAATTTATTTTCTTTATAACAATCTGGAATCTTTTCAGTCTTAATGACTTGAGGTGTATTGTTGCAAATTATATCAATTATGAGAATTCATCTCTTGGTTCATTCTGCTTGCTCATTTCCATGTGTTCAGTCACCCTTTGCTTCTTATGCAATTGACTTGTACCCATCCCCCACTCTACATGCTCTCCATCTAATCTTTTGTTTCCTCAATAGACTAGGGTGGCAAAGATGGTAGTAAATTAAATGGAAGATGAGGGAAGTTGAGATTGAGATTTCTTGGTGAAGGTGAGAAGGTGTTTTGTGCAGAAAAGGCAATGTTGAAAATGTCTAGGTTTAGGAAGTGTTGAGTCTAGGAGGAATGCGAAGCTGCCTAGCATCAGTTTGTGGGTAAGGAATATTGAAGGTAACCTTTTAGTCTGCTATGTGTTTCCATAGTGATTTTCTTCAGTGTTGTTGATTGCTTGAAACTATGAGAAACAAGGTATTCCCTCTCTAAACTATATTCTTAGTCACAGAAAGTGTATTAGTACTAAAGCCTGTGTTGTAAGCAAATTGATTGAACAGATGTGAAGGGATATGTAAAGAAGGGCCAATAATGTTTGTGGTGGGAAGAATTGTTGTGGTTAGTTGATGTGCTCCATGAAATCCTTTGATAAGTTTCCAAATGGTAGCCTGCATTGAAAAGAGACCTAGCCAATTGGGTACACTTGTCTTGACACTAAGAAGCAGTAGTAACAGTGGAAGTTTGTTTTTCAGATTGGGGGCCTAAGGCTAGTGGTGTTCCCATGCAGTCAGTGTTGGACCCATTGCTATTTATCATCTATCTCAATGATTTGGATGAGAATGTGCAAGGCATGGCTAGTAAATTTGCAGATGATGCTAGAAAACACGTTGAAGATAAATGTCAGGATTTGCTGGGCATCTTAATCAATAAGGTAAGTGGGCCAAGGCATGGAAAATGGAGTTTGATTTTGGCGTTACAAGGTGTTTCATTTTGGGAAGACAAATCATGGTTGGGTATTCATTGTGAACAGAAGAGCCCTGGAGAATGTTATAGAAAAGGGATATCCCTGAAGGTGCTATTGCAGGTAGATGGTAATGAAGAAGATCACTTAGGGCCTTGATTCTAGAAGTTAAGGTGTTTGTAGGCTGCATTTTGAATATTGTGTCACTCAGCTATAAGAAAATGACATTAAGCTAGAAAGAGTGCAGAGAGATTGATCAGGATATTGTTGGGATCTAAGACTCTGAGTTATGGACAGGTTGAGTAGGTTGGACTTTTTTACATTGGAATGTGTGAAATACGATGTAGAAAGATCTCCCTTTTGAGGGTGAATGCATTCTTTTTCACAGGGCTGGGATTTAAGAATGTGAGAACCTAGGTTTAAGATACACTGCTTAATAGGAACTTGAGGGGAAATGAATCATCAGTATATGGAATGAGCTGCCAAAGGTGGTGGTTAAGGCGGGTACATTAACGACATCTGAAAGGTACTTGGACAGGTATGTATATGGATAGGAAAAGTTTAGAGGAACATAGGGCAAATGGGGCTAAATTAGTTTGGAATGTTGGTAGGCATAAACCATTTAGGCTGAAGGACCTATTTCCTTGCTGTATTACTCTGGAAACGGCATTAGAAAATTTAAAGACATTCAAGTATGACAGATGGCATGGTTGGTGCAAAAGGAAGATTATCACAACTGTCTTATTGTATAACAATATTCAGAGACACAAGAGACTATAGTAGCTGGAAATCTGCAGCAGCTGCTTGAATGGGTGCCATAGAAAGTGTCAGAGTAATGTTAGAGATTTGTGTATCTGCTGGTGATTTGAGACGAAGCAGGAAGGGTAACATTTTGCTTAACTAAGTGGGCACCTGTGGGCAAAGCATTTTGGATTGAAGGCTGTGTCACAGAATAATACAGCACAGGAGCAACCTTTTAGCCCTCCTACATACTGGTTATAGGAATGAACAAGTGGCTTGATTGAGGAGTGAGTTGTCTTATTTCTTTCAGCTGAATTATTGGCCAGGAAGCAGCCTCTAAAAGCCAGTGAGGTTTATTCTGACGATGAAGAAGAGGAAGAGGAGGAGCAGTCTAGTGTGAAGAGCGATCGGTCCTCTAGGTCTTCGTCTTCTGATGAAGAGGAAGAGTAAGTTCTTATATTAGTGGAGCTGTGGCCTGTCACCTTGACTGTCTTTAGATAACTGGGATTTTATTGCTTTTAATTTTCAGCAAAAAAAAGTAAAAATGGAATAAATCTTGCTCTTTGGCTGAAGTTTTAGAGTAATAGGCCAAGTAAATCTTTGATCAGCTATAAAGCAGATACCAACAGAGCCAGTGGTCTGGGTTAAGAAAGAAGTTAAGTATTTCAGCGGTTGTCCAGCTATTACATTCAAACCTGCAACACGCACAACATGCTGGAGGAACTCAGCAGGTCGGGCAGCATCCATGAAAACGAACAATCTACGTTTCGGGCCAAGACCCTTCGTCAGGACTGAAGAGGGAGGGGGCAGGGGCTCTGTAAAGAAGGTGGGGACAGAGGGGGAAGGAGAAGGCTGGTAGGTGCCAGGTGAAAAACCAATAAGGGGAAAGATCAAGGGGTGGGGGAGGGGATAAGCAGGAAAGGTGAAGAAGGAATGCAAGGGGAAAGCACTATGGATAGTAGAAGGAGGCAGAACCATGAGGGAGGTGATAGGCAGCTGGAGGAGGAGGCAGAGTGAAACTGGGATGGGGGAAGGGAGGGGGAGGGAATTACCAGAAGCTGGAGAATTCAGTGTTCATTCCAAGGGGCTGGAGACTACCCCGATGGTATATGAGGTTTTGCTCCTCCAACCTGAGTTTGGCCTCACCATGGCAGTAGAGGAGGCCATGTGTGGACATATCCGAATGGGAATATGAAGCAGAGTTGAAATGGGTGGCAACCGGGAGATCCTGTCTGTTGCGGCGGACGGAGCGGAGGTGCTCGACGAAGCGGTCCCCCGATCTGAGTTGGGTCTCACTGATATAGAGGAGGCCTCACCGGGAGCACCGGATGCAATAGATAACCCCAACAGACTCACAAGTGAAGTGTTACCTCACCTGGAAGGACTGTTTAGGGCCCTAAATGGTGGTAAGAGAGGTGGTGTAGGGACAGGTGTAGCACTTATGCTTGCAGGGATAAGTGCCAGGTGGGAGATCCGTGTGGAGGGACATGTGGACCAGGGAGTCGCGGAGGGAATGATCCCTGCAGAGAGGGGTAGAGAGGGAAAGATGTGCTTAGTGGTGGGGTCCTGTTGAAGGTGGCGGAAGTTGCAGAGGATATTGTGCTGGATCCAGAGGCTGGTGGGGTGGTAGGTGAGGACAAGGGGAACTCTGTCCCTGTTGTGGTAATGTGTTCCAGCTTGGGACAAAGCATCGGGGATTTGATTTGATGAGGAAATGGGCTGCAAAAATGTTGAAGTACGGACAATTGAAATTCCAAGTAACAGAAGTAGTAGTTTCTTAGCAGCTGTGTCTTGAGGGAGGAATAGGATATCATTTGACAATGCCCTTGTGATTGGGGCTGTACAAAATAAAGATAATGAAGAATTGGGCATAAATGTAATGGAGAGAGTTTATTTGCAGTGTAATGTGTTTGGTTAGGATGAAATGAATTTGGATAGAAGGAATTAAAAGTGAGGTTTGGTACCGATCAGCAGTGGCCAGTAGAAGAAAGAAGCAGATGTGTTTGGATGTTGACATCAATAATTTGAGTTTGATGGGGGGGTGGGTGGGGGAGTATCAATCGGTATGATTGGACAGGGCATTACACAAAAGGAGATGCCATAGTTTAATTTAGTAAGAGTTACTCTGTTGCCACAGTTTGGCTTAGATAGATGGAAAGGAAGCTTCAGTAAAGGTAAGAATTAGTAAATTTCAGTACAACAGCAGTGATCATGTGGATTTTACTTCAGCATCAAGTGGAGGTACCAATTTTCCAGAAAATTCTCAATGGGTGAATGAATTGAATTGACTGTATTTCTTACATCTTTCACATCCACGAGGAGTAAAAAATCTTTACATTATGTCTCTGTCTATATGTGCAATGTGCACTCATAGTAAATTTTAATAAATAGGACAGTCAATGTAATATAGAGTACACTCAAATCAGTGTGAGTTCATCAGGCTGATGTGGCCTGGTGGAAAAAGCTGTCCCGGAGCCTTGTTGGTCCTGGCTTTAATGCTGCGGTACCATTTCCTGGATGGTAGCAGCTAGAATAGATTGTGGTTGGGATGGCAATGATCCTGCACCTCTCCTTATAAATGTCCTGAATCATTGGAAGTTCACAACAACAGATGTGCTGGCTGTCTGCACCATTCTCTGCAGAATCCTGCAATTAAGGGAGGTATAGTTCATAACAGGCAGTGATGCAGCCTGTCAGGATGCTGTCAACTGTGCCCCTGTAGAATGTTCTTGGGATTTGGGGGCCCACACCGAACTTCCTCAACTGTCTGAGGTGAAAGGTGCACTGTTGTGCCTTTTTCACCACACAGATGGTGTGTGCAGACCACGTGAGGCCCTCGGTGATGTGCATGCCAAGAAACTTGAAGCTGGATACCCCAACCCCAGATGGAGAGATGAAATATGGAAATGGCTAGTTATAAACATTACCATAGAGTACTTTGATACTGAGAGGATCTTGCATCTGAGGATCTATAAACCTAACATCAATAGGGAAATTATTGCAGAAAAACAAGAAGGACATAATTAATGATCACTTGGAAAAGCAGGAACTCAACAGATGTAACCAGTATGGCTTTGTCAAGTAACCAATCAGTGTGAATTTTTAAACAAGTAATATCGTAATGGCAAGGCAGTGCAATAGGTGTGATTTATATGGATTTACAAGAGTTGAAGGCCTTCAGCTCCATGGGAAACTGGTTAAAAGGTTAGAGCCTATGGGATCCAGGACGTTGACAAATTAGGTCCTTATTGGCATGGTAATAGGAGATAAAGTGATGAGGAAGTGTTTTTTTAATGATTGGAATCCTGAGATAGGTGGTGTGTCCTGCGATCAATGGTGGAACCTTTGCTTTTTGAAATGTACGTGAATGGCTGGATGTGGATTTTCAGATTGTGATCGGCAAGTTTTCAGACGACAAATTGGTGTCATTGATGGTGTGAAAGGCAGCGTTTGGCTACAGGTTGCATTGATATGTTGGTGAAATGAATTGGGATACAGCAGATAAAATTTAAACAGATTAGTTTGGAGTGATGAAATTGGGAATACTAATGAGGCTGGGATGTATTATGAATGGGAAGGTCTTTGGGAATATTAAAAACAGATCGACCTTGGAGCATGCAACACCAAAGATGCTTGAAGGTGACTTCAAGTTGACGATATGGTTGAGACTATATGATTCTGGCCTTCATTCATCAGAGCCATTGAATATAAGAGTAAAGTGCCTATATTCCAACTTTATAAGGCAAACCACACTTATTTGTATAGCATTTTACAAACACAAGGCAGTTCAAAGTGCTTTACATAAAACAAGATACAAAAAATCAAACATCAACTTTCAGACAATATAAAGGAATAAAATCATATAAAATAAAGAAATAAAAGTTGCAGTGCAAGAGATTCTAATTAAAAGCTACGGTGGAAAGAAAAGTTTTAAATCTCGATTTAAAAGAGCTTAAAGTTGGGGCAGACTTCATATCAGGTTATTCTATATGTGGAGCATAGTAACAAAAAACTAATCTTTAGTTTTGACCCTAGGGACTGTAAGCAGACCCACCCCAGACGACCTGAGAGCTTGGGAAGGTTCATAATGCAACAAGAGATGGGAGATGTATTTTGGCCCGAGACCATTCAGTGCTTTATAAACCAGTAGTAATATTTTAAAATCGATCCTCTGGACAGGAAGCCAGTGCAGTGATCTGAGAATGGGAGTGCTATGTTCTACTTTCTTGGTCTTAGTGAGGACTCTAGCAGCGGCGTTCTGAGTGAGCTGCAGCTGTCTGAGAGAATTTTTACAGAGACCTGTGAAAATGCCATTGCAGTAGCCGAGCCTACTGCACATAAGTGCACAGATGAGCTTTTCTAGATCTTCCTGAGACGCAAACCCTTTAAATCTCACTCTAGTTTTAAGATGGTAGTAGGGTGATTTTTAAACCATCTTAATGTGCCAGTTAAAATTTAAGTCAGAGTCCATCAGAATACCAGGGCAAAACATTTGACATGACATTTGTCATACCATGTGCAGTTCTGGTTACCACACAATAGGGAAGTTGAGATAGTGGTGGAGAGGGTGCAGAGGAGGTTCTCTAGGATATTATGATAATATGTTAACTATGAGGATAGACTGGAGAGGTTCAGTCTGCTTTCCATGTAATGGAAGTGGTTGAGAGGTGTACTTTGTGTTATGTGAAACTGAGGGCTATAGATGGGAACACTGCAGGAAACATTTCCTTGATCATAAGTGAATAAAGTTAGAGGGACATCATCCAAAGAGTGTTCTGTGCATCACAGGAAAGTGTCAGCAAGCACTGGTTTATGAATTGTCTAAGTGATCACTTAAATTGCCTAGAGATGGAAGGCTATATGCCAAGTGCTGTGGAAAACAAGATTAATATGGAAGGGTGCCCATGTGGTGATGTGAATAGTCTGGCTCGGAGGGAGATGTACAATATTACAAAAGGAACTCAAGTCTGCAATTATTAGAGAATGAGAAGCAAGAGCAGACCCTAGCCTGCACAATCATGCATTGAGATCATGGTGGTCAAGTAATTCTGCCATTTTCTTGCACTATTCCCACAGCCTTTGATTCCCTTGATGTCTGGAAATCTGTTGATCTACGAATGAACATGGCCTCTTGTCCTTTGGGGGGATATCTCAATGAGTTATCTTTCTCCATGGAAATTTCTTCTCTTATGACTAGCTTTGCCCAATACTGCGAGAAAGAGTACTGATGTCTATTTGGCTTTGTGCAGTCATCATTGAGAAGTGGTAATGATGATTTTAATTTAAAATTTTTCAATTTGGCAATTCGGAGTTAGAATAACTTTTGATTTCAATAAATTACTGTTGAATTCTAATCCTGTCTGTTTTCACGCATGTAGTGAATTTGTAGACTGTGGTTAAAAGCAGGGCCCTTAACTGATTTGATGTTCTTTGCTGGTAGCAAAATTGTTACCTTCTGGCAAGATTAATTTTGGTTATTTATATTTGTGCAGAAAAGAGGAAGTTCCAGCGAAATCGCTTCCTGTCACTTTGCCAGAGGAACTCAACAAAATCAGGCTTTCACGGTATAAACTGGAGCGATGGTGTCACATGCCCTTCTTTTCTAAAACAGCAGTCGGGTGCTTTGTTCGCATTGGCATTGGAAACAGCAATGGGAAGCCAGTGTACAGGGTAAGTGTGGAGCTGTGGCTAGAGGTGTTTTGGATTGGTGTGACAGACAGACTGACATACTTTATTGATCCGGAGGGGGATTTGGGTTTCGTTACAGCCGCACCAACCAAGAATAGTGAAGAAATATAGCAGTATAAAACCATGAATAATTAAAATAATAATAAGTTAATCATGCCAAGTGGAAATAAGTCCAGGACCAGCCTATTGGCTTAGGGTGTCTGACACTCCGAGGGAGGAGTTGTGAAGTTTGATGGCCACAGGTAGGAATGACTTCCTATGATGCTCAGTGTTACATCTTGGTGGAATGAGTCTCTGGCTGAATGTACTCCTGTGCCTAACCAGTACTTTATGGAGTGGTTGGGAGTCATTGGCCAAGATGGCATGTAACTTGGACAGCAACCTCTTTTCAGACACCACAGTCAGAGAGTCCAGTTCTACCCCCACATCATCACTGGCTAAGTTATCAATGGGGGTGGAGAAAACACTTCCTGCTGTGGGAAAATATAAGACATCACTTTTTAAAAACTATGCATTTGCCCATTTAGGATAGGACAATTTCATTTAGATGGGGCAATTTTATTCCTTTCTCTCATAATTGTTGAAGCTCTGCTGTGTGGCCAGTCAACGGGGCTAATGTCTAAAAGCCTTCTTGTAAATCTGACCACCTTTTTTACCTTGTTGAATGAAATGAAAACTTTTGACCAAGGCAATTTCTTCTGATTGAATATACCTGTCTTCAGAATGGTGTCATCATGAATGTTTGTAAGGAACAATCATTAATACTGTTTTAAATGAGATACTGAAGCAGAATTTTGTGCTCATGGCAGATTCTTTCACCCAGTCTGTGTATCTCCTTAAACCATCAACCTGGAATTATCTTGTGAAATTCATCCATGTGAATCTAGTGTCCATTATAACCAATCACATATTGGGTTCTTAGTGGAAAGTGCCCAACATCTGAGTGCCAGAATTTTTCTGCCATTACAATACAAGTTAGGAGTGTGATGGAATGAATTTATCTTATTGTGTGTTGCTCCCAGCAGCAATTTTAAAAATTGACACCATCCAAATCAAAGTTGTCTACTTCATTAAGTCCCATCTACCTGCCTAACAATATAACACTTCTGTTAATTGAATTTTAAGCTTTTGCAGGCTATGCTGAGTTACTGAGTGGAAATCTGGCCAACTGAAACTACGGTCCCTTTGTCCCTTAAAATAATCCTCCAGGGTAAATGCAAGCAGGTTTTTTCCACTGAGGTTGGGTAAGGCTCAAACTAGAGGACATGAATTAAGGGAGAAAGGTAAAATGTTTAAGGGGGCAAAGGGAGAACTACTTCACTCAAGGTGGTGAGAGTGTGGAATGATCTACCAGTGCAAGTGATAGATGTGGGGTCAATTTCAGTATTTAAGAGAAATTTGGATAGGTGCACATGGATGGGAAAAGTATGGAGAGCTATGGTCCAAGTGCAGGTGGATGAGACAAGGCAAATTATTGGTTCAGCACTGACTAGATAGTCCAAAGGACATTTTTCTGTGGTTTAGTGATCAATCACTCAAACACTAAATGTTTTTTTTTCAGATATATAAAGAATAAAAGAGAGATAAGTGATATCAGACCACTGGAAAATTACACTGGAGAGTTAATAATGGGGGACAAGGAAATGATGGGGAAACTTAAATATTTTATGTTATTGGTATTACTGTTTTATTGTTATCGGTATGCTTGGGGAGGTGGAATGTCTGAAGGTAGCTAAGTCATCTGGAACATTTCCCAGGGTTCTGAAAGAGAAGGCTGAAGAGATTGTGGAGGCATTAGTAGTGATTTTTTTAAGAATCACTAGATTCTGGAATGATTCCAAACGACTGGAAAATTGTAAATGTCACTCCACTCTTTAAGAAGGGAGAGAGGCAAAAAGGATATTATACACCAGTTAGCCTGACTTCAGTGGTTGGGAAAATGTTGGAGTCCATTATTAAGGATAAGGTTCTGGAGTGCTTGGAGGCACATGATAAAATATGCCAAAGCCAGCATAGTTTCTTTAATGGGTAACCTTACCTGACAAATCCATTGGAATTCTTTGAGGAAATAACAGGTAGGATAGACAAAGGAGTGTCAGTGGAAATTATTTTCCTGGTTTTTCAGAAGGCCTTTGACAAAGTACCACACAAGAGACTGCTAAACAAGGTAAAGGCCTATGGTATTGCAGGAAAAATAATAGCATAGATAGAGATTGGCAGACTGGCAGGAGGAAGAGAGGGGAAATAAACAGGGTCTTTTCTTGTTGATTATTGGTCACTTGCGGTGTTCCACAAGTGGTGTTGGGACCACTTTTAGTGTAAAATGACAGTGATTAGGGTGACAGAATTGATGGCTTTGTGGGAATGTTTGTGGATGATATGAAGGTAGGTAGGGGGCAGATGGAGTTGAGGAAGCAGGGAGTCTGCAGAAGGACTTAAACAGATTAGGAGAATGGTTAAAGAAGGGATAGACATAATATGGGGAGTGTATGGTCATACACTTTAGTAAAAGAAAAATAAGCGTAGACTATTTTCTAAATGGAGGAAAATAATTTAGAAATCAGAGATGCAAAGGAACTTGGGAGTCATCATCCAGTCCTGTTCTGGAGAAACATTGTTTCATTTGGTTATATATACACACCAGATAACAATGAACTTTAATTCCCTAAAGGTTACTTTGCAGCTTGAGTCAGTGTTGAGAGGACTAGAATATAAAGGCAAGGATATAATGCTGAGGCTTTATAAGTCATTGATTAGACCACACTTGGAGTATTGTGAGCAGCCTTCAGGATTCAAGATTGTTTAATGTCATTTCCTGTACATAAGTGTAAAGGAGAACAAAATAATTGTTGCTCTGGATCGAATGTAGCACCACAAAAAACACATATAAAACCATGAGCTATAGGAGCAGAAGTAGGCCATTTGGCCCACTGAGTCTGCTCTGCCATTCGATCATGGGCTGATCCAATTCTTCCAGTCATCCCCATACCCTGCTTTCACCCCATACCCTTTGATGCCCTGGTTAATCAAGAACCTTATCTATCTCTGCCTTAAATACACTCAATGACTTGGCCTCCACAGCTGCTCATGGCAACAAATTCCACAGATTTGCCACCCACTGACTAAAGTAATTTCTCCACATCTCAGTTCTAAAAGGATGTCCTTTGATCCTGAGGCCGTGTTGTCTTGTCCTAGAATCCACTACCATGGGAAATAACTTTGCCAGCTCTAATCTGTTCAGGACTTTTAACATTTGGAATGTTTCTGAGATCCTGCTCATTCTCCTGAACTCCAAGAGCTGCCAGATGTTCCTCATATGGTAACCCTTTCATTCCTGGAATCATTCTTGTGAATCTTCTCTGAACCCTCTCCAATGTCAGTATATCCTTTCTAAAATAAGGACCCCAAAGCTGCACACAATACTCCCAAGTGTGGTCTCATGAGTGCCTTATAGATCCTCAACATCACATTCCAGCTCTTATATTCTGTACCTCTAGAAATGAATGCCAACATTGCATTCGCCTTCTTCACAACTGACTCAACCTGGAAGTTAACCTTTAGGGTATCTTGCGCAAGGACTCCCAAATCCCTTTGCATCACTGCATTTTGAATTGTTTCCCCATCTAAATAATAATCTGCCCGATTATTTCTTCCACCAAAGTGCATGACTATATATTTTCCAACATTGTATTTCATTTGCCATTTCTTTGCCCATTCCCCTAAACATTCCCTCTGCATGTTCTGTGTTTCCTCAACACTACCCACTCTTCCACCTATCTTTGTATCATTGGCAAATTTAACCTCAAATCCATTAATACCATAGTCCAAATCATTGACATACAGCGTAAAAAGCAGCAGTCCCAACACCAACCCCTGTGGAACTCCATTGGTAACTGGCAGCCAGCCAGAATAGGATCCCTTTATTCCCACTCTCTGTTTTCAGCTGACCAACCAATGCTCCACCCACGCTAGTAACTTCCCTGTAACTCCATGGGCTCTTATCTTGCTAAGCAGCCTCACGTGCGGCACCTTGTCAAAGGCCTTCTGAAACTCCCAAGTACACCACATCTGCTGCATTTCCTTTGTCTACCCTGCTTGTAATTTCTTCAAAGAATTGCAGTAGGTTTGTCAGGCAGGGTTTTCCTTTCAGGAAACCATGCTGGCTTGGCCTATCTTGTCATGTGTCTCCAGGTACTCCGTAATCTCATCCCTAACAATTGATTCCAACAACTTCCCAAGCACTGATGTCTGGCTAACAGGTCTATAGTTTTTTTTTTACATAGTAGAGGAATTAAGGGTTACGGGGAAAAGGCAGGTGAGTTACAGACAGATCAGTCATAATCTTACTGAATGGTGGGGCAGGCTCGATGGGCCGGATGGCCTATTCCTGCTCCTATTTCTTATGTTCCTTTCTACTGCCTTCTACCCTTCTCAAATAGCGGAGTAACGTTTGCAATTTTCCAGTCATCTGATACAATGTCAGGATCTATCGATTCTTGAAAGATCATCATTAATGACTCTGCAATCGAAAAAGATAAAGAACACAATATTCTGAAAAAATAAACACATAGTAAATATAAATACATAATATTTTATTCATTGTACTACTTCTACCTGCAATATGTACCAGTGTTGCATTAATTGAGCAAGGCTAATGGGTTATCATCTCCAGACACAAGTATTCATGATCAATGTAATGACTAGCCAGTCTTGATATGTGAAGTGTTGAATATGTCCGTGAAGATATCAGTGAGCTGCCATGCACACTCTCTGAATATTTGGCCTAGGGGATGTTGCTTGGCCCAGCCATTTAGGAGGTTAACTCTGCAGAGTCCTCCTCGCATCTGCTGCTGTCATGGACAAATGGTTATTTACCCGGGAGTTGGATAGCTTTTGTGGCCGATGTTGTCCTGCATGTCTTAAAGCATACATAGAAGTTGTTTGGAGCATCAAGGATGGTCAATGCCTGAACTGTTTTTCTTTGCCTAGTCAGTAAAGCCCTTGGAATCCTTATCAGACAGGCATGCCTGAAATTTTTGTGAGTATGCCATGTTGATGCCTAAGTTGGGGGTTTTTGGGCCCCTTATCCAAGAAAATAATATGATAATAATGGAGAAGGTCTAGAGGAGGTTCATGAGAATGATTCTGGGATTAAAAGAGTTAACAGATGATAGCTCTGGGTCTGTACTCACTGCAGTTTAGAGGAATGGGAGATCTCATTGAAGCCTACTGAATACGGTTCCGGTGATGTCATCGTCCAAAATGGCAGCTTAAGTCAATAGCTCCTCCGGAAAAACGCATATTTTGCCTCATTAATCCATCAAATATAAGATCTATCAAAAATATCTGAATTGATAAGGGGGGCAAGAATGGGGAAAAAGAATGGAGATTTTTGAAAAAAGCATCACTGCGGAGCCTATGGACGAGAGGGGTGCAGCAAGTGGCACCTGAACACGTGGTAGCAAGGCTAATGATAGGCCTTGGTCAGGCAAAGTGGCAAATATGATAAAAAATTCTGGAAGAGATATGGGAGTTCCAAAAAGATACAACACAGCAACTAAATGATATCGAGTCAGAGCTCGCCAATGTCAATCAAAAAATAGCGGTGGCAGAGACACGAATTGAGAAGGTGGAAGATCGCGTGCAAAACGTGGAGCAGATACTAAGTAAGATGATAAAAATATTAAATCAGCAAGAAAGTAAACTGATTGAGCAGGAGGGAAGATCACAACAGAAAAATATCAGGATATACAATGTTCCCAAAGGAGTGGAGGGTTTGTCTATGATGGAGATTGTATGAAAGTTGCTGCAGGACACGCTGGAGAATCCTTCGACTATGGAGCTTGAAATTGAGAGGGCGCATTGTGCGCTCGCCCATGGCTCACTGGAGACAGAGAAGATTAGCCATGCTCAATAGTAATTAGATTCCTTCAATGCAATACCAAGGCAGAGATTCCACAAAGGGCTTAGTGAAAGAAGAGGGTGTTTTTGGATGGTAAGTTAATATATTTTGATCAAGGTTACCCCCGGCGGTCCTGCAGAGACGTAAAGAATACTCTGAAGTAAAGCGAATATTAAAGCAAGGAAGGATTAGATTCCAAACTCCGTACCCTGCTAAACTGTGGGTGTTTAATGAAAATGGGATCCAACTTGAATGAAAAGCTTTTGGTATGCTGGCCTTTATAAATCAGAGCATTGAGTATAGGAGTTAGGATGGAATGTTAAAATTGTACAAGGCATTGTTAAGGCCAAATTTGAAGTATTGTGTACAGTTCTGGTCACCGACTTATAGGAAAGATGTCAACAAAATAGAGAGAGTATAGAGAAGATTTACTAGAATGCTATCTGGGTTCCAGCAACAAAGTTACAGGGAAAGGTTGAACAAGTTAGGTCTTTATTCTTTGGAGCATAGAAGGTTGAGGGAGGACTTGATAGAGGTATTTAAAATTATGAGGGGGATAGGTAAAAGTTGACGTGGATAGGCTTTTTCCATTGAGAGTAGGAGATTCAAACAAGACATGAGTTGAGAGTTAGGGGGCAAAAGGTTTAGGGGTAACACGAGGGGGAATTTCTTTACTCAGAGTGGTAGCTGTGTGGAACGAGCTTCCAGTAGAAGTGGTAGAGGCAGGTTTGATATTGTCATTTAAAGTAAAATTGGATAGGTATATGGACCGGAAAGGAATGGAAGTTTATGGATTGAGTGCAGGTCAGTGGGTAAGCATTCAGCATGGACTAGAAGTGCTGAGGTGGCCTGTTTCCATGCTGTAATTGTTATATGGTTATAACTGTATCAGACAGTGGAAGAGGCCACTACAGACATGAAGGCCCGTCAGCGTGATCAAACTGAAGGAAAGCCTAGCTTGAGTAGAATCCCACTGTGCTTGGGAAATAGTAAAGAGAATCAAGAAAGCGGGATGGGCGGAGGGCGAGAGAAATATATCAGGAAGATACTGTGAGTTTTTCGAAGACAGCCCTCACCCCCTCCAGAAGAGCCATAAGGTTTGGCTAACTTTAAAAGTGTTGAGAAGCTAAACAGAAGCAAAAATAGACAGTGACATACCTATCTCGAGAAATACTTATTATAATGTGGATTTTATATTACTCAATTATTCTTTTTTATTCATTCATTCACTCCTTAAATGAGAATATGAGTGTGTGTGTGTGTGTGTGTGTGTGTGTGTTTTTGTGTGTATAAATACAATACACAGGGAAGTCTTTTCTGTGTATTGGATATAGATTTGTTTACTTACTTTTACTGCAATGGGGACCCTCAACTCACAGGTAGGAGGGGTATCCCCCACAGCTACACGTTTCCTCTAGCTCAACGCAGGGTCATCTACCAGAGACCTCAGCCTTGGAATCACACCTTTGTTGCCTTTTTTTTATTATTCACATTTCTTGGGTCTTATTTGTTCAGAGAGTAGGTTGATTAAGTTTTATTCTGCTAATTTCAATGATATATTGACAGGTGGCTAAGGACAAAGTAAAATTCAATTCTTTTAATGTCAATGGGCTGTTAAATCCAATTAAACATAGTAGAATTCTATCCAAAATGAAAAAAGAATAAGCCCATGTAGTTCTTTTTACAGGGAAACTCACTGAAGTGATAATGAGCATGGAAAACTAAAGAGAATGGGCTTCACTAATTTGTTTTTCTCATATAAATCAGGACATAGGAGAGGAGTTGCTATTCTTATCTCAAGCAAGCTAAACTTTGAAAAAGTATTCGAAATGTGAGATAAGGAGGGCAGATATATTCTGGAAAGGGGAAATATAGATGGAATTTCAGTTACTCTATGCACCCCCAGGAAGTGATACTAGTTTTTTTCAGAAAATTACTAATAATATGGTGACGGAAACAGAAGGTCTCCTGATATGTGGGGGAGACTTAAATTTACAACTACAACAGAAGTTGTAAACAGATTCTTCCAATAGAAAAACCTATGAAACAAAATCCTTACATAAGAAAGTTGATACACTTTTTGAAGATGTAGGTCTAATTGATATATGGAGGGACCTTTTCCCCAGCAGAAGGGATTGCACTCATTATTCTGCCCCCCATTCTGTATATACAAGAATAGACTATTTCATAACATTTGGAAAAGACAGGCAAAACACACACCTGTGGAATTGGAACAACAGATGTAAGTGACCATGCACCTATATACTTAACTGTTGATTTTGACCTACAGCCAAAGAATACTAAATTCAAGTCTACTCAATGATCCCTACTTTAAGGAACAAATTAAAAAAGAAATTGGTCTTCACTTAGAATTCAATGATAATGGAGGGGTTTCACCTCCCATTCTATGGAATACTCTGAAGGCTGTAAGAAAAAATAAGGAATAAAACATTAGAGGAACTACAAACTAGAAAAAAAACACAAATTGAATTTGGCACAGGATACATTAGAGGAAATTTAAAAAAATTAGGAATGAAATTAATAGTTTGGCTATGCAAGAAATCAAGAAAAATTTAATGTTTCTGAAACAGACACAATATGAAAGTGGATCTAAGTTTATGAAAATACTGGCGTGGAAACTGGGGGAAAAAAGACAGCAGAAAATACAATTCATAGAATTGGGGATCCAAGAACAAAAATGATTTAAAAAAAAAAGTAAGCTAAGTGAAATTCAAGAAGCTTTTGAAGTGTTTTACGAAATTCTGTATTCCGAAGTTCCAGGGGGAAGCATAACCCAAATTGACACCTTCCTGAATTCTCTAGAGGTACCCATTTTAAGCGAAGAACAAAATAGAACGATGACTGCTGGCATAACTGAAGTTGAACTAAAAGCTGCAATTAGTAGGCTTAAATTAAGTAAGTCAGCAGGATCAGATGGGTATGCGGCAGAGTGGGACAAAGAATTTAAAAATGAGTTAATTCCTGTATTACTCTCCACATTGAACTGGGTTCTAAAAAAGGCACAAATGCCACCCAGCTGGAAGAAAGCGATAATCTCAGCTATACCGAAAGAAGACAAGGATAAAATGGAATGTGGGTTGTTTAGACCAATATCCATTCTTAATGTAGATTATGGATTATTTACCTCCATTATGGCCAAACGATTAGAAGAGTTTCTACCCATTCTGATACATAACGATCAGACAGGTTTTATATAACAATGCCAAACACAAGACAATATACGAAGGACACTTCACATTATGGATCATATACAAAAAAATCAAATCGAAGCAATAGTGATAAGCGTGGATGCTGAAAAGGCATTTGATTTGGTTAATTGAAATTTTCTTTACAGAGTTTTACATAGATTTGGTTTCCATGACGCAATTATTAAAACTATATAGGCACTATATGACAACCCTACCGCTAGGATTAAAATCAATGGATATCAAATAATTTTACCTTAGAAAGGGGCACGAGACAGGGTTGTGCATGGTCACTGCTGCACTTCACATTATATCTGGAACCATTGGCTCAATACATTAGACAAAATGAAGATATTGGGAATTACTATTAAAGTGGCCTGTTACGCGGTTGACATTTTGATCGATCTAGGGCAACCAGCATACTCTTTACCTAAATTGATGCAATCCTTTGAACAATATGGTCAATTATCAGGATACAAGATCAATATAGGTAAAACCCAATTACTTTCATATAACTGTAGCCCACCGAGAGAAATTGAAAGTAGATATCCCTGGGCATGGCAAACAGAGTTTTTCAAATATTTGGGCATCATTATGCCAAAAGATTAGGCAAAATTATCAGAATGCAATTATCAGCCTATACATAAAAAATTAAGGAAGATATAACAAGCTGGAACTTAATTCCTTTTTTCAGTCTCAGTTCAAGGACTGAATCTATTAAAATCAATATACTGCCCAGACTATTATATCTCTTTCACACCCTACCAATAGATATTAATCAAAATCAATTCAATGAATAGAACAAAATGTTATCAAGGTATATTTGGCAAGGTGAAAGGCCTAAAGTTTGTCTCAGAACTTTGCAGTTAGCCAAGGAAAAGGGGGGATGGGGCCTACCTTCTCTTAGAGATTATTATTTTGCAGCACGGTTGAGAGCTGTGATACGTTGGTGCAACCCATCATAAGACACTCAATGGAAAAACATTAAGGGGGGGGATACTTCCCATCCCCACACAGGCAATTTTGGCTGATAGCAACCTACAAAGATACAAAAATACTATTGATAACCTATGGGTGAAATGGACTCTTAAAATATGGAAAACTATCATGGCGGCCCACACACGTGGGACTCGAACCGCTTTAGGAGCCGTGGAGAGACGTGCGGTAGCACGTTTGGAACTACCTGCTTGGTGTGGACCTTCCGAGAACAGTCTGAAGTCATGTCCGCCCCGCGGGTTGCAGGATTTTGCGCGTGATTTTGAATTGGTGAAGGCAGTCTGATTTCAGCTCTCTCTGCCTCCTTGTGTTTCTTTAGTAGCGCGTTGCATGCGACTACATTGGTGACCCCGACATTCCAGACGGCATCTGGAGCCAGCGACTCAGTGACCAGCCATGAGTTCAAGCAATTCGCACAGCGCTGTCTCTCTGAAGCTCCTGATTTTCTGGGCCACTCAGCCCCACGATTGGTTCGAGCAGGCTGAGGCCCAGTTGAATATCAGAGACATTGCAGCCGACGCCACACTTGGTCAGCACGCTCGACCAGGAGATGGCAGGCCACATCGACTTCCTACACCAGCCACCAATGGAGGACAGGTACACTAAGCTTAAGGCGCTCCTGATCCGTACCTTCGGATTCTCCCACGCGGCTCCTACACATGGACGGCCTGGGTGACTGCATGCCATCCGAGCTCATGATTGATATGCTGGCGCTCATGGATGGCCATAAGCGTGCCTTTTATTTGAACAGTTGCTTCTCGAGCAAATGCCGGAGGACATTCGCCGCCTCCTCGCGAGTGAGGATTTCAGGAACCCATGCAGGGTCACGGCTAAAGCAGGCGTCCTTTGGCAGAGCAAGCAACATGGAGCAGCCTCCATTGGTTTAGCCACGATCACGTGTCCCAAAGCCCAGTCCCTGCAACCGAAGCCAAAAAGGCCCATGGAGGAAAAAGATGAAAGCTCAGAGCAGTGATGTTTCTATCACCAAAGATGGGGCTCAGGTGCGCTCCGCTGCTGTCCACCATGTGCTTTTCCAGGAAATGCCGGGATCAGGCGTCGCTAATGGCTATGCCGGCTGGGCACCGAGACAGCCTCCTGTACCTCTGGGACCGACACTCTGGGTGATGCTTCCTGGTAGACACCAGGGCAGAAGTCAGCGTAATACCTCCCCCCCCGAACATGGACGCTGGTAACATGGTCCCAGGCCCCGAACTCACCGCTGCAAATGGCACCAGTATTCAGACATACTACCTCATTGCATTTCGGGTCCAGCCGTTTCACTGGGACTTTCACGTTGGCAGCAGTGTCACAGCCACTACTAAGCCAACTGCCTAAAAGGCCGGTGTTTGGTCCACGCCGAGATGTTCCAGACTTCCCTGCTTGGAGAAGCCAAGCTACCGGCCCTCCACCTGGATTCTGTGACCCTCTCAGGTAATGAATTCGCCAGGATGTTGGCAGAATTCCCCTCCATAGTCACCCCACAGTTCTCCACTGCTGACCCCAAGCACGACGTGCAGCACCACATCCCCACACAAGGACCACCGCTGCACACGAGCTCACAGGCTCCCACCTGACAAGCTCCACCTTGCCAAGGAGGAGTCCGTAAGATAGAAGAGATGGGATTCATACGCTGCTCAGGCAGCCCGTGGGCATCCCTGCTGCACATGGTGCCCAAGTCCACAGGAGAATGGAGGCCCTGCAGAGACTACAGAAGGCTCAACGATGCCACACCGCCAACGGATACCCGGTACCCCACATCCATGACTTCACGGTGAACCTGCATGGAGCAACCATCTTTTTGAAAATCGACCTGGTCAGGGGATACCATCAGATCCCAGTGCACCCCGACGACGTGCCCAAGACAGCTCTCCTCACCCCGTTCGGCTTGTTCAAATTCCTGAGAATGCCTTTCAGTCTCAAGAATGCAGCCCAAACTTTCCAAAGGCTCATGGATTTGGTGAGATGAGGCCTGGATTTTATTTTCATTTACTTGGACGATATCCTGGTAGCCAGCAGTTCGCACCAAGAGCATGTGGCTCTTTTGCGCCAGCTTTGTCAACGCCTGAGCGACCACGGATTGGCAATCAATCTGGCGAAGTGCCAGTTCGGGCTGACGGAGATTGACTTCTTGGGCCACAGAGTCAACCGACATGGCGCAGTTCCCCTATCGAACAAGGTCCAGGCCGTCCGCCAGTTCCCCCAAGCCCAGCACGGTCAAGGTCCTGCAGGAGTTCGTAGGGATGGTCAACTTTTATCATTGGTTCGTGCCAGCAGCGGCACACATCATGAAACCCTTGTTCAGCCTGATGGTCAGCAAAGCCAAAGAAGTGGCATGGGACGCGGAGTCCATGGAGGCATTCGAGGATTTCAAGGAGGCGCTGGCAAAGGCAGCCCTCCTAATACACCCAAGAGTCGATGTACCCACAGCACTCACAGTCGATGCTTCCGACACGGCAGTTGGCAGAGTCCTGGAGCAGCTCGTCGAGGACCAGTGGTGACCACTCGCTTTCTTCAGCCGGCACCTACGGCCACCAAAGGTGAAGTACAGCGTGTTCGACACAGAGTTGCTAGTGCTCTACCTGGCTGTCTGACATTTCCGGTACTTCCTCGAGGGAAGGGAGTTCACTGTGTATACGGACCACAAGCCCCTCACCTTCTCACTGGCCAAGAGATCGGACCCAAAGTCCAGCGACACGTGAAGGCTCCCCTCCAGCAGTTCCAGCCGATGCACAGGAGGCTCCAACACACCCACATGAACATCGTCGGCCCCCTGCCAGTCTCCTGGGGCACCAAGTATATCTTTACCATGGTAGACAGGTTCACTAGATGGCCGGAAGCCATACCGCTCGCAGACACATCTACTGAGTCCTGTGCCAGGACGCTCATTGCAAACTGGATTGCCAGGTTCAGCCTCCCAACAGACATCACATCCGACAGGGGCACAGTTCATGTCTGGTTTGTGGACAGCACTGGCGCAGCTCCGGAGCACCCAGCTGCATCACACCACAGCATACCATCCCCAGTCCAACGGTTTGGTACGGCGATTCCACCGGCATCTCAGGTTGGCCCTGATGGCGCGCCTCAGGGGCCCCAACTGGACAGAAGTTTCCCTGAGTCCTACTGAGCATCCGCACAGCCCTCAGGAGGACCTGGACACCTCGGCGGAATTGGTCTACGGCGCCCCCCCTCCCCCAGGCGAGTTCGTACCAGAGGCCCAAGGTTCAGAAGAAACTGCAGCAGTGCTGCTAACGAGGCTGCGGGACAAGCTAAGGACCCTGGCACTGGTCCCGACCTTCAGGCATGGTCCCACGCCATCCTTCACATCTAAAGACCTCTGAGACTGTGTGTATGTTTTTATTCGCAGGGGCATGCATAGGTCACCTCTACAGCGGCCGTACGAGGGACCCTTCGAGGTGATCTGGCACAACGGAACCACGTGTGTCATGGAGGTGGGTGGCCGGGAAGAGACTTTTACAGTGGACCGCCTCAAACTGGCACACTTGGACATTGAGCAACCAGTGAGGGTACCCGCACTGCGCCAGCGAGGCCAGCCACCTAGGCAAGCCACAAAGACTGGGGGCTCAACTCCCCTGGTGGATGTTTCTGGGGGGGGGGGTGGCCCACACATGCGGGAATCGAACCACCATCGGGAGCGGCAAGCAGACACACAGTAGCACGTTTGGAACTACCCGCTCGGGGCGGACCTTCCGGGGACAGTCCAGGGGAGGGGAGATGTAAGTGCGCGATTTTGAATCAGTAAAGGCATTCTGAGTTCAGCTTGCTCTGCCTCCGTGTGTTTCTTTAGTAGCGAGTTGCACGCGTCTACACTATCATAAAAGAATATAAACTAGAGGGAGATATTGCAATTCTTAAATGGTGTGCATATGACTCATATTTTATGCCGAATAAACTGGATGCTAGATTTAAGGACTGGACAGCTAAAGAAATAACAGTTCTTTGCAATATAATGAAAGAAGGAACTCTGTTCAGTTTTGAAATGCTTAAAGAGAAACACATATTAAAAAAACAAGTCTTTTATTGGTATTTACAGGTGCAACAAGGTGTTAATAGGACAGTTAAAAATGTAACCAAGGTAAGTACATGTTTGATAGAGCTATTTAGAAAATCATATAATTCAGATAACAGTAGTAGAATCATTTCAAGCGTGTATAAGGCATTATCAAATCTTAAAACACATTCGACTTCATACATTAAAACAAAATGAGAGAAGGAATAGGGATAATTCTATCTGAGGAAGAATGGACATTAATATGGAGGTATCAATGGAAGTGTACCAGTTCGCAGAAATGGAGGGAGTTTGGATGGCAAAACTTGATAAGATATTTTATTACACCCTCTCAGAAATCCCATTATGATAGTAACCTCCCTGTTTGCTGGAGAAATTGTGGAAATCAAATTGCAAACCATTATATTTTCTGGTAAAGCTCCGTTATCAAAGACTATTGGAGTTGGATACACAATGCCCTACATGACATCTTTAAATATGAAATACCCTTAGAATGTAAGACCATATATTTTGGGTATATTCCTCAGGAATGGTTGAAAAGAGATAAATATTTAATAAATATACTGCTGGTGGCTGGTAAGAAGACTCTTACTAGGAAATGGTTATCACAGGAGAGCCTAACCTTAAATGCATGAATGGAAATTACAGTGGACATTTACAAAATGGAGAAGATAACAGCATCTGTTAATCATAAGCTGGAACAATTTGATTCATACTGGGAAAAGTGATTTAACTACATAACACCTCATAGGCCTAATTTTATTCTCACAAATCAATGAATATGTTGTAAAAAAAGATCAATCCCTACTTGTACATTGTTTTCTCTTTTCGCTTGTTCTTTCTTTGCTCTCTTTTCTATAAGTGTATACCTCAGATAAGTATTACGTGGAGATTTGTGGCATATGTGACTATATGATATATATACAATATCTGAAATACATCTTATGGAAATGTTTGCCTGATGATGAACTTCAATGAAAAATAAATTGCAAAAAAATAGAAATCTACTGAATACTAAAATGCCTAGATAAAGTGAAAATTGAGAGTATACTTCCAATAGTGTGGAAGTCTAGGACCAGAGGGCATAGCCTCAGAATAGAAAGATGTTCCTTTACAACAGAGATGAGGAGAAGTTTCTTTAGCCAAAGGATGGTGAATCTGTGGAGGGCAAGACAATTGGTATATTTAAAGTGGAGGTTGATGGTTCTTTGATTAGTAAGGGCATCAACAGTTATGGGGTGCAGGGAGGAGAATGCTTTTGAGAGTGATTATACATCAGAGGAGCAGATTCAATGGTCCAGGTGGCCTGATTCTGCTCTATCTTGTGGTTTAAAATTAACACTTAGAGATAATCGATGTTTAAATCACAATGGAGCTTTAGTTAATAAATGTCCTCCTGTTTCTTTATGGATTACTTCCATCCTTACCAAAGGATGTATGTATCTCAGAGAACAAAGGGAATTAGAGAGCTTGAGGGTAATCCAGGAAAATGGCGATGGGATTTATATCATGGGAAGTGGCCCTATGATTGAGTGGGGTCAGAAGGCCTGCTCCTCCTCCTGCTCTTGTTGGTTAACCTCTGGTTTCCATCTCTAAAGCTCTGCCCTTTATTCAGCCTTTGCCATTTTGTTTGAAATTTTAGTGTGGTGTTCCTCTATCAAAGTGGGCACTGTTGTGGATAAAGGGAATGTATTGTAACAACTTGTACAGCTTTCACCCTCTTCCTGCTTGATTACTATATCTGTATGGTTTCACTTGTTATTGTTAATTTTATTTTGTTCTGATTGTTCTGATTGCTCCACTGTAATCAAGACTCATTGCATTAATTTCACTTCTACAAGGTTTGAATTTAAGAACTTCTTGTAAAACATTACCTGGAGGCTTTTGGAATCCAACATTGCCTCAGTTTGTGTCTCCTACTGCATTTAGCTTTGGTATACCAATGTGAAAGCACTTTCAGTGCTTCATTTAATTTGTCTCAGAAGCACTGACAGGCAGGAGGCAATGAGTGGGATTAAGAGGCATTTTCTGGTTGGCTGTCAGTGACTGGTGTGTTCCTCAGGGGTCGGTATTGAGACCGCTACTTTTCAAATTGTTTTAGTGACTTAGATAATGGAATGGATGGCTTTGTGGCAAAGTATGCAGATGATGCGAAGGTAGCTGGGGGGGTTGGTTAGTGGTGAGGAAGCAATGCGATTGCAACAGGACTTGGACAAATTGAAAGAATGGGCAAAAAAGTGGCAGACGGAATACAGTGTTGGGGAATGTATGATGGTGAAGAGATTGTTCAGAGTTGCAGAGAAGTAGTCATCCTGAATTTGCAGGAGGCAAGAAGCTGGGTGACTGTCAGCAGAAATGGAGATGTGAATAGGCACCCTTGTACCATTCCCTTCAAAAATAAATATACAGTTTTGGATACTGTTCTGAGGGGATTTACTCCCAGGGGAACGCCACAGAGACCAGGTTATTGGCATTGAGCATAGGTCTGTGGTGCAGAAGGTAAAGAGGGAGAAGAAGGGAGCAGTAATGATAGGGGACTCAATAGTCAGAAGAACACATGAACCCAGATGGTATGTTGCCTCTTAGCTACCAAGGTCAGGGATGTCTTGGATCATGTCTACAGCATTTTAGAGAGGGAGGGAGAGCAGCCAGTTGTCTGGGTACATATTTGTACCAAGGACATGGGAAGGAAAAATAATGAGATCCTGAAGAGAGAACTTAGAAAGTTAGTCAGAAAGCTGAGAAGCAGGATCTCCAGGATAATAATTTCTGGATTGCTACCTGTGCCATGTGCCATGTGCCAGTGAGGGTAGAAACAAGAAGAATTGGCAGATTAATACATGGCTGAGAAGCTGGGCAAGGGGCAGGGCTTCAGGTTCTTGGATCATTGGGATCTCTTCTGGAGGAGGTATTACATGTACAAAAGATGGGTTGCACCTGAACTGAAGGGGAGGGGGGCCAATATTCTCACAGGCAGGATTGTTAGAGCCATGGGAGCGGGTTTTAAACTAATTTGGCAAGGGTGAGAACTGGAGTAAAGGGACTCAGGATAAAACAGATTGTAAAAAAGCAAAGATAACATGCAGTCATACTGTCTGGAAGGACAGGCAGATGGTGGGACAAAATTGCAGCCAGCAGGGTGAGTATCAATGTATTCGGGATGCAAATCAAAAAGGCTAGCAAATACAGTACTCAGTGGTATATCTCAATGCATGGAGTATGAGAAATAAGGTGGATGATCTTGTTTCATTATTGCCAGGTATGATGTTGTGACCATCACTTAATCATGGCTGAAGAATGGTTGTTGTTGGGAGTTGAATGTCCAAGGTTACACATTGCATCAGAGGGATAGGAAGGTAGGCAGAGGGGGTGGTGTGGGTCTGCTTATAAAGAATGGGTTCAAATCAGTGGAAAGATGTGACATAAGATCAGAAGATGTTGAATCTTTGTGGGTTGAGTTAAGAAACTGCAAGGGTAAAAGAAACCTGGTGGCAATTACATGTAGCATCCGTGCCCCCAACTTACCCCCATTCGCCTAGGGTGAACCACTGTAACCCCACCAATAGTGCAATACTTCGGTATAATGCCCCCCCCAGAACACATTTGCAACACAAATACCAGACAATACACCAAAGGCAAGTAAATAATTGCAACTTTATAGTTATTTCTTAGTGATGGGTTAGTAGAAACAGATAAGCTTACTGATTTGGCACCTTTAGTTTATCAGTTTGTGCACATAATAGTTTAATATGTTGGAGCTCACGCCTCCCATTCCATCCACAACGACCTTCCAAGCCTTCGGCCATCGTCTGAACTGCCAACGCCCAGTATCTGCCACCCTGGAACCTCTGTCCACTCTTCACACGTCCGTTCTCCTTGCTTACTTCCCGATGAAAGACTGCGAACTCCTGCTCAGCTTACACATACAAGATAGCATAACAATTCTCCATTGGTTAGTTCCCTCCTTATCTGCGGTCATAACCCAAACATTCCAGACACGGTACCCATTACAGCATTAAGTAACATTACAGAGAAGTCATTTCATTATAACCATACAGAGAAGCCATTTTGTTAGCCTGAACAGTTAACACCACGGTTACTGGTACTGAGAGCCCTACATTCTACCCACACCAAATTTAGTCATGCCCTCATGACGCTCAGATAATTTGCCAACCCTTCGTGCAAAACACAAAGCCCAACCCAAGAGCAGAAAGCAGTGGCATAACTCCCCAAAACAGTGGAGATCACACCCTGACCCCAGGTGCTACATAGGCCAACCTATCTGAGGGGCGCCTATTTCTCTGAGACTTGCGTACTCCCTCTTCTAACTCCTGCACCTCGGAACCCTCTTGCTCGGACCCCACATCCAATGCCCTGTGGTACTCCCGATGGCCCATCACTTCCCCCCCCCCCCCCCACCCCATCTAACCCAGTGTGGGAAAGGCCAGGAGCCTTCCCCTCCATCACGGCATCAGCAAATGGCAGCATGTACCAATCATCCAAGTTATCATCCTCCGAGTCAGTATCCCTCAAAGGGGCTGGGCCCAGGCCCGCCTTTCCCAGTATGGACTCTTTCTCCACCCTGCGTGGCCGCGAAGTCCTGGTACCAGGTGCAGCCAGCACCTCAGGCTGCCGCTCTACTTGTACATCTTGCCCCAGAGACAACAGATGATTCAGATGGAGAATCTTGACGGGCCCCTTCCCATCCTCGGGCCGCACTCGGAAAACTGGTAAGTTGGGCAACTGACTCTCCACCACATAGGGCTTGCCCGACCAGTGATCAGCCAGCTTGTGCTTCCCAAGCAATCCCAAATTCCTTATGAGGACTCGGTTTCCTAGCAGGAGAACTTCACTTTCTGGTCATCTTCTTATTTCCCTGATTCTGCTTGGTGGCCACCTCCCCACCCAACTCATAAGCCCTTTGCAGCTCTTTCTTCATACTTCAAGTAAGGCTTGGGCAATACTTCACTCGTGGCAGTCCCGAAACAGAGGTCAGCGGGCATCCTTGCCAGTAAACTAGGGGTAGGGTGTCATCACCCAATGGTTCCACTGCACGATCTGGCCTCTCCTTTTCCTCGGCCTATGTGGTGATAGCAAACTGACACATGGCCTTCACCCCAGATGCAGGAACGTTCTCCCACTCCTCGTCCCCCTCCAGGTCCTCATGCCTCCATCAAGATAGAGCGTCCACATCGACATTCCGGCTCTGCAGCCGGTACTTAAGTCTAAAATCATATGCAGACAGGGTAGCCAACCACCAATGCCCGGTGGTGTCCAGTTTCGCCGAGGTCAGAATGTAGGTAAGCAGATTGTTGTCTGTCCGCACCTCAAACGGTCCCGTAGAGATAGTCACTTCACTTATCCACCACTGCCCATTTCAATGCCAGGATCTTGTGGGTGGGATAGTTCTTCTCGGAGAGTGACAAACTCCAGCCTCAGCCCGGCACCCTGATCCTAATACCAGACCTCTCCCGACTAGCATCGGTGTGTAGCACGTAGGGCAATCGGGGGTTCACAAAAGACAGCACCGGCACCTGAGTCAGCATCTCCTTCAGTGACAGAAATGCCGCTTCACACTGGTCATCCCATCTCTGTCCGAAGGGCTCTGCCAAGTTCCAATATTTTCCAGCCTCCCTTCCTCTTCTCCCTTTCCTTTTCTGTCCCGGGGGGAGGGTAGCCATGCAGAAGCTGGTTCAAGGGATGGCTGACATAGGTGTAGCCCTTCTTTAATCTCTACTGGTATCCACAGAACCACAAGAATGAGTGCAGAGCACTCACGGTCTGGGGCTTGGCCAGGTGGTCATCACTTCGATCTTAGTCAGGTCTGTAGCTACTCCGTTCCACGAGATTATATGCCCAACATAGCTAACAGACGTCTGGCAAAACTGGCACTTGTCCTGGGAAAGTTTTAGCCCTTTATCCTTCAGCCGGTTGAGCACCTTCATTAGCCTCACTTTGTGTTCTTCCAAGGTGGATCCAAATGCTATCAGGTCATCCAAATATACCAAGCAAGTTCATAAACCCTGTGATCTTCTCCATGACCCACTGGAAGGTGGCAGAGGCCCCCAGTATGCCCTGGGGCATCCTTTCGAACTGATAAAATCCCAGAGGGCATATAAATGCCATCTTCTCCTTATCCGCCTCATTCATCGGGATCTGGTAATATCCACTCTTCAAATCCAACACGCTGAACCACTTCGCCCCACAGACAGGCCAGTGCTTCTTCGACCCTGGGAACCGTATTCTGGTCAGGGATGGTGCGCCTATTCAGGGTCCTATAGTCCACACATACGAATCTTCCCATTTTTCTTCCTGGTCATGACTATTGGGGATACATAAGGGCTGTGGGGCTCTAATGATTCCAGCTTCCTTCAACTTGCACAAATGCTGACACACATTCTCCATGTCTGCAGGGACTAGTCACTGCGACCTTTCTCAAAACGGGGTGTCTTCAGTCACCCGGATGATGTGGCGAGTGCTCCTGGAACAGCCCATGTCAAACCCGTCCAGGGAAAAAACATCTTTCAGCATCAACATCTTCTCCACCGTCCTCTGCTTCCAACATTCCGGCACAGGCGAGACCCCAAAGTTCAAGCACCCCAGCGGTCAACTTATCCCTGTTTTCCAGTGGCCCTCCCCCAGTGAGCCTCATGGCGGCACTTTGTATCACAGTCACTGGGAACAAATGCACCAGGGGTATCCCTCATTTTAAAGTGACCTCCCATTGCATGGTGTTCCTGATGTTCACCACCACCCGGTGTGCTTGTACCACCGAGAGTTTCTTCCACTCAGGTCTCACCAGCACCCCAGCCAGGAATCTTGATTCCCCCTTGAGATCTTCCAGGGTGTGCACTAAAAATACTTCATCCTCAGGCACTCCAGAGTATCTGGGGATCCCCATCACTCTCACTACTTCACCGAGTCGTACCTCCCTGGGCTTCAACTGGGCACTCCATATAGTTCTTCTTTCCAATGACATGTCCTGCCCTGTGCGACCACACACCTCCTTAAAGGCAGCTTGAAACACTGGGTGCACCGACAGGGTCTCCAATAAGTCCTCACCTGCCTTCTCCTTGCAGGCCCCCAGGAGTCTCCGCACAACAGACTACCAGATTCCCTACCAGAAATGACACACCTTCATTCACAACTGGGTCATGGCAAACCAGCACCAAGGCCTCATGAGCCTCAGACACTCCCACCTCGGCCTGTAGGAACTCGAACCTCATGGATAAATAACCATTGTATGGGTAATCACCAGCACTGATACCACGAATTTCCAGGGCACTGAAGAGCATCAAGGGTAAATGCAACGAATACTGGTTATAGAACGACCGTTAGAATAGCATGACCTGCAACCCAGTGTCGAGTATGGCTTTTGCATCTATTCCCTCTATCCAGATTGACACACTGGATCAGGGTCCCACCAATCCTTCTGGGATAGGGTCTTTTCCTCTTGGGGGTCCCTTGGCACATTCCTGGGAACGTCTTTTCCCAGAGACTCCAGGCCATTCCCTCATTGGGTCTCCTCTAAGTTCCCCCCCCCACCTTCATGGAGTCTCCCTCCGAGGGGCTTCCGGCTGGTCACATTCCCGCCTGAAGTGGCGCTCTTCCCCACACACCTCATCTCACAGGACCTCTGCCTCCCCCAGGCCTCTGTGCAGTCCATCACTTCAGGGAGGGGCCCTCTCTGCCAGTCCCCTCACACGGAGGGACCTCACCTGTCAAGACCACCCCCCCTCACCATCTCCTGATTGGAGCTGGCCCCAGTAGCGTCAAGGGTAAATGCGACAAATACTGGTCATAGAATGACCGGTAGAATAGCGTGACTTGTGACCCACTACAAGGGGCTACCACGGAGGACTGCACCATACTGACGGAGCCCTCTTCCGACTCCAATGCGTCCTCCTCCTCCCTCACCTCTGAGTAACTGAACAAAAGATTGGGGGGCGGGGCTGCAATCTATGGGACTGCCAGACTCGTAGCAATCACCTCATGCCTTGGGTGCCCCAGGCTACCTGGTCTATCCTTGTCTGATTCACCTCTGTCTCTGAAATGCCCGCGTTGTCTCAAGCAATTTAGCCTTCGCTCTACCCAGAAAAGATGCTCAGAAAGCTTTTCCCATTTCTTCTGACGCAGACTCCGAAGCCCCCCTCTAAAAGTTCCACCATGCCCCCTCGTCAGACCAAAAGCTTCCTCCAATGCTTCTAGATACTCCATCCAGGTAGCCAAAGGTTTGCTGCCTTTCACGCCTTTTACTACCTCAGCTGCCACCAATCTCAAACTGTCAACCAATCTCTGCTGCTTCTCTTCCTCAGAACACTGCCACTCACCCAGCAGCTGAGAGACATGTTCTATCCAGGTCTCAAAATCATCCTCCCCTTCGGGGTTGGGAGTCCTCCCTGAGAAAATTCTTAACTTCTGATGACGACCTGCTGCCTTGTTCACCAAGGAGTTAATGGCTGACTTCCTTCCGTGGGAGAGGGGAACTAATTAAATTTTCCAAATCTGACCACTCCCTTCCTTCATCCTTCAGAAACGATAGGAACCACTCTAAAATCTCTGCCCGCAATGGCCGGCAACTCTTCACATCAAACCTTTCCTCTGTGACAATGTGCACGCCCCATGGCCCCGCCTCACTGAGGTCACTGATAGACGGTGGCAGTCCTACCACCAAGACGTCAGCACCAATCTACGCCAGCACAAAGCCTAAATTCCCCATTTTACCAATTTTTCTGCCTACGATTTCGACCTTACCAATAGCTCTAACCGTACTCAAACATCGAATTAACACTTCATCTGAGGTACGCATGTCCACCCCACTTAAAACGCAGGCGTGACTAACCGGTGCTCCTTCGATCTCACACCAGAGTTCATTCTTATCCAAATCCATCTCCCCTCGTTTAAATCAGGGTGAATTACACAGTATCTGACATTCAAATAATTCAAATCCTGGACGAGCCCCCATAAATGTAGCATCCATGCCCGTTTACCCCCGTTCACCTAGGGCAAACCGCCAATAGTTGAATACTATAGTGTAACTACGGTGTAATGCCCCCCCCCCAGTACACACTCGCCACACAAGTACCAGACATTAAACCAAAGGTGAGTAAATAATTGCAACTTTATAGTTATTTCTTAGTAATGGGTTAGTAGAAACAGATAACCTAAAGGTGCCGAATCATTAAATTTATCAGTTTGTGCACATAATATTTTAATACTTTGGAGCTTACATTGAGGTTCCATCCACAATGACCTTCTGAGCCTTCGTCCGAACTGCCAACGTCCAGTATCCACTGTCCGCTGTCTGCTCCTCACATGTCAGTCCTCCTCGTCTTCCGATAAACTCCCGCTCAGCTTACACATACAAGATAGCATAACAATTCTCCATTGGTTAGTTCCCTCCTTATCTGCAGTCATAACCCAAACGTTCCAAACACAGAGACCCATTACAGCATTAAATAACATTACAGGGAAGCCATTTCATTATAGCAATACAGAGAAGCCGTTTTGTTAGTCTGAACAGTTAACACCACTGTTACTGGTATAGGCCTCCAAACAATAGCTGGGAGGTGGACCACAGATTACAATGGGAAATAGAACAGGTGTGTCAAAAGGGCAATGTTATGATCGTCACGTGAGATTTCAACATGCAGGTTGATTGGGAAAATTGGATTGGAAGTGAATCTCAAGAGTGAGTTTTTTGAACGGCTATCTGATGGCTTTTTAGAGCAATTTGTCGTTGAGACTACCAGGGGATCAACTATACTGGATTGGATGTAATGTATTGAACTGGGTGTGATTAGGGAGCCAGTGATCACAATATGATTGAGTTCAACTTTGATGGAAAGAAAAGAAAATCTGATGTAGCAGTATTTCAGTGCAGTACAGAAAATTACAGTGGTATGAGAGAGGAATTGGCCAAAGGAAACTGGAAGGAGCTGCTGCCAGGGGTGACAGCAGAGTTTGTGGAAAAAATGCGGAAGGTATATTCCAAAAACAAAGATATACTCAAATGGCAAAATAGTATAACTGTGGCTGACAAGGGAAGTCAAAGCTAATGTAAAAACAAGAAGAGAGGGCATACAACAAAGCAAAAAATTGTGGGAACATAGAGGAATGGGAAATTTTTAAAACCTACAGCGAGCAACTAAAAGAATCATTAGGAGGAAATGGTTGAAATATGAAAGCAAACTAGCAAACAATATCAAAGTGGTTAGTAAAAGTTTTTTCAAGTATGTAAAAAAAAAGAGATGAGACTGGGAAAGGATCGCAAGAAAATGAGGCCGAAGAAAGAATAACGGGGACAAGGAGATGCAGATGAGCTAATAATCTAGTATTTTGCATCAGCCTTCACTGTAGAAGACACTAGCAGTGTGCCAGATGTTGAAGCACATGAAGGAAGAGAAGAGAGTGCAGTTACTATTACAAGGAAGAAGATGTGCGAAAAGCTGAAAGACCTAAAGGTATATAAGTCACTCGGACCAGATGAACTGCACCCTTGGGTTCTGAAAGAGGTAGCATTAGAGATTGTAGAGGCATTAGCAATGACCTTTCAAAATTATTAGACTCTGGCATGGTGTCAGAGGACTAGAAAATTGCAAATGTCACTGCACTGTTTAAGAAAAGGAGGAAGGCAGCAGAAAGAAAATTATAGGCCAGTTAGCCTGACCTCAGTGGTTGGGAAGATGTTGGAGTCAATTGTTCAGGATGAGGTGATGGAGTACTTGGTGACACAGGACAAGATAGTACAAAGTAAGCATGGTTCCCTTCAGGGAAAATCCTACTTGATGAACCTGTTGGAACTCTTTGAAGAGATTACAAGTAGGATAGATAAAGGGGATGCAGTGGATGTTGTATATTTGGACTTTCAGAAGGTCTTTGACAAGGTGCCACACATGAGGTTGTTGACCAAGTTAAGAGCCCAAGGTATTACAAGAAAGTTACTGACATTGTTAGAACATTAGCTGATTGATAGGAAGCAACGAGTGGGAATAAAAGGATCCTTATCTGGTTGGCTGCCAATGACTGGTAGTATTTCGCAGGAGTCGTTGTTGGAACCACTTCTTTTTATACTGTACATCAGTGATTTAGATGATGGAATACATGGCTTTGTTGCCAAGTTTGCAGATGATACAAAGATTGGTAGAAAGGCAGGTAGTCTTGAGGAAACAGGTAGGTTGCAGATGGATTTAGACAAATTAGGAGAATGGGCAAGAAAGTGGCAAATGAGATATAAGGTTGGAAAATGCATGGTCATGTACTTCGATAGAAGAAATAAATGTAAAGACTATTTTCAAAATGGGGAACATCCTAAAGATTATCTAGGAGGTTGAGTTGGTGGTGTGGAAAGGAAATGCAATGTTAGCATTCATTTCAAGAGGTCTTGGATATAAGAGCAGGATTGTATGCTGAGGTTTTATAAGACACTGGTGAGGCCTCATCTTGCATGTTGTGAACAGTTTTGGGCTCCTCATCTTAGAAAATACATGTTGCCATTTGAGAGAGTCAGAGGTGATTCACAAGGATGATTCCAGGAAGGAAAGGGTTATCATACGAGGAACATTTGATGCTCTGGGTCTGCACTCACTGGAACTTAGGGTGATTGACGGGATCTCATTGAAACATTTTGAATGTTAAAATGCCTAGACAGACTAGATGTGGAAAGGATGTTTCCTGTGGTGGGGGAGTGTCGGACAAGAGGGCACAGCCTCAGGACGGGGCGACCATTTAAAACAGAGATGTGGAGAAATTTCTTTAGCCAGAGGGCTATGAATTTGTGGAATTTGTTACCACAGGCGGCTGTGAAGGCCAGGTCGTTGGGTGTACTTGAGGCAGAGATTGATAGGTTCTTGGTTGGACATGGCATCAAAGGTTACAGGGAGAAAGCCAGGGAGTAGGGTTGAGCAGGGGAAAAAAGATCAGCCATGATTGAATGGCGTAGCAGACTGGATGAACCAAATGATCTCATTCTGCTCCTGTGTCTTTTGGGCTTATGGTCTTGTAATGCATTGTGGTAAAAGGAACAATAGTGCAGACTGTTATCTAAATGGGGAGAAAATTCAAACATCAGAGGTCCAAAGGAACTGAAGAGTCCTTATGAGAGACTCCCTGAAGGTTTATTTACAGGTTGAGTCTGTGCTAAAGAAGCCAAATACAGCGTTGGCATTTATTTCAAGGGGAATAGAATATAAAAGCAAGGAAATAATGCTGAGGCTCGATGAGACACTAATCAAGCCGCACTTGGACTATTGAAAATTGGTTTGGGTCCCGTTTTGCAGAAGGGATGTGTTGTCATAGAAACATAAAGCACAATACAGGCCCTTCGGACCACAAAGCTGTGCCAAACATGTCCCTACCTTAGAAATACCTAGGCTTTACCCATAGCCCTCTATTTTTCTAAGCTCCATGTAGCCATCCAGGAGACTCTTAAAAGACCCTATTGTTTCCACAGCAGCTACCGGCAGCCCATTCCACGCACTCTCTACTCTCTGTGTTTATTTTAAAAAAAACAAACAAACCTACTTCCAAGCACCTTAAAACTATGCCCTCTTGTGCTAGCCATTTCAACCCTGGGGAAAAGCCTCTGACTATCCACATGATCAGTGCCTCATTATGTTGTACACCTCTATCAAGTTACCTCTCATCCTCCGTCGCTCCAAATAGAAAAGGCCGAGTTCACTCAACCTATTCTCATAAGGCATGCTACCCAATCCAGGCAACACCCTTGTAAATCTCCTCTGCACCCTTTCTATGGTTTCCACATTGTTCCTGTAGTGAGGTGACCAGAATTGAGAACTGTACTCCAATGTTGATCTCAATCCCACGATTGATGAAGACCAGTGCACCGATCCTTCTTAACCACAGAGTTAACCTGCGTAGCAGCTTTGAGTGTCCTATGGACTCGGACCCCAAGATCACTTTAATCATCCACACTGCCAAGAGTCTTACCATTAATACTATATTCTGCCATCATATTCGACCGACCAAAGTGAACTACCTCATGCTTATCTCAGTTGAACTTGATCTGCTACTTCTCAGACCAGTTTTGCATCCGATCAATGTCCCATTATAACTTCTGACAGCCCCCCACACGATCCACAACACCCCCAACTTTTGTGTCATCAGCAGATTTACTAACCCATCCGTCCACTTCCTTATCCAGGTCATTTATAAAAATCACGAGAAGGGGTCCGAGAACAGGTTCCTGAGACACACCACTGGTAACTGGCCTCCATGCAGAATATGACCCAGCTAACCACTCTTTGTCTTCTGTGGGCAAGCCAGTTCTGGATCCACAAAGTAATGTCCCCTTGGATCCCGTGCCTCCTTCCTTTCTCAATAAGCCTTGCATGGGGGTACCTTATCAAATGCCTTGTTAAGATCCATATACACTACATCTACGGCTCTACCTTCATTAATGTGTTTAGTCACATCCTCAAAAAATTCAATCAGGCTGGTAAGTTATGACCTGCCTTTGACAAAGCCATGCTGACTATTCCTAATCATATTATGCCTCTCCAAATGTTCATAAATCCTGCCTCTCAGGATCTTCTCCATCAACTTACCAACCACTGAAGTAAGACTCACTGGTCTATAATTTCCTGGGCTGTCCCTACTCCCTTTCTTGAATAAGGGAAGAACCGCAATCCTCCAGAACTCCTCCCATCCTCAAAGATCATTGCCAGAGGCTCAGCAATCTCCTCCCTCGCATCCCACTGTAGCCTGGGGTACATCCCGTCCAGTCCCAGTGACTTATCCAACTTGATGCTTTCCAAAAGCTCCAGCACATCCTCTTTCATAGTATCTACATTCTCAAGCTTTTCAGTCCACTGTAAGTCATCCCTACAATCGCCAAGATCGTTTTCCTTAGTGAATACTGAAGCAAGTTATTGTCATTGGAGAATCCAAAAAGAGGTTCACAAGGATGATTCTGTGAATGAAGGGGTTAACATATAGGGAACATTTGACAGCTTTGAGCCTGAACTGGAATTTAGAAGAATGAGGGGGGATCTCATTGAAACCAACAGAATGTTAAAAGGATTAGATAAGGTAGATGTGGAGATGTTTCCTGCAAACCTTTAGAACAGAGGTAAGGAGGAATTTTTTAGCCAGTGAGTAGTAAATCTGTGGAATACTCTGAAGCAGACTGGTGGAAACCAAGTCTATGGGTATATTTAAAGTGGAAGTTGATAGTTTCTTGATTGGTCAGGGATCAAATGATATGGCGAGAAGGCAAGTGCATGAGGTTGAGTGGGATGTGGGATCAGCCATAATGGAATGGCAGAACAGACTTGATGGGTTGAATAGTCTAATTCTGCTTCTATGTCTTATGGTCTTACTATCTGACTTGTGTCTGGCCACTCATAACTATCTCTCTCTGCTTCCAGGTTGCAGAGATCACTGGTGTTGTAGAAACTGGAAAGGTTTATCAACTGGGCAGTTCAAGGACAAACAAAGGGCTGCAGTTACGGTAAGTACCAGAGCGAAGAATTGGTTCAACTCATTAAATGAGCACTGTTGACTTCAGGAGATCAGGTTGGGGCAGGCCTGATAAACTAAAAGGCTGCCAGTCATGATGTTGCAGTCCCAGCTAAAGAGGAAAATGGGATATAATTCCCTTTATAGTAACCACAATGCTGCCACTGATTAATTATTATGCAGTTAAGTTGTATGTGACTAGTCTTCACAATCCAGTTTAGAATCAAAATTAGTCTGCCTCTGTTGGAAGTAAAATACTTAGAGTTCTTCTACCTTTGCTTTGTCCCCAATTACTACCACTCTAGTGTCATTTTCCAGCAGTATGATATCCGTTAAGAAAATGATCAAGATAAAATTTAATTTTTTGTCACAAGCACATCAAAACATCAAACGTACAGTGACATGTGTTGCTTGTATCAACAACCAAGCAGTCCAAGATGCACTGGGGGCAGCTTGCAGGAGCTGCCATATTTCCAGCCCACATGATCATGGGGAGAGCATACAAACTCCTTTCAGATAGTGGTGGGAATTGAACTCTGACCTGTAAAGTGTTACACTCACCACTAAGCTGCCATGCCATCTAACAATTTGAAAATGGGTTCAGATGTTGAGCAAGTAATTACCAATTATAAGCCAGAAGTTTATACCAATTGTAAACAAGGAATACAATCAATAGGCAGTAAACTCAATTCATACAAGCAAAATACTGTGCATCCTGTCTTTAAATTCATTACCTGCCAATAATGATTTTGCTGTTGTTACTTATGCAAGCATTTCCATCATACAGGATTTCCTGATAATGAGTGACTAATTGTGTCCTTATGTACCTGGATCTTATGAAGCATTTGATAGGGATCTTTTTGATCATATTGTACACTCTGCTTTGGCTGTGAACTCTGCTGAAATTGAGCAAAATAATGGAACAAATGCCATCCATGCAGTGAGATATGACTTGTGTTTCAGGTTTATCATCTTTTGATTTGGATGGAAGTTAGAAATCCTTTGAAAAATTATAGGGAATCTTTAGATTACCCTAGAATACGTGACTGGATCATATTACAAACCAAAGGGGACTATAAACTATTTTTTAAAATGCTGGAGGAATGACCACAACTGTTACCAGCACTTGCAGTGGTAAAAATGGTAATCTTTTAATGCCATGAGTTAAATGTTAGCATTTCATCATCCCAGACCCTTTGTTTGTAGTTCATGAAAATAACAAATGCTTTACTGTATTTCAAACAAAAGAAAGTCTGCAGATGCTGGAAATCCAAACAACACACTCAAAATGCTGGAGGAACTCAGCAGGCTAGGCAGCATTTATAGAAAAGAGTACAGTCAATGTTTCGGGTTAAGACCCTTCAGGAGATCTTGGCCTGAAACATGGACTGTACTCTTTTCCATTGGTGCTGCCTGGCCTGCTGAGTTGCTCCAGTATTCTGTGTGTTGCTTTGCTGTACTTCATTGGAACACAATTGAATATCCAGCTACCTTTACTCTATACTGATTTATTCAGTTATTAAGTGTGAGATTCTTTTGGAGCAATGTTGAGTGGGTAGAATCAGTCACTGTCTCAATTATCCAGTAACCTTGCTGAAAATGCATTATAACTGTCACTATCTGAAAGCATTCTAGACAACTGGTTATGATTTGATGTGACTGCAGTGTTTATTGTGATTGGGAGTTGGTAACACATCTAGTAATTGTCATCTCAGATAGGGTAAAAGAATGTCTGATTGCTGAGACTAGGTGAAAAGGACCAATGAGGCAGCTAGAGGGTGAGCTTTCAGATTTTATTACTTTTGTGCCAATTGGTCCATCTCCAAATTGTCTCTTAATTTCCTGGATTATTGTATCTTCCTTTCATGTAAACTAGCCACAAAGGTTAAGTACAGGCTCCCACAGCTATTTTGACAATGCTTCTTCCTAACTTGCCTTCTGTAAGGCCTCCATTGTAAACTCCTAATGTGAAGGCGCTTTCAGGAAACCATGTACTTGTGCTCTTATGTCCTTTTGTTCTATAACATTCTCCCCACGGCCTGACCATTCACTAAGTTTTACCTTGGTTTGACTTCTCAAAAGGCATCAATAGGTTACCGTCAGATCAAGGTCCTCCTGTCATTTTGTTAACTACCTTTGTTGCCTGTGTGGCCACCTATTATAGTAGGATCAGCTCACTGTAGTACTATGCCTTTTCCTTCTTTTCTTTTGAGGTCAAAGTAATGCATCTGTTGTACGACATCCAGGAATCTGAATTAGAGGCTTCAGAATCTGGTTAATTATAACTGACATCGTGAAATCAGTCATTTTGTGGTCACAGTGCAATACATAAAAATACTGTTAATTAACATAATGTATATAAAGTAAATAGTGCATAAAAGAGAGCAAAATAGTGAGATAGTGTTCACGGAGCATTCAGAAATCTGATGGTGTTGGGAGGGGAGGGGTGCCCAGAAGATGTTTCTAAACCTCGAAGCATCATATTTTGAAGATGTCCTCAGTGGAGGCTCATGCCCCTGATGGACTTGGCTGAGTATAACCCTCTGCAGCTTTTTCTGGTCCTTTGCAATGGCAGCTCCATGCCAGATGGTGATGCAGTTTGTCAGAATGCTTTCCACGGTACATCTATAGAAATTTGCTAGAATCTTTGGTGACTTGTTTATTTTTCTGGGTTTTCAACTGAAGTTCATGATAGGGAACTAAAAAGATGCTGAACTTCAGGATATGCTTTCAGAAATTTCTATGATTAACTATATTAAATGTCTCATTTTACAAAAGAGAAAAACAAAAAAAGAAAACTAAGTATGTTTATCTTTATCTTTCTAGTCATGGCTCAGATGAGCGGGTGTTTCGACTTGAGTTTGTGTCAAACCAGGAATTCACTGAAACAGAGTTCATGAAATGGAGAGAGACGGTGAGTTCTGTGGTGAGGGAGCTTTCAATTTTGGTTTAGTTTTTCTAAAGCTGAGGAGCATGCTTGCAATCTGACTGCAAGCACAGTGTTTCAATCTCTGCATCTGAATGCTAAGTGTAGGTACTTCAGAGAGGTATCATTGTTGACAAGCCCAGGTACAGAATGGGCACCAAACTCTACAGCTTTGTAGATAGTTTAAACCCTGGCTTTCCATTGTTTCAGATAGTGATGGGAGGAATGCAGTTACCGACCATGGATGAAGTTAACAAGAAGGAACAGCAGATCAAACAGGCACTGGAGTATAAGTTTAATGATCATGACATTGAAGAGGTAGGTGACAGCAAGAATCAAGCAGTTGTTACACCTGTTTTCCATCACCTTCATTACATTGTTTATTTTGTAGCCAAGCATATTCAGCTCAAACTGACACAACATTTCCTAGACAAATCCTTTGTCCCCTTGAAAGAGGGAAGTCACTTAATGAACTCTGTCACTTATGGCAGAGTAAGGAGCAAAATATAACATTGGAGCACACTTCCTAGAAAAAAAACACTGTGCCATATTCTGTACCGTACTTCAGGCTTGTGCTAAAGATTTAATTGCAAATTAGTGATAATTCGTGGTGTGGATTCACGTCCATGAACATTTTATTTCATGTTAGTTATGTAACCAGTGATGGATATTGCCCAAATGGGCAACTTGATTTGACTAATTCTGAAGGTAAATAATCAGTTTTTAATACAGAGCACAGTCTGATGGTAGTGTGGGGAAGTGATGCAATTTCTTTACAAGTGTTAGGTTAAAAGTGGGATCATTCACTGACAATTATAAACTATTTGATTTCCTTCAGAGTTCAATCGTAATTGAGGCTGTCTTTGCCTGAATGTAGCAATATTAGATATTAATGGCAACTCTAAACAAGAGTATCTGAAACCTACACTTAAAATGCGTAGTCATACAGCACAGAAACAAGCCCTTCAGCTGAACTCATCCACGCTGATCAAGATGTCTACCTGAGCTACTCCCATTTGCTATCATTTTGCCTGTATCCTTCTAAAACCTTCCTAATCATGAATATGTCCAAGTGTTTTTTGAATGCTGTAGTTGTACTTATTTAGGCCATTTATTGTGCCACCTCATTCCTTAAACTCACCACCTCTGTGGAGAAGTTTGTCCTTTGGGTCCCTTTTCAATCTTTTCCCAGTGCCATCTCGTTTTAAACTTCCCTAAATTTTTAAACCCTTAAGATTGCATCTCACCCTCCTGCACGCCAGAGAAAATGTCATCAATGTTACTGAGTCCTCTTCAGTTGATACTAAGGATCAAACTGTGGTGAGAAGCAGATCAGAGGGTGGGTATAAGCAACTCACCTTCCAACCTGCTGCAGTATTTCCATGATTTCTAATGTGCAAGTCCATTTCCCCAGATGAGTGCCACTCCAATAACTTTTCATCAAATACTCATCACTCATCATCTAGAACAAGCTGACTGACTTTATTGCCACCCTGATAGCACTCAAAGCATCCATTCCCTGCAGTGTGGCTGCAACTAAAATTTGCATAGCTGTTACTTATCTAATAACTGTGACATCTCCAAAACCTATGACCTCCACCACAAGGAGTGGGTTCATGTCCTTAAGGGAATGTTTCATGCTGAATCTAATCATGAAATTACTGCAAGATGATGAAGTCCTTCTGATGAAGATTAACCCACAGCTATGATAATGTTTTGAAGGAGGAAACCATGTTGTTTAGGGATAATACTGAATTATGAAAACAATTGAGCATTTAGATTAAAGCATGCAGACAACAAATGAGTGTTGATTGGTACAAGCTCTTCAAGCAGTTTAAATAAAACTAAATGAGAATCAAAGCTGAGACTGGTTGTTTGTGCTGTCAGAAGTAACAAAGTCTGAAGGACACCTGATAAATAACATGGGCTTGGAACTCTAAGGATATAGTAGTTTCATAAAGAAGCATTTCACCTTAGAAGTCGATCCTTGTCTTCAGTTACTGTGTACCGTCCTGTTGCAGATTGTGAAGGAGAAGGACCGATTCAGGAAAGCACCTTCCAATTATGCCATGAAAAAGACTCAGCTGATGAAAGAAAAGGTGGGTGAAATACTCAATTTGAAGTTTTTGTTCAGTGCAGTTTAGTTTTTGGATGCATGTTCTTTGCTTACAAAGTTATTTACTTATATGATTAGTTCTCAAGTTTAGGCAGCATTGTTATAGTTAAGAGGAAACAGTAATAAACAAGATTTCAATCTATATCATACGTTAATGCAGCATGATCCTGCTATCCATTATGCAGAGTTGACACAAGCACTGTACCGGTATCCATCTTCATATCCCAGCCTATCAGCCACAGTGCACCTGTGAAGAAGTCTGTGGTTCATCCTACAACCTTACAAATCTGGGGTTGAAGTTATCCTTGGACCTAGGGAAGCTGGAAATCCAAAATAAAACAAAGTGCTGGGGAAGAGAAATAGTTAATGTTTCAGATTGAAGATATTTTATCACAACTTTCTCCAAGACTATGCCTCTGAAGTTGATGATCCGGGGCTGTGTGTGATTGTTACGTCAAAATTTGAAATGAAAGTGAGGGGGTGAAAAATCTTTTGAAAGTTCAGATGCATTCAAGGTCAGATGTAGTTGGTTTGAACATTTCAGGAAGCATGTACACCTTCATATTATTCATCCTGTAAGAGAGGCAATAAGAACAAATATCATGATGATGGAAACTTTTCCAAAGAAGATTAAAGAAATCATCAAAGAAGGTGACTGCTCTGATAAATAAGTAATTAATGTGGATAAGATTAGGTGTTTTGGAAGAAGATGCCATTATATTCTGTTTTCAGAAGTTACAAAACATTTGGGAATATTGGGTGCAGTTCTGTGGTTGTGGTTGCTCTGGAGAGTCTAGGGGAGATTGGATGTTCCCTGGATCGGAGGACATCAGTTATTGGGAGAGATTGGATTAGCTTGGTTGTTTCTCCATGGAGCTGAAGGGTGACCTAATAGAAGTATACATGACTGAAATGTGTAGATCAAGTAGATGAGAATCTTTTTTTCTCATGGTAAAGTGGTAAAGATATCAAAAAAAAAAGGTTTGTAAGAGAAAGGACTCTTTATGGGATCTGAGGTGAAAATTTGTTACACAGAATGATATCTGGAATATGATGTTGGAATCAGATATCATTTTGTTTGAGGCATTTAGACACTTAAATAGGCAAGGTATACAGTATAAGGATCAGGTTCTAGTGCAGGCAAATGGGATCACATAGGTGGGCAAGAGATGAGCATGGACAACGTGAGCCAAAGAGCCCATTTCTGTATTCTATAATTCTGTCCCCATGAATGAGAAATTCTGGACTTTGAGGTGACCGAAGATTGCCCCTGTACGCAAGTCTAAAGTTGACCATAAGCTTAAAGTCCTATTAATCTACCACTTGGGAAATCTAAGGTCTCTAAAAGGATATTTAGGGGCAATGTTCTCGACATGTGGTGATCTCAAAAAACTCTGGAAGATGCCACTACCATTCTTAGGTTTTATTATAAACACAAAGGATTCTGCAGCTGCTGGAAATCTTGTGTGAAACGCAAACATTGCTGGTGGAAGTCAAGCAACATCTATGGAGGGTAATTTGATGAAGGGTCTCAGCCCAAAACATTGACCGTTTATTCCCCTTCGTGGATGCTGCCTGCCATGACCGTAATATAGGAGCAGAATTAGGCCATGTGTCCCATCAAGTCTGCACCGCCATTTCATCGTGGCTGATCCAATTTTTTAGCAGTCCCAATCTCCTGTCTTCTCCCTGTATCCTTTCATACCCTGGCCAATCAAGAATCTATCAACCTCGGCCTTAAGCATACATAAGACAGCCTCCACGCTGCCTGTGGCAAATAATTCAACAAATTAACCACCCTCTGGCTAAAGAAATTCCTCCTCCATTTTGTTCTAAAAGGATGCCACTCTATTCTGAGGCTGTATCCTCTGGTCTGAGATTCTCCCACCATAGAGGATGTGGATCCTCTCCACATCCACTTTATTGAGGCCTTTCACCATTCAATAGGTTTTAACGAGACCACCCCTTATTCTGAATTCTAGCAAATACAGGCCCAGAGCCATCAGATGTTCTTCATATGACAAGCCATTCAATTCTGGAATCTTTTCAGTGAACCTCCTTTGAACTCCCTCCAGTTTCAGCACATCCTTTCTCAGATAAGGGGCCTAAACCTGCTCACGATACTCCTAGTGAGGCCCCACCAGTGCTTTATGAAGTCTCAACTTTACATCGTTTTATATTCTTGTCCTCTTGAAATGAATGTTAATATTGCATTTGCCTTTCTCAACCTGCAAATTATCCTTTAGTGAATCCTGTAAAAGACTCTCAATTCCCTTTCCACCTCAGTTTTTTGTACTTTCTCTCCGTTAAGAAAATAGTCAGCTCTTTCATTTCTTCTGCCAAAGTGCATGACCATACACTTCTCAACACGTATTCCATTACTTTGCCCATTCTCCTAATCTGTCCCAAGCTATGGTATGTAGTTTCTCTACTTCCTCAAAACCACTACCCCTCCACCTATCTTCATATCGTCTGCAAATTTTGCAACAAAACCATCAGTTCCATCTTCCAAATCATTGACATACAACATAAGAAGAATTGGTCCCAACACAGACTCCTGAGGCAAACAAGAGAAAATTTACAGATAGTCAATATTTCAGGGAAAGGTCCTTCATCAGGACTCCTGCAGAGCACTACTAGTTACCAGCAGCCGGTCAGAAAAGGCTCCCTTTATTGCCACTCTCTGCGTCCTGCCAGTCAACCACTGCTTTATCCATGATAAAATTTGTCCTGTAACACCATGGGCTTGTAGCTTGTTAAGCAGCCTTGTGTGGCACCTTGTCAAAGGCCTTCTGAAAATCCAAGTACACAAGATGCTGCTTCTCCCCTGTCTATCCTGCTTGTTATTTCTTCAAAGAGTTCCAACAGATTTGTCAGGCAAGATTTCCATTGAGGAAACTATACTGACTATGGACTACTTTATCATGTATCTCCAAGTACCCTGAGACCTCATCCTTAATAATTGACTCTAACATCTTCCTAACCACTAAGGTCAGACTAACTGGCCTATCATTTCCTTTCTTCTGCCTCTATCCCTTCGTGAAGAGTGAGGTGACATTTGCAATTATCCAGTTTTCTGGAAACATTCCAGAATCTAGAACTACAATGCTGTGGCCATCACAGAGACTTGGGTGTCTCAGGGGCAAGGTGAATGTGCCGGGCTTTAGATGTTTCAAAAGGGACAGGCAGGGAGGGAAAAGAGGTGGGGGCGTGGCATTGCTGATCGGGGATAGTATCACGGCTGCAGAAAAGGAGAAAGTCATTGAGGGATTGTCTACTGAGTCATTTTGAGTGGAAGTCAGAAACAGGAAGGGGACAATAACACTACTGGGTTTATTCTTTATAGCCCCCCCCCCCCATAGTAACAGAGACATTGAGGAGCAGATAGGGAGGCAGATTCTGAAATGGTGCAATAATAATAGGGTTATGATGGGTGAATTAAACTTTACTTATATTGACTGGCATCTCCTTAGAGCAAGGGGTTTAGATGGGATGAAGTTTGTTAGGTGTGCTCAGGAAGGTTTCCTGGCACAATATGTAGATAAGCTAACTGGAGGAGAGGAGAGAACACAATCTGCTATTGGGAAATGAACCTGGTCAGGTGTCAGATCTCTTGAGAGAGCATTTTGGTAGTAGCAATCACAACTATATCTCCTTTACCATAGTGATGTAGAGGGATAGGAGCAGACAATTTGGGAAAAGATTTAATTGGGGTAGGGGGAAATATGCTATTAGGCAGGAACATGGGAACATAAATTAGGAGCAGATGTTCTCAGGGAAGTGCACAGCAGAAACATGACAAATGTTCAGGGAACATTTGCATGGCATTCTGCATAGGTATGTTCCGTTGAGACAGATGCACTTTATGTATCTGAAGAAATTTTTGGTATCCTCTTTAATATTATTGGCTAGCTTACTTTCGTATTCAATCTTTACCTCAATGACTTTTAGTTGCTTTCTGCTGGTTTTTAAAAGCTTCCCAATACTCTAACTTCTGACTAATCTATGCCCTCTCCTTAGCTTTTATGTTGGCTTAACTTCTCTTGTTTCCTTTAGAATACTTCTTATAGACAGTAGGTGCAGAAGTAGACCATTTGGCCCTTCGAGCCTGCACCGCCATTTTGAGATCAAGGCTGATCATCTACTATCAATACCTGGTTCCTGCCCTGTCCCTTGATTCCCCTATCCATAAGATACCTATCTAGCTCCTTCTTGAAAGCATCCAGAGAATTGGCCTCCACTGCCTTCCGAGGCAGTGCATTCCAGACCCCCACAACTCTCTGGGAGAAGAAGTTTTTTCTTAACTCTGTCCTAAATGACCTACCCCTTATTCTCAAACCATGCCCTCTGGTACTGGACTCTCCCAGCATCTGGAACATATTTCCTGCCTCTATCTTGTCCAATCCCTTAATAATCTTATATGTTGCAATCAGATCCCCTCTCAATCTCCTTAATTCCGGCGTGTCCAAGCCCAGTCTCTCTAACCTCTCTGCGTAAGACAGTCCTGACATCCCAGGAATTAACCTTGTGAATCTACACTACACTTCCTCTACAGCCAGGATGTCCTTCCTTAACCCTGGAGACCAAAACTGTACACAGTACTCCAGGTGTGGTCTCACCAGGGCCCTGTACAAATGCAAGAGGATTTCCTTGCTCTTGTACTCAATTCCCTTTGTAATAAAGGCCAACATTCCATTAGCCTTCTTCACTGCCTGCTGCACTTGCTCATTCACCTTCAGTGACTGATGAACAAGGACTCCTAGATCTCTTTGTATTTCTCCCTTACCTAACTCTACACTGTTCAGATAATAATCTGCCTTCCTGTTCTTACTCCCAAAGTGGATAGCCTCACACTTATTCACATTAAATGTCATCTGCCAAGTATCTGCCCACTCACCCAGCCTATCCAAGTCACCCTGAATTCTCCTAACATCCTCATCACATGTCACACAGCCATCCAGCTTAGTATCATCAGCAAACTACTTCCTCTTTGGGATATATATATATATATATCCTGTGCCTTCTGAATTGCTTCCAGAAATTCCAGCTATTGCTTCTCTGCTGTCATCCCTGCCAGTGTTCTTTTCCAATCAATTCTGGCCAACTCCTCTCTCTCATACCTCTAATCCCCTTTATTCCACTGTAATACTGATACATCTGACTTAGCTTCTGCTTCTCAAATTTCAGAGTGAATTCAATCATATTATGATCACTTGCCCTTAAAATTTCTTTTACTTAGGGTTTTACCATACCTTTTGGCATGCATTTTCAATCTGCTGTTGTACTTTGTAGACCACATCCTTACTACTGTTTGGGGGACCTGTATACAACTCCCATCAGGGTCTTTTTATCCTTGCAGATCCTTAGCTCTATCCACAGTGATTCGATTCCTTCCAACCCTATGTCGCCTCTTTGTAATGATTTGATTTCAATTTTTACCAACAGAACAATCCCACCCTCTCTGCCTTCCTGCCTGTCCTTTTGATACAGTGTATATCCTTGAACATTAAGCTCCCAGCTGTATTCTTTCAGCCATGATTCAGTGATGTCATAGTTGCCAATCTGCAACTGTGCTGCAAGTTTACCTACCTTATTCCATATACCATGCACATTCAAATACAGCACCTTCAGTCCTTCCACCCTTTTCAGTTTTGTTGCACAGTACTCAGCCTTTTGATTCCTAACTTTGTCTGAGGTCTTAACAACATTTGCCTCCACAACTGCTCCACTAACTGTTCTGGCAGTCTGGTTCCCATATCCCTGCAAATCTAGTTTAAACCTCATTGTGCAGCATTAACAAACTGTCCCTTTTGTACAGGTCCAACCTTCCCTGGAAGAGAGCCCAATGTTTCAAAAATCTTATGCCCTCCCTCCTACACCAACTCCTTAGCCACATATGAAACTGTATAATCTTCCTAGTTCTAGTCTCACTAACACATGGCATGGGTAGTAGCAATCCTGGGTTCACAACCCTGGAGGTCCTGACCTTTAACTTAGCACCTAACTCCCAATGCAGAACCTCAACTGTCAACCTACCCATGTCATTGGTACGTATATGGACTATGACTTCTGGCTGTTCACCATCACGCTTAAGAATGCAGAGGACCCTGGCCTCAGAAGACAACATACCATCTGGGGACGCAAACACAAGAAAATCTGCAGATGCTGGAAATTCAAGCAACACACACAGTGGCCTGCTGCGTTCCACCAGCATTTTGTGTGTGATACCATCTGGGAAGCTCGTTCTCACCAACAGAACATCCTGTCTGTTCCCCTAACTAGCGAATTGCCTGTAACCACAGCGTGCCTCTTCTGCCCCCTTCTCGACTGGGCAGAGACAAATTTAGTGCCAGAAACTTGACTTTCCTCATTCGTCATTCCCTCCTCGCCCCCCCCCCCCCGATAGTATCCAAAATGTTGAGGGGGGGTGGCCACAGGGATACTCTTCACTGGCTCCTTAACCCCTTTTCCCCTTCCCAAATGTCACCCAGTTTCCTGTATCCTGTGCCATGCCGAGTTCCTCCAGCATTTTGTGTGTTGTTCTAGATTTTTTCACATCCTTCCTTTCCTCCTTTGGTGAACAATAATGACCTTGACACAGATGACACGAGAAAATCTGCAGATGCTGGAAATCCAAAGCAACACACACAAAGTCCTGGAGGAACTCAGCAGGCCAGCCAGCAGTCCTAATGAAGGGTCTTGGCCTGAAATGTCGACTGTTAGTTCTTTTCCATAGATGCTGCTCAGTTCTTCCAGTGTCTTGTGTGTTGCCATGACACAAATGAACCCTACTCATAATATTGCCTTGGGTATCCAGTTAACATCAAGGATCTGGCTGACAGTGTTCAGGTAGTATTTCTAGTAAAAAGAGCAGCACAGCACAATATGGGCCCTTCAGCCCACAAAGTTCTGATGACTTTTTAACCTAAATGATCAATATAACCCTCCCCTTCTGCATAACCTGTAACCCTCCATTTTTCATTTTTCCATGTGCTTAGCTAAGAGTCACTTAAATGCCCCTAATGTGCAAGCCTCTACCACCAGCTCTGGCAGTACATTCTAGGCAGCTATCGTACTTGGTATTTATTTTAAATCTATCTCAGACATCTCCCCTAGTCATTCTTCCACATGTGTTAAGAGACTCTCTTCTGGTATTAGCCATTGCCACTGGGGGATAAAGGCACTGACTGTCCACTTATTGAAAAAGTAATTCAACTGTAAGGCATGACCTGTCCTTTACAAGGCGATATGGACTATCTCTATAATGATTTTGCTTCTTCAAATACTCATAAATCCTGTCCCTAAGAATCCTCTCCATTTAGTTTGCCCACCACTGGTATAAGACTCACTGGTCTATAATTCCTAGGATTACTAATGCCTTTCTTCCTTCCTGTTTACACTGTTACCTTTCTTGAATAAAGGAACAAATTTGCCATCCTCCAATCCTCTAAAACTATTTGGCAGTGACCTATGGCTGTGGCCTCAACGCTCCCAACAATCTCTTCCTTCACTTCCCTTAGTAACCTGGGCCATGTGCCATCCAACCCCGGGGGCTTGAGTATTCAGATTCAGATTCAGTTTATTGTCATTTAGAAACCACAAATACAATGCAGTTAAAAAAAATGAGACAACGTTCCTCCAGAATGATATCACAAAAGCAAATGACAAAACAGACTACACTAGAAAATCCACATAATATTTGGCAATCCCCAATCCAGAGTCCAGAGAGGCTGCTGCATATTAATATCGCACTACCGCCTTAGCACGTTCCCTGGAAAGGAGCTCCAAATCCACCAGACAAACAAGACCAAAAACTAAAGCTACACGACCTGCACAAAACCACATAGTTACAACATATAGTTATAACAGTGCAAACAATAGCATAATTAATTAAAAAAAACAGACTATGGGCACAGTAAAAATAGTCCAAAGATGTTAAAGGACTATAAGTTCAAAAGGAATCACCACACAGTTTTCACAAGTCCCCAGGGTCCCTACAGACTCGCCATCCCACACTAGCAGCAGAAAGGAATACCCCCGCTATGGACTTCCACCACGGCGCCGCCCGACTCGGCCTCACAGATGCAGCACACAACGAAAGCTCAATCGAACCCAGCCTCGCAGGCGCAGCACACACTGAAAGTGACCTGACCGCAGCAGACTCCGAGTCCGTCGAACCTCCAAGCCAACGACCATCCCCTCCGGCACAGCTTCTCCGAGCACCATCCTCTGCCGAGCGTATTAATGTTTTCAAAAGCTCCAACACTACCTTTTTCTTAATCTTGATTTGCTCCAGCACATTAGCCTGTTCTGTGCTGATCTCACCTTTGTCAAGGTTCCTCTGACTGGTGAACACTGAAGCAAAATACTAATTAAGGACCTTCCTTGCCTCCTCAGACTTCAGGTACATTTCTTCATTTATCCCTGAATAGTTTCTACCTTCACTCTAATCACTTTTACTTTCACCTTCACTCTGCACATCTTTCCTGTTGAGTGCTAATCAGAACTGCATACAGGACACCAGCTGAGGTCTGACCATTGCTTTAGAGTATAAACTGCTTGTTCTTGTATTTAATTACTTGAATATTGAAGGGCAGCATCCAGTCTTAACCATGTTTTATTCTGTACTGTCATCTTCAAGCAACTTTGAAAGTACAACAAGGTTGTTTTGTTCCGTAGTATCCCTTAGCCTCACTAGTATTTCCAAATGTCTTCTCCGTGGATTGTCATCTTATCATGGTGGAGAAGCTTGTGTGGTCCTGAGATTCCGAGAGCTATGCCGTCTGGAGTTATGCTGCTGGTAGAGTCACCCAGTGCGGTAAGGTCAAGGGTGAGATCCCTGACCAAGAACAATCCAACCAAGACCTCAACGGTGGAACAGGTGGACGAAGTTACTTCGAACTCGACAGCTGTGAAGGCGGATAAAGGCTGCAACAAATCCATCACCTCTAATCGTCGTGGTTTCCATGCCCTTGGAATCAGTTGATTGATTTGTGAAGTATCGTGTGCTTCTTGGAGTGCAACATCAAGTACACGTGAAACAAATACACACACAGGCATCTTCACTCTGTGGAGACAGAACAAAGACCATCATCCTCAACCTCGAGGGATAGCCACAACAATGATGCTGATTTCCAAATGTATCACTTTTACTTACCTGGATTAAAGCAACACACACAAAATGCTGGTAGAACACAGCAGGCTAGGCAGCATCTATAGGGAGAAGCGCTGTCGACGTTACAGGCCGAGACCCTTCGTCAGGACTAACTGAAAGGAAAGATAGTAAGAGATTTGAAATAGGAGGGAGAGGGGAAAATGCGAAATGATCGGAGAAGACCGGAGGGTGTGGGGTGAAGCTGAGAGCCAGACAGGTGATTGGCAAAAGGGGTACAGAGCTAGAGAAGGGAAAGGATCATGGGATGGGAGGCCGAGGGAGAAAGAAAGGGGGAGGGGTGGGAAGCACCAGAGGGAGGTGGAGAACAGGCAGAGTGATGGGCAGAGAGAGAGAAAAAAAACAACTTATTATGTCAGGGATGGGGTAAGAAGGAGAGGAGGGGCATTAATGGAAGTTAGAGAAGTCAATGTTCATGCCATCAGGTTGGAGGCTACCCAGCCAGTATATAAAGTGTTGTTCCTCCAACCTGAGTGTGGCTTCATCCTGACAGTAGAGGAGGCCTTGGATAGGCATATCAGAATGGGAATGGGATGTGGAATTAAAATGTGTGGCCACTGGGAGATCCTGCTTTCTCTGGCAGACAGAGTCGGTGTTCAGCGAAACGGTATCCCAGTCTGCGTCGGGTCTCACCAGTGTATAAAAGACTGGGAGACCATTTCGCTGAAACTTTTATATATTGGTGAGACCCGAAGCAGACTGGGAGACCATTTCACTGAGAGAGTTCAGAGGAGGTTCACAGGGATGATTCCAGGAATGAAAGGGTTATCGTATGAGAAACGTTTGATTGCTCTGGGTTTGTACTTGCTGGAATTCAGAAGGATGAGGGGGGGATCTCATTGTAACCTTTTGAGTGTTGAAAGGCCTAGACAGAGTAGATGTGGAAAGGATGTTTCCCATGGTGGGGGAGTGTAGGACAAGAGGGCACAGCCTCAGGATAGAAGGGCCTCTATTTAAAACAGATGCAGAGAAATTCCTTTAGCCAGAGGGTGGTGAATTTTTGGGATTTATTACCACAGGCAGCTGTGGAGGACAGGTCATTGGGTTTATTTAAGATGGAGCTTGATAGGTTCTTGATTGGATATGGCATCAAAAATTACAGGTTGGGAAGGGGGAAAGGATCAGCTACAACTGAATGGTGGAGCAGACTCGATGGGCCAAATGCCATAATTCTGCTCCTGTGTCTTATGTCTAACAGTATTACCATACCAGTGACCCAGATTCAATTCAACTTCTTAAGGAAACTATCCTCTGCCATCACCTTCTGTCTCCAACTGCTGAGTCAATCTTGGATCCAGTTTGCCAACTTTTGAGAGTAACAGTGGTCTGGATGTCCAGTATCTGTTCTCTTTAATAATAACCCATCTGTCTTTTTTTCTTCAGGCAATGGCAGAAGAAGCAGGTGAGCCAGAGAAAGCCCGGCAAATCCAGGAACAGCTGAATGAATTGGAAGAACGGGCAGAGGCCCTCGATAGACTTCGCACAAAAAACATTTCTGCCATCAGGTCAGGAAAAAAGAGATTTGCATTTTATATGACAACTCTACTCATTTCAGGTTTTCCTGAAGTGCAGTTTTATAAGACAGCCTTCTTTGTATTATAAACGGTTGACTTGTGGCTACCTAACAACGAACAAACCTGCATTAAATTATTATATTAAATTAGAGTCAGATGTATGTGCTTTCATTCCTACAAGCGGCTGAAAGTTTCCCCTTTCTCTCGATTTTCATTAATTGTTCATAATCGGACCTACCTGTGTGTTTTAATGCCTTTCAGTTCAGAAGGCCTTAGACAAGGTGTCACACATCATGCTACCAAGTTAAGAGCCCATGATATTGCAGGAAAGTTACTGGCATGGTTAGAACATTGGCTGACTGGTAGGAGGCAGCGAGTGGGAATAAAAGGATCCTTTTCTGGTTGGCTGCCAGTGACTGGAGGTGTTCCACAGCGGTTCATGTTGGGACTGCTTCTTTGTATGCTGTATATCAATGATTTAGATGCTGGAATAGATAGCTTTGTTGCCAAATTTGCAGATGATACAAAGACTGGTGGGCGGCAGGTAGTGCTGAGGAAACAGGAAGGCTGCAGAAGGACTCAGACAAATTAGGAGAATGGGCAAGAAAGTGGCAAATGAGATATAATGTTGGAAAATGCATGGTCATACACTTTGGTTGTAGAAATAAATGTGCAGACTATTTTCTAAACAGAAAGTCCAAAAATCTGATATGCAAAGGGACTTGGGAGTCCTTCTACAGAACATCCTAAAGGTTAACTAGCAGGTTGAGTTGGTGGTGAAAAAAGCAAATGCATTGTTAGCATTTATTTCAAGAGGTCTTGAATGCAAGAGCAGGGATGTGATGCCGAGGCTTTATAAGGCACTGGTGAGGCCTCACCTTGAGTATTGTGAGCAGTTTTGGGCCCCTCATCTTAGAAAAGTTGTGCTGACATTGGAGAGGGTTCAGAGGAGGTTCACAAGGATGATTCCAGGGTTGAAGGGGTTATCATATGAGGAACGTTTGATAGCTCTGGGTCTGTATTCAGTGGAATTTAGGAGGATGGTGGGGGGGGAACCTCATTGAAACCTTTTGAATGTTGAAAGGCCCAGACAGAGTAGATGTGGAAAGGATGTTTCCCATGGTGAGGGAGTCTAGCACAAGAAGGCACAAGCAACTGTGGAGGCTATTTTGTTGGGTATATTTAAGTCAGAGCTTGATGGGTTCTTGCTTAGATACTGCATCAAAGGTTACGAGGAGAAGGCCTGGGAGTGGGGCTGAAGAGGTGGGAAAGGGATCAGCCATTATTGAATGATAGAGCAGACTCTTTGATCCAAATGGCCTAATTCTGCTCCTATGTCTTATGTTCTTATTATAAGGCCGCCTCCTCTTTCTACTGCACCCACCCCACAAGTGCTCAAACTTGACTAACAAAACTGCAAAAGACTTTTGCAGTTTTGCTACCCACGTGTGAGGTGCCAGAAGACTGGAGGATAGCTAATGTTCCTCCTTTGTGGAAAAACAGTAGCAGGGATTTGCATGGAAGTTACAGACCAGTGAGTCTTATACTGGTTTATTGAAGAAGATCGGATTTATGTTCACTTGAAAAGGCAGGGACCGAGGAAAAGTCAGCAACAAGACAAAATCTGCAGATGCTTGAAATCTGAGCAACACACACAATGCTGGAGGAACTCAGCAGGCCAGGCAGCATCTATGGAAAAGAGTACAGTCGACATTTCAGGTCAAACCCCTTCGGCAGCACTGGAGTGAAAAAAGCTGTGGAGTAGATTTAAAAGCTGGGAGAAGGGAGCGAAACACAAGGTAAAAGGTGAAACCTGAAGGGGCAGAGATGAAATAGAGAGCTGGGAAGTTGATTGGTGAAAGGGACAGAAGGGCATGAAAGGAGGGAGGAGCACCAGATGGGTGGGCAAGGAGATAATCTGAGAGGGGGAAAAGATTATGGGAAATGGTGACGGGGGGAGGGGCATTACTGTAAGTCTGAGAAATTGACATTCGTTCCATCGGGTTGGAGGCTACCCAGACCGAGTATATAGTGTTCCTCCAACCTAAGTGTGATCGATCACGACAGTGGAGGAGGCTGTGTATAGGCATGTTGGAATGAGTATGGGAAGTGGAATTAAAATGAGTGGCCATGGGGAGATCCTTTTTCTGACTGACGGAGCATAAGTGCTCGGTCAAGTTGTCTCCCAGTTTATGTCCGGTCTCACCGATATAAAGGAGGCCACACCAGACACAGTATATGATCCAGACTCACGGGTGAAATGTCGCCTCACCTGGAAGGACTGTTTGAGGCCCTGAATGGTAGTGAGGGAGGAGGTGTAGAGGCAGATGTAGCACTTATTCTGCTTGCCAAGCTAAGTGCCAGGAGGAATGAATGGGCCAGGGAGCAATTCCTGCAGAAAATGGGGGGAGGGAAAGATGTGCTTGGTGGTGGGATCCAGTTGGAGATGGCAGAAGTTATGGAGAATTATGTGCTAGATGCACACTGGTGAATTTGTAGGTGAGGACAAGAGGAACCCTATCCCTGGTAGTGTGGCAGGAGGATGGGTAAGAGCAGACGTACGTGAAATGGAAGAGATGCAAGTTGAGGGCAGCATTGATGGTGGAGAAAAGGGAGACAAAGAAAGGGTCTCAAAGAAAAAGGAGGACATCTCTTTTGTTCTAGAATGAAAGGCCTCATCCTGAGAGCAGATGCGGAGACAGAGGAATTGAGAGAAGGGGATGGCGTGTTTGCAAGTAATGGGTGGGAAGAGGTCTCGCCCAGGTAGCTGTGAGAGTCTGTGGGTTATTAATCGACATCAGTGCCCTTCTGTCAATTCCTCCTCCTTTGCATTTTGTGTGTGTTGCAAGAAGTCAGCATGGTTTTATGCAGGAGAGATCATGTCTTACTCTGAGTTTTCTTTTAGGAAGAAACCAAGAAAATTGGAGTGGGTGTGCTTTTGAGGGCTTTTAGAGCTTTTTAATTAAACTTAATTCAAGACTGTTTAATGTCATTTCCAGTACAGATGTATAAAGGGGAACAAAATAATTGTTACTCCAGGTTCAATGCAGCACAAAAAGACACTAAGATGAAGAACACAATAATAAAAGAACACTAAATATAGGTACACAAGGTAGCCTGTATACCTATATTAATTGTATGTGCATGAAGTGATGCTGGGCACAGGAATGTCTAGACATAGATATCTGGCGAGAACTGATAAATTAATGGTGGTTGTGAGTGTGGAGGATGGGTTAATGGGTGGAGATGTTGATCAGCCTTACTGCTTGGGGAGAGTATCTGTTTGAGTCTGGGACAAACAGTCCATGAACAGGGTGTATGTGGTCCTTCATGATGGTGCTGGCTCTTTTCTGGCATTGTTCTGTATATATTTCTTTGATGGCAAATAGGCTGGTGCCAGTGATGCATTGAGAGTCCCGACTACCTGTTGTAGTGCCTTCCTGTTCAGTTTCAGTACTGTACAGTGATACAGCTTGTTAGAATGCTCTCCATTGTGCATCTGCAGAATGTAGTGAGTATGGTGTACAATGTGTTCTGGGACCATGAGATGTGCACTTCAGGAGTTTGAAAGGTCTCGCATGGTAGACTGATCTAGAGTTTTAAGGCACAAGGGACCTGGGGAATGGCGGCAAACAGGCTGAGTGATTGGGGGAGGCGTGTGGTGTAGAGGTTAGTGATGGTTTGGTGTTCTCCTGACGTGGGGCCTATGACAAGTGGGGTACCACAAGAATCAGTACTGAGACCTTTGTAATGTCCATAAATGGCAAGAATGAAAATGTAGGTGGTAAGATTAACAAAGTTGCAGATATAAGAAACACACACAAAATGCTGGAGAATCCAGTAATGATGAAGGTCTTGGCTTGAAATGCCAACTGTTCACTCTTTTGCATAGATGCTGCCTGACCTGCTGAGTTTCTCTAGTATTTTGTGTGTTGCAAAGACCTTGTGGAGTCCATAAAATTATGGGGGGTGTAGAGAGGGTAGGTAGAATCTTTTCTCCAGAGCAGGGACTCTAGAAGTAGATGGGCACAGATTTAAAGTGAGAAGGGAGAAATTTTAAGATTTTAGGTTTTTCCACAGAATGTGGTATCTGAAAGAAACTGCTAAAAAAAAAGTTAGGGCCTCATACAGTTGATTACATGGTGAAAAGACGGGTGGGCAGGTATGTAAATAAAAAGATGGAGAGAGATGTGGGCACATGGAATTGTGTCAATAATCATCATAGTCGGCATTGAAAACTGAGCTGGAAGGATCTGTAGTGTGACCTTAAATTTATCAAGGATTGAATGGTTTCAAAAGCGTGATTAGGCTGAGTGACCAGTGACTTTCTCAGAGATGAGAGTGTGTGAGCTAATAATGTACATATATTTTTTAAAAGGTCATGTTATTACACTAGCTGTGAACATCTGGATCTGGTTCTGGTTTAGGAAAATTATTTGTGGAAAGAGAATGGAGTTTGTGACTGGGACTAAAGAGTTTGTTTTTATCGTTATTTAATTTGAAGAAATGAGTTTGTCTAGATTTGAATGGCAGACAAGTATTTTGACAAATTTGAAGTGGGTTAGGGAGGTGAACATTAGATAGAGGTTGGTGCCATCAGCATAGAACATGTGGAACATCAGCATCAACATGTGGAAATTCTTGCTGCGTTTTTGGATCCTGATGTGGGGCTGCACAAACATGAAGTGCCAGAGGTGAGTACCAAAGATAATTGGTAGCAAAATCTTCCTCATTCCAACTAGTCTGGCCCAGAAGATGATTGTACATGTCACAGAGCTGCCAAGTTTTGGGAAAAAAAATAATCAACAGATTTCACTTCTTTGTTACTTGGTGACGAGCAGTGCAACTCCCTTTATAATCAATCATCTGTGTTTTTGAATGTTAATGTGAGACTGTCCAAACATGAAGCAGCAGAGGTCAGTATCAAAAGTAATTGATGTTAGATGGCCCTTATTCCAACTAGAGTGTGGCCCAAAAGATAGCACATGTTATTGTAGTGTCTCTATTAAAACCTCATTGCTTCTTTCTGTTAGCTACATAAACCAGAGGAACAGAGAATGGAACATTGTGGAGTCTGAAAAAGCTTTACTGGTAAGCATTATTGCTGGATGGTATTATTTGTTGATCAAATGCACTAAATACAATAGAAACATGGAAAACCTACAACACAATACAGGCCCTTCGGCCCAGAAAGATGTGCCGAACATGTACTTACTTTAGAAATTACTTGGGATTACCCATAGCCCTCTATTTTTTGAAGCTCCATGTACCTATCCAGGAGTCTCTTAAAAGACCCTATCATAGCCATTTCCAACTCCATCACCGTCGCCAGCAGCCCATTCCACACATTCACTGCACTCTGCGTATAATAAAAAAAATCAACAATTTACCCTTGACATCTCCTCAGTACTACTTCCAGGCACCTTAAAATTGTGCCCTCTCATGTTAGCCAGTTCGGCCCTGGAAAAAGTTTCTGACTATCCACACAATCAATGCCTCTCATCATTTTATACACCTCTATCAGGTCACCTCTCATCCTGGGAGAAAAGGCCAAGTTCACTCAACCTATTCTCGTAAGGCATGCTCCCCAATCCTGGCAACATCCTTGTAAATCTCCTCTGCACCCTTTCTATAGTTTCCACATTCTTCCTGTAGTGAGGTGACCAGAACTGAGCACAGTAGGGTCTGACCAGGGTCCTATATAGCTGTGACATTACCTCTCAGCTTTTGAATTTAATCCCATGGTTGATGAAGGCCAATGTACCATATGCCTTATTAACCACAGAGTCAACCTGCACAGAATCCTCCATACTGCCAAGAGTCTTAACATTAATACTATATTCTGCCATCATATTTGACTCACCAAAATGAACCAGCTCACACTTTTCTGGATTGAACTCCATCTGCTACTTCTCAGCCCAATTTTGCATCCTATCGATGTCCCGCTGTAACCTCTGAGAGCCCTCCATACTATCCACAACACTCCTAACCTTTGTGTTGTCAGCAAATTCACTAACCCATCCCTCCACTTCCTCATCCAGGTCATTTATAAAAATCACCAAGAGAAGGGGTCCGAGAACGGATCCTTGAGACACACCAATGGTTACCAACCTCCATGAAGAATATGACCCATCTACAACCACTCTTTGCCTTCTGTGGGCAAGCCAATTCTGGATCACAGAGCAATGTCCCCTTGGATCCCTTGCCTTCTTACTTTCTCAATAAGCCTTGCATGGGGTACCTTATCAAATGCCTTGCTGAAATCCATATACACTACACCTAACTGCTCTACCTTCATCAACATGTTTAGTCACATCCTCAAAAAATTCAGTCAGGCTGCCTTCAACAAAGCAATGCTGACCATTCCTAGTCATATTATGCCTCTTCAAAAGTTCATAAATCTTGCCTCTCAGGATCTTCTCCATCAACTTAACAACCACTGGTTGGTAAGACTCACTGGTCTGTAATTTCCTGGGCTATCTGTACTCCCTTTCTTGAATAAGGGAATAACATCTGCAACCCTCCAATCCTTTGGAACTTCTGCTGTCCCCTTTGATGATATAAAGATCATTGCCAGAAGCTCAGCAATCCCCTCCTTCGCCTCCCGCAGTAGCCTAGTCCCGGAGACTTATCCAACTTGATACTTTCCAAAAGCTCCAACACATCCTCTTTCTTAATATCTATATGCTCAAGCTTTTCAATCCACTGTAAATCATCCCTACAATCGTCAAGATCCTTTTCCGTAGTGAATACTGAAGCAAAGTATTCATTATATACCTCCACCACTATCTCCACTGTCTCACTTGATTGGTCCTATTTTTTCACATCTTGTCCTCTTGTTCTTCACATACTTGTAGAATGCCTTGGGGTTTTCTTTAATCCTGCTTGCCAAGGCCTTCTCATAGCCTCTTCTGGTTCTCCTAATTTCATTCTTAAGCTTCTTCCTGCTAGCCTTATAATTCTCTAGATCTCTATCATTACCCAGTTTTTTTTTCAACAGCCTTTGTACACCACAGTTTCTGTACCCTGCTATTCTTTCCTTGTCTCATTGAAATGTACCTATGCAGAACAGCTCACAAATGTTCCCTGAACATTTGCCACATTTCTTCCGTGCATTTCCCTGAGAACACCTGTTCCCAATTTGTGCTTCCAAGTTCCTGCCTGATAGCTTCATATTTCCCCTCACTCCAATTAAATGCTTACCTAACTTTATCAAAGAGTGTGAGTTCTCACAACCACTATGTATAGAGTTAGAATATTTCACATGCAGTACAGTAGAATTCGGGTACCTATACGTTGTGCAGAGAAAGTCTGAAGATTTCATTTCTTAGTTACTTGTAGTTGCATGCAGCAGAACTCCCTTTGTTATCAAGTCATCTGGCCATTTTGTCCCATTACCATTCAGCCTTTCAGAAGCTGGAAATCGGTGTACAAAGGCAGTGTACAGTGAGACCCTAATGGAATATGCTGGTTTGATAATGTGTTTTGGGGGTTCAGTTAAGGCATTATGTTAAGGGATTGCACAAACTGAATTGCTTCATTCATCTGAGCACAGATCAGATTGGATAGAGGGAACATGTGTGCAAAGGGTTGTTACTCTGAACTCCAGAACAGACCTAAAATTTGTAGTGCTCGCCTTAACAGCTTGAATAAGTCAGGATTGGATATCTGCAAATCTCATTGTAGCCCCTATTGAAAGGAATCTTAAATATCCCCTCAGTAATGTCCTCCTCTTCTTCCTTGGGTCTCCAGAATAAGATGGTCAGCATAGGATATACAACCAAGAAAGTAGGAGGAAGCTCTAGCAAACAGATGGTTTTTAAATATTGACATTTTCCATAATTCAGAGCAAGAAGGCTGCGAGTGGAATGGCTAAGGATTTCTGGAGCGAAGGCATTTTTCGACTCGGTAAAAGAGAAGCAAGACTCTGCAGGCGCATAACGTCAGCCAGTAGAGTGGGAAAAGTTTAAAAAGAAGACCTCCATATCCAGCGGGCAGTGGAGTGAGAGGATAGCAGAGTGATAGGCCTTTGGCTCAACGGGCTTAGGCAGTAATGAGGTGGAGTAGTTTTACCTGTGTTAATTGCGGACCGGAAGTATGTGCGTGAGGCTGGTGTTCTGTGCTCGGTGTCAGATGTGGGAGGTCGTGGAGTCGCCCAGCCTCCTGGAAGGCTATATCTGCACCTGATGTGTCGAGCTGCAGCTCCTAAGGGAACTGGAGTTGTGGCTCGATGACCTTCATCTGGTCAGGCAGAATGAAGAGGTGATAGAAAGGATTTATAGGCAGGCGACAGACAAGTGGGTCACAGTCAGGAGGAGGAAGGGGAAGGGTCAGGTACTAGCGAGTGCCCATGTGGCTGTCCCCCTTAACAATAAGTACTCCTGTTTGAGTACTGTTGGTGGGGGGGTGGGCAGCCTACTTGGGGAAAGCAACAGTGGGCGTTCCTCTGGGACAGAGTCCGGTCCTGTGGCTGAGAACGGTAGGGAAGGGAAGAGGAAGGCAGTAGTGAAAGAGGACTCTATTGTTAGGGGGTCAGACAGGCAATTCTGTGGACACAAGAAAGAAATTCGGATGGTAGTTTGCCTTCCAGGTGCCAGGGTCCAGGATGTTTCAGCTTGCATCCAAGATATCCTGCAGTGGGAGGGAGAACAGCCAGAGGTCATGGTACATATTAGTACCAATGATACAGGTGGGAAAAGGGAAGAGGTCCTGAAAAAAGACTAGAAGGAGTTAGGAAGGAAGTTGAGAAGCAGGACCACAAAGGCAGTAATCTCGGGATTATTGCCTGTGCCACGCGACAATGAGTATAGGAATAGAATGAGATGGAGGATAAATGCGTGGCTGAGGGATTGGGGCAGGGGACATGGATTCAGATTTCTGGATCATTGGAATCTCTTTTGGGGCAGGTGTGACCTGTACAAAGATGACAGGTTGCACTTGAATCCCGGGGGACCAATATCCTGGCGGGGGGATTTGCTAAGGCTACGGGGGAGAGTTTAAACAAGAATTGTTGGGGGGTGGGAACCAAACTGAAGAGACTGGGGAAAAAGCAGTTGGCTTACAAATAGAGAAAGCTTGGAGACCTTGTGTGAAGGAGGATAGGCAGGTGATAGAGAAAGAACACACTCAGAAGGACGGTTTGAGATGTGTCTATTTTAATGCAAGGAGTATTGTGAATAAAGCGCATGAGCTTACAGCGTGGATCAGTACTTGCAGCTATGATGTGGTGGCTATTACAGAGACTTGATGGCTCAGGGACAGGAATAGTTACTTCAAGTGCTGGGTTTTAGATGTTTCAGAAAGTACAGGGAGGGAGGCAAAAGAGGTGGGGGCGTGGCACTGTTGATCATAGTGTCATAGAAACATAGAAAATAAGTGCAGGAGTAGGCCCTTCGAGCCTGCACCGCCATTCAGTATGATCATGGCTGATCATCCAACTCATAACCCTGTACCTGCTTTCTCTCCATACCCCCGATCCCTTTAGCCACAAGGGCCATATCTAACTTCCTCTTAAATATAGCCAATGAATCGGCCTCAACTGTTTCTTGTGGCAGAGAATTCCACAGATTCACCACTCTCTGTGTGAAGAAGTTTTTCCTCATCACGGCTACAGAAAAGGTGGACGTCATGGATTTTCTACGGAGTCTCTGTGGGTGGAAGTTAGGAACAGGAAGGGGTTAATAACTTTACTGGGTGTTTTTTTAAGGCCACCCAATAGTAACAGGGATACCAAGGGGCAGATAGGGAAACAGATCCTGGAAAGGTGTAATAATAGAGTTCTCGTGATCGGAGATTTTAATTTCCCAAATATTTACTGACATCTCCCTAGAACAAGGGTTTTAGATGGGGTGGAGTTCATTAGGTGTGTTGTGGAAGGTTTCTTGACACGATATGTAGATAAGCCTACAAGAGGAGAGGCTGTACTTGATTTGGTATTGGAAAATGAACCTGGTCACCTGTCTCTCCGTGGGAGAGCATTTTGGATATAGTGATCATAATTCTCTCTCCTTTATAATAGCATTGGAAAGAGATAGGAACAGACAAGTTAAAAAAGCGTTTAATTGGAGTAAGGGGAATTATGAGGCTATCAGGCAGGAAATTGGAAGCTTAAATTGGGAACAGATGTTCTCAGGGAAAGTACAGAAGAAATGTGGCAAATGTTCAGGGGATGTTTGTGTGGAGTTCTGTATAGGTACGTTCCAATGAGACTTGGAAGTTACGGTAGGGTACAGGAACTGTGGTGTCAAAGGCTGTAATAAATCTAGTCAAGAAGAAAAGAAAAATTTACAAAAGGTTCAGAGAGCTAGGTAATGTTAGAGATCTAGAAGATTATAGGGCTAACAGGAAGGAGCTTAAGAAGGAAATTTGGAGAGCCAGAGGGGCCATGAGATGGCCTTAGCGGGCAGGATTAAGGAAAACCCCAAGGCATTCTATATGTGTGTGAATTCTACATAGTATGTGAAGATCAGGAGGATAAGACATGAAAGAATAGGACCCATCAAGTGTGACAGTGGGGAAGTGTGTATGGAACCAGAGGAGAAAGCAGAAGGTCTTAATGAATACTTTGCTTCAGTATTCACTATGGAAAAGGATTTTGGTGATCGTAGTGATGACTTGCAGCAGACTGAAAATCCTGAGCATGTAGATATTAAGAAGGAGGATGTGCTGGAGCTTATGGAAAACATCAAGTTGGATAAGATACTGGGACTGGATGACATGTACCCCAGGCTACTGTGAGAGGTGAGGGGAGGAGATTGCTGAGCCTCCGGCGATGATCTTTGCATCATCAATGGGGATGGGAGAGGTTCCGGAGGATTGGAGGTTGCGAATGTTGTTCCCTTATTCAAGAAAGGGAGTAGAGATAGCTCAGGAAATTATACAGCAGTGAGTCTTACTTCAGTGGTTGGTAAGTTGATGGAGAAGATCCTGAGAGGCAGGATTTATGAACATTTGGAGAGGTATAATATGATTAGGAATAGTCAGTATGGCTTTGTCAAGGACAAGTCGTGCCTTACGAGCCTGATTGATTTTTTTGAGGATGTGACTAAATACATTGATGAAGGAAGGCAGTAGATGTAATGCATATGGATTTCAGCAAGGCATTTGATCAGTACCCCATGCAAGGCTTATTGAGAAAGTAAGGAGGCATGGGATCCAAGGGGACATTACTTTATGGATCCAGAAATGGCTTACACGCAGAAGGCAAAGAGTGGTTGTAGACAAGTCATATTCTGCATGGAGGTTGGTCACCAGTGGAATGCCTCAGGGATCTGTTCTGGGACTCTTACCCTTCATGATTTTTATAAATGACCTGGATGAGAAAGTGGAGGGATGGGTTAGTAAATTTGCTGATGACACTAAGGTTGGAGGTGTTGTGGATAGTGTGGAGTGCTATCAGAGGTTACAGCAGGACATTGATAGGATGCAAAATTGGACTGAGAAGTGGCAGATGGAGTGTGAGGTGGTTCATTTTGGTAGGTCAAATATGACGGCGGATTATAGTATTAATGGTAAGACTTTTGGCAGTGGAGGATCAGAGGGATCTCTGGGTCCGAGTCCAAAGGACACTCAAAGCAACTGCGCAGGTTGAGAAGGTGGTTAAGAAGGCTTATGGCCTTCATCAATTGTGGAATTGAATTTAGGAGCCGAGAGGTAATGTTGCAACTACATAGGACCCTGGTCAGACCCCACTTGGAGTACTGTGCTCAATTCTGGTCGCCTCATACAGGTAGGATGTGAAAGCCATAGAAAGAGTACAGAGGAGGTTTACAAGGATGTTGCCTGGATTATGGAGCATGCCTTATGAGAATAGGTTGAGTGAACTCAGCCTTTTCTCCTTGGAGTGACGGAAGATGAGGGGTGATGTGATAGATGTGTACAAGATAATGAGAGGCATTGATTGCGTGGATAGTCAAAGGCTTTTTCCCGGGGCTGAAATGGTTGCCACAAGAGGACACACGCTTAAGGTGCTGGGGTGTAGGTACAGAGGAGATGTCAGGGGTAAGTTTTTTTACTCAGAGAGTGGTGAGTGCATCGAATGGGCTGCCGGCAACGATGGTGGAGGCGGATTGGATAGGTACATAGAGCTTGGAAAAATAGAGGGCTATGGGTAAGCTGAGTAATTTCTACGGCAGGAACGTGTTTGGCACAACCTGGTGGGCTGAAGGCCTTGAAGGCAATTTGGACTGAGTGCACTGATTTTGTTCATTTACATTCAATCAAAAGAATACAGATTTGTAATACTGTAGTAGTATTGGTAGTGTTCTAATTTCTGCCATATGAAACAAAATTTAAATGCATAATTTGTAACTTGGTTAAGCAGTAGTTTGTCTACTTCCATGAAACATCAGCTACTTGGGGCATCTGTTTAATTGTATCAAAGTGTACTAGTCCAGATGTGTCCCAGTTAACCAGAATGTACTGTATGTGGTGAATGATGAGGAGTAACTGGGGAATCAGAATCCACTGCAGACAGTATAACAAAGTGGTGCTTAAAAACCGAAAAGCTGGCTAGATTTGTAAGTGATTCTGTGTAATGCAGTTGGAACTCATCTGAGAATTACTGGTGATGGGATTTTCATGGTTTTTCACTATTATCTCTTTGCAGGCTGAAGTCCAGAGTGAGAGGACCAAGCAGATGGACCCATTCACCAGGCGCCAGTGTCAACCCACCATCGTCTCCAATGTAAGGACTGTTCGTGATTCAACCAGCAGACTAAATATACAGAGCTATCAGAGCACCTTGGAATGTAGTTATCAACTGCCTGATGACGGAGTCTGTCATGCTGTATGAGTGTCAAGTAGTTGCAGCACAGCAATTGGGTTTGCAATGCTCTTAGGAGGGAGGAAGGAGGGTTTGTAGACTTGGTTTTACCCTAGACCACAGCCTGCAAAAAAAATAGGTGGATATGGCATTGTCAATCAGGGATAGTACCACAGATGCAGAAATGGAGGTCATTCAGTAGACAACTGATTTACTGTGGGTGAAAGTCAGAAACAGGAAGGGAGCAATCATTCTATTGAGACTATTCTTTAGACACCCCCCTCCCCCCAGTAGCCACAAAGACAGTGAGGAGCAGATTGGGAGGCAGATTTTGTAAAGAGGATAAAATAGCAGGGTTGTTGTCATGAGTGACTTAATTTTCCCTAATATTGATTGGCATCTCCTTAGTGCAAAAGGTTTAGAATTTCTTGGGTATATCCAGAAAGGATTCCTGTCGATGAGTCTTCCACAGAGGCCATACTGGATCTGGTACTAGGCAATGAACCTATTCTCTCAGTGAGTGGATTCTGAAGAGTGACCACAACTCCTTAACCTTTATCATAGCTTTTGGCAGGGATAGAAGCAGACTATATGGGAATGTATTTAATTGGGGGAGGGCAAGTTATGATGCTGTTTGGCAGAAAATTGGTAGCATAAATTGGGAACAGGTGTACTCAGGGAGATGCACAGTGGAACTGTGGTTGTTTATGGAGGACTTTAATTAGTTTCTGGATAGGTTTGTCCTATTGAGGCAGGGAAAGGATGGCAGGTTGAAGGAACCGTGGTTACTAAAAGATGTTGAAAATCTAATCAATAGAACGATGGAAGCATAAATAAAGTTAGAAAGCAAGGAACAGACAGGTTGTAGAGGTAGCCAGGAAGTAGCTTAAGAAGGGACTTGGGAGAACTTGAAGGGGACATGAGAAGGCCTTGGTGTGTGGGATTAACCAAAATACCAAGGCATTCTACATGTATGTGAAGAAGAGGAAAATGGCTAGAGAGAGAGTAGGACCAATCAAGGATAGTAAAAGAAACATATGCCTGAAGTCAGAGGAGATAGGGGAAGTCCTTAATAAATATTTTGCTTCAGTATCTTCAGTCTTCACCAGTGAGAGGGATCTTGACGTTTGTGAGGACAGGCTGAGATATGTCAATGTTTCGAAAGAGGGTGAGCTAGAACTTCTGAAAAGCATTAGGATAGTTGACTTCCTGACAGATAAACACTAGGTTATTATGGGAAGCTAGGAGAGAGATTGCTGTGCCTTAGGTGATTAGCTTTGCATCCCCAATGGCTGCAGGAGTCATACCAGATGACTGGAGGGTGTTCAAGAAAAGTAATAGGGACAATTCTGAGAATTTTAGATCAGTGAGTCAGATCAATAGTGGGCAAACCATTAGAGAGGATTTTTAGAAGCAAAATTTACGAGCATTTGAAGAAGCATAGTCTGATTAGGGATTTGGGAAGGACAGGTCGTACCTCACGACCCTGATTGAATTCTTTGAGGAAGTGACAAAACAAAATGAAGGTAGAGCAGTAGATGTGGTGTATATGGATTTTAGTAAAGTATTCAACAAGTTCTTCACAGTAGGCTCATTCAGAAAGTCACGAGGCACAGGATAAAGGGAAGCTTGTCTGTGTAAATGGTATATATTCTGCTTGGGGGTTGGTGAGTTTTCCACAGGGATCTCTTCAGGGACTCCAGCTCTTTGTGCTTTTTTTTAATAAGTGACTTGGAAGAAGATATAAATGGGTGATTCAGTAATTTGCAGATGACATGATTTTGGTGCAGGGTACAACGGGACATTGATAGGAACAGAGCTGGGATAAAAGTTATTTCTTCAGTGGTTTGAATGGGGCATGACTGTAAGTGCATGGAGGTCGGCCAGTGAGAACAGTGGGAAGAGTTTAAAAGGAAGACAGATTTACAGAGCGGGCATTGAAGGAGTGGGTGACAGAGTAGAGGGAGACAGAGTAGGAAGGCTTTGGCGATAAAGGGTCGAGGCCAGGTAGGTTGTTTGTTTAAAATAAAAACAAAGGCCTGTTTTTTGTGCTTGGTGTCGGATGCAGGAGGTCCTGGAGACTCCTAGCCTTCTGGATGACCACATTTGCACCAGGTGTGTCAAGCTGCAGCTCCTTAGGGATCGCGTTAGGGAACTGGAGCTGCAGCTCGATGACTTTCGTCTAGTCAGGGTGAGTGAGGAGGTGATATAGGCGGGTAGTCACCCTGGGACCACAGGAGACAGAGAAGTGGGTAACAGTCAGGAGAGGGAAGGGCAAGAAGCAGGTACTAGAGAGTACCCTAGTGGCTATCTCCCTTAACAATAAGTATTCCTGCTTGAGTACTGTTGGGGGGGAGGTGGCCTGCATGGGGGAATCAACAGTGGTCACGCCTTTGGCACAAAGTCTGGCCCTGTGGCTCAGATGGGTAGGCAAAAGAAGAGGATGGCAACAGTTATAGGGTACTCTATAGTTAGAGGGTCAGATAGGCGATTCTGTAGACGCATGAAAGAAACGCAGATGGTAGTTTGCTTCCCAGGTGCCAGGATCTGGGATGTTTCTGATCACGCCCATGATATCTTGAAGTGGGAAGGGGAACAAGCAGAGGACGTGGTACATATTGGTACCAAGGACATAGGTAGGAAAAAGGAGGAGGTCCCAAAAAAAGAGTACAGGGAGTTAGGAAAGAAGTTGAGAAACAGGACCTCAAAGATAGTAATTTCGGGATTACTGCCTGTGCTACGTGACAGTAAGTATAGGAATAGAATGGGGTGGAGCATAAATGCATGGCTGAGGGATTGGAGCAGGGATTCAGATTTCTGGATCAATGGGACCTCTTCTGGAGCAGGTGTGACCTGTACAAAAAGGACGGGTTGCGCTTGAATCCAAGAATGACTAATATCCTGGCGGGAAGGTTTGCTAAGGCTACTGGGGAGAGTTTAAACAAGAATTGTTGAGGGGTGGGAGTGAATGGTTAGATTGATCATGGATTGGGTTAAAAGGTTGGCACAACATCAGTGTGCCAATGGGCCTGTACTGTCCTACTGTGCAGTACTTTTCTATGTTCTATAGTTCGGGTGGTTTGAAGTCCTGTTTTTTAATCTAGTTGCTGAGCAGTAGGATGTACTTTATTTCTGAATAGTTTGTATTGACAAAGCTGTACAGAGTGAGTTACCAATTTTATCTCCATGTTACTTCACAGTCTCGGGACCCTGCAGTCCAGGCTGCCATCATTGCTCATCTGAATGCCAAGTATGGATCTGGGTCCCAGACAGAGCTGCCTCTGGAGCTAAACAAACCGGTAAGACATAAGATGGGTAATGGTAGGTGGCAGGAGACACCAAATCAGGAAAGAGCACACCTTTGTTCCCCTTTTCCAGGTATTTATAGCCAAAGGTGTTAGGCCAGTTCTGCAGATGATTCAGTATATGAGAAGGTCTTTCAAGCTTGTTCTGGCAAGATCAATCTTGTGTGTTGGTTTACCTGCACCATACTTGTATTATTTCACTTCCCTTTATTGTTCCTTTCGCTTTCCCTGTGGAGGTTGTGGTAATACATGGGGCGATAGTAGTCAAGTAAGACTGCTGGATACACCTCTACTTGCTATAGATCAGATGGGCTGTGCTAAGTGCTGGGTTTTAGAAGTTTCAAAAAGGACAGGGAGGGAGGCAAAAGAGATGGGGGCATGGCACTGTTGAACAGAGATAGTGTCACAGCTGCAGAAAAGGTGGGTGCCATGAAGGGATTGTCTATGGAGTCTTTGGGTGGAGGTTAGGAACAGGAAGGGGTTAATAATTTTACTGGGTGTTTTTTTATAGGCCACCCAATAGTGACAGGGATATTGAGGAGCAGATAGTGAAACAGATTCTGGAAAGTTGTAATAATAGAACCATAGAACATTACAGCACAGAAACAGGCCTTTTGGCCCTTCTTGGCTGTGCCAAACCATTTTTCTGCCTCGTCCCACTGACCTGCACCTGGACCATATCCCTCCATACCCCTCTCATCCATGTACCTGGCCAAGTTTTTCTCAAATATTATAAGTGAGCCTGCATTCACCACTTCAACTGGCAGCTCATTTCACACTCCCACTACTCTCTGTGTGAAGAAGCTCCCCCTAATGTTCCCTTTAAACTTTTCCCTTTTCACCCTTAACCCATGTTCTCTGGCTTTTTTCTCCCCTGGCCTCAGTGGAAAAAGCCTGCTTGCATTCACTCTGTCTATACCCATCATAATTTTATATAACAACACACACAAAATGCTGGTAGAACACAGCAGGCCAGGCTATATATGTATAATTTTATATACCTCTATCTTCTCCCCTCATTCTTCAACGCTCCAGGGAATTAACTCCTAACCTATTCAACCTTTCTCTAACTCAGTTTCTCAAGTCCCGACAACAGATAACAATGGACCCAGCACTGATCCCTGTGGCACACCACTAGTCACAGGCCTTCACTCAAAGAAGCAATCCTCCACTACCACTCTCTGGCTTCTCTCATTGAGCGAATGTGTAATCCAATTTACTACCTCACCATGTATACCTAGCAACTGAATCTTCCTAACTAACCTCCCATGCAGGACCTTGTCAAAGGCCTTACTGAAATCCATGTAGACAACATCCACTGCCTTCCCTTCATCCACTTTCCTGGTAACCTCCTTGAAAAACTCTTAATAGATTGGTTAAACATGACCTACCACGCACAAAGCCATGTTGACTCTCCTTATTAAGTCCCTATCTATCCAAATACTTGTAGATCCTATCTCTTAGTATTCCTTTCAATAATTTACCTACTACTGACATCAAACTTACTGGGCTATAATTTCCAGGATTACTTTTAGAGCCTTTTTTAAACAACGGAACAACATGAGCTATCCTCCAATTCTCCGGCACCTCACCCGTGGATACTGACATTTTAAATATATCTGCCAGGGCCCCTGCAATTTCAACACTAGTCTCCTTCAAGGTCTGAGGAAATACTCTGTCAGGTCCTGGGGATTTATCTACTCTGATTTGGCTCAAGACAGCAAGCACCTCCTCCTCTTTAATCTGTATAGGTTCCATGACCTCACTACTTGTTTGCCTTATTTCCATAGACTCCTTGCCAGTTTCCTTAGTAAACACAGATGCAAAAAAACTATTTAAGATCTCCCCCATTTCTTTTGATACCATGCATAGCTGACCACTCTGATCTTCAAGAGGACCAATTTTATCCCTTACTATCTTTTTGCTCTTAATATACCTGTAGAAGCTCTTAGGATTATCCTTCACCGTGACTGCCAAAGTAACCTCGTGTCTTCTTTTAGCCCTTCTGATTTTTTTAAAGTAATTTCTTGCACTTTTTATACTCCTCAAGCATCTTATTTGCTCCTTGTTGCCTATACCTCTCATGCATCACTCTCTTCTTCATCAGACTTCTAACATCCCTCGAAAACCAAGGTTCCTTATTCTTACTCACTTTGCCTTTAATCCTGACAAGTACATACAAACTCTGCGCTCTCAAAGTTTTTCCTTTGAAGTCTTCCCACTTAACAATCACATCCTTGCCAGAGAACAACCTGTCCCAATCCATGCTTTTTAGATCCTTGCTTATTTCTTCAAATATGGCCTTTTTCCAGCTTAGTACCTCAACCCGAGGATCAAGTCTATCTTTATTCATGACCAAGTTGAAAGTAATGGTGTTATGATCACTAGACCCAAAGTGTTCCCCTACACACACTTCCATCACTTGTCCTAACTCGTTTCCTAATAGATCTAATATTGCATCCTCTCTAATTGGTACCTGTATATATTGATTTAGAAAACTTTCCTGAACACATTTTACAAACTCCAGCCCATCTAGACCTTTAACAGTATGGGAGTCCCAATCAATATGTGGAAAATTAAAATCCCCTACTATCGCAACTTTGTGTTTCCTGCAGTTATCTGCTATCTCTCTGCAGATTTGCTCCTCCAATTATCGCTGACTATAATACAACCCCATTAATGTGGTCATACCTTTCCTGTTTCTCAGCTCCATGCATATGGCCTTGGTAGACCAGCCCTCTAATCTGTCCTGCCTGAGCACTGCTGTAACATTTTCCCTGACTAGCAATGCCACCCCCCCCCCCCCTTCATCCCTCTGCCTCTATCACATCTGAAACATCAGAACCCTGGAACAATAAGCTGCCAGTCCTGCCCCTCCTGTAGCAAAGTTTCACTAATGGCTACAATGTCATAATTTAATCTGTCAATCCACGCCCTCAGCTCGTCTGCCACACAAATCTCCTCACATTGAAATAGACACACCTCAGAAGAATATTACCACCACACACTACCCTTCTATTTCTGACTTTGCATGAACTTTTAACATTTATTTTCACCCCTGCTCCACTATCTCCTCTGGCACTCTGGTTCCCATCCCCCTGCAAATCTAGTTTAAACCTTCACCAATAGCATTAGCAAACCTCCCTGCAAGGATATGGGTTCCCCTGTAGTTCAGGTGTAACCCGTCTCTCTTGTACAGGTCCCATCTGCCCCAGGAGAGGTCCCAATGATCCAAAAATCTGGAACTCTCTCCCCTACACCAGTTCCTCAGCCACGTGTTCATCCTCCAGAGCATCCTACACTTACCTTCACTGGCACATAATAACAGAGTTGTCATGATGGGAGATTTTAATTTCCCGACTATCAATTGGCATCTCCCTAAGGCAAAGGGTTTAGATGGGGTGAAGTTTGTTAGATGCATTCAGGAAGGTTTCTTGACGCGATTTGTAAATAAGCCTACAAGAGGAGAGGCTGTACTTGATTTGGTATTGGGAAAAGAACCTGGTCATCTGTCAGATCTCTCAGTGGGAGAGCAATTTGGAGATAGTGATCATAATTCTCTCCTTTACAATAGCATTGGAAAGAGATAGGAATGGACAAGTTAAAAAGTGTTTAATTGGAGAAAGGGAAATTATGAGGCTATCGGGCAGGAAATTGGAAGCTTAAATTGGAACAGGTGTTCTCAGGGCAAATACGGAAGGAATTGGCAAATGTTCAGGGAATATTTGTGTGGAGTTCTGCATAGGTATGATCCAATAAGACAGGTAAATTATGGTAGGGTACAGGAACCATGGTGTACAAAGGCTGTAATAAATCTAGTCAAGAAGAAAAGAAAAGCTTACACAAGGTTCAGAGAGCTAGGTAATGTTAGAGATCTAGAAGATTATAGGACTAACAGGAAGGAGCTTAAGGAAATTAGGAGAGCCAGAAGGGGCCATGAGATGGCCCTAGCAGGCAGGATTAAGGAAAACCCCAAGGCGTTCTACAAGTATGTGAAGAGCAGGAGGATAAGACGTGAAAGAATAGGACCTATCAAGTGTGACAGTGGGAAAGTGTGTATGGAACCGGAGGCGATAGCAGAGGTACTTAATGAATACTTTGCTTCAGTATTCACTATGGAAAAGGATATTGGTCATCGTAGTGATGACTTACAGCAGATTGAAAATCTTGAGCATGTAGATATTAAGAAAAAGGATGTGCTGGAGATTTTGGAAAGTATCAAGTTGGCTAAGTTGCTTACCAGGACCGGATGAGATGTACCCCAGGCTACTGTGGGAGGCGAGGGAGGAGATTGCTGAGCCTCTGGCGATGATCTTTGCATCATCAATGGGGATGGGAGAGGATTGGAGGGTTACAAATGTTCCTTTATTCAAGAAAGGGAGTAGAGATAGCCCAGGAAATTATAGACCATTGAGCCTTACCTCAGTGGTTGGTAAGTTGATGGAGAAGATCCTGAGAGGCAGGAATTATGAACATTTGGAGAGGTATAATATGATTAAGACTAGTCAGCATGGCTTTGTCAAGGGCAGGTTGTGCCTTAGGCGAATGATTGAATTTTTTGAGGATGTGACTAAACACATTAATGAACGAAGAGCAGTAGATGTAGTGTATATGGATTTCAGCAAAGAATTTGATAAGGTACCCCATGCAAAGCTCATTGAGAAAGTAAGGAGGCATGGGATCCAAGAGAACATTGCTTTGTGGATCCAGAACTGGCTTGCCTACAGAAGGCAAAGAATGGTTGTAGACGGCTCCTATTCTGCATGGAATTTGGTCCCCAGTGGAGTGCATCAGGGATCTGCTCTGGGACCCTTACACTTCATGATTTTTATAAATGACCTGGATGAGGAAGTGGAGGGATGGGCTAGTAGGTTTGCTGATGTTACAAGGTTGAGGGTGTTGTGGATAGTGTGGAGGGCTTTCAGAGGTTACAGTGGGACGTTGATAGGATGCAAAACTGGGCTGAGAAGTGGCAGATAGCATTCAACCCAGATAAGTGTGAAGTGGTTAATTTTTGGTAGGTCAAATATGATGGCAGAATATACTATTACCAGTAAGACTCTTGGCAGTGTGGAGGATCAGAGGGATGTTGGGGTCCGAGTCCATAGGATGCTCAAAGCAGCTGCACAGGTTGACTCTATGGTTAAGAAGGCATGTGGTGAATTGGCCTTCATCAATCGTGGAATTGAATTTAGGAGCCGAGAGGTAATGTTGCAGCTATATAGGATCCTGGTCAGACCCCACTTGGAGTACTGTGCTTAGTTCTGGTCGCCTCACTACAGGAAGGATGTGGAAGCGGTAGAAAGGGTGTAGAGGAGATTTACAAGGACATTGCCTGGATTGGGGAGCAACAGATTCATGAGAACATATTGAATGAACTCAGCTATTTCTTCTTGGAGCGATGGAGAATGAGAGGTGACCTGATAGAGGCATTGATCGTGTGGATAGTCAGAGGCTTTTTCCCAGGGCTGAAATGGTTGCTACAAGAGGACACAGGTTTAAGATGCTGGGGAATAGGTACAGAGGAGATGTCAGGGGTAAGTTGTTTACTCAGAGTGGTGAGTGCGTGAAATGGGCTGCCGGCAACGGTGGTGGGGGTGGATACTAAGAGAGTTGGATAGATACCTGGAGCTTAGAAAAATAGGGCTATGGATAAGCCTAGTAATTTCTAAGGTAGGGACATGTTCGGCACGACTTTGTGGGCCGTAGGGCCTGTATTGTGCTGTAGGTTTTCTATGTTTCTATGAGTAAGACTTCTCCAGAAAGTTGCTCCTAAAACATGACATCCCTTTGCATAATACGGAATGCCGAAGACAGACAAGAAGGATAAAGAAAGGATGTGAGACATGCCCAACAAGTGCTCTATTGTCGTCATTAACATCAAAATATCATTGGTTGTCTGTTCAGACATGAGGAAATCTGCAGATGCTGGAAATTCAAGCAACACACACAAAATGCTGGTGGAACTCAGCAGGCCTGGCAGCATCTATAGGAAGAAGTTCAGTCAGGCAGCATCTATAGATTTACTTCTTCTTATAGATGCTGCCTGGCCTGTTGCGTTCCACCAGCATTTTGTGTGTATTGGTTGTCTGCTTGAAGTTTTGATTAACTTTTAACGCTTCTTGTAAACAGCAATTGCTCTTGTGAGTAAGGAATTCACACATATACAATTTACAGTGATCAGTATCAGTAACTGTTAAGCCAATTCTATATAAAAATACTCTAGCAGTTTTCTGTTCAGACTTGAGAACATTGGGAGCCCTTGCTCTTCTCCCTTGTGTAGGAATGCATGAGTTGTAAGTGTGTGTTCTGGACCCAGTAACTTTGCTGTTATCAGTGATGACATACCTACCTCTTCATGTTTGTCACTGCCATGTTTTTGTCTGAGTGTACCACAGTTCTTGTCCAATTGGTTATTAAGAGGACAGTAGTACCTCTTCCACAAGTTATTCTATGCATTTCTGTGACAATACTGAGGTGAATTGTGAATTGCAAAACACCTTCAACTTCATAAGATCAGTGAATGGTTACAGCTTTAGACACTTCATGTCTGCATTTACTGTATCAGGACAACTCCTCAATTCCAACCCATGCCCCATTCTCATCAGTTTTATGAACTTTGTTCATCATTTACAGCTGTGGCAATCTTGGTCACTAAGGACTTCACTAGTGGTTATTGTTTATATTGATACCCCAACAGTACTTTTTTGTGGTAAGATCTTTCACGGCACAATCAATTTTCCAGTGAGCCAAATGAGTTTGAAGGGAATGCCTGGTGAGTTTCAAGGGAGTGTCGGGAATTAATTTCACTATTTATTCAATGTTTGTTAAAGGCCACGATGGAGCTTCCCATTTCCGATTGACTGTCACATTTTTTATTTTATACCTGTTCTTGTCCTTGACTTCTTTACCACTATTTCCCGTCACTATCTCTCTTTTGCCTTCTTCAAAGAATAGTTTCAATCTTCATTACCTATCTTTGCGGCTGGACTACATTCTCATGATCTTTTCTGAACTCTATAATGCTTTTACACACTTCCATCAATGTGGCAATCAGAATCAAATGCACTGTACTTTATAAAGGCTAGGCCACACTTTCCCAGCTTTTACACCCCATCCTTTTATCAATAAAAGAATTGCACATACCTTATGAAACCCCACTGGTTTCCTCAACTGCATAAGTCTAGGGAATAAACACTCTGGTCCTGCCAAATTCCAGTTTGTGTGGATGCTCTTTAACTTGCAACCCTGTTATAACTCAGTGCCAAGAAATAACAGACAGCACACTGCATACAATTAAAGTGAAGGTAAAGAAAAAAAAAACTAAAAAAGGGCCCATGATAGTCAAATGTGCACAAGTTGGAGCTCATTTCTTCCAAAAGGCATATTCACTGATCCTCAGTTGACTGCGGACCCTTCCTCCATTGAATCACAGTCCCCCACCAGGTTGAATCCTACAACCGGTTCTCTTCAGCATCTTCCCCCTTCATCTCCCACTGAACAAAGGACCCAGCTCACATTCCAAAGCACCCGTTATCTCTAACCGTAGCCCAGACACTACAGAAAGACCATTATGTTAGCAGTGGAACCTTTCCCAAGGGGTTACATTCTTCCCCCCCACCAAAATTAGTCATATCCTCAAGATGTTGAGATAATTTGTCACCCCTTCATACAAACTACAAAGTCCAACCCAGGTGTAAATGGCAGTGACTTTGCTCACCAAGGGGATAGGTACCACATTCTCTTCCCCAGGTGCAACATAGGCTAGTCTGTCTGAGGGTCTCCAGGCTCTTTGGGACCTCCTACTACTTCAGGTACTCCATGGATTCTTCCCTGTCTACTTGGGGAGGCCCCTGCCTGTTCATTTACTCATCCCTCCCAATAACTCTTCTCAACACTTGGCTGAGACCCTCATGCCCATTTACTTTAGAGTCCAGCCTCCCATTATTTTCTAACTGCAAACCTGCCTGTCCCCTGCTAGTTCACCCCATTTCACCTGCCATGAGAAGGGTTGGGAATCTCTTCCACAATTAGTGGGAAGTTAGCAAAAGGCAGCATATATCACCCCCGTTTCCTCATCCTCCATCCATATCCCATTCAGGGGCATAGGGGGGCTGGTCTAATCTTTCCTGCTGCTGGTCCTTCAGTCCTCCCAAGTCACCACAGAGTCCTCTTATTAGGAGTAGGGTCCAGGTCAGGCTCTGGATCAACACGTACCCTATACCCCAGAGGTAGAATGTAATTCCAATGGAGAATCTTGACAGGTCCATTCCCATCCTCTGGTTCCACCCTGAAAACTGGTATGTTTGACATCTGATTCTCCACTACATAGGGCATAGCTGTCCAGCTGTCAGCTGACTTATGCTTCCCAGTTAGCCCTAAATTCTTTGAAGACTCTGTCTCCAGGCATTAGTTGGGAGAAAGTAAACTTTCGATCATACCTCCTCTTATTTCCTTGATTCTGCTTGGTAGCTGAAACCTCATAATTCATAAAGTTTTCTCAGCTCTTCTCATATTATACACTTACTTCAGATAAGTCTCCTGTTGTAGATCTTTCCCACCAGTCCCAAAACAGCAATCAACAGGCATTGTGCCCAAACATCAGATAATACGGCGAGTACCCTTCAATCTGTGTACAGTTGTAGCAGAGGACCAGATGTCTAATATGTTGACTCCACTTGTTCTTCTTGCAGATTTCCAAGGTTCTGAGCGTGTCTAGCAAGGTCCGATTAAAGCTATCAGGCTGGGGATCACCCTGTGGGTAATAAGACATAATCCTTGTCTTCTCGGCTCCTAGCATGCTCAGTAACTCATGTATGAGCATATTTTCAAAATCCCGTCCCTGATCTCCATGTATCCATCTGGGGAAGCCATAAGAAACGAAATACTTCTGCCATAACAATTAGCCCACAGTGGACGCCTTCGGGTCCTTGTAGGGAAGGCTCGCGCAAATCTTTCTTTCTTTTTCAATCTTTTTATTATTATTAATATCAGCATAATAAGATTAATACATAGTGGGATTACAAACTTACAAATTTAAACTGAACATGAAAGGATACACAAGCAATAGTTACAATATATGAATGATACAAATATATAAGCAAAGCAAAACTAGGTATATCATAATATATATTAAAAAAAGAGAGAAAAAAGAAAAAAAAATTCCCTAGAAAAACTAATCTAACAATTTAATAACTAATAAAGAGAAAAAAAAGAGGAAAATGAATAATAATGAATAATGGGCTGTTTATAATATCTATAAAAAAATACAAAATCATCAGTGTCGCCAACTCTGATCCTCTCAACATATGTATAATCAAAACTGAAAAAACGAATAGGTTTGGAACAGGGTCAAATTACATCATATGAAAATATTGAATAAATGGTCTCCATGTCTTTTCAAATTTAATAGAAGGGTCAAATACAACACTTCTAATTTTCTCCAAATTTAGACATAACATAGTTTGAGAAAGCCAATGAAATACGGTAGGGAGATTAATTTCTTTCCAATTCAACAAAATAGATCTTCTAGCCATTAATGTAAGAAATGCAATCATTCGACAAGCAGAACAAGATAAATGGACTGAGTCCATCATTGGTAAACCAAAAATTGCAGTAATAGGATGAGGTTGTAAAGCAATGTTCAATACTGTGGAAATAATATCAAAAATGTCTTTCCAATATTTTTTCAAAAGCGGACATGACCAAAACATAAGAGTTAAAGACGCTATCTCAGAATGACATCTGTCACAAATAGGATTTATATAGAAATGAAAACGAGCCAATTTATCCTTGGACATATGAACCCTGTGCACAACTTTAAACTGTATTAATGAATGTTTAGCACATATAGATGATAAATTGACTAATTGAAGAATTTTATCCCAATTCTCAATAGGGATAGTAAGGTTAGGTTCTCTTTCCCAATCATTTTTAATCTTATAGAAGGGCTCTGAACATATTTTCATAATTATATTGTAAAGTTTTGATATTACACCTTTCTGAGAAGGATTTAGTTCTAACAAATTCTCCAAAATACCTGAAGACTCAAGATTTGGAAAGGTAGGAAATACAGAGTTTAAGAAATTCCTAATCTGTAAATAGCTAAAAAAAAATGAAATCTAGGCAAATTATATTTATTAGATAATTGTTCAAAAGACATAAAACAATTATCCAAAAATAAATCGGAAAAACGTAGTAATCCTTTAGTCTTCCAAGCTGAATAAGCTTGGTCAATAATAGAAGGATGAAAAAAGAAATTGGATACAATAGGAATAGTTAAAACAAATTGATTCAACCCAAAAAATTACCGAAATTGAAACCATATACGTAAAGTATGTTTAACTATTGGATTGTCAATTCGTTTCTGCAATTTAGAAAGAGCAAAGGGAAGAGAAGACCCTAAAATAGAACCCAATGAAATTCTTGTACAGATTTAATTTCCAGGTTCACCCAATGAGGGCTAAAAGATAAATCCCAATCCTTTAAGCAACATATCAAATATCGGATATTAATTGCCCAATAATTAAGTCTAAAATTAGGCAATGCCAATCCACCTTCCTTCCTTGCCTTGTGTAAATTTTTTTTACCTAATCTAGGATTTTTATTCTGCCATAAATATGAGGAAATTTTTGAATCAACATTAGCAAAAAAAGATTTCTGAATAAAAATTGGTACCGCTTGAAATATATATAAAAACTTGGATAAAATAATCATCTTAATAGCATTAATCCGACCTATCAGAGATAAAGATAATGGTGACCATTTAGTGAACAAACATTTAATCTGATCAATTAAGGGTAAAAAATTAACCTTAAATAACTCCTTATAATTTTTGTAATTTTAATCCCCGAGTATATAAAAGAGTTATTAACTAATTTAAAAGATAAATTTCCATAAATTGGAACCTGTCTATTTAAAGGAAACAATTCACTCTTATTAAGATTTAATTTATATCTGGAAAAATTACTAAATTGAGCCAACAATGATATAACTGCAGGAATGGATTTCTCAGGATCAGAAATAAATAATAATAAATCATCTGCGTATAATGATAACTTATGTATATCCATCCCACAAGTAGTGCCAGAAATGTTTGGTAATTCTCTAATGGCAATTGCCAAAGGTTCTAAAGCAATATCAAATAATAATGGACTAAGAAGACAACCTTGCCTAGTACCCTGAAATAAACGAAAAAAGGGAGATCTTTGATTGTTAGTAAAAACCGAGGCTACTGGAGTATGATATATCAGTTTAATCCAGGAAATGAATGTCGGACTAAAATTAATCTTCTCAAGCACAGCAAATAAGTATGGCCATTCAACTCTTATCAAATGCTTTCTCCGCATCTAATGAAATGACACATTCTGAGGTGCTACGTGAAGGAGTATAAACAATATTCAATAATCTAATATTGAAAAAAGAATAGCGATTTTTAATAAAACCAGTTTGATCTTCCAAGATAATTTGAGGTAATACCTTCTTCAGCCTGGACACCAATAACTTGGAAAAGATCGTGGAATCTACATTCAATAAGGTTATTGGTCTATAGGATGCACAGTCAGTGGGGTCTTTATCTTTTTTCAATGTTAAAGAAATGGAAGCTCTATAAAAAGATTGTGGCAGTTTACCCAATCTAATTGCTTCTTCAAAAACCCTGCATAACCAAGGAGAAAGAGTAGAGGAAAAACACTTAAAAAAATTCCACTGTATACCCATCTGGACCTGGTGCTTTCCCAGAACTCATAGAGGAAATAACCCCTTTAATTTCTGCATCCGCAATAGGAGTTTCTAATATTGAAAGATCATCTGATGATAATTTTGGAAAATTCAATTTCCCAAGCAAATCATGCATGGTATTATGATCATGAGGGAATTCAGAATGATACAGGGAGGTATAAAAATCTTGAAAAGATTTGTTTATCTCATCATGGTTAACTGTCAATTCACCATTCTGTTGACGAATCTTAATAATTTGACATTTAACCGAAGCATTCTTCAATTGATTAGCTAACAGTTTACCCGATTTATCACTATGTATATAAAAATCAGATCTGGTTTTCATTAATTGATTTTCAGTTGAAGATGTAAGTAGTAAACTGTGTTCCATTTGAAGTTCAACCCTTTGTTTGTAAAGCTCCTTACTAGGAGCAGTGGAATATTTCTTGTCAATTTCTTTAATTTTATCAACCAATAAGAGTTTCCTTCTTAATATGTTTTCTCAAACCAACAGAATAAGAGATAATCTGTCCACGTATATATGCTTTAAAAGTGTCCCAAAGTGTTCCGCAAGAAATATAATCCGTGGAATTAGTTGAAAAGAAGAAATCGATCTGTTCCTTCATAAGTTTAATGAAATCCGGATCTTGCAGTAAGGTAGAATCAAATCGCCATTGCCTAATACTAGAAGCTGTATCCATTAATTTAATAGAAAGTTTCAATGGAGCATGATCAGAGATGGCTATAATATCATAATTACAACCAATTACAGATGGAATAAAACGAGAGTCAGTAAAAATAGTCAATTCTCGAGTAAGAATGATAAACATGTGAGAAAAATGAAAACTCTTTGACCTTAGAATGCCGAAATCTCCAAATATCAAAAATTCCATTATCAGTCAAAAAAGAATTAATGTAAGTGGCCGACTTATTAGGTAAAGTCTGAGTGGATATAGATCTGTCCAGCAAAGGATTTAAACAACAATTAAAGTCACCACGCATTATTAACATATATTCATTTAGATTAGGTAGAGAAGTAAATAAGGACATTAAAAAATTGGGATAATCCACATTTGGAGCATAAACATTAACCATAGCAACCTTTTTGTTAAAAAGTAACCCAGTAATTAACAAAAATCGGCCATTCAGATCCGAAATAATATCGTGTTGGACAAATGTAATAGAGGAGTCAATAAAAATTGAAACTTTTACTTTGGCATTCGAATTCAAATGGTACTGTTGATCCCTCCAAAACCTAAAAAAACGTTGAGTGTTCTCTTTCCTCACATGAGTTTCTTGTACAAAAATAATATGTGCATTCAGTCTTTGAAAATCTTTTTGCATTTAATTGGATGGTTTAAGCCATTAGTATTCCAAGAGACAAAATTAATGGTCTGAGCCATATTTCTAAAATCAACCCTTTGGTATAAAAAGAGTTAACCAAATTATGAACTCATGCACCCGGAAGAGGAACAAAAATAAGGGGCGGACCCAGAAGTGACAACATGGCAGACATTTTAGTAGTTTAAAATCAGCCCAAATGAAAAACCTAAAAAAAATGGTAGCAAGAACAATAAATTTAGAAAGGAAACCCCCACCCCCACCCCCCACCCATGAAGAAAGAGCCCATACTGAGCCTGGAGAAGGCTAGGAAAAAAAAGGAATTATACTAAATCTAACCCCGCATCACCAGAAGGCAACTCCAAAAAAATAAAGGAGGGAAAAAACAGATCCACCCAAACTCCAAAAAAGAAATTATCACTATACTAAAACAAACTTCTTAATAGAATTGCTAGTAAAAAAAAAAAGAATATAAACACTAGTAACTTATAAATCGGGTTAAAACCCAAACAAAAAAAGTTAAAATGTGATAAGAAATAAGAAATGATAGGAAGAAGACGAGAGAAAAAAAATGGCAAAATGAAAACAAAAGCAAGAAATATTTTAAAGAAGAAACAGCCATCTTAGTCACACAAAAAATGAAAAGGATAATGTAAAACCGTTTTTTAAAAAAATTCACCTTCAAAGGATTAATAATAATGACCAAAAATAAAGTACAGTGTAACCACTGTAAGTAAGTAAAATAAAAAGATTAGTACATCGAAAAAAAACTTTAATTAGAAAATAAAATATAGAATAAACCTACACCAATAGCCAGAAACAAAATCTGGTTTTGGAAACAAAAACTATCTTGTAACGATCAAAATCACTCATTTATTAGAAACGAGAGTCCAAAGCAGCAGGATAATTCTCATCCAGAAAGCTTTGAGCTTCAGTTGTGGAGAGAAAAATACGCCATGGTGCATTCGGAGGTGAGATTCTAAGCTTCGCAGGGTATAAAAGCGCTGGTTTTAGATTTTTCTCTCAACATTCGGACATCAGAGGTTTAAAAAGGAGCCTTGCCTTCATTACTTATGGGCTAAAATCCTCCACTAATCGAAATTGGAAATCTTTGAATTTAACCATCCCTAAACGCCGAGCCACACAAATAAGTTGCTCTTTGACATGCACATAGTGAAATCGAACAATTATAACAGGTGGTTTAGATGAAGAACTTGATGATCGGCCCATAATTCGGTGGGCACGATCAAGTAACGGAGGACTGTCTGGGAATACAGAAGGGAACACATCCAATAAAAGTTGAGCAAAATACTTGGAAGGGTCCCCTTGTTTGATACCTTCCGGGAGACCAAGTATGTGTAAGTTCTGTCTTCTGGATCGATTTTCAAAGTCAACGCTCTTGGCTTTTAAGTGTTTCCACCTGTTTAATCGTCGAAGATAATTTCTGCTCCAGTTTTTCGATTATCAAGTCTCGCTTCCGAGCGTCCTCTTGCAAAGTTGCGATTAGAGTTTGCTGCTGTTTAACGACTGAATCAGTCTTACCCATAGAATCCTGGAAAGCCTTTAGATCTCGTTTGAAAGTTTGTCGTTGTTCTTCAAATTTTTCATTTAAGAGCTCCAATAACATATCATAGGATAGGTCTTTTTTTTTCTTTCAGTTGCCGATAGGATCTTTCCCAGGGTCTTGCCCTTTAAATTTTAAAGCCATTTCTGTACTCATTTCTTCAAAATTCACAGTACACTCTTCAAGATAAATCCAAAAAAGTAGCAAGAATCTTTTGGTGTAGGTAAAAGTAAGTTAAATAAGGGTGATCATAGGTTTAAAAAAAAGTAAAGGTTATGGAGCGAATCTGAAACAGTACTCACTTCATGAGCGACTCCTGGTGACCTTGGTTTGTGCAAATCTGGTGTAGTGATTCATAATAACCAAGACATTTGCCATGTTGCTGGCGTCAGGCTGTATTAATAGGAAACACAGAGGCCGGTCTGGAGGTGATGTGACCCGGTATAGAATCTGGTTCCTCAGCTCCAATCATGGGCCATTTTCTCAGTAGTAGAGACACCCCAAAGTGTCTCTGTTGTCTGCTTGGCCATGTCACCTTTCTAACTGCTAACCGAATGGCATATATGCATGGGTCATCCTGCTGATCCATGGCCACTTACCCAGGGTCAGTTCCAGCAACTGCTTTGTCTTCAGAGCAGTCAGGTTGCAGTAAACTTGTGGAATGGCACCATCAGAAGCTCTCAAATGAACTACTGCTTGATTATGCCCTTGCCTTTCATTTACCTTCCCCATGATGGAGAACTGGCACGTGGCTTTGACTCCAGGAGTGGGAATGCTCTCCCACTCTCCATCCCTGTCAAGCCCTTCGTGTGCATGTTGGGACAACGCATCAGCATCAGCTCCCCACAGCCAGTTCTTCAGGCTGAAATCATTGACAGACAGGGCCACCAACCACCAATGGCTTGTGGCATCCAGTTTCACTGAGGTCAGGATATAAGTTAATGGGTTGTTGTCCGTCTTCACCTCGAACTTGACACCATATAGAGATCACTTAGTTTATCCACCACAACACATTTCAATGCCAGGAACTCCAACTTGTGAGGTAGTTTTGCTCAGATAGTGATAGACGCCGGCTGGCAAACGTGACGGGTCTCAACCCTGTGCCCTGATCCTGATACAGAACACCCTCTAAGTCCTCTCTGCTAGCATCTGTATGCAGTACATACGGCAAACACCGGTCTGCAAAAGCCAGCACAGACGCTTTCGTCAGCAGCTCCTTCATCAGCTCTTCACATTTCGCATCCCATCTTGCTCCAAAAGGCTCCAAAGCGCTAAGATAATCTTCACCATTCTCTTCTTTCGTCCTCCCCTTCTTCCCCAAGAGAGGGTAACTGCATAGAAGCTGATTTAAAGAGTAACTCACTTTAAAATAGTCCTTCACGAACCTCTGATGGTATCCACAGAACCCAAGGAACGAGCACAAAGTGCTTACAGTTTGGGGCCTTGGCCACGTGGTCACCGCCTCTATCTTAGGGCTGATTTATACTTATACGTAGGCTCTACACCGTAGCCTACGCCATTGTGAGCATTTATACTTGTGCATTGGTGTGTGCGTCGCTCTGTAATTCACCGCCAAAATGCTAGTTGGTGGTGGGGTTTCTATGCCACTGTGTTGAGTTTTTCGTGTTGAGTTTCTTTGTGTTCTTCAAACAATGCCGACAAACCGAGCGTATCATGTTGGAGTTGGAGCTAATAAATGTTGAACAAGAGTTACTTTTATTGAAATTACTGCAACGCAGAAAAGAGAGAGGACGTCGGAGGAGATGGTGTGTACGACCATTGAATGGATTGAGGCAGAAGGAGGGTGAATTTTCTGTGCTTGTCTGGCCGCTGAGACATGGACAAGGAAATGCATTTCAAATATTTTTGGATGTCGGCAGGCAGATTTGACAACTCACGTTCTTCTTCTCTCCTCTCTCAATTCAAAAATGGCGGAGAAGAAGAAGCAACTGGAAATGCACAGGAGGAAATGTGATTCCACCAAACAGACCAATCACATTTGTTGCGGTATGCTTCGCTGCAACGCATAGTTACATTTTTGGGGAGGTGCAAGTCAGGCTATGGCGTAGATTTGATGCAGAAGTATAAATTGGCCTTTAGACGGATCTGTAGCTACTCCATTAAGTAAGACTATGTGCCCAACATAGTTGATGGACATCTATGACATTTGTCCAGGGAAAGTTTTAACCCTTCAGTTTTTAGGCAGCCCAGCATCTTCAGTAGCCTTGTTTCATGTTCCTCCAAAGTGGAGCCAAACACTAATACCTCAAGCAAGTTCATATCCCCCACCATTTTCTCCTGACATGCTGAAAAGTCTCAGGGGCTTCCAATAGGCGCTGAAGCATCCTTTCAAACTGGAAGAGTCCCAGTGAATAAATGAATGCAGTCTCCTCTACGTCAGCCTTACTCATGGGGATCTCATAATATCCACTCCTCAAGTCCGGCACAGTGAACCACTTTGCACCACTCAGACAGGCCAGCGAATCCTTGATTGTCGGGATCATATACCGGTCAGAGACTGTACGCCTATTCAAAGTCCTATAGTCCACAGACATCCATACTTTCCCATTCTTCTTCCTGGCCATGGCTATTGGGGACACATAGGAACTTTTGGACTCGGTGATGATCTCAGCATCGTTCAACTTCGACAGATGCTGCCAAAAGTCCTCCACCTCTGCAGGCGCCAGTCACCACGACCTTTCTCTGAACATCACCCGGATGATGTAGCAAGTGCTCTTGGAACACCCCAGATCAAACTTATCAGTAGAAAATATCTTCCAGCTTCAACGTCTTTTGTATCAACCTCTTCTTCCAAAGTCCAGGTTCTGGGGAGTCCCCAAAGTTGAATAACTCAGGAGTCAACTTTCCCTTTTTCAGAGAGAGTTCTCCCTGGCTTCTCTCATGGGGCACTAGACATTACCGTCACTGGAAAGAGGCCCTCTTTTTGGGGTTTCCCATCACTTCAGCTACTTTCCCAGGCCGTAACACAACTAGTGTGGACTGTGTTTACCACACAGTCCCTCATTTATGTTCATCATCCAGCCCAGTGCGGCCAGGCACTTCTTGACTGGGTCTGGACAAACCAGCACAAATATAACAAGGACCTCAGCTACTCCAGCATCTGCCTCCGAAAACTCCAGCTTCTGCCTTCAAAACCTTCAGTGCTCCCCTTCTCGGGGGACCCAGTTCAGTAGCAGCCCTCAGTTTAGTCCATCCCTTCAGGGTTCGGCTCCGTCGGCTTTGTCATGTGGAGTGACTGCACCTGCCAATAACGACTAGGACATCTCAGTTCTAGACTCTGTCACAAGCTCCTTTAACACTCCCCAGGGTGGGCTATCAGTGATCGCTTCAGCCAAAGGGGCTACTACCGAGGACTGTACCCCACTGACAGAAGCCTCCTACACGTCCATCACATTCTCCTTTTCTCCTTCTCTTTTACTTCTGAGATCAGCTTAACAAATTGGCAGGGGGGTGGGGGGGGAGCACATCTTACGAGACATTCGGAGACCTCTGACCTTTCACCACTTGGTCCATTCTTAACTGATTCCCTCGGCCATTTGAATGGCCCCTTATGCCACAAGCAATTCAGCTGCCTTTTTAGCTGGAAAATGTAGGTAGAAAGTCTCTCCTCCTTCTGAAACATGTTCTGAAACCTTGTCATGAGCTCCATTGGGCTTCCTGTCACTCCAAAAGCATTTCCTAGGGGTTCTGTGTCTTTTAAGGATCTCACTACGTCAGCAGCTGGCATCCTCAAACTCTACAAATCGCTGTCTTGTTACATCATCAGAGCACTGCCACTCATCCAGCAACTGACAAGTCTGCTCCACCCAGGTCTCGTACTCCTCTTCCCCTTTAAGGGTGGGTTTCATTCCCAAGAACATGAGCGTATGATAACTGGGACTTTGAACCTGGGCATTTTGTCATTTATTTGCCAGGGAGGTAAGGGCTGATACCAGCTCAGAATGCTCGGCCCTCGCTGGAAGACTCATTAAACCTTCCACATCAGGCCACACCTTCCCCTTGCTCCATAGAAACGAAAGCAACTTGCCTTTAAAGTCTCCACTCCCAGCTTCCTGATTTGGCACACTCGACTACACTCCCCTTCTCCCAGAAAGTATGAACAGCCCGCAACCTCCCTTCTCCTGGGGCCCTAATGGTACCAGGCAGATCCACTGCTGTTACGTCAGCGCTAGTCTGAACTAAAACCAAGTTTTTGCCTGCCATTTTGTTAAACCTCTGCTCTATGATTGTAACTGTTACTGTCAACTGCAGACTTTTCCTCCATCAAATCATAGTCCCCCACCAGGTCGAATCCTATAGCTGGTTCTCTCCAGCGTCTTCCTGCCTAACAAAGGACTCAGCTCATGTTCCAAAGCACCCATTATCTCTAACCATAACTCAAACACAGCTTCTACAGAAAGTGCATTATGTTAGCAGTGAAACCTTTTCCAACGTGTTACACTTACTTCTGGTGTGCCCTGCCACTTCAGTGTTTAGTGTGTACATATCCGTAGGACCCTACACCTCCTTTTAGATCAGCAAGCTTTGTTCTATATTGCCTCTTATTGTTCTGGCTAGATTGCATCACCGTACACTTCTCTGCATTAAACTTTCTTTGCCATGCTTCTCCTCAGTTTACCCAATCGCCGTTTGCCTCTTTACCTCATTGTAATCCCTTTTTCTCCACAGTTTGTCGAACTGCTAAGGTTTGTGTCACGTGCAAGTTTAGAAATAGTGGCTCACACACCTGAATCTAGATCAGGAGTTCACAGCCTTTTTTTTAATGCCATGGAGCCTTACTATTATCTGAGGGTTCTGTGGCCTCCTGGTTAGGAACCCCTAATAATAGAAATCAGGAAGATCTATAGCCCTCAGAGCATTCCACCAGAAACCCCACTGTTCGTCTCCCTCCTGTACAAAACTGTAGTAGCTGGTAGAACTGCTACCTCACAGCTTCATAGAACATAGAGCGATACTGCACAGTACAGGCCCTTCAGCCCACAGTGTTGCGCCGACCCTTAAACACTGCCTCCCATATAACTCCCCCCCCACCTTAAATTCCTCCATATACCTGTCTAGTAGTCTCTTAAATTTCACTAGTGTATCTGCCTCCACCACTGACTCAGGCAGTGCATTCCATGCACCAACCACTCTCTGAGTAAAAAACCTTCCTCTAATATCCCCCGAGAAATTTCCACCCCCTATCTTAAAGCCATGTCCTCTTGTATTGAGCAGTGGTGCCCTGGGGAAGAGGCGCTGGCTGTCCATTCTTATCTATTCCTCTTAATATCTTGTACACCTCTATCATGTCTCGCCTCATCCTCCTCCTCTCCAGAGTAAAGCCCTAGCTCCCTTAATCTCTGATCATAATGCATACTCTCTAAACCAGGCAGCATCCTGGTAAATCTCCTCTCTACCCTTTACAAAGCTTCCACATCCTATAGTGAGGCGACCAGAACTGGACGCAGTACTCCAAATGTGGCCTAACCAGAGTTTTATAGAGCTGCATCATTACCCCGTGACTCTCAAACTCAATCCCTTGACTTATGAAAGCTAACACTCCATAAGCTTTCTTAACTACCCTATCTACCTGTGAGGCAACTTTCAGGGATCTATGGACATGTACCCCCAGATCCCTCTGCTCCTCCACACTTCCAAGTCTCCTGCCATTTACTTTGTACTCTGCCTTGAAGTTTGTCCTTCCAAAGTGTACCACCTCACACTTCTCTGGAAACACCTGTTCAGCAAACACATTCAAACCTGGATATGGATTTTGCACATTCTATCTTTCTTCACAGTTTTTCTCTTGCATCCCAAAAGTAGGTGTGTTCATAGTTAAACTGTTGACTATAAAGTGGTGTTAGAGTGTATGTAGATGAATGGTAGAATCTGTGGGAGATGAAAGGAATGTAGGGAGACCCTAATGGGTTAGGATTTGTGCTTTTTCAGGGGGAGGGGGTGCTTGGTGATTAGCACAGATTTGTAGGCTGAAGAGCATATATCTAAGTATAATCTCAAAAACAACATTCAGCACAGTCTCATCAATGCACTAGAGACTAAAGGTGCAATGGCTAGTATGAGGCGGCATAATTTTAAGGTGATTTGGAGGAAGGTATAGGGAAGAGTCAGAAGTAAATTGTTTATAGAGTGGTGAGTGCATACGATGATAGAAGCAGATACATTCAGATCATTTAAGAAACTTAGATTGGCACATGGGTGATGGAAAAATTGAGGGCTATGTAGGAGGAGATGGTTAGATTGTTCCTTGAGTAGGTTAAAAGGTTGGCACAACATTATGGGCTGGAGGGCTATCTTATGTTCTAGATAGTTCAAGAACATATGTTCAAAAAAAAAACTGAATGAAAACAGCGGGTCAGGCAGCATCTGTGGATAGAAATTGATCCAAGACAGTATATCAGAACAGAAGGCAGATAGTTGATATAAAGGGTTGTGAGGGAGGGGTGAAACAGGCTGAGGAATGATGGGCAGGTGGGGGAGAGTTTCTACCCTAGTTCCCCATCTGACTCACTAGGTAATGCTCCCACAGTCCTTTAAAACCCACAGTTCTCACCCCCCACAAATTACTGGGGCCATTGGAAAAGTTATCATAACACTGTTCAAGATCTAAAAAAAAAAGTTGGTGTATTAACACTGAATAACTTCAATCATCTATAAAATCTGCTAGTCCCGTACTACTGTTGTGAGCATGCTGGTCAAGGCTTAGCTAGGGAGGTGGGTGTTTGATGAGGCTGGGGAGAGGTGGAGAAAAAGGAAGAGCAAATATGGTCCTGATGAAGGGTCTCGGCCCGAAACGTCGACATTGCTTCTCCCTATAGATGCTGCCTAGCCTGCTGTGTTCTACCAGCATTTTGTGTGTGGTGTTGTTTGATTTCCAGCATCCGCAGATTTCCTCGTGTTTACTGAGCAAGTATGGTAGCCAGTTGCCATCCCATTGGGATTTGCAAATGGTTGCATAGCAAGCAACAAGTTTTACTCTATCCCAGTTTACATTGGGATAATTCAAGTCATGAAGTGCAACTCTTCTCTAGTTTCCTTTACACATTCCTTCTGCTCATTGGTGATGTATAGAATATACTGTTTAAATGTTCTAACCAAATAGATTGTTTCTGCAGAGAAGAGTCATTACTCCAGAGCTGCAGAACAGTTTGTAACCAGCAATATTCAATGTTCAGTCCAGTCTGTTTTTGAACAAAATTTGTTATCATCACCATGTTACATTCTGTGCCTGTAGTTCACAAAATCCTAGTGATCTGAAACAAAAACACGAGAGAATCTGTAGATGCTTGAAATCCAAAGCAACACACAAAATGTTGGAGGAACTCAGAAGGTCTTCAGAACTAGAAGAAAGGTCTCTGCCCAAAACGTCGCGTACTTACTCTTTTCCATAGATGCTGCCTGATCTGCTGAGTTCCTCCAGCATTTTGTGTGTGTTGCCAGTGATCTGAAACATTAAGAGGGCCAAGTGAAATTTTCCTCCTCTCTCATCTGAATTTGTGGTAGACCAATTTGCAGTGATTAACTAGTTGTAACATGTCACTCGAAGAATGGCTAAAAGTGAACTAAAGCAAGATTTATACAGTGGTTGCTATGTTCTAACTAGTGTGTGATTTTTTTTAAGCAGGATCAGGGTAGCAGTAAAAAGGAGGACAGCAATAATAAAACTAATTCTGACCTCTCTGAGGACCTCTTCAAGGCACATGACTTTGATATCAAGATTGATCTGCAAGTACCCAATGCAGGTAAGTCCTGTAAAACATAACAGGTTGTCCTAAGATTACAACCAGATTTTATTCCAAAGGACAGTTTGTAACTAGGAATATCACAGAAACAACAGTGATTGGAGATTGAGCAGGCAAGAGAAGAGCCACTGCCAGCTAGCCTTACTGACTCTTGAGTGAATTCTTGCAAGCTAATGTGGTCAGATCTCTCCGTTCTGCTCAGCTGAAAACACCAATTGAGTGTTATGCCTTGGAGTGGTGGAGGTTGGTTTTTAAAAAAAAAAGGAACGAGGGAATTCTCCATTCCCACACACAACAGCTGGCAAATTCATCCTGCCAATCTCCTAAATGTGTGTGGTGCATAGTAATTAGGTATTCACAACCCAGGGAGAGTGTCCATGTGATGGGTGTACAGTTGATACTCATTTATTATTGTTGTGAAAAGCTCCTGTTTGCATGCCATCCAAAAAGATCATGCCATACACAACTACATTAAGGTAGAATAGAGAAAACCACATGCAGAATATAGTGTTACAGTGAGAAAGAAAGTGCAGTGCAAGCAGGCAAATAAAATGATGAGGTCGTTTGAGATATTGAGTTTAACCTTTATTGTCGAAGAGATCTATTCAAAAATATGATAACCATGGGATAGAAGGTGTCTTTGAACCTTGTTCTCAAGCTTTTTATCTTCTGCCAGATGAGAGCAGAGAAAGAGAATGTCTGGGATGTGAGGGCCTTTGATTATGTTGGCTGGTTTACCAAGCAGGAAATGTAGACAGACTCAGTGGAGGGGAGGCTGGTTTGCATGATGGGCTGGACTACGGCAACAAACCTCTGCAATTTTTGGCAATCTTGAGTATTGGTAAATGTAAGTTACTTCAATCCAGTCCATACCATGTGCAGACCATGCCATGTTCTAAACTGTACTGTGGTACGTTGTTATCTTTCAACTCAATCTGGGAAATACCATGTCTCAGATGGAAGGCAGTACCTCTGATACTTGAGGGTAGAATGGAATGGATGATCATTTCTGGGGACAAAGCAGATTCCATCCTTTCTGTTTTCATCACCCACTAACATCTCTACCATAAGCATTACTACCACTACTGAGTGTGTCATTCAGAATTTCTGGATCTCCATCCCAACCCTTCTCTGGCACGAGGATAGGGGGCCAATCCTTTAGGCCAACATGGGAGCAGAATTAAGCCATTTGGCCCATCGAGTCTGCTCCTCCATTCCATCATGACTGATTTATTATTTCTCTCAACCTCATTTTCCTGCCTTCTCCCTGTACCTTTGATGCCCTTATTATTAAGAACCTATTGACTTCAGCTTTAAATATACCCAGTGGCTTGGCCTCCATGGCAGTGTGGCAATGAATTCCATGGATTCACCACCCTCTGGCTAAAGAAATTTCTCTTCATCTCTGTTCTAAAGAGACGTCCTACTCTGAAAGAGACATCCTATTCTGAGGCTGTGCCCTTAGGTCCTAGACTCCCCCGCTATATGAAGCACCATCCACTCTAGGCCTTACAGTATTTGAAAGGTTTCAATGAGATCCCCTCCTCATTCTTCAAAATCCAGTGAGTACAGGTCCAGAGCCATCGAACATTACTCATCATTCTTGTGACTGCCTCTGGACCCTCTCCAATATCAGCACACCTTCCTTAGATGAGAGACCCAAAACTGCTGTCAATGCTCCAAGCGTTAAATACTTGCTTTTACATTCCAGTTCTCTCGAAATGAATGGTAAAATTGAATTTGCCATCCTTATCACTGAACCTGCAAGTTAACCTTTAGAGAATCTTGCATGAGGACTCCCAATTCCCTTTGCATCTCTGATTTCTGAACTTGCTTCCCATTTAAAAAATAATCTACACTGTATTCTATTTGCTACTTCTTTGCCCATTCTCCTAAGCTGTCTGAGTTCTTCTGCACACTCCCTGCTTCCTCAACACTACCTGCCCTTCATCCATATTTATCTCATCCACAAACTTCCGCCATCCAAATCATTGAAATATAATATGAAAAGTGGTCCCAACACCAGCCCATGCAGAACACTCACTAGTCACTGGCAGCCAATCAGATAAGGCCTGCTTTAGTCCCACTCTTTGCCTCCTGCCTGCCAGTCAGCCAGTCTTCGATCAATGTTATTATCTTTCCTGTAACACCTTAGGTAAACAATGGTTTAGCAGTCTTTTTGTGGCACTTTGTCAAAGACCTTCTGAAATCCCAAGCCAACAATTCCACAGACTCCTTTGCCTATCCTGTCTGTTAACTTATTAAAGAATTCCAAAGGATTTGTCAGGCAAGATTTCCCCATAAGGAAACCATGCTGAGTTTGGCCTGTTTTATCCTGTCCTCCAAATATGCCAAAACCTCATACTTAATAATGGACTCCCAACATCTTGCCAGTCACTGAAGTCAGACTAACTGGCCTTTTCTATTCCTTTCTTCTGCCTTCCTCCCTTAATGGAATGACATTTGCAATTTTCCAGTCCTGAACCATTCCAGAGTATAGTGATTCTTGAAAGATCACTGTTAATGCCTCCACAATTTCTTCAGCTAAATGTTTTAAATGTTGTTTGCCTCTTTTTTTTTCTCAGTTCTGGGGAAACATTGACTCTTTCCACAAATGCTATTTGTTTGCTAATATTGATGTTCACTAACCATCTTTTCTTGCTCTTTTTACACAGAATCCAAGTCATTGTCAGTGAGCTCGAAAACTCCATCTGTCAAAGATGGAACCCCAAGGCGATCCCTAAACCTGGAGGACTACAAAAAACGCCGAGGGCTGATTTGAAGGGTACCACGCTGCTGCTGCAGTTCTTGCATGTGTCTGTCTCATTGGCAGTGGCTAAGTGCAGCAAGCGGACATTAAAGACTGAGTTTGCCCGTCTGTCTCAATGCAGACAGAATGGCTGTTGTATAAAAAGAATACAATGCCTGGTGATTTTTTTTTCCCCTTTAGTCAAAATAACTTGAGTGCTGCTTTCTGTCATTCTTTAGTGCTTGGCTGCAAAGAGATCCCACTCAGTAAACATGCAGTCTTTTTAATCTTAACTGGGATTGAGACATTCATTTGAGGGACGGTTTGATTTATTCATTGAGTGAACTCGCTTTGATGCAAAGCTCTTCCATGAGAACATCTTGTATACAGGAAACACTTTTGTACGGTCTTGATTTGTATATGTACATGTAGTTTAAATGGATAACAGAAACAAACATCCATAGCCGAAGTGCAGTCTGACCACATCACACCTGTTGGCTACTATAAACGGTGAAGTAATTTGTTTTCCTCCTAACTTCAACTGTCAGATTCCCCATCTCTTGGGAAAACACCCAACTCAAAAGTTGCCTGGAAATTTTCTTTACAAATTCACCAAGATTCATCTCACTCATTTGATAAAGAAGGTTTTGATCACACATTTGCTGAGGCTCCAAACAGCAGTCACTGAGACAACTTCTGGCAAATTGAGAGGATTGGGTTTAACAAGTTCAAAAAGGAGTTCCCAAAAGTTCAGAGAGGTGTCTTTAAATACTACTGATCACTCAAGCCCTGTACATTGACCTTTTTGTGTAATCATAGCACCTCGAGCATTAACCTGGGCTGCTTAAAATTAAAAAGAAGTTTCATTTATTTTGTTTTGACTTTTAAAGAAAACCAAAAGCAAGAAATATTTTCCTTTCTTAAAATAAACTTATCAGTATCTGAAAGAAACCCAGGAGTGTGTTTTCAAATGTTGTGCATGGTCATGTCCTGCAGAATTATTATTGCCTTTTGTCAGAATTATCCACTATTTCCATCAGCATTTTCTATGTTTACTTCTACAGCAAGCTTCATTTTTGTGGTTAAACTCTACAAGCTTGGAGCTATGTTGTTCCATGTTTGCTCAGTTCAAGTGCTAGTTAAAAGGTTGGTTTATGTAATGTTGGGGGCCATATGAAGATTGCGGTAAACTCTGCTATTCCAGGATGAAACCAGCAAGGCCTACTTTGTGCTGCTTTAATTTCAGTTGACAGTGAAGCGTGCTCCGTCGATTTATCAAATGGCAAAATTTGAAACTGAAAGCAATGTACTCTTGTAGTACTGTATTCCTGCCACTACATGGTAGTGTTATAATAAAATGCTAATCCACTATCTGGCTGTTCATTTTAAATGCATTTTCTACTTTAATGTTCAGTCAGATTTTAACATTACTGTATGTTTTTAAAGTGGACATCAAAATAAAAAAATTGCTTCCACTTTATTAATTCTGGGAAGTGAATGTTCAGTCAAGTCTGACATTCATTAACTATCTCTACAGAATGCATGTAGTGCACTACTAAAGATGCTGGGAGCTGTTCCTGTTGCAACTCAGTAGGATAGCAAGGCTACTTCAGAAGGCAGTTAACTTAATGGTGTGGAGTGGAATCATGTAAAAAATATACAAGGTAATGGCAATTAATTTCCTTAAGTTCACTGTAGTTACTTCAGGAAATTTTTCAACTATCTGATAGTTTAATGTTAACCTTTATAGAAAGCATTTTCTTAAACTGGAATCTAGTTTATTCCTTTAATTTGATGCTAATAATCAAGGTTTCTGGATTGCAAGTCTAGCAACAGAATCTCTAACACAATGAGTTTCCAGCAAAGCAATGTTCAACCCAGGTCAGTTAATACTGCTCAGGACCTTCCTCACAACCTCCTCAATTCAGCTTATCTGCAGATTTCTTTATTTTCAGTTTTGTGTTTAGCTTTGCCATAAATGCTTTGAAGTACTTTTTTGCGTGAAATATTTGCTTGAAGTACTCAGATCAAGTTGTTATCAGGCAAAGAGATTTAACTTTAGTTCCTCATTTGATTTTAGTTTTCACCTTGCACAAAATTGAAAGCCATTTTCTTTGCACCTATTGAATTAAACTTAAAACTTTGTATAACTTGTGGTCAATTGGTTATTTTAAATCCAGTTGCTACTTTCATGTTGTCAGATTCTTCGACCAGCATTTAACAGTGTAGCTCTCTGCAGTTTACAAACTTAATTGAGATTTTTGGAAAGGGCACAGTGGTGGATGTTGTGTACATACAGTTGCAATAAAAAAAAATTGTGACCCTTTGCAGTTGCTTTTTTTATGCATTAATTACTGATAAACTGTGGTCTAATCTTCATCTAAATCACAATAATAGACAAACAATGGTACTTTCATGTCTTTATTGAACACATTGTTTAATCATTTACAGTGCAGGCTGGAAAAAGTATGTGAACCCTTGTATTTAATAATCGGTAGGACCTTCTTTAGCAGCAATTACCTCTGTCAAACATTTCCTGTAGCTGCTGATCATAAAACATAGGAGCAGAATTAGGCTGTTCAGCCCATCGAGTTGGTTCCGCCATTCCATCATGGCTTATCCCAGATCCCATTCAACCCCATGTGCCTTCTCACCATAATCTTTGATGGCCTGCCCAATCAAAAAAACTATCAATATTTGCTTTAAATATATCCACGGTCTTGGCCTCCCAGCTGTCTATGACAAGACATTCCCTATTCTCTGTCTAAAAAAATTCCTCCTTACCCCTGTTCTAAAGACTCTCGTGATGTTGGGGAGGAATTTTAGACCATTCCTCTATACAAAACTTCCATCAATATTTCTGGGATACCTTTCTTGAACAATGTTCTTCAGATCATACCGCAACATCTCAGTTGGGTTAAGGTCAGGGCTCTGACTTGGCCATTCCAAAACACAAATATTCTTTTTAAACCATTCTGTTGTTGGTTTACTCTTGTGTTTCAAATCGTTGCCCTCTATTGTCATCCAGCTTCTATCAAGCTTCAAGTGACAGACTGCTACCTTGATATTCTCCTGTAAAATGTCTTGATACAATTTTGAATTCATTGTTCCCTCAACAATTGGCCAGCTCTCCAAGCCCTGAGACTGCAAAGCAGCTCCTTCCACCATGCTTAACAGTTGGGATGAGGTTTTGGTGTTGGTGTGCAGTGCCCTTTTTCCTTCAAACATTTTTGCCAAAAAGTTCAATTTTTGTCTCATCTGTCCCAGAATTGTTGTGGACATTCAGGTGATCTTCTGCAAACTTGAGATGGGCAGCAATTTTTTTTTTAGGAGAGCAGTGGTGTCCTTCCAATATCATCATTTTTGGTCAGTGTTTTGTTTTTCTTATAGTGGACACATGAACAGAGACTTTAGCAAGTTCTTCAGATTTCTGCAGGACTTTTGCTGTTACCCTTGGGTTCGTTTGCACCTCTTTCAGCATTCATTGATGGAAACACCTGATTCTAAATAGGTTTTATAGAAGGCATTACCCCCAGAGGTTCACATTTTTGAACCTAGACTATGATTGTTTAATTGATGTACTCAGAATCGACGAGAAGTACAATTGCTTGTGTTATTAGTTTATGCAAATTGTGTTTGTCTATTATTGTGAAGATCAGACCACATTTTATGAGTAATTAATGCAAAAAAACAGGTAATTATGAAGGGTTCACAAACTTTTTCTTGCAACTGTAGTTTTTAGTGCAGCATTTGATAAAGGCCCTCATGATAGACTGATCTAAAAAGATAGGACACTTTGGATATATAGTGACTTGATGATTTAGATTTAGAATTGGCTGTCTATAGAAGACAATGTTGTGGTGGAAGGGTATTATTCTGGCTGAAGCTCCATCATAGTGGTCTTCAGTAGGGATCATTGCTTGTTGTGACTGTGAATTGAATTTACTTTATTTCTTGCATCCTTCACATATATGAGGAGTAAAAATCTTTATGTTACATCTCCATCAAAATGTGCAATGTGTAAACATAGTAATTAATAAATAGAACAGTTGTTTGTGATGTACATAAATTGATTGGTTTAAACCAAAGATGGGTGGGTTAGTTTGCACATAACTCAAAAGATTGAAGTTGCGAACTGTGTAGATGGATGCCAAAGGATACAATAGATCATTTAAAAATATGGGTGAAGAAGTGAAGTTTAATCTGAGCTAATGTCAGGTGTTGCACTTTGGGATATCTAATGTAAGGGGAAAGTATACAGTTTGAAGCAGGACCCTTAACAGCAATATACAGAGGGATCTTGGGTCCAAGTGGAAGGGTGACTAAAAGTGGTTATGCAAGTAGATGTTTATAAGACTGAGTGGCATAAGATGAGCAGATTTTATTTTCCCAGGGTGGAAGTGTCAAGTCCAACAGCATGCATTTAAGGTGAAAGAGAAAGCTTTTTTTAAAGAAGGCATACAGCATGCCTCATTGATCAGGACATCGAATATAACTCAGGAAGTTATGTTGCAGCTATATAAAAGATGCTTAGGCCGCACTTGGAGGATTGTGGAGCCTCAGTAGCATAGTGGTTTTACAGCTTGGGGCATTCCAGAGTTTGGAGTTCAATTCCAGTACCATCTGTGAGGAATCAGTATGTCCTTACTGTGATATGCATGGGCTTTGGGCTTTCTTCAGGTGCTCTGGTTTCCTCTCACTGTCCAAAGACATACCATGTAGGTTAATTGGTCATTGTAAACTGTACCATGATCAGCTTGGGGTTAATCAGGGTTGCTTGGGTGGCAAGCCTCGAAAGGCCCACTCCTCACTGCATCAATACAGATGCCCATTAAAGGAAAGATAATGGTAGCTTTTGAAAGGTGCAAGGAGTTTACCAGGACTACAGTTTAAACTATAGGGAGAGATTGGGTTGTTTCTCTGGAGTGCTGGAAATTAAGTGGAGATTTTATGGATGTTTATAAGACTGAGTGGCATAAGACAGAATTTATTTTCCAGGGGTAGAAATGTCAAGTACAACAGTGTGCATTAAAGGTGAAACAAAGTTTCTTTTTAATAATTATGCTTCGAATAGGCTGACAGGGGTAATAATGGAAGCAGATAAGATGGTACTTAAGAGGTTGTTGTACTCCTGAATATAGAGTGAATGGAGGAATGTGGGTTATATGCAGGCAGATCAAAAGTAGTTTAATGTGGCATAGATACTGTAGGTCAAAGGGCCTATTTCTGTGTTGAACTCTTCTATGTTCTAACTTTTAAGGGGTCTCAGTTATATATTTTTAAACCAATTTTTGTTTCTTTTTTCTTGCAGCAATATTCAAGAGGGAGAACTTTTATACCCATGATAATACATAGGCTAGTTTTGTATATAATAGAAAAAAAATCCCAATTACAGGACAATGTATCTCACAAACCTTCAGGAATAAAGACAGACAAATTGCCAGGATCTTGTGGCTTGGACATGAGGATTTTAAAGAGTGGCTGCAAAAGTGGTAGACTAATTGGTTCATCATTTCCCCCCCCCCCCCCAAAAGCTCACTGAATTCCAAAAGAGTACCAGTGTGATCCCCTTATTCAAAAAAGAGGGAAGATAGAAGGCTGATAGAAAAGCTGAATATAATAAACCAAATCAATGGGGTTTATGAAAGGTAAATACATAATCACAAAAGGTTAAACAGGTACAATCGAAGAAGGCAAACAACATAAACGAGAAAATCTGCAGATGCTGGAAATCCAAACAACACACACAAAATGCTGTAAAAACTCAGCAGGCCAGGCAGCATCTATGTACAGTCAACCTGCTGAAGGGTCTCAACCTGGAATGCTGATTGTACTTTTTATCAAGGCAAACATGTTTGATTTTATTGCAAAGTGGAGTTTAAAAATATGGATTTTACAATTGTGCTGGTGATGCCACACCGGGAGAACTCAGCATTGTTTTAGCTTCCTGGCTGATTTCCTGGGATGAAAAGGTTGCTGTACTAGGAGAGGCACATTTTTGAATTGTCTAAATTCCCTAACAATCTTGCAGTCTGATGTGCCTAAAGGATTCTGCAAACTTGACTCAGGAATACTATTATGAATTATGGCACCTGGAAGGAATTGGACGTCTACCTTCACAGGAAAAGAAGATGCTTCCCAGACCACTGACCCCAGCATTGTTCTAGCCAATGTACAGTAAGATAGAGCACCTAAGGATAAGATTGCTATATCAGAGGAAAATGAGATTGCTGTGTTCTCTGTTTCACTGAGACATGGCTCGCCCCTCCCTCCTCCACACAAGTGTGCGCACTTGCAGGAATAGCTTCCACCATCATGAAAACTGGTCCATTATTACCAGTACATGTGAGTGTCCTTGACACTTTAGTAAAGAAATGCAGTCCACTTGGCAGTGTGAAAACAGACTAGGTGGAGTAAATGCACCTAACTATGGTAGCTTTTCCATTGTTCCAGTATTCATTTTCTGCCATGTCAATTATCTTTCAAATGTTTGTTGAACTTGTGACCTGAACATTTGGAATCCATCACCATTGGGAAAATCTGTCAGTCATCTTTTGTTCTCCAGTGTGTACTAGAGTGTATTTGCTGTGCCAGGTAAGGAAGCAACATAGTTGGGGCATAGTCAGTCTATGACTGACTATTGCCATATCTCTGTACTTCATCAGTGTTTAACTTTGGAGAGCATTGAGTTTGCAACTCACGAAAATCTTGTATGTTCATCTATTATTTCCATAATTCCAGGTGTTAAGTTCACTGTACATGTTCTTGATATTTTTTACTCTTTCCTGTGCTGCCTTTCGCTATTTCATCCACAAATTCACTGCTTTCATTGTTGTCTTTTTGGAGTGCCTTTTACATTTTAATATGACAACTTCTGACAGCTGTTGTAAAACATCCATAAGGTCCTTTACAGTCAATTCATGGGATTCCTATAGCCATAAGGGCCTTTTACGAGCCTCTTAGATAGGTACATAGAGCTTAGAAAAATAGAGGGTTTTGCGCTAGGGAAATTCTAGGCAGTTTCTAGATTTGGTTACATGGTCAGCTGAAGGACATGTAATGTGCTGCAGATGTGTGTCCCTGCCCTTTGTCCCCATATCTTTCCAAAATCATGGACTCCAAAACCACACCCAGAATCAGTGTAGATTTTCGTACTGCCTGTTGAGCAGAGGTACCGGGAGCCCTGCTTCCTGATGGCAGTACTTCAGTTTTAGAAACAACTGCACATCCCACCAGTTGAATTTCTCGATCATTGAGGAGCTAAACGGTGTACAGAATCAGATCTGGGTTCAATAAAGGTGTTTCTTTGTAATAATTTGCCTCTTCATGGCATGTTGTTCTTGCACAATGAGGTCATCATAGTCTTCCATGTCCAATGGTAACAATGTAGCTGGATTCACTCATTGAATGATAATATTATGTGCCGTAAGAACAGTAGACCACTTGGACCAACAAGCAGCTGTTACTTGGAAGGCCCTGTTTGGAGATGTATGTAATTGAACTTAAAAAATTCGATTGAGCACCATGCTAGAAACAGCCATGGTTGCCAGATAGGTTAGCTGGACTGCTCACAAACAAGGACCCTATCCTAATGCTACATTATCTAATTTAGCAGAGTAATATCAATAGGAAACTGTCGGTCTCTATGTTCTTAAGTTAAGACTGCTATCATGTAGCCATGGTTCCAGTTGGCATACAGAGTAAATGGTCTTCCCATATCTGTGATTCCTTATGTAAGTGCAGTACACAATGTCGACCTTTAAAGTTTGAAAAGCTTGCAATGTTCTACTTTGAATTGGTGATCTTGAGCAGATTTTTGAGCAGTTTTAGCATGTGAATTGACCCATGTTCTGTTGTAGTTCCACAAACCCAGAAATGACCGAAGCTGCTGAACTGTTACTGCCTGGGTGACTTCCCATTCATCTTGGGCAATTTTCTGTCCCAAGTAAATTACTTTTGTTGCAGTTGTGCCTTGTCTAGATTTGCTTTGTGACCTTTGGAGGACAGATATTGAGCAAATAAAGCATATCATGTTCATGCTGGTCTGCAGCTTTGGGTGCAATCAGGACATCATCCACAGTCATTAACTTTAATTCATTAATCCATTAATTAACGTTAATCCAGGTCCAACGTATAATTCTCCGAAACTTCCGCCACCTCCAACGGGATCCCACTACCAAGCACATCTTTCCCTTCCCCCCCCCCCCTTCTGCTTTCCGCAGGGATCGCTCCCTACGCAACTCCCTTGTCCACTCGTTCCCCCCATCCCTTCCCACCGATCTCCCTCCTGGCACTTAACCTTGTAAGTGGACCAAGTGCTACACCTGCCCTTACGCTTCCTTCCTCACCACCATTCAGGTCCCCAGACAGTCCTTCCAGGTGAGGCAACACTTCACCTGTGGGTCGGCTGGTGTGGTACACTGCATCTGGTGCTCCCAGTGTGGCCTTTTATATATTGGTGAGACCCGACGCAGACTGGGAGACCGTTTCGCTGAACACCTATGCTCGGTCCACCAGAGAATGCAGGATCTCCCAGTGGCCACACATTTTAATTCCACATCCCATTCCCATTCTGATATGTCTATCCATGGCCTCCTCTATTGTCAAAATGAATCCAAACTCAGGTTGGAGGAACAACACCTTATATACCGACTGGGTAGCCTCCAACCTGATAGCATGAATATTGACTTCTCTAACTTCCGTTAATGCCCCTCCTCCCCTTCTTACCCCATCCCTGACACATTTAGTTGTTTTTTCTCTCTCTCTGCCCATCACCCTGCCTGTTCTCGATCTCCCTCTGGTGCTCCCCCCTCCCCTTTCTCCCGAGGCCTGCCGTCCCATGATCCTTTCATTTCTCCAGTTCTGTATCACTTTAGTCAAACACCTTTCCAGCTCTTAGCTCCATCCCACCCCCTCCAGTCTTCTATCATTTCGCATTTCCCCCTCCCCCCACTACTTTCAAATCCCTTAGTATCTCTCCTTTCAGTTAGTCCTGATGAAGGGTCTCGGCCCGAAACATCGACAGTGCTTCTTCCTATAGATGCCACCTGGCCTGCTGTGTCCACCAGCATTTTGTGTGTGACATTCGTTTTTGATTGTTCCAAGTTCTAAACTCCATAATATTCTGCTGACTGCACCACTTGTGATCTAAGATTTTCTCTTGGGTCAGAAAAGAGACACAAAACTACTTACTTCACAATCGTTTTATTAAGAGTTGATAGAACAAAGAAAACAGGAGCAGAACATTTAATAGAGGTCCATTAGTTGGAGAGAGAAACATGGCAACAAGCGGAGAATAGCTATTTTTATACCACAGAGATAAGGAAAATTCCATTCAAATCCATATATAAGAGTTAATCAATTAGCAGTTATTCACTACTGTACTCATCGTCATGGCTATCCCTCAAGGTCGAGGATGATGGTCTTTGTTCTGTTGATCTATCACACAGTGAAGATGCCTGTGCATGTATTTGTTTAACGTGTACTTAATGTTGCACTCCAAGAAGCACACGATACTTCACAAATCAACCAACTAATTCCAATGACATGGAAACCACAATGATTGGAGCTGATGGATTTGGTGCAGCTTTCATCCACCTTCACCGCCGTTGAGTTCGAAGTAACTTTGTCCGCCTGTTCCACTGTTGAAGTCTTAGTTGGATTGTTCTTTGTCAGGGACCTCACCCTCGACCCTACCGCCATGGGTGACCCTACCAGGAGCAGAGCTCCAGACGGCATTGCTCTCGGGATCTCAGGACCACATAAGCTTCTTCACCACGACAAGGTGACAATCCACAGAGAAGACTACTGTACTACCAAGTTAACCAAAGAGAAATTACTTATTCAAGTAATGCAGAACAAAATTTCCAGAGCTTTCCAGAATTATACATCATCTAGCCCAGAGAGGCATAGTAAACTTATGTGCATATAAGAACTATTAAAATACAATTAAATAGTTAATAGTGAAATTGTAAAGAAGATAGCAATTAAGCAGTCTAAGAACTAAAGTAGCCTGATCTCATCTTTAATAAATGACTAAAGAATTTAATGATAGTAGGGCAGTGGATGTGATGTATGTGGATTTTAGTAAGACAAGGCAAGCTCATTCAGAAAATTAGGAGGCATGGGATCTATGGGAACTTGGCTTTGTATATTCAGAATTAGCTTCCCCGCAGTAGGTGTTAGAAGATGAGAATATTCTGCCTGGAAGTGGGTGACAAATGGTGTTGTGTTGGGATCTGTTATGGGAGCCTGCTCGGTTCAGGTGGACTACTAGAGATCCGAGACTGCCATTAGTCTGAGAAAAATGAGGAAAGGGAATAGTACCCCTGTGGCTATTCTCAATAACAGGTATACCACTTTAAATACTATTGGGGAGTGTCAGAACGATCAGCCAGTGGGAAAACCACAGCAACCAGGTCTCCGGCACTGAGACTGGCTCAGTAGTTCATAAGGTGGGGGGGGGGGTAGGGAAAGAAGAGGTGAGCAGTGGTGAGAGGGGATTCCATAGTTAGGGAAGCAGACAAGATTCTGTGGATGTGAAAGAGACTCCTAGATTGTATGTTGCCTCCCATAGATTGGGCCCACAGTTTTCTAAAAGGGGAGAGTGAGCAGCCAGAAGCTGGAGTGGCATAGGTAGGACCTCCTGAATTGATTGACATCTCTTTAGTGCAAAAGGTTTAGATGGGGTAGAATTTGTTAGGTCTGTCCAGGATGTAGACAAGTTTACATTTAGCCCATGTGCTTCACACTCCATTTACCCCTTTGACTCTACACTCATATGCCATTTTAATCCACTCTTCTTAAAATGCCTCAGGCCCCACACATGCCTCCAGCACCCACCTCCGATACTTAGCCTGCGTGCCACATTTAACACACCCACTTCACATTCTACACTTAATCTCAGGTCCAACCCCATAAACAATGTTTACCTTGTGCCATACCCCTCTCTGTACCCCACATACACCTCACACTTAACCTACGCTCCTCTCCCACACTATATTTAGCACATACTCCACACCCCATCACATCACACATTTACCCAATGCCCCACATCCCATATTTCATTCATCCCACACATAGCCACATTTACCCACACACTTCACACCCAAAAATTACAACACAATCTACATTTACTCTGCACCCCATAATACAACTCCGAAACTTACTCCCAACCCCACAAATGCTGCACACCCAGATTTACCCCAAATCCCCATTTTCCCCCACACACCTTAACATTCACTCCATAGTGCTCCACAATCCTTAGACCCCACATGCTGCACCTCCCTCATTTGCCCCCATACCCCACATTTACCTTACTCACATCTCACTGCACACAACTCACATCACATACCCATACCTCACATTAATCCTACACTTCCACTTCTCCATACTCCCTCATACCCCACACCTGCACTTACTCCAGATACCACAACACTCACCCTTGTACTCTATACAGCCAATGCACAACCCACTTCTCTTCCCTCACCCTACAATTATTCACCACGTTCTCACCACATCTGACACAAAATCCCACACCCCATGCACCTCCATGCTTAAAACAACACACCCAGCAATTGCACCCCATACCAGGCTCAGCAACTCATAACAAGATATTTGCTGTCTGTTGGGAAGGAAGTCAATCAATAAGGATAGGTAGTAACATCTCCACTGTGATTACCATTAAAACTGATACCCACAAACCAGAATCCGTTTTCCTACTCTACACCCCATACACCATGGTCATGTTTTGCTTTAACTCCACCTCTAAGTTTACAGAATGAGCTGCCAGATGAAGTGGTAAATGCAGGCTTACTTTTAACACAAGAAAAACTTGAACAGGTACATGGATGAGAGGTGTATGGAGGGATATGGTCCAGGTGCAGGTCAGTGGGACTAGGCAGAAAAATGGTTCAGCACAGCCAAGGGCCAAAAGGCCTGTTTCTGTGCTGTAATGTTCTATGGTTCTATGATATCATAGGGAGCCCTATGTCAAATAACATTGAGTTGAAGTACAGAAAGGTGATAGAAAGCTTAATGACAATGTGGAAGTTGTAGCAAGGCGAGGATTAACATAATGTCTGGGCTAAGAAAGGTCTTTGAGAAACAGCTTCCTTTGAAAATAGATGACCATAACCTGCTATACCTTACCTTCCCCAACATGGTTTCAACAAAGCCCAAGTGTACTCGAGAACTTAGTGAGGCAGCCACATGTGAAGGTTCCCAAGGGAGACGGGAGGTAGAGGAGATGAGCGAAATGTTGTTTTAAGTACACTGTAGATTGCCATAAAATAGTGTCATACAAAAGACAATGTTGTTAATGATATGTAGGGCACATGCAAAAAATGTGTTTGGCAGCTTTAGGCCTGTACTCACTGGAATTTAATAGAATGTGGGGGGGGGGGCGGTGCAGGGGGAGATCTTATTGAAACCTACCGAATGGCAAAAGGACTTGATAAGGTGAATGTGGAGCAGATGTTTCCTATGATGGGGGTATCCAGAACTAGAGGGTACAGCCTCAAAATTGAGAGATGACCTTTTACAATGAAGATGAGGAGGAATTTTGTTAGCCAGAGAGTAGTGAAGCTGTGGAATGTTCTGCCACAGACTACAGTGGAGGCCAAGGGTGTGGGTATATTTAAAACAAGTTGATAGTTTCCTGATAGGTCAGGGCATCAAAGGATATGGCGAGAAGGCAAGAATATAGGGTTGAATGGGATCCAGGATCAGCCATGATAGAATGGCAAAGCAGACTTGATGGGCTGAATGGCCTAATTCTACTCCTATCTGTAACACCTGTGTAGCATCAGTATTATCGCATGTGACTAGTTGCCTCATTCTTTGAGAAAATCAAGTTACACTAGATACTAGTAGGCCATCAGAAGATTCTGGTATCGGAAGGAGGCAGTGAAGAGAAACCACACACTTCTGGAGAGAAGGTTTGTTTATAAGAAAAAAATATGTACAAAATAATTACATGAGCAAAAGCAATTCGAAATTCCAACATTCTGTTTTAGGTTCCAAATCTTATATCTCAAACCACAACACATTCCTTTTCAATTAGAATCACTGAGATTCCTTCAATACTCTAATTGATAAAACAAACTGTCCCAATCCACTCCTTCTAAATTCTTTCTCATCTCCTCAAAGTTAGCCTTTCTCCAATCAAAAATCTCAACCCTGGGTCCAGTCCTATCCTCCATAATTATATTGAAACTAATGGCATTGTGATCACTGGACCTGAAGTGCTCCCCAACACGTACATCCGTCACCTGACCTATCTCATTCCCTAACAGGAGATCCAACACCGCCCCTTCTCTAGTTGGTACCTCTCTGTATTGCTGCAAAAAACTATCCTCTTGTTCCATATTTTTCCATGATGAAACTTTACTCTCCTCCATCCAATAGCTAAGACTTTTTAATAGAAATGCCCAGTGATACAGTTTAAAATTTGGACATGCCAATCCCCCATCCGACTTTTTGAATTGTAGAGCTGACCACTTTATATTGGGTCATTTATTGTTCCAAACACAGCATCGTAGTAAGGAGTCCAATTTTTGCCAATATCCTGCTGGAGGTGCAAGTGGGATCATTGAGCTGATAAAATTAATGTGAGGTAAGATGTTCATTTTAATGAGTGATGTACGGGTTGGGACTGATGCTGGCAGGTGTCTCCATCTATTAATATCTATTTTTTTCAAAATTAAAAAGTAATTTGTTTTAGCCACAGATGATAGGGAAGTATTGACTTTAATACCCAAGTAGCGGACCTCATTTGTAACCATAATCTGGGAAGGGAGAGACACCTTACTTTTATCCGTATTGATCAGCATCAGTGCTGATTTTGACAAATTAACTTTGTATCCTGAAAGAAATCCAAATTGCTCCAGTGTTTTTAAAACAGGAGAGAGTTTGTTGAACATTTGCCATATAAACTAGCATGTCATCTGTGTAAAGTGATATTGAATGTAAAGTTGTACCTATTGTAATAGGGGGGAGATCTGAGGAGAGTTTCTAATTAACTGTGCAAGCGGTTCAATAGATACAGTAAAAATTAAAGGGGACAAAGGGTCCCCTTGTTGGGTGCCCCATCCTATTTCAAATAACTCTGAGAAAACTCCTCCCACACATACCCAGGCTGAAGGATTAGCATACAATGTTTGAATCATATTTATAAATTTATCGCTGAACTTAAATTCTTTTAGAACTCTCCAAAGATATGGCCATTCAAGACGATCGAATGCTTTTTCAGCATCAAGAAATAACAGGCCACAGGCAGGCGGGATTTTATGTGTTGCACTCAGTATGTGTAAGAGCCGGTGAATATTATCAGATGCGAGACGCCCCTTGATAAAGCCTGTTTGATCTAGGCTAATTATTTTCCCAACTACTGTCTCAAGTCTACTGGCTAAGACTTTGGAAAATATCTTGAGGTTGGCATTTATAAGGAGATTGGACGGTAATTGGCACACTCCAAGGGGTCCTTACCGGACTTTGGTATAACTGTGATCAGGACTGTGTTAAGATCTCTATGGAAAGTGCCATTAAAAGCATAATTTAATGTTTCTAACCATACTGGTCGAAGAATATCCCAAAGTGCTAGGTAAAGTTTCACAGGTATGCCATCTATACCTGGCATATGGCCCTTATTTGTAGCTTTGACTGCTTTAAGTAGCTCATCTAGTGTAATGGGAAAGTCTAGATTTTAAGTGTCCTCTAATGACAATGTAGGGAGGTCTAATCCACTAAAAAAAAATCAGTGAAGTCATTCTCAGAAGGAACTGAGCCACTTGTATACAATTCTTTAAAATAATTCTTGAATGTCTCGTTTATTTCCTCTGTTGAAGATACTACTCCACATTAAGCACATCTAATCGCTGGTATAGCCCTTTTAACTTCCTGTTGTTTGAGCGTTAGCCAAAAGATGGCTCTGTCTGCTGCCTTCTGCATAATACTTATGTTTGGTTATATGGATCATATATTCTGCCCTGCTTCTTAATAAGTCATTTAATTCTGCTTGTTTTGTTTTGAGCTTGTTTTCTTTTGTTATGGTGTATCTCCTTTTGAGATCATTCTCCAAAACCTTACATTGTTCTTCTAGGATGGAAATCTTTTGAAGTTAGCTTTTATGTAGATGGACACTGAACCATATGGCGTTATTTCGTAAGAAACCCTTGATAGAGGCCCAAATCACCGTTACATCTGAGACACTATTTTTGTTTAAGTTTATAAATTCTGTCAGTTTTGTTCTCAGTTGTGATAGAAATTTATTGATTTTTTCAGAAGGGTGGAGTTAAACCTCCACCTAATCACATTTTTAATTTTGCCATAATTAAAAGTAGATATGACTGGGTTGTGATCAGATAGATGTCTGTGCAAAAATTCTATTGAGTGTACTAAAGGCAGCAGACCAGAGGATACAAAAATGTAATCCATCCAAGGGGAAGTTTTATGTCTTGTGGAGAAGAAGGTATAGTCTTTAACAGATGGATTATGCACCCTCCACACATCAGTTAAATTTAAATCCATTAGAAAAAGGTTAAGTGCTTTGGAAGCAGATTCTTGAGAGCTTGATATAGTTGAGGAATATTTAGAGGTTAATGCTTACCAAAGCATTCATGTCCGAACCAACATATAGTTGGTATTCACTTAACTGAAGTAATTGTGAGGTAATGGAGGGAAAAAAGTTCAACCTCGAATATAAACACAAAGTACACTGCAGATGCTGTAGTCAAATCAAAACGTACATCCCACCTTCACTCTGTCTCCTCTTCTAGCTGCCTATCACCTCATGACTCTGCCTTCTTCCCCTTAGTGCCTTCCATAGTGCTTTCCCCTTAGACTCCTTCACCTCTCCTGCCTATCCCCTCCCTCACCCCTTGATCTTTCCTCTGATTGGTTTTCCACACTCCCCCCACCTTCTTTATAGGGCCCCTGCCCACTCCTCCTTTAGTCCCAACGAAGGGTCTCGACCCGAAACGTTGACTGCTTCTTTCAACGTATTTTGCCCGACCTGCTGAGTTCATCCAGTTTTTTTGTATAACCTCAGATATAGTTGGGGCATATAGGCTAATGAATGCAACATTTTAACCCTGAATGGATGTACAGCAAAAAGCTAGACATCCTTTATTGTCAGCGCCAAGCCTTTCAATTACTACACTAATATTATGTCTCATTAATGTCATAACTCCTTTGGTATGAGTACTATCAACTGATGCCACAACGTGTTTATAAAAGCGATTTTGAACCCTGGGAATGTCATTAGATTTAAGATGTGTTTCCGGTAACAGCGCAATATCTATTTTCTTCCTGCGTAAGAAATCCAAAACCTTTGAACGCTTGTAGGGAGAGTTTAATCCTCCAACATTAAATGGTACAATAGTAAGATTTTCTAATTTATCTGTGTTGCTCATCTTCCCCTGGATCTGTTGAGTTACCCCCTTCCCACCCCACCCCCACCATCACCACTCATATTCAACTCTTTACTTTGTAATATCTGTGAGTGTCACTTAGCAATGTCAAGAGACTGAACACTGACATCAACCGGCCCCCTCTAGCAACAACAAATTAGAAAGGTAAAGCAGTTCTCATAGACTGGGGGTCAGCAACCCGCGGCTCCTTCATCTCTGTGCTGCGGCACCCTGTGGCTTTGGAAAATAAATGGTGAGTATTTAATTAAAATGTATTTTATGTTAGTTTGTTATTTTTGAAATGTAATTCTAAATTTGAAGATTATGGTGATCTTGTACAATCTAAATAAAACGTTGTGACGAACCATTTCCTGGCACATCTGAACCGGCTCACAATTAGCCAGCATTCAGGCTAAGGGAGATAGCCTACGGGGGTTTGTGAGTATGTGTCTTTTGGAGCATCCGCGCCCATGGGGGGCGGGTTGAGGGAGGCTTAAAAGCAAGGCTGTTCAGTTTGAATAAAGTTATCTTTGACTGCAGTTTACTGACTGCGTGTAGCACACCGCTACAACGTGTTTTTATCGCTATTAATATACGTCACCACTGCCAATGCCTGACACCCGCCAGTGCGCGATTTCTTTAATTTTTCGATCCAAGGTAGGCTAACTATGGAGAATACTAAAAAAAGAAAAGTGACTGAAGAAAACAGAAAGTTTAATGATACGTGGACAGATTCATTTGCTTTCACTGTTGACGAGACTGGTTTACCGGTATGCTTAATATGCAATGAGAAACTAGCAAACAACAAAAAGTCAAATGTCGCAAGAGATTTCCAGAATAAACACGCAGCCTTTGCTCAAAAGTATCCGGATGGAGGTGAGAGAAAAAAAGCTGTTTCAGAACTGATGCGGAAGGTTGATCTGAGCAAAAATCATTTCAAGAAATGGATGAAGTCTGGAAAATCAATTACATACGCTAGTTATGTTGCCGCTCAGGCCAAGAGGCACTGTGCGCTCAAACATTTCCTCCGGAATGCACAGAAGTAATGGATGTTGTCATTCAGTTTGTCAATAAAATAATGGCAAAAAGTTTAAATCACCGTCAATTCCGTTTGTTACTGGACGTGCTGGAAAGCGCATATTCTGATCTCCTACTGCACAACAAATTCCGGTGGCGGTCCAGAGGGGAGGTGCTGAAACGCTTTGTCGCGTGTCTGGAAGAAGTGAAAACTTTCCTGGGCAGCTTAGGGCTCACCTTTCCTGAGCTGGAACAGCCAGAGTGGCTGGAAAAGCTACACTTCATTATAGACATGACAGCGCACCTGAACACGCTGAACACAGCTCTTCAGGGGAAAGGACGTAGAGCCCTACACATGTTGGAGGATGTTTTGACATTCGAGTGCAAGTTGACAGTGCTTGCCAGAGATTTACAGAAAGACACATTGTCTCACTTCCCCAATTTGAGAGAGTTCAAACAAGGTCACGACATGATAAATTCGGAGTATTTACATTCTGCAATCATTGCAATGCAAACGTCGTTTGGGAAACGCATCTGTGAGTTCAGAGAGGAAAAAAACACATCCTTCCCGGTCACTCCCCTAAGCATCGATCCATCCCTACTGAATACGACTGCATTGGCAGGTGTGAGTCAACCTGATCTTGAGACATAGCCGACAAAGACATATGGGTGTCCAAGTTTAGATGCTTGACAGCAGACCTTGAAGATGTTGCCCGTCAGAAGGCCATTCTTGCTCAGAATCACAAATGGAGTGATATTGAAAACCTCCCCAGACCGGACAAACTTGTGTTTGAAACATGGAATGCTATCCCCGACATTTATGTAAACATTAAAAAGTATGCACTTGGAGTCCTGTCGATCTTTGGATCCACAAATGTATGTGAGCAGGTGTTCTCCAACATGAACTTTATTAAAAACAAACATCACGCACGCCTCACAGATGACAGCTTGCGATCCTGTGTAAAGATGAAGGTGACGTCATACAGCCCTAATGTGCAGACGCTGTGTGCTGAGGTCCAGGAGCAGAAATCCCATTAACCAAGTATGATAAATATTTTAATTGCCTATTATTTTACGTATATTCATATTTTTTCATTGTTCAGTGAAATAATTCTTTTATTTTTCAGGTTGACAGCTGGCTGACGTTATTTTTGGTTTGCTGCTGGCGGAAGATTTAAGTTCAGCATTTTTCATAAATACAAGAAGGACTCAAATAGACATTGAGTATTTTACTTAAAAGTAACCTTCAACCCAACGTCTTTTTTTCGGAGTTCAAAATGTTTTTGTTGCATGCAGAAATGTAATTTTGTTTTCTCTGCAGGAGTTCATCGATTTCATAAATGCAACACATTATAGTTTGTTTATACATAGCATAAAGGCAAAAAAAAACGTTGTATGCAGTGTTATTTCATTTTAAATGCCAAACGGGTTTTGTGGCTCCCAGTGTTTTCTTTTCTGTGGGAAACAGGTCCAAATGGCTCTTTCAGTGGTAAAGGTTGCTGACCCCTGTCATAGACAATCATATCAAAGAGACAAGAGAAGAAAAAAAACCTAGACAAACCCGTTAACCTATATAATTAAAACCATTTCCTTCTTAAAAATAGTATAACACATAATCAAGACCCCAAAGCTCTCTTGCGAGAAACTGTCGCTTTAACAGATCGTCGCCTGGCGATGGCACCAGTGCCGTCTTTTCTGGTGCCCAGGAAAGTAAACAAGTCTACTGGAGACATAACGTTCTAAAGTTATTCAGAACAAACTGCTGTTTTTCAGCTTCATTCTTGCTGAAGTATGACATTTGGGGATATTGAATATCACCTTAAAACGCTGACCTGCAATACTCAGAAACAAATTGCCCCAAAAGTGCAACGAATGACTTTCCAATAAAAGTATAACCAGAGAACTTCACACCTAGGGCGTTAACTTGCCTGTACCTGTTAGATTGCGCATACAGGCTAGTCCAAGCTCTTAATGCAGTTCCATCTCCTCCCGAGGGGCGTGTGGACTTTGCCCAGGGTCTTCCCCCATATCTCCCAGCACCGATGATTTCAGGGGTTCTTTCGCCGAGTTAAACGACATCTTTATGCCTTTGATATTCACTCTCAAAATCGCCGGGTATATGAGAAATGAGTCGATCCCCTTCTGTCGAAGCTTAGCGCGGATGTCCTTGTATCTTGCCGTTCCTACATCGTGCCAGGGCTGTAGTCGGCGAAGAACTGCAGCTGGGTGCCATCAGGAAGGGTAGGTTTCCTCGCGCCCTCCAGGTTACCCTGCCGGTCGGGTACCGTAGAAGCCCTAAAACCATGGTCTGCGGTCTTGAGGTGTTGTTGGAAAAGATCCTATGTGCTCTATCGATCTCTAGTGGAGTGCTGTGGGAATTCTTGAGCGCTGGAATCCAATTAAGCAGCATCTTCCGGAGGTAATCTCTTGGATCGTCGCCCTCAGCGCCAGCCGCACATTGTTTCTCCTGGATCTGTACTCCAAGTCGTTTACTTTCTTCCATATCTTTAGTCACCTCCGCGAGACAGGAATTGGTAACTTTCTTATTCTCGCGTAAGTCCACTCATTGGAAACATCTGCGTACCTCAGCCTCAGAGATGACCAGGTTGCAGGTTGTAGCGGTGGCTTTCCTCGGAGGCTCAGAGTTAGTGACATTGAACCGAGTGTAAAAGCGATTGAGCTCATCTGGGAGAGAGGCCGCAAAGTTGGCGGCACCACTGCGTTTGGATTTGAACTCTACGATGAGCAAGGTAGGGATTTTTTTTACATTTTCTTACACCAACCCCATTCCCCACCACTCCAGAGAGAGCTGTGAGCGACTGGAAATACAGTACAGAAACAAACCCTTCAGCCTATCCAGTCTATGCTACAACCATCTTAACTGCCTATTCCCAAAGACCTGCAGCCAGACCGACAGCAATTAGTAACTTTCTCATTCTTGCGTAAGCTAACCTGAATGTTGTTTATTTTGTTGAAGACCGTGCCAAATTTTTTAGCATGAATGTCCGCTTGCTCCTTTAACGACCGGAGAATGTTGCCATTCTCTGCCATGTGCTTCTGTATGGGGTCGAGAGCCTTTTCCAGCGACTCCTTTAGCAAGTGGGTTACCGTTTCTTGCAGTGATTCCATCTCCGTTGCCATTGTTTGCCTAATTAGCATAGCCATTTCCTCGGATGAATCACTAGCTTGGTGTCGTCTGCTGGTATCTTGTTTCCTGGTTGGAGTTTGAATTTTTTTTTAAGGTCATGTCTTTAGTTAGATCTTTCTCCAACTCAACCTTGTATTAAGACCGTCTATGAGCCCTAAAGAACTTGAAAAAGGAGGGTTATATGTTAGCGCTCAGTGCCGTGCTGCCATCCTCCTCGTGCCTCACCGGAAGTCCCACTATTCTAACTATTCTGGTTAACTTCAGTTTCAGTTCCAGGCAGTCTAACTACAAATTTAAATTCAAAAATCATATATGCGCAGTTTAACTCCTTTCACGACAATTCTCCAACATCACAACTCTTAAAGTAAATCTCATTCAGTAACTTATCAGTTATTGCAGAAAATCTTCGAATGAAAATCAACTTGTACACCCAACCGTATTAAGTCCTCTGCGTCATTACACATTCATTTCCTGCGCTGGTTCTTCATCTTGGATGGCTAGCTATCTTGTTTCTTGGTTCATTGGAATGAAATAGTTGATCATCCACAGAAAGTCAGTTTACAAACTTGTAAAAAAACTTGACGAAATCACTTGGTATGATTTTACAAACTAATTCCCCACTACACTGGTCTCTGCAGATATTGTCTCGTTAAAACTGCTGCATGTTATAGCTAGAGCTTCAATACATCTTTTGCCTCTCCAGGGGTTTCACCCTGAGGCTTTCAAGTTGGTACAGTATACTACTAATTCCACCCTTAACGGTTCATGTCCAACTTCTAATCGTTGTTGCGTCCAGCCCGCCCCGCCCTCGCAGAGCAATTTTTTCCAACCCTCCGCAAGTGGAACTTTCTATCATTACATCTCTGGGCTTAATTGACATATGGTTGTACGGATCTAGTACTTGAGCTCATAATCTACTTTGTTCTGGCCCTGTACTTTCCTTGTAATACTTTATTCTGCTCTCTGATACTGTTTTAACTTGTTGCACTGAACTTATTTGAATAAACAATATAAATGTTTCACTTTAGTACATGTGATGATAATTAATCAATTTACTCCTTCACACTCCACACCCTTCAAACTTTCCACTTAATCCACAACCTGCATTTACCCCCTACCCCTCAGCCCACAAGGCACCTCAAATTCCACATCTCAGCCCACATATCTACTTCACAACTACACACCCCTTTACACACACTTACCCGACATACCTCACGTCCCATGGTGACTGTGGTTGCATGGTGATCGTTGCCCGGTTACGCGGTTTGTTTGTTTTCCGGGGGCCTCAGTCGCTTCCATTCCGATGCTGTCTGTGCTGCGAGTCCAGTGTGAGTAATCCCCAAGACTGATTGAGGGGAAGGGTTGGGGAGAGGAGGATTGTGCGAGGCAGGAGTGGGACGGGAAAAGGGCAGGTGACTGGGAGTGGGTTGAGTATGGAGGGGTAAAGGGGGCGAGAAAAAGCGGAAGAAGCAGAGGGAGAAGCGCGTGGGGAAGGAAAAAGAAAATGGAGTGACGTGGAGTGTTGGAATAAGCAAAAGGGAATAAGGTGGAAGAGGAGAGGTGAGGAAATGGGGCAATGAGATATGAGAAAGGTGGGAGTGAAAAGTGATGGGTGGGGAGAAAGAAGAGTAAAAGATGGGAGGTGAAGAGGGGGTGAGGAGACAGGGAAGAGACGGTGAGGAGTGTTGGATGGGAGGAGTGAGTATGGGGAGAAGGGGTGGGGTTGGGGTGAGAGTACAGGGAGAAGGGGTGGGGTGAGAGTACGGAGAGAAGGGGTGGGGTTGGGGTGAGACTGTAGTGAGGTGGGGTGGGTTGTGGTGAGAGTAGGGTGGGGTGGGGTTGGGGTGAGAGTACAGGGAGAATGCACATGCCCTCATACAAGATGAGACAGGGCCCTGGTGAGACCACACCTGGAGTATTGTGTACAGTTTTGGTCTCCAGGGTTAAGGAAGGACATCCTGGCTGTAGAGGAAGTGCAGCGTAGATTCATGAGGTTAATTCTTGGGATGTCCGGACTGTCTTACGCAGAGAGGTTAGAGAGACTGGGCTTGTACATGCTGGAATTGAGGAGATTGAGAGGAGATCTGATTGCAACATATAAGATTATTAAGGGATTGGACAAGAAAGAGGCAGGAAATATGTTCCAGATGCTGGGAGAGTCCAGTACCAGAGGGCATGGTTTGAGAATAAGGGGTAGGTCATTTAGGAAAAACTACTTCTCCCAGAGAGTTGTGGGGGTGTGGAATGCACTACCTTGGAAGGCAGTGGAGGCCAATTCTCTGGATGCTTTCAAGAAGGAGCTAGATAGGTATCTTCTGGATAGGGGAATCAAGGGATATGGGGACAAGGCAGGAACCGGGTATTGATAGTAGATGATCAGCCATGATCTCAGAATGGCGGTGCAGGCTCGAAGGGCTGAATGGTCTACTTTTGCACCTATTGTCTATTGAGGTCATGATGGCAAGTGACTTCAGTCTCTATAACCAAATCAAATCGCAGGAGCCCCATGAGGCTGTGTTAAGAAAGGTGACCAGGATCCTATTGGCCAGCTGTTACAGGTACTAATGTTAGGTTTGTGGCATGTTTCAACAATGTTCGTAATACAAGTAGCCTCTAAACATGCGTGCAGTTGCATTCCAAATACTAACTTCATTGAGATGCTAAAATCTCGCTGGTCAGTAGGTCATTCAGTATTAGAAGACCAAAAATTGAGAAAGAAAGGCAAAATTGAACTTGAGTAAATTAGCTGCTGAGATACACATGGATTAAAAAGATTGTGTTAGGCTCATTTTTTAAAAAAGGCTCCTTGCAGACAGAGATGGGAGAATTTATAAGGAAATAACAGAGGAAGTAAGCAATTACTTTGATCAGTCATCATTGGAAAAAGACATAAAGGACAATGGGAGATGTACTGGAGAAGTAGAGTCTGACAAGAATTACAGTTGAAGGGAATTGGGATTAATAAAATAGGGTATTAGAGAACTTGATAAGATTAAAAGCTGGTAAACCCCAAATATTGAAAGAGGTAGCTATGTATACAGTGAACACTCACCATCTTCAAAAGTAATGTAGATTTTGAAATGTTTCCTGTTGCAAATGTGACACGATTATTTAAGAAAGAAGTAAGAGAAAAACCAGGAAACACTGCCAGAATGTTGGGATAAAAACCTGGAAAGGAGTAATAAGTCTGAATAGTATTACTGGGTTTGTGAAAGGATCATGTTTTCATTGGCTCTCCAGTAGTCAACAGGAATGAGAGGAGCAGATGTGTGGAGAGAGTGCAGACAGTTATAATAACACAGTAGTATTAGCGGGCAATTTAACTTCCCTAACATTGATTGGGTCACCCAATGGGCTTGGACAGGGTGCAGTTTGTTAAATGTGTCCTTAAAGAGAGTGCCATATAGAGGGTGTAACAGTGTACCTTCTCTTAAGAAGCAAGGTAGGGCAAGTGCCTGAGGTGTCAGTCAAGGAGCACTTTGAATCCAGTGACCATAATTCTATTAGTTATAAAATAGTTATGGAGAAAGATCGGAAAGATCACAAATTAATGCTCTAAAATTGGACAGGGATCATGTTGGAGGCATGAGACAGGATCTTGCAGAGATCTGTTGGATGAGACTGCTGGTACAAGGATGACTGGCAAGTGGGAGGCTTTTTAAAAATATGACATCAATAGATGTCTGCTAGTTGAAAGGACAAGGTTGCAAGTTTAGGGAACAATGGTTGACAAGAGATATCAATGCTCTGTTCAGAAAAATGAAAGAGGCATACTTTCGGACTAAGCAATTGGAGCAAGTGAATCCCTCAGTGACTACGATGAATGTAGGAGCACACTTCAAAGAGAAATTAGGAGGACAAAATGAGAATATGAGATGGAACTGGCAGGAGAGTGGCATGAGAGAATAAGTTTCCTTAACAATTGGCATGGCATAGGAAATTGGTAAGATTTTTCACTCAAAATGCTGGTGGAACACAGCAGGCCAGGCAGCATCTATAGAAAGAAGCACTGTCGATATTTCAGGCTGAGACCCTTCATCAGGACTAAACTGACCAGTTAATCCAGTTAGTCCTGACGAAGGGTCTCAGCCCGAAACGTCAACAGTGCTTCTTCCTATAGATGCTGCCTGGCCTGCTGTGTTCCACCAGCATTTTGTGTGTGTTGTTTGAAATTCCAGCATCTGCAGATTTCCTCGTGAAGATTTTTCACTTTTTTTACTGTTGAGAAAATAATGGATGCTAAAAAAAATGTGATGATATCTTGGACACCACACAAGTTACTCTGGAGGAGGTCAGTATATTGACGTAAGTGGTGGCTGAGTTACTAGTGGGTACTCTGAGGCACAGGATCTATCAACATTTTAATAGGCAAGGTGTAATTAGGGACAGTCAATTTAGCTTTGGGATTGGGAAATAGTGCCTCAAGGAGATAATCAAGATTTTTTTGATTCGGAACAAGAAGGCAGCGGGAGAGCACCTAAGGATTTCCAGCGGGAAGGTATTTTAAGTTCTCGGGGGAAGAGAGAGGCCAGACTGCGCAGGCGTGTGATGATCGCCTGTTGAGGGCGAATAGTTTAAAAAGAAGGCAGCCATATCCAGCGGGCAGCTGAGTGAAAGGGCTCAAAAGGGCTCAACAGGCTTCAGCGGTAACGGGACGGGATGAGGCAAGGCAGTTGTTGATTGCAAAAGGAAGTAGTATGTGTGTGAGGCCGGTTTTCTGTGATCGGTGTCAGATGTGGGAGGTCCTGGAGTCTCCCGGCGTCCCGGATGGCCACATCTGCACCTGGTGCATCGAGGTGCAACTCCTAAGGGACCGTGTTAGAGAACTGGAGCTGCAGCTCGATGACCTTCGTCTGGTCAGGGAATGTGAGGAGGTGATAGAGAGGAGTTACAGGCAGGTGGTCACTCCGGGGCCACAGGGGACAGAGAAATGGGTCACAGTCAGGAGAGGGAAGGGGAAGAGTCAGGTACTAGAGAGTACCCCTGTGGCTGTACCCCTTGACAATAAGTACTCCTTTCTTTTTCTTTTTAAATCTTTTTATTAATTTTAAACTAACATAAATAAAACATGAATACAGAGAGCTTGAGGGTACATAACTAATAGGTTAAGGTATAAATACAAATAGATGATAATCCATATGTAATAACCTCCCAAACTTATAGTAATTATGAAAAATGGAGTAAATAAGAAAACCAACCCCCCCTCAAAAAAGAAAAAAAAACCTAACTAACATGGGCCATTTCATTATGTCAAATATACACAGTAGCTTCAATAACTCCGCACCTCCATCCAAATAATTAAGGATAATAAAAGTAAGGTTTAGGAAAAGTCAGTTTAGCTCATATGAAAATGTTGAATAAATGGTCTCCAAATTTAGACAATAGACAATAGGTGCAGAAGTAGACCATTCGGCCCTTCGAGCCTGCACCGCCATTTTGAGATCATGGCTGATCATCTACTATCAATACCCGGTTCCTGCCTTGTCCCCATATCCCTTGATTCCCCTATCCATAATATACCTATTTAGCTCTTTCTTGAAAGCATCCAGAGAATTGGCCTCCACTGCCTTCCGAGGCAGTGCATTCCAGACCCCCACAACTCTCTGGGAGAAGAAGTTTTTCCTTAACTCTGTCCTAAATGACCTACCCCTTATTCTCAAACCATGCCCTCTGGTACTGGACTCTCCCAGCATCTGGAACATATTTCCTGCCTCTATCTTGATCAATCCCTTAATAATCTTATATGTTGCAATCAGATCCCCTCTCAATCTCCTTAATTCCAGCGAGTACAATCCCAGTCTCTCTAACCTCTCTGCGTAAGACAGTCCGGACATCCCAGGAATTAACCTTGTTAATCTACGCTGCACTTCCTCTGCAGCCAGGATGTCCTTCCTTAACCCTGGAGACCAAAACTGTACACAATACTCCAGGTGTGGTCTCACCAGGGCTCTGTACAAATGCAAGAGGATTTCCTTGCTCTTGTACTCAATTCCCTTTGTAATAAAGGCCAACATTGCATTAGCCTTCACTGCCTGCTGCACTTGCTCATTCACCTTCAGTGACTGATGAACAAGGACTCCTAGATCTCTTTGTATTTCTCCCTTACCTAACTCTACACCATTCAGGTAATAATCTGCCTTCCTGTTCTTACTCCCAAAGTGGATAACCTCACACTTATTCACATTAAACGTCATCTGCCAAATATCTGCCCGCTCACCCAGCCTATCCAAGTCACCCTGAATTCTCCTAACATCCTCATCACATGTCACACTGCCACCCAGCTTGGTATCATCAGCAAATTTGCTGATGTTATTCTCAATGCGTTCATCTAAATCATTGACGTAAATTGTAAACAGCTATGGTCCCAATACCGAGCCCTGTGGCACCCCACTAGTCACCACCTGCCATTCCGAGAAGCACCCATTCACCGCTACCCTTTGCTTTCTATCTGCCAACCAGTTTTCTATCCATGTCAATGTCTTCCCCCCCAATACCATGAGCTTTGATTTTACCCACCAATCTCCTATGTGGGACCTTATCAAATGCCTTCTGAAAATTTAACTGAAGGGTCAAAGACAACATTTCTAATTTTTTCTAAACTCAAACAAGAAATAGTTTGAGAAAACCACTGAAATATAGTTGGAGGATTAATTTCTTTCCAGTTTAATAGGATAGATCTTCAAGCCATTAATGTAACAAATGCAATCATCCACCGGGCTGAAGGGGATAAACAACTATTATGCACCATTGGTAAACCGAAAATTGCAGTAATAGGATGCAGTTGCAATTTGAAATTCAGAACTGTTGAAATAGTACCGAAAATATCTTTCCAATAATTTTGCAAACAAGGGCAAGACCAAAACATGTGGGTCAATGAAGCGACTTCAGAATGACATCTGTCACAGGTTGGATTAACATAAGAATAAAATCGAGCAAGTTTATCCTTAGACATATGAACCCTATGTACAATAAGTACTCCTGTTTGAGTACTGTTGGGGGGGGGACAGCCTACCTGGGGGAGGCAAAAGTGGCCGTGCCTCTGGTACAGAGTCTGGCCCTCTGGCTCAGAAGGGTAGGGAAAGGAAAAGGAAGGCAGTAGTGATAAGGGGCTCGATAGTCAGTGGGTCAGACAGGCAATTCTGCAGAGGGAGGTAGTTTGCCTCCCAGGTACCAGGGTCTGGATATTTCTGATCACATCCAAGATATCCTGCAGTGGGAGGGAGAAATGCCAGAGGTCGTGGTACATATTGGAACCAATGACATAGGTAGGAAAAGGGAAGAGGTCCTGAAAGAAGACTACAGGGACCTCAAAGATAGTAATCTTGGGATTACTGCCTGTGCCACGTGACAGTGAGAATAGGAATAGAATGACGTACAGGATAAATGTGTGACTGAGGGATTGGAGCAGGGGGCAGGGATTCAGATTTCTGGATCATTTTTGGGCGGGTGTGACCTATACAAAAAGGACAGGTTGCACCTGAATCCCAGGGGGATCAATATCCTGGCGGGCAGATTTGATAGAGCTGTTGGGGAGGGTTTAAACCAGTTTGGCGGGGGGGGGGGGGGTTGGGGAATCAGAATGTGAGTGCAGGGATTAAGGTAGAAGGACAAGGGCATAATGCTAAGAGTTCTGAGTTGACGAGGAAGGACAGGCAGGGGACAGAACATAATTGTAGCCAGTTAAAGGGGTTGAAATGTGTCTATTTCAATGCTAGGAGTATTAGAAACAAAGAGGATGAACTTAGAGCATAGATTAGTACATAGAACTACGATATTGTGGCCGTTACTGAAACTTGGTTGGAGGAAGGGCAGGATTGGATGATGCAGGTCCCGGGGTTCAAGTGTTCCTAAAAGGAATAGGATGGGAGGTAGGAAAGAGGGGGGGAGTGGCATTGCTGGCCAGGGATAGTATCACGGCTATAGAAAGGGAGGACGCTGCGGAGAGAGTGTCCACGGAGTCAGTCTGGGTGGAAGTCAGAAATAGGAAGGGATCAATCACTGTGCTGGAAGTAGTCTATAGAGCCCCAAATAGCCCTCGGGACACTGAGGAGCAGATAAGCAGGCAGATTTTAGAATGGTGCAGGAAATACAGGGTAGTAGTTATGGGTGATTTCAACTTCCCTCATATTGACTGGCACCTCCTGAGCGCAAGCCCCCGTGATAAATAGGTGAGGCTAAATTTGTCAGGTGTGTTCAAAAAGGATTCCTGACACAGTATGTGGACTGGCCGACGAGAGGAGTGGCTATACTGGATCTAGTTCTGGGTAATGAACCTGGTCAGGTGACAGACCTCTTGGTGGGGGAGCATTTTGGTGAGAGTGACGACAACTCCCTTAGCTTCAGCATAGCTATGAAAAGGGATAAAATCAGATGAAATGGTAAAGTGCTTAACTGGGGAGGGCTAACTTTGAAGGGATGAGGCAGGAACTAGCGAGAGTAAATTGGAAACAGATGTTCAAAGAGGAAAGCACAGAAGTAATGTGGGAGAAGTTTAGGGACCACTTGAGCTGGGTTCACGATAGGTTTGTCCCACTGAAGCAAGGGAAAAATGATAGGAAAAGGGAACCGTGGCTGATGAAACATGTGAGACAACTCGCCAAGAGGAAAAAGGAAGCATATGTTAGATATAAGAAGCAGGAAGTAGGAGGGGCTTATGAGAAATATAGGGTAGCCAGGAAGGAGCTAAAGAAAGGACTTAGGAGAGCTTGAAGGAGGCACGAGAAGGCCTTGGCATGTAGGATTAAGGGGAACCCCAAGGCGTTCTATGTGTATGTGAAGAACAGGAGGATGACGAGAACGAAGGATAAAGAGGGCAACATGTGCCTGGAGGCAGAGGAGGTTGGGGAGGTCCTAAATGAATACTTTGCTTTAGTATTCACAAATGAAAAGGATGTTGATCAGGATGAGGTCGAAGTAGAGCGGGCCTGTGTGCTGGATAATGTGGAGATTAAGGAAGAAGTAGTGCTGGATCTTCTTAAGAACATTAAGATTGATAAATCCCCAGGGATTTATATGATATGATATTTATATATATTTATATGATACACCCCAGGTTGCTGTGGGAATTGAGAGAAGAGATTGCTGGAGCATTAGTTATGATCTGTGAATCCTCTTTGGCTACAGGGGAAGTGCCGGAGGACTGGAGAATGGCAAATGTAGTTCCCTTGTTTAAAAAAGGTAATAGGGAGAAACCTGGGAACTATAGACCGGTGAGTCTTACATCAGTGCTCTGCAAACTACTGGAAAGGATTCTTAAGGATAGGATCTAGGAGCATTTGGAGAAGTACAGTCTACTCATGGATAGTCAACATGGCTTTGTGAAGGGAAGATTGTGCCTCACGAGCCTGACTGAGATTTTTGAAGAGGTAACAAAAGAAATTGATGAGGGTAGGGCAGTGGATGTGGTCTACATGGACTTTAGCAAGGCATTTGACAAGGTCCCTCATGAGAGACTCATCCAGAAAGTCATGAGGCATGGGATAAGTGGAACCATGGCCATTTGGATAAAAAAAAATGGCTTAAACGAAGAAAGCAGAGGGTAATTGTGGAAGGAAAGTATTCTGCCTGGAGGTTGGTGACTAGTGGAGTGCCACAGGGATCTGTCCTGGGACCCCTGCTATTTGTGACTTTTATAAATGACCTGGATGTAGAGGCAGAAGGATGGGTGAGTAAGTTTGCGGATGACACAAAGATTGGAGGAGTTGTGGATGGAGCTGTAGGTTGTCGAAGATTACAAGAGGATATGGACAGGCTGCAGAGTTGGGCAGAAAAATGGCAGATGGAGTTCAATCCGGATAAGTGAAGTGATGCATTTTGGAAGGACATACCAGAAGACTGAGAACAGGATTAATGGTCAGTTACTTAAGAGTGTGGATGAACAAAGGGACCTTGGGGTTCAAATCCATACATCCCTCAAGGTCACTGCACAGGTTGATAGGGTAGTTAAGAAGGCCTATGGGATGCTAGGCTTCATTAACAGGGGGATTCAGTTCAAGAGTAGAGAGGTCATGTTGCAACTCTACAAATCTCTGGTGAGACTGCACTTAGAGTATTGTGTTCAATTCTGGTCACCTCATTATAGGAAGGATGTGAAAGCTATGGAGAGGGTGCAGAGGAGATTTACCAGGATGTTGCTTGGTTTGGAGAACAAGTCATATGAAGCAACTTTTCTCTTTGAAGCATAGAAGAATGAGAGGAGACTTGATAGAGGTCTGCAAGATTATGAGAAGCATAGATAGGGTGGATAGTCAGTACCTGTTTCCCAGGGCACCAACAGCAAACACCAGAGGGCATATGTACAAAATCAAGGGAGGGAAGTTGAGGGGAGACATCAGGGGTAAGCTTTTTACACAGAAAGTTGTGAGTGCCTGGAATGACTTGCCAGGGATGGTGGTGGAGGCTAAAACATTAGGGGCATTTAAGAGCCTCTTGGACAGGCATATGGATGAAAGAAAAAGAGGGTTATGGGGTAGTGTGGGTTTAGTACTTTTTTTTAAGGATCATATGGGTCAGCACAACATGGAGGGCTGAAGTGCCTGTACTGTGCTGTAGTGTTCTGTGGTTCTATGATAGACTAAATAAGGCAGTGTATGCTGTCCATATGGACTTTAGTGAGGCCTTTGAAAAAGGTCCTGCATGACAGTCTAGTCGGGAAGCTTAGATCACCCAGGATCCGGACAGAGATGACAAATTAGATTCATAATTGCTGGTGGTCAAAGATTGTTTCTCAGACTGGAGGCCTGTAGTTTGTGATATGTAGTACTAGGACCTTTGCTGGAAAGGGTGTAAATTCGCCATGATACTGCCAGAGAGTCTGAGTTAAAGGGAGAGAATGAACAGGCTGGGAGTTTATTCCTTGGCCATAGGGGATTGAAGGTGGCAATCATGAGAGGTATAAATAGAGTGAACACACATTATCTTTTTCTCAGGGAAGGGGGAACTAAAAACTAGAGGGTATAGGTTTAAGGTGAGAGTTGAAAGATTTATTTATTTTTATTATTTTTTTTGAGTTTCTACAATACAACTATAAAAAGAATCATCAACAAATAGAGATTTATATAGTGAAAAACAAATGTGCCTAATATATAATTCATAACAATAAGGAGAAAGCACCCAAAATAAAATCATATAAAGTCAGTGTCCTCCCCACCTTCCCACTACAAAAACTCCAGGCCAACCGTTTCAATGTGTAGAAACTTAATCGGAGCATTCAACCCCACAGAGCTGTAAATACATATTTTTTTTAAAGAAAATATAATGCCTACTACCAAAACTATAATGTAATTCACATAAAAACCATAAAACTTACAGGAAAAAGAAGCTGAAAGTAAGGGATTACAGTACAAAAAAATAATAAAATTAATCTAAAGAGGAGTTATGAAAGTATTCAAGAAAAGGTCCCCACACCTTATGTAACTTTATGTCCGAATTGAGAAGTGAATAATGAATCTTTTCAAGGTCTGAACAGGACATAATATCACTAAGCCATTGAGCATGAGTGGGTGGAGCAACATCTCTCCACCTCAGAAGAACTAACTGTCTAGCCAAAAGAGAGGCAAAAGATAATGTTCGATGTTTCGTTAGATTCAAATACATGTCTACTTCACCCAAGGTGCCAAAAAGAGCAATCAGAGGGTTAGGTTCTAAGTGGCAATTAAGAATATGGGATAAAGATTAAAAAAAACTTCTCTCCAGAATTTCTCTAGACTAGGATAAGCCCAGTACATATGAATAAGAGAAACCTCGCCCCCCTTTACACTTGTCACAAACTGAACTAATGTCAGGATAAAACCACGATAATTTAGTTTTAGACATATGAGCCCTATGTACAACCTTAAACTGCAAAAGGCAGTGGCGAGCACATAAAGAGGTTGAGTTAACTGACTTAATTGAATCCCAAACTGCATCAGATAAAGAAATATTTAAATCATGCTCCCAGGCAGTTCTAATTTTATCAAAGGGGCCTCAGGATCACTAGCTTATCACGAATAGTAGATATTAAAACTTTACCCAATGGATTAATACAAAGAAACAGGTCCACAATGTTTTTTTGGGCATCTCAGGAAAATTTGATATTAAATTGGTTAATGAAATGTCTAATTTGAAGATATCTAAAGAAGTGAGTAATAGGTAGGTTAAACTTTACAGACAGTTGTTGAAAAGTTGCAAAATGATTATCTATGAAAAGATCTTCAAAGCACCTAATGCCAATCATGAAATGTTGAGTCTTGCATAGAAGGTAGGAAAAGATGATTGTGTAAAATAGGACTAGAGAGAGAGAAACCATGAAGGCCATTATATTTTCTGACTGAAAATAAGTATAAAAATTTAGGAAGGATATACATTTTAATAACATTAATTTGACCTACCGGAGACATGGACAAGGGTGACCATATGTCAAACTCTGTTTTATAGAATTCAAAAGATTAGCAAAATTTTCTCGAAAAAATTCTTGAAGTTCCTTGTTACTGTAATACCAAGGTAAGTGAATTGATTATTAACTACTTTAAAAGGGAGGTCATGAAATACTAATGCTTGTGCTTCTCTTTTGATTGGGAAGAGTTCAATCTTGTGTAAATTAAGTCTGGAACCGGAAAACTGAATAAATTGATTAAGAAGTAAAAACATTGGGGGTAAGGAAATAGTTGGATTTGATATTAAAAAAAAGTAAAAGATAATCGGCATAAAGAGAAACTTCATGCTCAACACCTCCCCTCCAAACCCCCATCAATTCAGCACAAGCTATGAAATGCAACCGCCAGTGGCTCTATGGCCAAATCAAAAAGTAAGGGACTTAAAGGGCAACCATGTCGGGTGCCACGTTTAAGGCTACAAGACTGAGATTGCTGAGAGTTGGTCAAAACAGAAGCAGTGGGACATAAATATAACAATTTAATCCATGAAATAAAACTTTGTCCAAAATCAAATTTTTCTAAAACCGCAAAAAGGTAATTCAACTCCACACGATCGAACACTTTCTCCGCATCAAGGGAAGTGACATATTCAGGAGTCCCAACTGAGGGTGAATAAAAGATATTACTTAGATGCCGTATATTAAAAAAGGAAGGCAATTTTTAATAAAATCAGCTTGATCTTCAGAAATAATGGTAGGTATATTGTTCTCCTATCTATGAGCCAAAACTGTAGCCAAAATTTTAACATTGACATTTAACAAAGAAATCAGCCTATACAAAGAACAATACAGCACAGTACAGACCATTCGGCCCACAATGTTATGCCAACCCTTAAACCCTGCCCCCCCATATAACCCTCCACCTTAAATTCCTCCATATACCTGTCTTTAGTCCCTTAAATTTCACTAGTGTATCTGCCTCCACCACTGACTCAGGCAGTGTATTTCACACACCAACCACTCTCTGAGTAAAAAACCTTCCTCTAATATTCCCCTTGAACTTTCTTCCCCTTACCTTAAAGCCATGTCCTCTTGTATTGAGCAGTGTTGCCCTGGGGAAGAGGTGCTGGCTGTCCACTCTATCTATTCCTCTTAATATCTTGTATACCTCTATCATGTCCCCTCTCATCCTCTTCCTCTCCAAAGAGTAAAGCCCTAGCTCCCTTAATCTCTGATCATAATGCATACTTTTAAAACCAGGCAGCATCCTGGTAAATCTCCTCTGTACCCTTTCCAATACTTCCATATCCTTCCTATAGTGAGGCAACCAGAACTGGACACAGTACTCCAAGTGTGGCCCAACCAGAGTTTTATAGAGATGCATCATTACCCCACGACTCTTAAACTCTATCCCTCGACTTATGAAAGCTAACACTCTATAAGCTTTCTTAACTACCCTATCTACCTGTGAGGCAACTTTCAGGGATCTATAGGCATGTACCCCCAGATCCCCCTGCTCCTGCAGACTCCCAAGTATCCTGCCATTTACTTTGTACTCTGCCTTGGAGTTTGTCCTTCCAAAGTGTACCACCTCACACTTCGGGTTGAACTCCATCTGCCACTTCTCAGCCCACTTCTGCATCCTGTCAATGCCTCTCTGCAAACTTTGATAATCTTCAACACTATCCACAACACCACCAACCTTTATGTAGTCTGCAAACTTGCCAACCCACCCTTCTACCCCGACATCCAGGTTGTTAATAAAAATCATGAAAAGTAGAGGTCCCAGAACACCACTTGTGGGACACCACTAGTCACAACCCTCTAATCTGAATGTACTCCCTCCACCACGACCCTCTGCTTTGTATGTGCAAGCCAATTCTGAATCCACCTGGCCAAATTTCCCTGGATCCTATGCCTTCTGACTTTATGAATAAGCCTACCATGTGGTATTTTGTCAAATGCCTTACTAAAATCCATGTGGATCCCATCCACTGCACTACTCTCATCTATATGCCTGGTCACCACCTCAAAGAACTCTGCAGGCTTGTTAGACACAATCTGCCATTCACAAAGCCATGCTGACTGTCCCTGATTAGACCATGATTCTCTAAATGCCCATAGATCCTATCTCTAAGAATCCTTTCCAACAGCTTTCCCACCACAGATGTAAGCCTCACTGGTCTATAATTACCCGGACTATCCCTACTATCTATCTTGAACAAGGGGACAACATTTGCCTCCCTCCAATCCTCCGGTACCATTCTTGTGGAAACAAGGACATAAAGATCCTAGTCAGAGGCTCAGCAATCTCTTTCCTCGCCTCATGAAGCAGCCTGGGGAATATTCCATTAGGCCTCGGGGACTTATCCATCCTAATGTATTTTAACAACTCCAACACCTCCTCTTATTATCAACATGCTCCAGTACATCAACCTCACTCATATCGTCCTCAACGTCATCAAGTTCTCTCTCATTGGTGAATACCGAAGAGAAGTATTCATTGAGGACCTTGCTCACTTCCACAGCCTCCAGGCACATCTTCCCACCCTTATCTCTAATCGGTCCTATCTTCACTCCTGTCAACCTTTTGTTCTTCACATAATTGAAGAATGCCTTAGGGGTTTCCTTTACCCTACTCACCAAGGCCTTCTCATGCCCTCTTCTTGCTCTCCTCAGCCCCTTCTTAATCTCCTTTCTTACTACCCTATATTCCTCAATAGATCCATCTGATCCTTGTTTCCTAAACCTCGTGTATGCTGCCTTCTTCCACCTGACTAGGTTTTCCACTTCACTTGTCACCCATAGTCCTTTATCTTCCTCACCGGGACAAATCTATCCCTAACATCCTGCAAGAGATCCCTAAACATCAACCACATGTCCATAGTACATTTGCCTGCAAAAACATCATCCCAATTCACACCCGCAAGTTCTAGCCTTATAGCCTCATAATAGCCTTCCCCAATTAAAAAAATTTCCTGTTCTTTCTGATTCTGTCCTTTTCCATGTTAACATTAAAGGTCAGGGAGCAGTGGTCACTGTCCCCAGATGCTCATCCACTGAGAGATCTGTGACCTGACCCGGTTCGTTACCTAATACTCGATCTAGTATGGCATTCCCCCAGTCGACCTGTCAACATACTGTGACAGGACTCCATCCTGGACGCACTTCACAAACTCTGCCCCGTCTAAACCATTGGAACTAATCAGGTGCCAATCAATGTTAGGGAAGTTAAAGTCATCCATGATAACAACCCTGTTATTTTTGCACCTTTCCAAAATCTGCCTCCCAATCTGCTCCTTGGTATCTCTGCTACTACCAGGGGGCCTATAGAATACTCCCAATAGAGTAACTGCTCCCTTCCTGTTCCTGACTTCCACCCTTACTGACTCAAAAGAGGATCCTGCTACATTACCCACCCTTTCTGTAGCTGTAATACGAAGAACACTCTGTTAGATCTTTACCTTTTTTGGCGAAAAGAATGATATATGCCTAGTTAAATGATGCTGGCAATTTACCATGTTTAAACGAATCAGACAGAACTAAGAATAACTGAGAAGATAGCAGTGAGGAAAATGATTTATAAAATTCTGCAGAAAACCCATCAGGTCCAGGAGATTTACCCGACTGCAGTGCAGAAATGGCAGAGGATATTTTTTTCTAGTGATAATGGCTCATTGAGTTTTGCTTTAAGATTGGAAGAAAGTGAAGGAATATTTTAAACTGTTTAAAAATGTTCAACAGAGATATTATCATTTAAAGATTCAGAGGTATAAAGTCAAGAATAATCATTCTTAAATGTGTCATTAATTTCAGAATGATCTTAAGTAATGTTCCCATTTCCCATTCAAATTTTTGTATTTTGTTGTTTAGCTTTAGAGCGACTTAGTTGGTTGACTAAAACTTCCCAGATTTATCACCATGAATGTAAAATTGGCTCTTGCTTTCAAGAAGTTGATGTTCAACTGGTTGAGTGGAAATAAGGTCAAACTAGTTTGAAGTTCTACTGGCTTCTTGTACAGTTCACGATTTTTGGTCTGGGCATATAGTTGATCTGTTGCTTTAATCTGACTGATCAAATCTAATCGCTCTAAATGGGTCTTTCTTTTCAGATTCGCAGTATTTGAAATTATTTGACCCCTCAAATATGCTTTCATGGCATCCTAGTCAACCTGGGATGAGATTTCAGATGATGCGTTAAAAAGAGTTATCTGGTCCTTCATAAATTTTACAAAATCATTATCCAACAACAAGGTTGGGTTAAAACACCGATGTTTATTCATTTGAGGGAAAGCAGGAAAATTTATAGACAGGGTAACTGCAGCATGATCCGAAATCAATATACTCTGATAATCGCAAGAGCGAACAGATGGAATCACCTAGTTATCCATTAAAAAATAATCAATTCTAGTAAAAATATGATGGACATGTGAAAAAAATGAATAATCTCTCTCAGTAGGATGGAAAAACGCCACACATCAGAGATACCGTAATTAGAAAGAAAAGAGTGAATAGATAAAGCAGATTTACTAGGTAATCTAGGAACAGAGGACAATCGATCCAAAACTGGATCTAACCAACAATTAAAATCACCACCCAATACAAGGGAATATAAACCCAAGTCAGGCAATAAAGAGAAAAAACAATCAAAAAAGTTCACATCATCTGAATTGGGAGCATACAGGTTAGCCAAGACTACCCTAGTATTATACAATTTCCCAGAGACAATAATAAAACGACCATTTATATCAGATACTTTGTTGTGAAGCTCAAAGGGAACATTTTGATTAACAAGGATTGAGACCCCCCCCACCCCCAGCTTTAGCTGGGAAGGCAGAATGGAAGTGCTGTCCCATCCACCTTGACATAAGACGAGAATTATCAAAACTACGGATATGTGTTTCTTGCAAAACAGCAATGTCAGCTTTGAGCTGCTTAAGATGTGAAAACACCTTTCTTCTTTTAACAGGATGGTTCAATCCCTTAACATTCCAGCTTATTAGATTCAACGGGCTAAACATTGTCATTTAAAAAAACATAAAGGGTAGTAGGCATAAGCAAGATCAAACATTCAAATAACAGCTCTGGGGCAAAAATATAAGACAAGAAAATCAAGACAAAAAGATGTCCTGAGTAACAAAGAATAACTAAAGGTTCTATGTATGGTGTTGGCACTAGAGAGACCCCCCCCCCCCAAATCCCAGAACAAGATATCTACCAAAAAACAGCAACAAGCTCTTCAGAGAAAAAAACACCCCCAAAACCAACGAAGGTCCTGACGAAGAGTCTCGGCCTGAAACGTCGACGGCGCTTCTCCCTATAGATGCTGCCTAGCCAGCTGTGTTCCACCAGCATTTTGTGTGTGTTGTTTCCAGCATCTGCAGATTTCCTCGTGTTTACCCAAAAACAACTTCCAGTTTCTTAACATCATCATAAGCTCCATTTAACAATTCAACAATTCAAAAACCAGAGAACTAATGCGCTATGAATTAAAATTATACATAAAGAAAAGAGAAACAGTTCCATCAAAAAGTATTAAACTTAACTCAAAGTAATAATCCAGAGTAGCCTATGAAACTATGAGACATAGTTTCCAGAGAAACTATGAAAAAAATACAGTAATTTAAAAAGAAAACAGAAAAAAAAATGTGAAAGAAAAAAACTTTTAAAAAGTACTTATTGGTCGTTTTAAATAATCAAACCACGTCTTATGGAGTCGAAATGGCAGGGAGACGTTCAATAAATTTCTGAGCTTCTGTACCCAAGTTAAACCATTTTTTGTGTCCAGCACTAAAAGTTATTTGGAGATGGGCTGGATAACGCTGAGAGAGCCTGAATCCATGATTGCAAAACTCTTTCATGACCTCTTTATACTCGGTGCGCAGCTTCAGAACTTAAGGAGCATAATCCTCAACAAAACAGATAAAATGACCCTTGAAATCCAATTTTCCTCTCTGACATGCTTCCATGATCAAAAGGTTCTCACCTGATAGCGATGAAAACACAGAATTATTGGGTGTGGCCCAGAGCCAAACTCAGGCTTGGCCAAAAATGTACGGTGATCTCTGTCTAACTCGGATGGGGTTGGAAGAATATCCTTCCCAAAAATCTCACAGAGTATTCAACAAGAGATCCACTTTCGATAGCCTCTGACAGACTGAGGATTCATAGATTATGATGTCTGCTCCGACCTTCGAGATCAGTTATTTTGGATGTTAACTTGGTGTTATGCTCACCCAAATTGGAACAGACGGCTACTTGCCGCTGAACACGACATTTTAAATCTTCGGTAGCTGACTCGAGATGAGAGAGACGTTGAGCATGATCCTCCACTTTGGAATTAATTTGATCCAATTTTGACTCCAATGAACTGAAAGAAGACTTATATTCAGACTTAAGATCTCTTGTCGGTGCTGTTCCAAAATGGAGATAATCTCCGCAGAGGAACCAGAGACAGTGACAGTCGTAGAGACTTTTTCCCCAGATTTAGGGAACTTTGTGGCCATTGTAGAACAGGCATATTTGCAGGCAGGTAGGAGCGCAAAAAGTTTAACAGTCTGGAGTGAAAAAAAGAGATAAAGAGGGTGGAGGTAAGAAATGAAACAGCGATAGTTTTAAACAACTAAACAATTGCCATCTTACCGGAAGTCCTGAGGTGAAAGATTTAAAGGGACCTCAGAGGCAACTTTTTCAAGCAGCAGGTGCTGCCAGAGAGAATGGTGGAGCAAGGTGCAATAACAGCACTTAAAAGACACACAGAAAAGGTTTTGAGGGATATAGGGCTAAATCTGAGCTAATTGGGACTCATTTGTTAGGTCACCATGAATGAGTTGGGTTGAATGGCCTGTTTCCATGCCATATAGTCTATGACTATGATTGATGTGTTGGAGTTCCTTGAGAATATGATAAGCAACATAGACCAGGGTGATGTAGTAGATATGATATATTGAATTGTTGGAAGGGCTCAGTAAAGCTCCACACAGGAGGTTGGTAATGTACAGATATGGATTGAGATTGATTCTTGACCAGAGAGCAACAAAATAGTTTGTCAGGTTTGCAGGCTGTGACTGGGCAGAATTAGTGTCTGAGCCGACAATCTGGCTCAGTGGGGTGGTGGGGTTGTAATTCCAAGTTATGTGATAATGGAAACAGGCCAATTGACCCAACTGTTCCAAGCTGATCAAGATGCCCATCCATGCTAGTCCCATTTGCTAACATTTGATCCATAATCTTTTAAACTTTTCTTGTTCATTTAACTATTGTTATTGAACCTGTCTCAACCATGTCTTCTGGAAGCTCATTCCACATACCTACCACCCTCTGTGTGAGGGGGGAAAAAAAACACATTGCTCCTCAATTGCCTAATAAATCTTTCCCCTCTCACTTTAAACATGAGCCACCCACAGAGGCAAGCTAAATGAGTGGACAGGAACTTGATGTATGTCATATGAAGTGGATGCAGAGGTGTCTACTGTTCTAATGAAGCAGCTGAGTATTTGTTTACATCAGAGTCAGATTCAATATCACAGGCATATCACAAGAAATATCACAGGCTGTGAAATTTCTTAGCTGAGTGGCAGCAGTACAATGAAATACATGATCAATAATTATAGTGAGAAAAAACTGAGTATACACAGTGCCTGCAAAAAGTATTCAATCCTCTTGGATATTTTCCTGGTTTATTGATTTACAACATTGAATTGCAGTGGATTTAGTTTGATTTTTTTGACTCTGATCAAAAAGAAAAAGACTCTCATGTGAAAGTGAAAACAGAGCTCCACTACTTCTTCATGTGCCTTGCACATTACACGCTTGGGCAATCATGGCTTTCCACATCGGATGAACCCACGCAGCATCAATGATACCTCACACACTTAGATCTGTTAGTTCTTTCCCAATGTCAATATATTTTCTTCTTTGCCTTCCTGTTCCATGTTTCCCAGGCATACGGCCTTGTAACATAAGGCATTCTATTCTCCCTTTCTGATGACATGGCCCAGGAATTTAAGTTTCCTCTCATTTAATGTTCTCATTAAAGATCTTTTAATTTGGGCACGTTGGAGTACTGTCTTATTAATTACACTATCTCTATATGATGTTTTCAGCATTCTTCTAAGAAACCACATTTCTTTTGCTTCTAAGTTTCTTTGGAGTTCTGGTGTTATAGTCCATATTTCAGAAGCATACAGCAAGATTGACCAAATGTAGCTTTTTAGTAACCTAAGTCTTGTTGTCATAGAAATGTGTTTGGTAAAAATGGGTTTCATTTTTTTGGAAGCTGATTTTGGCAATGGCAATTCTTCTTTTTTATTTCCACTTTACTTCTAGTATCTTGTGATATATAGCTACCAAGGTAATTAAAGCTGGTCTTTTGTTTTATTTCTTGGCAGTACAATTGCCAAATGTACAATTGGCAGTTGGGCGTATCCTGCTGTTTTGGTATTACCATACATTTGTGTTTTTTTTTTACAGTTGATGGTTAGACCAAAATCTGCACTTGTTTGTACTACATTGTCTAGAAGGATTTGTAGGTCTTCTGCAGCACTTGCTATTAGGGTGGTATTGTCTGCATATCTTCTATTGTTGATGTTAACACCTCCAATTTTTATCCCATCCAGGTCTTATATTTCTCTGAGAATCATTTCACTATAGATATTAAATAATTCTGTTGAGGCAATACATCCCTGTCTAACTGCTCTTTGAATTATAACCAACTGCTTATATTATCACCCATTTTTACCGCCACCGTTTGGTTCCAGTATAAATTTTGAAGCAATTGTTGGTCCCTTCCGTCAATGTTTAGTTTAGCAAGAATTTGAAATAATTTTTCATGTTGCACATTGTCGACTGCTTTAGTGAAATCAATAAAACATAAAAATACATCATTTTGATATTCAGTTGCCCTTTCTAAAAGCGTTCGCAGTTCCTAGTTCCTAGTTCCTCTATCCTCAATCAATCTATATTGCAGTTTAGAAGTTTCTGGCCTTAACTTGTTTTTAATCCGACTTAGAACAATTCTCAACAAAATCTTTATTATGTGACTCATAAGACTGATTGTTCTATAATTTTCGCAGTCAATAGTTCCAGGAATTTTTGGCAGAGTTATAAACACTGATTTCAAGAGATCGTCAAGCAATACACCAGACTCATATTAACAATTCAAAAAGAATATCTATGCCCAGATCTTCTAGGGCTTGTATCATTTCCACTGAAATTTCATCAGGTCCAGTGGCTTTACCATGCATTGCATTTTCATTGCATTAGTTATTTCTTCTTTGGCCAGAATTAGGGTGTTTAATATCTAGGGATTCCCCTCTATTATCTTCAAAAAAGCTGCTCTATATACTGAATCCCCCTCTCACATATTTTATCTGGATCTGTTAGTATGGATCTGTCTGATCTTATGCATCCTATAGAGGAGGTTTTCTTAATTCCAGTAATTTCCTTCATTTTCTTGTGCATTTCTTTGCTGTTGTTAATATTGCCTTCTACTTCATTGCATTTTTGATTTAGCCATTTTTCCTTTGCAATATTCCACAATTGTCTGGTCTGTCTGTCTGGCTCTCTGTATTGCACTTCATTATTCTTCACTAACCTTCTTTGTTCCAATCAGATCTAGAATTTCTTGGGTTATCCACCCCTTGTTGGTATGTTGGATTTTTTGTACTGGGACTATCTCCTCTGCTGATTGCTGTATAGCATATTTAAATCTGTCCCAAATAGGTGTTGTTACATTTTCGTTGAGGTGTTCTTCTACAGCTGTTTTGAATTGTTGCTTAAGTATGTTATCTTTTTTAAGTTCTCCCAACATATACTACTTTCTCTTTTTTCCATGCTTCAGTTTCTTTAATTTTGTTTTAATGGTAACTATTACTGGATGGTGATCTGAACCAGAGTCTGCTCCTGGGTAGGCTTTAGAATTTGTGATATTATTTGTAAAGCGTTCATTGATGGTAATGAAATCTATTTGATTCCTTGTTCTATCTCCAAGTTCACAATCTACGTGGATGGTTTTTATACCAAGTATTGATGATCACTTGGTTGTTTCTGACACACCAATCAGTAAACCTTTCTCCATTTTCATTTTTCTCCCCTAATCCAAAAGGTCCTATCATGTTATCAACCCTTTCCTGTCCAACTTTGGAGTTAAAATCTCCCATGACTAGTTTTTTATCCTGAGATTTACATTGCTCATAAGCACTGTCGAGATCTTCATAAAACTTGTTGATATCCTCTTCATCCACATAATTTGTTGGCGCATAGGCTTGGATTATGCTAATGTTAAAGGGGTTACCCCTTAATTTAACTAAAAGCAGCTGGTCAGATATCGCCTAATATCCCATAAGACATTTTGATATTTGTTTGTTTAAAATAATTCCAACTCCGTACATATGCTGTTGACCTCCAGAATACATTATCAGAGAACTATTCTTAGTGAATTTGCCAATCTCAGTCCATCTAATTTCTGACAGGCCTAAGATATCAACTTCCAACCTTTTCATTTCATTTAATGTGTTGTCCAACTTTCCTTTCTGGTAAAGTGACAGATGTTCCATGTTGCTACCCTTAGCCTTTTCCTATTGCTTACAGTCTCTGGATGATGGTCTGGTGTCACCATCAGCACATGACTACCCCTACCGAGCGAAGTGTTGTTCTGTTGATTAGAGTCAACCCCATTCACGCTGTTGTCTGGTTTACTTCTTTTGTTTCTTTCCATGGTTGACTAGGCAGAAATTTCAAATTTTACCTTCTGTTGCTGTAGTGCAACAGAACTAGAACATTTGACCTCTACTGCTGTTCCCAATTGGGAATTGGGAACTTCATCCAACCTTTGCTGTTGTTGTACAGAGACAATATTCCACCAAAGCTTGGAATCCATCTCCCTGCTGCTGGAGACTTCAGTGATCTTAGGTGACACCACCACCTAGAATCTGGTTATTTTTCTGGCACCAAACTCTCGCCATAGTCAGAGCTCCTTCAGCAAGACAGGGTGCACCAGTCCTATGTGAAGGCGGAGTTGTCTTGGGTGGTAGAAGCTATATAATTGCTATTGGCATTTCCTGATATTTAGTCAGGACCCAACCATCCATACACCCCGATCTCTACTAAGTGATCTGAATTAATTGCAAATATAAAACACAAAATTATTGATTGCATAAGTATTCTCCCCCCACCTTTTAATATGATACACCAAATCATCACTGGTGCAGCCAATTGGTTTTAGAACTCACATAAGCAGTTAAATGGAGATCACTGTGTGCAGTCAAGGTGTTTCATTTGATTGTAGCTGCACTGCTCTACGTTCTCTGCTCATATATGGTTCTCCTTCTGTAAGGTCAGGAAGAAGATCATTCAGGTCATTGTGGTCTGCCACCTTCAACACATCTCTCTATAGTCTACTTCGTAAACTCTTCAAATGATACAAGAACATCTAAAACATACACACTTGCAGGAAGAGCTAACAAGTGTGAGACCAAAATGTTCTGAATACACACTAGCCTGCGGCACACACTCAGCAACTCAGGAACAGCTTCTTCCCCTCTTCTAAATAGACATTCAACCCATTACCTCAATACTTCTGTTTTTACACAAGTTTTAATTCAACTATTTAATATACATGTACATGTATATATTTACTCTCGTGTTGGCGCGTGGCCAAGTGGTTAAGACGTTTGTCTAGTTATCTGAAGGTCGCTAGTTTGAGCCTTGGCTGAGGCTTGCATGTGTGTCCTTGAGCAAGGCAGTTAACCACACATTGCTCTGCAATGACACTGGTACCAAGCTGTATGGGTCCTAATGCCTTTCCCTTGTGATGCACCATCAATAACTCTCAGAGACTGGAAGTGAATGATAGGCTTTTATTAACAGTGAAAAGGGAGCACGACATCTCGGAGACTGAGGGAGGAGCAGTGCCCCAATCACCCTTATATAGGGGTCTGTGGGAGGAGCCACAGGAGCAGTCAGCAGAGGGGCGTGTCCAGACAGGTATACACAGTTTACCACACCTTGGACAACATTAGTGGTGTGGAGAGGGGAGACTTGCAGCTTGGGCAACTGCTGATCTTCCATAAAAAAAAACCTTGTCCAGGCTTGTGCCCTGGAAACTTCCCAAGGTGCAAATCCATGGTCTATCAAGACTAACAGAGATGTACTACTACATATATTTACTCTAATTGATTTACTTATTTATTATTCTATATTTAGCTTGTACTGCTGCCACGAAGTTAACAAATTTCACAACATGTATTGGTGATATTAAACCTGATTGCTTAGCTGCTAAAATGTTGCTGGTCCGATTGAAGTTTCTTCACTGTGTGAGAAAGAGGAAGTACTCACTCTCGGATACAGAGAGTGCTCTATCTAGCAGCTTTATACTCTGATTGGCTTTCCCCAGGGTTCCAGAATTTGAACTACATGAGGACATTGTAAAGCAGCCTGGAGATGTAAACTCAACAGCAGCCAAATTGAAAGAGAAGCACATGGAACTTCCTCCAAAGCCCAAGAACATCCTCAACTCAAAGCTTGCCTATTACACAGAAAATGTTTTTGAGCAAGAACTTTACACCGGTAAGCAGAGACACTGGGGACTCTGTGGACAAGCTGGATCATTAGTTGTGAAAAGCTGAAACAGTACTTAAGCTCAAAGTTTGTTGTATCAGATGATAGTTATATCATCCTCTCACCATTCCAGAGGCTTGGACAACTAATAGAGGATCACCCTATGTTGCATGACATAAAAAAACTGTTTCTCATTATTTAAAACACCCCCTCTCTCTCCCTTTAGTATCCACATTTGTGCCCGCCAATCCTGCACTGCCATTTACCCCACTCTCTCTCTCTCTCTCCTCAACCCACCTCCCCACCTCCTCTCCCCATCCCCCACACTCCCCATTCTTATTCCCACTCTCCCCATCCCTCTCTCCCCCTCTCCCCTCTTTCCCCACACACACCTTCTCCCCCCCATGCACACACCCTCACCCCTGCACGTGCATGCCTTCTCTCCATTGCGCACATGCCCTCTCTACCCATTCGTTTAAGCCCCCTCTATCCCCCAACCCCCCTCTACCCTGCCTCTCTCCCTGTGCGCATACACCCTCCCTACCTCCACCTCCACCTTCACCCTACTCTACCCATCCCTCTAACCCTCCTCTACCTCTTTACCCCTCTCCCCTCCCCTCTCCCTTCTCCTCCCTCCCCCTCCCCATCTTTCTCCAATCTTCCCCACTCCTCCTCATCTTCTCTCCCTCTGCCCCCATCCCCTCCCCCCCCTATCTCCACCTCTCTCCCCCCATCCCCTCTCGGTGTGTATAAGGATAGCTGTGTTCACACAGGGGAGTTTTAAATTGGAGTCAGGCAAATGATGATAAGGTTAGGCAGGAACTAAGAAGAGTTGATTGGGAACACTTTTTCTTTGGCAAGTCCACATCAGACATGTGGAGGGTGTTTAAAGATCAATTGCACAGAGTACAGGTAAGGTATGTTCCTGTTAGAAGAATGGGATGGAAAGATTAGAGAACCTTGGATGTCCAGAGAGGTGAAAAATTTAGTCAAGAAGAAAAAGGAAACATATGTCAAACGAAGCACATGAGGAGTATAAAGAAGCCAGAAAGATCTAAAGAAGGGAATTAGGAAAGCCAGGAGGTGCCATGAAAGGCCCTTGGCAAGTAGGATTAAAGAGAATCCCAAGCCATTCTATACATACAACTAGAGCAAGATGATAACTCGGGAGAGGGTGAGATCACTCAAGGTTAAAGAGAGAAACATTTGCTTGGATGTGGTGTATGTGAGTGAGGTACTTAATGAGTACTTTGTTTCAGTATTTACCAAGGAAAAGGAGTAGATCAGTGCTGAGTGAACACCTAAATGCATTCAAGGTCAAGGAGGAGGAAGTATTGGGCTCCTAAGTTCCCAGGGCCTGATGGGTTTTACCCCAGGTTATTGAAGGAGACAAGAGACAAGATTGCTGGGGCCTTGACAAGTGTCTTCATGTCCTCTGTTGGTACAGGTGGGGTGCTGGATGACCCCAAGTGGTTAATGTAACTCTATTTATTTTCATTTTAAAAATCTTTTTTATTAATTATTATTAAAGATTAACAAAAATAAATTAAGGTATTCAAGTCAATATGTCATTATGTACAATGAAGAGTTAAATTAGCAAATAACTGATTAACAAAGCTAAGCAATATATCAATAATAAGAAAAAAAGTGTTAAGAATATTTTTTTTCAAAGAGAGAAAAGAAGAAAAAAGAACTCCTACTAACTTTAAAAAAAACAAAAATAAAACCCCATTGGGAACACAACCCCAGAGTTATACATCATACAAGCTTCCATAGAAGAAAAACATCAATCCGCCAACTCAAATCCACTTAAAGAAAAATCGGAAGGAAACCATATTAATTAACTCAAATCAGATGATAGTAGTGGGCAGATGAACCCCACTTTTTCTCAAAATCAAATCGAGGATCAAAAGTTCGACTTCTGATTTTCTCCAGTCTAAGACATAACATCACTTGAGAGAATCATTGTTATCAAAGTAGGAGCAGAAGCATCTTTACATTTAAAGAAAACAGCCCTTCTGGCCAATAATGTAACAAATGCAATTACATGTTGGTCTGATGGAGAAATAACATGAATATATTGAGGGATTATACCAACAAAACTGTCAATTTATTAGGTTGTAAATTAATTTTTAAAACTTTATAAATTGTAGAGAAAATAGATTGATGTCTTTTGAGAAATTAGTAACTAATTACTCTCTCGTATTCACATTTCCTGCAATATCTTCAGGTCAGACACTTCTTACAAGAATATTTAAGTAATTTTCCATATATACAGGATACTGATCTGTTAGATATTAACATGACCTTGATAACAGAGGATTGGTTGCGGATTTTGAAGTTGGTTAACTCTTCTTCGATCTGTGTCAGTCACTCTTTAATTCAATTTTAAATTGTACATCATTATTATTTAACAAAGGAGCGACTGTCTAAAATGTTTCCTAATGTTGATAGTGTGATAGATGTAAAACCGAGACAGCCACATTGACACATATGTTTTGGTCATGTTCTGTATTGAAACATTTTTGGAAATCTATTTTCTCTACAATTTCTAAAGTGGTACCTCTATTTAAAGAAAGGGACAAGGGAAGCTCCTGGGAACTATAGACTGGTGAGTCAGTTATGGGGAAATTGCTGGAGAAAATCCTAGGGAATTGGGTATATGAGCATTTAGAAATCCATGGCCTAATTAGGGAGAGCCAGCCATGGCTTTGTGCGTGGCAGGTCATGTGTTACCAACTTGATTGAATTATTTGACAAGGAGACGAGAGGGATTGATGATGGTAGGACAATAGATTTGAATGGATGGCAATGGATAGTAAAGCATTTGACCAAGTCCCTTATGGGAGGCCAATCCAGAAGATTAAGATGTGTGGGGTCAGTGGTGAATTGGCAGTTTAGATTCAGAACAAGTTTTCATAGAGAACACAGAGGGTAGTGGTTGAAGGAACTTATTCGAGCTGGAGGTCTGTAATTAGTGATGTTCAGCAAGGATCAACGCTGGGACCACTGCTGTTTGTGATGTATGGATGAAAATGTGGATGGATGGGTTAGTAGGTTTGCGGATGCCACCAAGATGGGTGGAGATGTGTATACTGTAGAAGACTGTCAAAGAATATAGTGCGATATAGATCAGTTGTAGAAATGGGTGGAAAAGTAGCAGTTGGAGGTTAACCCAGATAAATGTCAGGTGTTGCATCTTTGGCAGGGAAAATGCAAGCAGAGAGGAAACTTTTAAGGGCAAAATCTTTAACAGTGTTGCTGAGCAGAAAGATCATGGGATCCAAGTTCATAGTTCCTATAGGAAGGATATTGGGTGTTTTTGATTTGCTTTTTAGCTGGTTCAGCACAACACTGTGGGCCGAATGGCCTGTCCCTGGGCAATACTCTTCTATGTTCTATCTTTGGAAGAAATGCTCACACACCAGGACACCAAAAATCCTGAACGCTTCCTAGAATAGTATGAAATTATAGCATAAGCTAATTGGAACGTAGGTACTGGAAGTAAGAGATTACAATGTTGGAGAAGAAGTATGACTTACTGAAAGGTGTTGGATGTTTATCATGTCCTCTTCTAATTGAGTATTAAAGGCAGGAAGTGTTGGGAATTGAATTGAAGTGACTTTATTTCTTGCATCCTTCACATACATGAGGAGTAAAAATCTTTACCTTACGTATCCATCTAAATATGCAATGTGAAATAATAATAATTTATGATAAATAAAACAGTCAATGTAACATAGAAAAACACTCAAATCATCATGAGTTAATCAGTCTGATGGTCTGGTGGAAGAAGCTGTCCCAGAGCCTGTTGGTCCTGGCTTTTATGCTGTGGTACCATCTCCCAGATGGTAGCAGCTGGAATAGATTATGGTTGGGGTGACTCAGGTCCCCAAAGATCCTTTTGGCCCTTTTCACACACCTGTTTTTGTAAATGTCCCGAATCAAGGAAAGTTCACAACTGCAGGTGCACTGGGCTGTCCGCACCACTCTCTGCAGAATCCTGCGATTAAGTTTCCCAATCCAGACAGTGATGCAGTCAGTCAAGTTGCTATCAATTGTACCCCTGTAGAAAGTTCTTAGGATTTGGGGGCCCATACCAAACTTCCTCAACTGTTTGATGTGTAAGTGGTGATGTTGTGCCTTTTTCACTACACAGCTGGTGTGCACAGGCCATGTGAGGTCCTCGGTGATGTGGATGCCAAGGAACTTAAAGCTGTTTACCTTGTAAACCCCAGATCCATTGATGTCAATAGACAATAGACAGTAGGTGCAGGAGTAGGCCATTCAGCCCTTCTAGCCAGTACCGCCATTCACTGTGATCATGGCTGATCATACACAATCAGTACCCCGTTCCTGCCCTCTCCCCATATCCCTTGACCTCACTATCTAAAAGAGCTCTATCTAACTCTCTCTTGAATGCATCCAGAGGCTTGGCCTCCACTGCCTTCTGGGGCAGAGCATTCCACATATCCACCACTCTCTGGTTGAAAAAGTTTTTCCACATCCCTTCTAAATGGCCTACCCCTTATTCTTAAACTGTGGCCTCTAGTTCTGGACTCACCTATTAGCGGGAACATGCTTCCTGCCTCCAGCGTGTCCAATCCCTTAATAATCTTATATGTTTCAATCAGATCCCCTCTCATCCTTCTAAATTCCAGTGTATACAAGCCCAGTTGCTCCAATCGTTCAACATATGACGGTCCCGCCATTCCAGGAATTAACCTTGTGAATCTATGCTGCACTCCCTCAATAGCAAAAATACCCTTCCTCAAATTTGGAGACCAAATCTGCACACAACACTCCAGGTGGGGTCTCACCAGGGCCCTGTACAGCTGCAGAAGGACCTCTTTACTCCTATACTCAATTCCTCTTGTTATAAAGGGCAACATGCCATTAGCTTTCTTCCCTGCCTGCTGTACCTGCATGCTTGCTTTCATTGACTGATGTACAAGAACACCTAGATCTCGTTGTACTTCCCCTTTTCCTAACTTGACTCCATTTAGATAGTAATCTGCCTTCCTGTTCTTGCCACCAAAGTGGATAACCTCACAATTATCCACATTAAACTGCATCTGCCATACATATGCCCACTCACCCAACCTGTCCAAGTCACCCTGCATTCTCATAACATCCTCCTGACATTTCACACTGCCACCCAGCTTTGTGTCATTGGCAAATTTGCTAATGTTACTCTTAATCCCTTCATCTAAATCATTAATGTATATTGTAAACAGCTGCGGTCCCAGCACCGAACCTTGCGGTACCCCACTGGTCACAGCCTGCCATTCCGAAAGGGACCCGTTAATCGCTACTCTTTGTTTCCTGTCAGCCAGCCAATTTTCAATCCATGTCAGTACTCTGCCACCAATACCATGTGCCCTAATTTTGCCCACTAATCTCCTATGTGGGACTTTATCAAAAGCTTTCTGAAACTCCAGGTACACTACATCCACTGGCTCTCCCTTGTCCATTTTTATAGTTACATCCTCAAAAAACTCCAGAAGATTAGTCAAGCATGATTTTCCCTTCATAAGTCCATGCTGACTCGGACTGATCCTTTTACTGCTATCCAAACGTGTCGTAATTTCTTCTTTTATAATTGACTCCAGCATCTTTCCCACTACTGATTCCCTGCTTTCTCTCTCCCTCCTTTCTTGAAAAGTGGGACAACATTAGCCACCCTCCAATCCGCAGGAACTGATCCTTTAATCTATAGAACATTGGAAAATGATTACCAATGTGTCCACAATTTCTAGAGCCACCTCCTTAAGTACCCTGGGATGCAGACCATCAGGTCCCGGGGACTTATCAGCCTTCAGACTCAACAGTCTATCCAACACCGTTTCTTGCCCAATATAAATTTCCTTCAGTTCATCCATTACCCTAGTTCCTTTGACCACTATTACAACTGGGAGATTGTTTGTGTCTTCGCTAGTGAAGACAGATCCAAAGTACCTGTTCAACTCATCTGCCATTTCCTTGTTCCCCATAATAAAGTCACCCGTTTCTGTCTTCAATAGCCCAGTTTTGGACTTAACTACTTTTTTGCTTTTCACATACCTAAAGAAGCTTTTACTATCTTCCTTTATATTCTTGGCTAGTTTACCTTCATACCTCATTTTTTCTCCATGTATTGCCTTTTTTGTTATCTTTTGTTGCTCTTTGAAAGTTTCCTGTCCTCCGGCTTCTTGCTCATCTTTGCTATGTTATACTTTTTCTCTTTTATTTTTATACTGTACTTTACTTCCCTTGTCAGCCATGGCCACCCCTTACTCCCCTTAGGATCTTTCTTCCTCTTTGGAATGAACCGATCCTGTACCTTTGGCATTATTCCCAGCAATACCTGCCATTGTTGTTCCACTGTCTTCCCTGCTAGGGTATTGTTCCATTGAACTTTGGCCAGTTCCTCCCTCATAGCTCCATAGTTCCCTTTGTTCAACTGTAATACTGACACATCCGATTTTCCCTTCTCCTTCTCAAATTGTAGGTTAAAACATGGTCACTACCTCCTAATGGCTCCTTTACCTCGAGGTCCCTGATCAAATCCAATTCATTAGGGGCTAGCCCATCTCTATTCTTCATGTAATCCACAACCAGCTCCTTTGTTTTTGCAACATTGAGGGAGAGGTTGTTTTCTTGACACCACTGTGTCAGGGTAATGACTTCTTCCCTGTAGGCCACCTCATAATTGTTTGAGATCAGGCCAATCAATGTAGTGTTGTCAGCAAAGTTAATTAGCAGATTGGAGTTGTGGGTGGTGACACAGCCATGGACATGTAGAAGAGTAAAGGAGGGGACTTAGTACACAGCCCTGAGGAGCTTCTGTGTTGAGAGGGGCAGAGGTGAGGGAGCCCATTCTTAACACCTACTGGCAATCTGACAGGAAGTCCAGGATCCAGCTGCAGAAGACAGGGTCAAGGCCAAGGTCTCTGTACTTCCTGTTGAGTCTGGATGGAATTATGGTTTTGAATGCTGAACTGTAGTCCAAGAACAGTATTCTCACATATAACCATATAACAATTACAGCACGAAAACAGGCCATCTCGGCCCTTCTAGTCCGTGCCGAACGCTTACTCTCACCTAGTCCCACCGACCTGCACTCAGCCCATAACCCTCCATTCCTTTCCTGTCCATATACCTATCCAATTTTTTTTTAAATGACAATTTCAAACCTGCCTCTACCACATCTACTGGAAGCTCGTTCCACACAGCTACCACTCTAAAGAAGTTCCCCCTCGTGTTACCCCTAAACTTTCGCCCCCTAACTCTCAACTCGTATCCTCTTGTTTGAATCTCCCCTACCCTCAATGGAAAAAGCCTATCCACGTCAACTCTATCTACCCCCTTCATAATTTTAAATACCTCCATCAAGTCCCCCCTCAACCTTCTATGCTCCAAAGAGCATCCTTCATTTCCAGATGTGTAAGGATAGTATGTAGAGCAGTGGCTATTGTGTCCTCTGTTGATTGGTTGTGACAGTAGGAAATTGTAGGGAGTCCAGTTCAGGTGGTAGCGCACTGGAGATGTAATCCTTGACCAGCCTCCCAAAGCATTTGCTTATTATTGAATTAGAACCGTTCCACGTTATGAAATTTTAATCAGGAATTTTTCATTTCAGGGTCAGCCAATATTGTTCACCATGATGGTGAGAAGTACAAAGAGCAAATCATCATGGACAACCTGTCAGAGTATCAGAAGCATCTCCAGGAGCAATTCCCCCAAATGCCAGCAGAATGGTCAGAGAACAAAAAGGACCAAAATCAACAGCAAGTACCTCCAGGTTCAATCTCCCTCTTTGCTTGATGTGCAGAGTTCTAAAAATAAGACACAGCTTAACACATATCTTCACCTGCACCTCCCAGATATACTGTATTAATATGGGTGTCCTGTTAGAGATGAGTTCCCTTCATACTTTTTCTGGATGTACAGGGAGATAGTCACCCCTAGGAGTCAGGAGACAGGTAGTTGGGTGACTGTCAGGAGAGGGAAGGGGAATAGACAGGAAGAGCAGAGCACCCCTGTGGCTGTTCCCATCAACCATAAGTATACCATTTTGGATACTGTTGGTGGGGACGACCTACCAGGGACAAGTTGCGTGTCTGGCACCGAGACTGGACCCTCAGCTCAGAAGGGAAGGAGGGAAAAGAGGAGAGCATTAGTGATAGGGGATTCGATAGTTAGGGGGGCAGATAGGAGGTTCTGTGGAAGAGATCAAGAATCCCGTATGGTCTGTTGCCTCCCTGGTCCCAGGGTCCGCGATATCTCGGATCAGTACTCTCAAGAGGGAGGGTGAGCAGCCAGATGTCGTGGTCCATGTAGGGACCAATGACGTGGGTAGGAAGAGTGAGGAGGTCCTGAAAGGTGAGTTTAGGGAGCTAGGTGCCAAGGTAAAGGACAGGACCTCCAGGATAGCAATCTCAGGATTGCTACCAGAGCCACATGCAGGTGGGTTTTGAAATAGTAAGATAGTGCAGATCAACACATGGCTGAATACATGGTGCAGGAGGGAGGGGTTCAGATTTATGGATAATTGGGCAGTTTTCCAGGGAAGGTGGGACCTGATCCAGTGGGATGGTTTACATTTGAACTGGAGGGGGACAAATATTCTGGCAGGTAGGTTTGCTAGAGAGGCTCCCGTGGATTTAAACTAGATATGAGGGAGGAGGGGAACCAGAGTGTAGGGACAGATGTATGGGAGAAGGAAGAAAAAGAAGACAGTAAAGTTCTTTGTACTGTTAGAGATAAACAGAGAGGAAGAGGTGGAGAATTTCTTAAATGCATTTATTTTAATGCAAGCAGCATTTTAAGAAAGGTGGATGAGCTTAGAGCATGGATTGATACCTGGAAATATGAAAATATGATGTTGTAGCTATTTGTAAAACATGGTTGCAGGAGGGGTGTGATTGGCAACTAAATATTCCTGGATTTCATTGCTTCAGGTGTGATAGAATCGGAGGGACAAGGAGGGAGGTGTTGCATTGCTTGTCAGAGAAAATATTACAGCAGTGCTCTGGTAGGATAGATTAGAGGGCTCGTCTAGGGAGGCTATTTAGGTGGAATTGAGGAATGGGAAAGGTGTAGTAACACTTATAGGGGTGAATTATAAACCACCTAATGGGAAGTGAGAATTGGAGGAGCAAATTTGCAAGGAGATAACAGATATTTGTCGTAAGCACAGGGTTGTGATTGTGGGAGATTTTAATTTTTCACACATAGACTGGGAAGCCCATTCTGTAAAAGGGCTGGATGGTTTGGAGTTTGTAAAATGTGTGCAGGATAGTTTTTTGCAGCAATACATTGAGGTACCAACTAGAGAAGGGGCAGTGTTGGATCTCCTGTTAGGGGATGAGATAGGTCAGGTGATGGAGGTATGTGTTGAGGAGCACTCTGGGTCCAGTAATCACAATGCCATTAGTTTCAATATAATTATGGAGAAGGATAGGACTAGACCCAGGGTTGAGATTTTTGATTGGAGAAAGGCTAACTTTGAGGAGATGAGAAAGGATTTAGGAGGAGTGGATTGGGACAATTTGTTTTATGGGAAGGGTGTAATAGAGAAATGGCGGTCATTTAAAGGTGAAAATTTGAGGGTACAGAATCTTTGTTCCTGTTAGGTTGAAAGGAAAGGTTAAAAGTTTGAGAGAGCCATGGTTTTCAAGGGATATTGGAAACTTAGTTAGGAAAAGGAGAGATATCTACAATAAATATAGGCAGCATGGAGTAAATAAGGTGCTTGAGGAATATAAAGAGTGTAAGAAGAATCTTAAGAAAGAAATTAGAAAAGCTAAGATACAAGGTTGCTTTGGCAAGTAAGGTGAAAATAAATCTGAAGGGTTTCTACAGTTATATTAACAGCAAAAGGATAGTGAGGGATAAAATTGGTCCCTTAGAGAATCAGAGTGGACAGCTATGTGTGGAGCCAAATGAGATGGAGGAGATTTTGAACAATTTCTTTTCTTCGGTATTCACTAAGGAGAAGGATATTGAATTGTGTAAGGTAAGGGAAACAAGTAGGGAAGTTATCGAAACTATGACAATTAAAGAGGAGGAAGTACTGGTGCTTTTAAGGAATATAAAAGTGGATAAATCTCCGGATCCTGACAGGATATTCCCTAGGACCTTGAGGGAGGTTAGTGTAGAAATAGCAGGGGCTCTGACAGAAATATTTCAAATGTCATTAGAAACGGGGATGGTGCCGGAGGATTGGTGTATTGCTCATGTGGTTCCATTGTTTAAAAAGGGTTCTAAGAGTAAACCTAGCATTTATTGGCTTGTCAGTGGTGGGTAAATTAATGGAAAGTATTCTGAGAGATGGTATATATAATTATGTGGATAGACAGGGTCTGATTATGAACAGTCAACATGGATTTGTGCGTGGAAGGTCATGTTTGACAAATCTTATTGAATTTTTTGAAGTTACGAGGAAAGTTGATGAGGGTAAAGCAGTGGATGTTTCCTATATGGACTGCAGTAAGGCCTTTGACAAGGTTCCACACGGAAGGTTAGTTAGGAAGGTTCAATCGTTAGGTATTAATATTGAAGTAGTAAAATGGATTCAACAGTGGCTGTATGGGAGGTGCCAGAGAGTAGTGGTGGATAACTGTTTGTCGGGTTGGAGGCCGGTGACTAGTGGTGTGCCTCAGGGATCTGTACTGGGTCCAATGTTGATTGCCATATACATTAATGATCTGGATGATGGGGTGGTAAATTTGATTAGTAAGTATGCAGATGATACTAAGGTAGGTGGCGTTGTGGATAATGAAGCAGATTTTCAAAGCTTGCAGAGAGATTTAGGCCAGTTAGAAGAGTGGGCTGAACGATGACAGATGGAGTTTAATGCTGATAAGTGTGAGGTGCTACATTTTGGTAGGAATAATCCAAATAGGACATACATGGTAAATGGTAGGGCATTGAAGAATGCAGCAGAACAGAGTGATCTGGGAATAATGGTGCATAGTTCCCTGAAGGTGGAATCTCGTGTGGATAGGGTGGTGAAGAAAGCTTTTGGTATGTTGGCCTTTATAAATCAGAGCATTAAGTATAGGAGTTGGGATGTAATGTTAAAATTGTACAAGGCATTGGTAAGGCCGAATTTGGAGTATTGTGTACAGTTCTGGTTACTGAATTATAAGAAAGATGTCAACAAAATAGAGAGAATACAGAGAAGATTTACTAGAATGTGACCTGGGTTTCAGCACCTAAGTTACATGGAAAGATTGAACAAGTTAGGTCTTTATTCTTTGGAGTGTAGAAGGTTGAAGGGGAACTTGATAGAAGTATTTAAAATTATGAGGGGGATAGAGTTGACGTGGATGGGCTTTTTGCATTGAGAGTAGGGGAGATTCAAACAAGAGGACATGAGTTGAGAGTTGGGGCAAAAGTTTAAGGGTAACACAAGGGGGAATTTCTTTACTCAGAGAGTGGTAGCTGTGTGGAATGAGCTTCCAGTAGAAGTGTAGAGGCAGGTTCGATATTGTCGTTTAAAGTAAAATTGGATTGGTATATGGACAGGAAAGGAATGGAGGGTTATGGGCTGAGTGTGGGTCAGTGAGACTAGGTGAGAGTAAGCATTCGGCACAGACTAGAATGGCCAAGATGGCCTGTTTCCATCCTGTAATTGTTATATGGTTATATGGATTTAAATGGATAAATTTAACCTTTCTTTTCTGAACACACTCTCCCCACCAGCAGACCTTGGGGAGGCACCATACCTCCCAAGAAAATTCACCTCCATGGCTCTTCAGAACAGAGTAACTTCTGTCAAGCTCCCAATTAAAGGAATTTGTCTCATGTCTCCACTGCAATACTTGCAGGATTTTTCAACAAAGTTCTTTTTGAAGGCTAGAAAGACATGGTGCACTGCTCTTTCAAAGAAAATAGATCAAAAATTAACTTCAGTTTTAATTTAAATAGGTACAAGGATGTTGATGCTTTGGACCAGGCGCAGAAGAAGTTTACCAGTATACTGCCTGTTTTAAAAGCTGTGTGCTATAATGAGAGGCTGGATTAACTTGGATTGTTTTCTCTGGAGTGGCAGAGGCTCTGATAGAGGTTTATATGATTATGAATGGGATAGAGTAGACAGGGAGTATCTTTTCCATAGAACATTACAGCACAGAAACAGGCCCTTCGGCCTTTCTTGGCTGTGCCAAACTATTTTTCTGCCTAGTCCCATTGACCTGCTCCTGGGCCATATCCCTCCAAACCCCTCTCATCCATAAACCTGTCCAAGTTTTTCTTAAATGTCAAAAACGAGCCTGCATTCACCACGTCATCTGGCAGCTCATTCCACACTCCCACCACTCTCTGCATGAAGAAGCCCTCCAATGTTCCCTTTAAACTTTTCCCCCTTCACCTTTAACCCATGACCTCTGGTTTTTTTCTCTCCTGGGTTAAAATGTCTAATACCAGAGGGCATGTATTGAAGGTGAGAGGAGGTAGGTTCAAGGGGGCTCTGAGGGGTAAGATTTTTACTCACAGTTGTGGATGCCTGAAATGTGTTGCCTGGTATGATGGTAGAGGTAAATATGTGAGAGGGTTTTAAGAGATGTTTGGATAGTAACATGGATGTGAGGAATGATGGAGGGATATGGACATGGTGTAGGTTGTAGGGATTAGTGTTTGGATGTTTTTGATTTGCTTTTTAGCTGGCTCAGAACAATATTGTGAGCCGAATGTCTTGTTACTGTGCTGTATTGTTATATGTTCCATGTTCCAGAACAGTCCATGTTCTGAGCCTTCCCTGGTAATACTCAACTCTTCCTCCACTACAGTCGGCCCTCCTTAAATGCGGGTTCCGCATGCACGGATTCAACCAACCGCAGATCGGGAAAACCCGGAAGTGCTCTTCCAGCACTCGTTTGAGCATGCACAGACTTTTTTTCTTGTAATTATTCCCTAAACAATACAGTATACCAACAATTTTCATAGCATTTACATTGTTTTAGGTATTATAAGTAATCTAGAGATGATTTAAAAGTACAGGCAGTCCCCAGGTTATGAAGGAGTTCCATTCCTGAGTCCATCTTTAAAACAGATTTGAAGTTGGAACAGGTACACCCGGTATTATTTAGCGTCAGTTAGTAAAACATTTGTCTTCGTATATAGTATATATTTTACCTTTATACACATATAAAGCACTTAAGAAACGTATGTATTTCAATAGTCAAACCACTGCGTTGCTTAGTAATAATTGTAGCTTTCATCGGGGCAGGGCCTTTCACATGCTCCATTAAAGTTGTTCCGATCGTTGACTGACTGTAGCCTAATGCTTTTCCAAAGAGGCGTTTCACCTCTTTCCGATCGCTTTATTACTTCCACTTTATTTTCAATTGTGATGGTGATTATTTTCGTGAACAGAAACACTGCGGATTCAGAGCTGCACTGGGCCCTAAAGACCACCGCACTGAGACAGGTTAAGTAAGGTCTGGGGTTCTGCCGGGTCTTAAGATCCACTGCATTGAGACAGATTATATAAGGGACTTGAGCATCCACGTTTTTGGTATCCACGGGGGGGGTCCCAGAACCAATCCCCCGCGGATAAGAAGGGCCAACTGTACATTGCTGGAGCGCAGGCAGATGGCGTCACCTCTAAACCTGTTTACCACACCGAATGTTCATGGGGAACCCGGTGCTAAAATATTCACAGACGACCTAATCCAGGTTCAGGGTTTCATAAGTAGCAGAGCAGCTACCTCGCTGCGATCTACTGAAAGTCATCCCTCCAGCCAAACTTTTGTTGGACGATAGATCCTACCTACCAAGGGGTGGGGGGCGCCCTGTCGCACTCCTCACTCAGTCAGTCTCTCTCTCCGGACTGTGACTGCTGCGGCCCTGGTAAGGGGACCTCTGGCCCTTACCTTGTCCTCTCACTGGTGTGTTGCAATGATTTTATGTGTTCATACGAGGAAAATATGTGCTGTGTGTTTAATATCCAAATGTTACTTAAAATGTGATGCTGTTGACTTATAAGTGACTTATAATTCACTTTCACTATATTCATGCAAGGAGAATGCGCTGTGTGCTTAATATTAAATTCATTAGATAAACACTTTTAGAAAGAAAATTGAGTGTATTAGCCACTTATTTTTTTTATTAGTTTTTTTATACATTTTCTACATAACTACAAATTAAAAAAACCCAGATCAAAATGAGGAACATTAATACAGTGCAAAATTAAGCATACAGGTAAAAAAAGGTGATTATGTACGACAGGGCTGGAAACGGAAAAACCATGGAAACCATAGCATTTCCTAAACTATTCCTAAACATATATGCAAAGTGTGTCTAACAAGAGGATTAGCTATGAATCTGGACAAACTACTGGGGAGTGCAGAGCCAAGAAGTGCAGAGATAGATAATTCTTTAGTGGAGCTCAACTCCATTGCCACCCAATTAGGGCACTCGGGTTGGCCATGGAAGAAAGACCAAAAGGTAGCTCAACGTATATTGGCTGCCCAATAATATAAACGAAAGTTAGGTAAAGCCATGCCACCCTCTTTTTTAGATTTTTGGAGATGGATTTTATTAATTCTAGAGCGCTTATTCTGCCACAGATATGACAAAATAATAGAGTCTAAGGAATCAAAAAAAGATTTAGGAATAATAATTGGGATAGATTGAAATAAGTATAAAAATTTAGGGAGAACATACATTTTAACAACATTAATATGACCTACCAAAGACATAGATAGAGGTGACCATTGTACCAGACTCTGTTTTATAGTATATGAAAGATTGACAAAGTTTTCACAAAAGAGATCTTTAAACTTCCTTATGACTGTAATCCCAAGGTAAGTAAATTGATTATGGACTACTTTAAAAGGGAGATCATGAAACATTAATTCTTGTGCTTCTTTATTAATTGGGAAAAGTTCGCTCTTATGTAAATTAAGTTTATAGCCTGAGATCTGGCTAAACTGGTCAAGAAGTGAAAACATTGGCGGTAAGGATGTAGACGGATTTGAGAGAAAGAGTAATAAGTCATCAGCATAAAGAGAAACTTTATGCTCAACACCCCCTCTCCAAATCCCGGTCAATTCAGGACAATTTCGAAATGCTATCGCCAAAGGTTCTATAGCCAAATCAAAGAGAAAGGAACTTAAGGGGCATCCCTGACGGGTGCCACGTTTGAGATTAAATACCTGGGATTTCTGAAAATTAGTTAAAACAGAGGCAGTAGGACACAAGTATAGCAATTTGATCCAAGAGATGAAACTTTGACCGAGGTCAAATTTTTCTAATACTGCAAAAAGGTAGTTCCACTCTATACGATCAAATGCTTTCTCCGCATCGAGGGAAATAACACATTCAGGAGTCCCAGTTGGAGGTGAATATAAAATATTAAATAAACGCCGAATGTTAAAAAAAGGGAGACGATTTTTAATAAAACCTGATTGGTCATCAGAAATAATCGTGGGAATAACGGTTTCTAATCTATAAGCCAAAACTTTAGCCAAGATCTTTACATCAACATTGAGCAAAGAAATCGGCCTATACGAGGAACACTCTGTTGGGTCTTTACCCTTTTTTAATAGAAGAATAATAGATGCCTCATTAAAAGAGAGTGGCAATTTGCCGTAATTAAACGAGTCAGATAATACTGAAAGTAACTGAGGAGAAAGAAGTGAAGAGAATGATTTATAAAATTCTACAGGGAACCCATCAGGTCCAGGAGATTTCCCTGAGGACAGTGCAGAAATTGCAAAAGATATTTCTTCTGATGATATAGGCGCATTAAGTTTGGCTTTAAAATCGGATGAAAGTGAAGGAATATTCAGATTATTTAAAAATTGATCAACAGAGATATTGTCATTCAAAGATTCAGAGGAATAAAGCCGAGAATAAAAATGTTTAAATGCGTCATTAATTTCTAAATGATCCGATGTAGAGTCTCTGTTCTCCTTCCAGATCTTTGTAATATGTTGTTTGGCTTTGGAATGCCTCAGCTGATTGGCTAGAAATTTACCAGATTTATCACCATGAATGTAAAAGCGACTCTTACTTTCAAGAAGTTGGCGTTCGACAGGTTGAGTAGACAAAAGATTAAATTTAGTTTGGAGTTCTACATGCTTCTTGTATAATTCAGGGTTCTTAGTTTGAGCATACAGTTGATCCAATTCTTTAATCTGGTTAATGAGGTCTAATCGATCTGCACAGGACCTTCTGTTGAGATTTGCTGTGTAAGAGATTATTTGACCCCTCATATGTGCTTTCATGGCATCCCAGACAATCTGGGATGACACTTCAGGTGATGTATTAGTGTTAAAATAAAAGGTTATCTGATCCTTAATAAATTTTAGAAAATCATCATCCGATAATAAAGTCAAATCGAACCGCCAGTGTTTATTCCTCTGAGGGAGACCAGGAAAGTTTAAAGAGAGAGTAATTGGGGCATGGTCAGAAATCAGTATACTCTGATAGTCACAAGAGTAGGCAAATGGAATAAGTTGGTTATTGAGTAAGAAATAGTCAATTCTAGTGAAGGTATGGTGAACATGTGAAAAAAAAGAATAATCTCTCTCAGTAGGATGAAGGAAACGCCATATATCAGAGATACCAAAATTAGAGAGAAACGATTGGATAGCTAAGGCAGATTTAGTAGGTGGTCTAGTAACAGAGGACGATCGATCCAAATTAGGATCTAACCAACAGTTGAAGTCACCGCCCAGTATAAGAGAGTATGAGTTTATGTCTGGTAGTGAGGGAAAAAAACGTTCAAAAAATTAACATCATCAAAGTTGGGGGCATACAGGTTTGCTAGTACAACTTTAGTGTTATATAGTTTACCAGAAACAATAATAAAACGGCCATTTGTATCAGATATTTTATTATGGAGTTCAAAAGGAATATTTGAGTTAATAAGGATGGAGAACCCCCCTAGCTTTAGCGGCAAAGGATGAATGAAAATGCTGACCCACCCACTTTGACAGAAGCCGGGAGTTATTAAAACAACGTATATGAGTTTCTTGAAGGAAAGCAATGTCAGCTTTGAGTTGTTTAATATGTGAGAATACCTTCCTCCTTTTAACAGGGTGATTCAATCCCTTTACATTCCAGCTCACAAATTTAAGTGCACTAGCCATTATCAATTACTAATGCATAAAAGTTAGCAGGCATATAAAAAGTCAAGCAATACAATAACAGTCTGGGAGCAGAAATGTAAACAAAGATTCGTAAAATCAAAACATAAACATGTCCTGAGCAATAAAGGAAAACAATAAATACAGAGAGTGATGTTAGAACTGGAAAATCCACCCCATCCACACAACCCAAAACTAGTCGGCTACCAAAAAAAGCAGCTAGTTCTACCAAAAAAATTAACCCAAATATAACTTATACTGTGTCATTAACAGCAGTTCCATATAAATACTATAGCAAATGGTAACTAGTTTATGCACTAGAAAACATAACTACAAATTGGAACATCTTCTGCAGAAATATAAAACTTAATACAAAGAAAAACAGAAGAAAACCAAAACTAACCTACCCGCAAAAAATTATAGAAGGTTAAAGGAAGAGAAAAGGAAAAAAAGGGAGGAAGGGGAAAATTGTAGATTCAAGGAGAGTACTTATCAACCATTTACAGAGAAGAAAAAAAAATATCAAAAATAAAAAAAGTGAAAAAAAATAATATATAAAAAAATAAAAATAATCAGCAGTTAAACTGTGAATCAACCAACAGGGAGGCCTTCAATAAAGACTTCAAACCTCCAAAACAAGGAGTAGGTATGGAGGAGATGTCAGGGTTAAGATTTTACTCAGAGAGTGGTGAGTGTGTGGAGGCAATGGTGGTGGAGGCGGATACAATAGGGTCTTTTAAGAGACTTTTGAATAGGTACATGGAGCTTAGAGAACTAGAGGGCTATTGGTAGGCCTAGTAATTTCCAAGGTCAGGACATGTTCGGCACAACTTTGTGGGCCAAGCGGCCTTTATTGTGCTGTAGGTTTTCTATGTTTCTAAATACCCTCACCCTATCACCCCCCCCCCCCCACCTTTTGCAGTGATTGCTCCCACTGTGATTCCCTTGTCCATCTGTCCCTTCCCACTAATCTTCCTCCTGCCACTTATCCCTACAAGTAGCCAAAGTGCTACTCCTGCTCACTCACCCCTGTTCAGGGCCCCAAACAGTCCTTCCAGGTGAAGCAGCACTTCACTCATGAATTTGTTGGGGTTGTCTATGATGTCCGGTTATCTCGATGTGGCCTCTTCTACATTGGTCATAAACTGGGGGACTGCTTCATCAAGCACCTCTGTTCCATCAGCCCAAAATGGAGCTTCCCAATGGCCAAACATTTTAAGGGTTTTGGCTAGAAGCATCAACTGTTTACTCTTTTCCATAGATGCTGCCTGGCCTGCTGAGTTCTTCCAGAATTTTGTATGTGTTTCTTGGATTTCTAGCATCTGCAGATTTCCTTGTGTTTGTGATTTTAATTCCCATTCCCATTCTGACAAGATGAGGCCGCCCTCAGGGTGGAGGAGTAACACCTTATATTCCATCTGAATAGCCTCCAATCTGATGGTGGCATGAATAGAGATTTCTACTTTTGGTAAGATATTTTTCTCTCCCCCTCACTTCCCTATTCTACACTCTGGCCTCTCACCTCTTCTCAGCAGCTGATCACCTCCCCTGGGGTCCTCTCAGCCTTTTCTTTCTCCTATAGTCCATTCTCCTCTCCTATTAGATTCCTTCTTCTCTATCCCTTTATCTTTCCTATCCACATGGTTTCACCTATCACCTTCCAGATATCCTCCTTCCCCTCCCCACATTTTTTTATCTAGCATCTTCTCCTTTCCAGCCCTGTAGAAGAGTCTTGACCCGAAATGTCGACTGTTAATCAAGTCAAGACAAGTCATTTTTTATTGCCATTTCGACTGTAAACTGCTGGTACAGTACACAGTAAAAACGAAACAACGTTCCTTCAGGACCATGGTGCTACATGAAACAACACAAAACTACACTAGACTATGTGAGACAACTCAAGGCTAAACTAGACAATGTAAAAACAACACAAAAACTACACTAGACTACAGACCTACAGAGGACTACATAGTGCACAAAACAGTATAGGGCAGTACAATAGGGAAGTGTTTTATGAGGGGTGCGTGGGGTCCTTCACAATGCTGTTAGCTTTGAGGGTGCAGCATGTGGTGTAAATGTCTGCAATGATGGGAACAGAGACCCCGATAATCTTCTTAGTTGACCTCACTTTCTGCTGCAGAGCCTTGTGATCCGAGGTGGTGCAATTCCTGAACCAGGTAGTGATGCAGCTGCTCAGGTTGCTCTTGATATATCTTCTGTAGAATGTGGTGAGGATGGGGGGTGGGAAATGGACTTCTCTCAGCCTTTGCAGAAAGTAGAGATGCTGCTGGGCTTTCTTGTTTATGGAGCTGGTGTTGAGGGACCAGGTGAGATCCTCCGCCAGGTGAACACCAAGAAATTTGGTGCTGGTAATGATTTCAATGGAAGAGCTGTCAATATTCAGCAGAGAGTAGTCACTCCATGCTCTCCTGAAGTCAACAACCATCTCTTTTGTTTTGTTCACATTTAGAGATAGGTTGTTGGCTCTGCACTAGTCCATTAGGTGCTGCACCTCTTCTCTTTATGCTGTCTCATCATTCTTGCTGATGAGACCCACCATGGTTGTGTCATCAGCAAACTTGATGTTGTGATTCAAGCTGTGTATTGCTGCACAGTCGTGGGTCAGCAGAGTGAACAGCAGTGGACTGAGCACACAGCCCTGGGGGCCCCTGTGCTCATTTTGATGGTGTTGAAGCTGCTACACTCAATCTGGACTGACTGAGGTCTCCCAGTCAGGAAGTCTAGGATCCAGTTGCAGAGGGTGGTGTTCAGGCCCAGTAGTTTCAGCTTTCCAATCAGGTGCTGAGGAATGATTGTGTTGAATGCTGAACTGAAGTCTGTGAACAGCATTCAAACGTATGTGTCTTTTTTGTCCAGGTGGGTGAGGGCCAGATGGCGATGGCATTGTCTATTGAGTGGTTGGGACAATACACGAACTACAGGGGGTCCAGTGAGGTGGGTAGCAGGGTCTTGATGTGCCTCGTGACGAGCTTCTTGAAATACTTCATGATGATGGATGTGAGTGCAACGTGACAGTAGTCGTTGAGGCAGAACACTGAAGATGGTGGCGGCTTTGAAGCACGTTGGAACAACAGCGCTGCACAGGGAAATGTTGAAGATGTCAGTGAGAACATCTGCCAACTAGTCTGCACACCCTCTGTGCACTCTGCCAGGAATATTGTCTGGTCCAGCAGCCTTCTGTGGGTTGACCCTGCACAGGGTTCTCCTCACATCAGCCACGGTGAGGCACAGCACCTGGTCATTTGTAGGAGGAGTGGTCTTCCTCACCACCACGTCATTTTTCACCTCAAAATGAGCATAGAAGTTGTTCAACTCATCTGGGAGGGAGGCATCACCAGCACAGGCATGTGATATTGTCCTGTAGTTGGCAATGTCCTGAATGCCCTTCCACATGTGCCGCGTGTCGCTGCTACCACCATACCAGACAGCATATCCCCCTTGAACCTATCCCTTTTCACATTCAATGAATGCCCTTTGGTATTAGACATCTCAACCCTGGGAAACAGATACTCCCTATCTACTCTATCTATGCAGATGTCAGTACCTCCAGTTGAACTATCTTCTTGTGTGTTTCCCCATTGCCATCAGTCTGTGGTTTTGTATTGCCATGTGCTCTTGTTTATTTTCATTCCCCATGTGCTCCTGTCCCTGTTCCTGTTCTACTCCAGCCCCTGTATTACTGAGTATTCTGCCTCTCACCTGTTTCTCATTATTACCTGTTTTGTTGCCACTTGTGTCTCATTGTGCTCCACCTATCATCTGCCTCTCTATTTATTGCTCAGTGTATTTTAGTCCGGTGTTTTCACCTGTTTATTGCCAGATTGTGCCAGTGAGTTTTTCTGAGCCTTTCCAGCAGTTGTATCTGAACTCTGTCTATCTGAATATTGACTCTGCCTGTTTCCCAATTCTAGTTTTTGGATTTCTCTGGAACTTTTGATCTCCACCTGAACTTTGATCCTGACTTTGTTGCCCCTCTGGATTTGCTATTCAGTAAATATCACAGTGCGCACTGTAGTTGGTCTGTGATTGGGTCCCTGCTTCAGGGCACTGACAGCAGGTCATAATCTTATAAACGTCTATCAGATCTCCCCTCAGCCTCCGGTGCTCCAGAGAAAAAACCCAGGTTTATGCTACCTCTCATGACAGCATATCGTCAAGTCAACTTTTATAGTCATTTCGACCATAACTGCTGGTACAGTGCATAGTAAAAATGAGACAACATTTTTCAGGACCATAGTTTACATGACTCAGTACAAAAACTAGACTGAACTACGTAATTTTAAAAAAACACAGAAAGCTATACTAGACTACAGACCTACACTGGACTGCATAAAGTGCACAAAAACAGTACCGACATTACAATAAAAAATAAACAGGACAGTAGGGCAAGGTGTCAGTCCAGGCTTCGGATATTGAGGAGTCTGATAGCTTGGGGGACGAAACTGTTATATAGTCTGGTCGTAAGAGCCCGAATGCTTTGGAGCCTTTTCCCAGATGGCAGGAGGGAGAAGAGATTGTATGATGGATGAATGGGGTCCTTCATTATACTTTTTCCTTTGCGGATGCAGCGTGTAGTGTAAATATCCGTGATGGCGGGAAGAGAGACCCCAATGATCTTCTCAGCTGACCTCACTATCCGCTGCAGGGTCTTGCAATCCGAGATGGTACAATTTCCGAACCAGGCAGTGATGCAGTTGCTCAGGACGCTCTCAATGCAACCCCTGTAGAATGTGATGAGGATGGGGAGGGGGGGGTGGAGATGGACTTTCCTCAGCCTTCATAAAAAGTAGAGATGTTGCTGGGCTTTCTTTGCTATAGAGCTGGTGTTGAGGGACCAGGTGAGATTCTCCGTCAAGTGAACACCAAGAAATTTGGTGCTCTTTACGATCTCTACCAAGGAGCCATCGATGTTCAGCAGGGAGTGGTCGCTCTGTGCCCTCCTGAAGTCAACAACCATCTCTTTTGTTTTGTTCACATTAAGAGACAGGTTGTGGGCTCTGCACCAGTCTGTTAGCCGCTGCACCTCCTCTCTGTAAGTTGACTCGTCGTTCTTGCTGATGAGACCCACCACGGTGGTGTCATTGGTGAACTTGATGATATGGTTCGAGCTGTGTGTTGCAGCACAGTCATGGGTCAGCAGAGTGAACAGCAGTGGACTGAGCATACAACCCTGTGGAGCCCCCGTGCTCAGTGTGATGGTGTTGGAGATGCTGCTCCTGATCCGGACTGACTGAGATCTCCCAGTCAGGAAGTCTAGGATCCAGGTGCAGACTGTTCAGGCCCAGTAGGCTCAGCTTTCCAATCAATTTCTGAGGGATGATTGTGTTGAATGCTGAACTAAAGTCTATGAACAGCATTCGAACGTACGTGTCTTTTGTGTCCAGGTGGGTTAGGGCCAGGTGGAGGGTGGTGGCAAAGGCATCATCTGTCGAGCGGTTGGGACTGTACGCAAACTGCAGGGGGTCCAGTGAGGGGGCAGCAGGGTCTTGATATGCCTCATGACAAGCCTCTCAAAACACTTCATGATGATGGATGTAAGTGCAATGGGACGGTAGTAATTTAGGCAGTACACTGAAGACTTCTTCGGCACAGGGACAATGGTGGCGGCCTTGAAGCACATTGGAACGGTGGCGCTGCTCAGGGAGATGTTGAAGACGTCAGTGAGAACATCTGCTAGCTGGTCTGCACATCCTCTGAGCACTCTACCAGGGATGTTGTCTGGTCCAGCAGCCTTCCGTGGGTTGACCCTGCACAGGGTTCTTCTCACATCAGCCATGGAGAGACACAGCACCTGGTCATTCACAGGAGGGGTGGACTTCCTCGCTGCCACGTCATTTTCCACCTCAAACCGGGCGTAGAAGTTATTCAGTGCATTTGGGAGGGAGGCATCACGTGCACAGTCAGGTGATGTTGTCTTGTAATTGGTGATGTCCTGGAAGTAACTACGGATTAGCTTTGCCCCTCTGATGGCTCGGGACAGTTTAGCCCTTGCTGTTGTTAAAACCCTTGCTGTTGCCTTGTCGCCTGCTCTGAAAGTGGAGTCATGGGACCTCAGCAGCGCATGCACCTCTGCGGTCATCCATGGCTTCTGGTTAGAGCATGTAGTGATGGTCCTGGACATGAGTAACATCATCAGTGCACTTGCTGATGTAGCTGGTCACTGATGCTGTGTACTCCTCTAAGTTGGTAGAGTCGCCATCGGTTGCAGCCCCCCTGAACATGTGCCAGTAAGTGTGTTCAAAGCAGTCTTGAAGAGCAGAGATGGCTCCTGCTGGCCAGGTTTTCACCTGCTTCTGAACTGGTCTGGAGCGCCTGACGAGCGGTCTGTATGCTGTGATTAGCATAACAGAGATGTGGTCTGAGTATCCAAGGTGGGGGCGGGGCTGTGCCCAGTACGCGTCAGGGATGTTTGTGTAAACCAGGTCCAATGCGTTCTTCCCCCCCGTTGCAAAGTCCACATATTGATGGAACTTGGGGAGCACTGACTTAAGGTTCGCGTGGTTAAAATCTCCGGCGACAATAAACAGACCATCAGGATGTGCGTTCTGCAGTTCGCTAATAGCCCCGTACAGTTCACAGAGCGCCTCCTTAGCATTAGCGCTGGGGGGAATGTAGACACCGAATACAAGGACAGAGATGAATTCCTGTGGCAAATAAAATGGTCTGCATCGAACTGCCACAAACTCCACTAACAATGAGCAATGTCTGGAAACCAGCACAGAGTTCTTACACCATTCCGTGTTTATGTAAACACAGACACCGCCACCCTCTAAACTGAGCAGCATCCTGGTACACTTCCTACCGTGGGGCTCCAGAATTGGATGCAATACTCCAGATGTGGCTAACCAGAATTTTATAAAGTTGCAACATAACCTCTTAACTTTGAAGTCTGTGTCTCAACTAATAGAAGGAAGCATTACATAAGCCTTCTTAACCACCTTACTGACCTGTCCAGCCACTTTCAAGGAGCTATGAACTTGGATCACAAGATCACTCTGCTCTTTGTCAAACATCTTACTAAAAACCCAGGTAGACAATATCCAGTGCCCTAACCTAATCAATCTCTCTTGTCACATAGGGTCACATATAAGGTGACATCAGGTCAGAGAATGCTGAATCTTTGTGGGTGGAGTTAAGAAACTGCAAGGGTTAAAAAAAACAATTATGGGAATCACATATAGGCTTCCAAATAGTGGGCAAGATGTGGGGTTGAGATTACAAAGGAAGCTGGAAAAGGCCTGTAATAAGGACCACAATTGTAATGAGGGACTTCAATATGCAAGGGGATTGGGAAAATCAGGTTAGTATCAGATGGCAAGAGATGGAATTTGTTGAATGCCTATGAGATTGGTTTTTAAAGCACTTTGTGCTCAAGCCTACTGGGGAAAGGCTATCTTAGATTGGGTATTGTATAAATAACCCAGATCTTATTAGTCAGCTTAACATAAAGGAACTCTTAGGAGGCAGTGATCATGATATGATTGAATTCATACTACAATCTGAGAGGGAGAAGCACAAATCACATGTATCAGTAATGCAATGGAATAAAGGGAATTACAGAGGCAAGAGAGGAGCTTGCCCAGGTGGTTTGGAGTGGGATATTGGTGGGGCTGATGGCAGAACAGAGGTGGCTGAACTTTCTGGGAATAGTTCACAAGGTGCAGGATAGGTATATTCCATAGACAAATTTGTTTTCAGATGGCAGGTGTAGGCAACTATAGATGTCAAGGGAAGTTAAGGACTATATAAAAGGCAAGGAAAGAGCATATAAGGTAGCAAAAAGAAGTGGGAAGTTGGATGATTTGGAAGTTTTTAAAATCCAAAAGAAGGCAACTAAAAAAGCAATAAGAAGGGAAAAGATGAAATATGAGGGCAAACTAGCCAATAATATAAAGCAAGGTGCTAAAAGTTTTTTCAGTTATATAAAGAATAAAAGGGAGATGTGAGTTGATATTGGACCACTGGACAATGATGCTGGTGAGGTAGTAATGGGGGACAGAAATAGCAGGTGAACTTAATAAGTAGTTCAGTCTTTATTATGGAAAACACTAGCTGTTTGCCAGAGGTCAGTGAGTGTCAGAGAGCTGGAGTGAGTGCCATTGCTATTGCAAAGGGAAAAGTGCAAGGCAAACTCAAAGGTCTTAAGATGGATAAGTGATCTGGACAAGATGGGCTATCCCAGAGTCCTGAAAGAGGTTGCTGAAGAGATAATGGATAAAACCATAAGACATAGGAGTATAATTAGGCCACTCAGCCCATCCAGTCAGCTCTGCCATTCCATCTTTGCTGAACCTGGATTCCACTCAAACCCACACAACTGCCTTCTTGCCATATCCTTTGATGCCCTGACCAATCAGGGCACCATCAACTTCTGCAGATGATACAAAGATAGGTGGAGGGGTAGATAGTGCTGAGGAAGCACTGCAATTACAGCAAGACTTAGACAAGTTGGAAGAATGGGCAAAAATGTGGCAGAAGGAATACAGTGTTGGGAGATGTATGATTATGTGTTTTAGTAAAAGGGACAATAGTGCAGACTATTATCTAAATGAAGAGAATATTCAAGCAACAGAAGTGCAAAGGGACTTGGAACTCCTCGTGCAAGACTCCCAGAAGGTTAACTTGCAGATTGAGTCTGTGGTAAAGAAGCCAAATGCAATGTTAGCATTTATTTCAAGGGGAATAGAATACAAAAACAAGAAGATAATGCTGAAGCTTTATAAGACACTAGTCAGGCCACACTTGGAGTATCGTCAACAGTTTTAGGCCCCATATCTCAGAAAGGATGTATTGTCATTGGGGAGAGTTCAGCGGAGGTTCACAAGGATGATTCTGGGAATGAAAGGGTTAACATAGGAAGAGTGTTTGGCAGCTTTAGGCCTGTACTCACTAGAATTTAGAAGAATGTGTGGGGATCTCATTGACCTACTGAACGTTGAAAGGATTAGATAAGGTGGTTGTGGAGAGGATGTTTCCTATGATGGGGGTATCCAGAACTAGAGAGCAGAGCCTCAAAATGGAGGGGTGACCTTTTAGAACAGAAGTAAGGAGGAATTTTTTTTAGCCAGAGAGTAGTAAATTTGTGGAATGCTCTACCTCAGACTGTGGTGGAGAGCCGTGGGTATACCATGAATATTTTTATAGCAGAAGTTGATAGATTCCTCATTGGTCAGGGCATCAAGGATCAGAGGGCATGTGTATGGGGTTGAATGGTATCCGGAATCAGTCATGATGAAATAGGAGTGCAAACGCAATGGGCTGAATGGACAAATTCTGCTCCTATGTCTATGGTCACCTTGTCAAAAAACTCAGTCAAGTTGATAAGACAAGGTCTGCCACGCATAAGGCCATGCTTACTCTCCCTAATTCAGCCATGAGTTTCCAGATGCTCATGTATCCTATCCCTATGACTTTTCTGCAGCAATTTCCCTACAACTGACGTGAGACTCGTTGGTCAATAGTTTGCAGGAATAGTTCCCTTGCTCCCTTCTTAAATAGAGTTACAACATTAACCACTCCGTAGTCCTCTGGGTCCTTGCCTATGGCTAGAGAGGACATGAAGTTACTGGTCAAGGCCCCAGCAATCTTGTATCTTCCTTCCTATTTTGCATATGATACCTCATTTATTCCCCTGAAGACATTCTAAACTTTTATAAGATAATCCCTCAGTCACATTCACTCCAGAAAAAGAGTTCTGTCTATATCTCAAGCCCTCTAGCCTTGGTAACATCTTTGTGAATCTTTTCAGCACCCTCTCTAGCTCAATCATATTCTTCCTATAACATGGTGACCAGAATTGCACATAATATTCCAGGTGTGGTCTTAGCAATCTCCATACAGTAACATTACATCCTGATTCTTGCACTCGCTGTCCCAAGCAGTGAAGGTCAATATGCCATGTGGATTCTGGCTTCTTTATCATCCTATGCATTGTTACTCTCAGGGAACTAAGTACTTGTACCTCAAGGTCCTTCTATTTTAGCACATTCCTCAGGGCCCTCCCATTCACTGTACTTGTTCTACCTGGTTTAATTTCCCAAAATGCATCACCTTGCACTTGTCTGAGTCAAATTTCATATGCCATTCCTTTGCCCAATTTCCCATTTTAACTTGATCATATTTTAACCTTAGACAACTTTCTTCACTGTCTACCATGCAGCCAATCTTGGCGTCACCTGCAAACTTATTTTCTGCCTACATATTCAATCCAAATTGTTAATAAAGGTGATAAACATCACGGTGCCCAGCACAGATCCTAGCAGCACACCACTGGTTACAGGCTTGCAACCTTCCACTACCAACTTCTGATTCATTTCACCAACCCAATGTTGTATCCATTTGGCTAGCTCACCCCAGATTCTATGTGATCTTATTTTCCATGTAGGTCCTGGTCAAAGGCTTTTGTAAATCTGATGTAGGATAACATCTTCTGCTCAACCCTTGTCATTCTCCTATCACCTGATTTAAAAAAAAAATCATGAGATGCAATTTTCCATAAAAATTCCCTAGCCAGTCAAAGAATCATAGTCATTCCTTGTCTTTCCAAATACAGGTTGATCCATTCTCTTAGAATGTCCTCCATTACTATCCCAACATTGTTAGCTCACTGGCCTTTGTGTTTGCAGCTCATCTTAAATAAAAACAAGTTAGTCGCAATCTCAGTTCTTCACCAATGAATAATAATACAAAAATCTCTGCCAAGGCCCCAGTAGTTCCTTTGTGTTCCTTTCAACAATATCCTAGAGTATGTCAGGCCCTGGGGACCTGTCCACTATTATGCTCTCCAAAATCACAACACCTTTTCTTTTATAAAGTCAATACATTTCTGAACATCACTGTTCTCTGTATTCCCTGAGCTTCTGCATGTTAAATATAAACAAGAAGAATTGATTGAAGATTAACATCTCCTGTAGTCTAAACATAGACAATCACACTGATGCTCATAGGAACCTACTCACTCCCATTACCCTTTTGCTATTATTATAGAAACGTTTAGGATTTTGGTGTAGATATCTTTTTTTTTCTATGTTGCCCTTCTGATACCTTTCTAAAGTAATTGCTGCACCTGCTATACACCTGTAGGCAGGTAGAGTGAAACTGTTCACCCAGTATAACATTCTGATGCTGTTATTTCTATTTAGGGTCCTAGTCATAAAGTGCACAGACGGGTACTTCAGTCCACTATGCCCTGCCAATTATGTCCATTTAGTGCCATTTAATTTCTAGGCATACATTTCAATTTTTCAATCGTCATCTGAGGTTGCTGGCTCGTAAATTTAGTGTTTTTCTACTGCTATTTTTCCTAATTTCCTACTGTTTCTCAACTACCTGGATTATTTGTCCTTCATTGCACCACAGCCCACTTCATCCACCTGCAAACCTACCCTTTAAGCAATACTTTCCAGATCTTCATCAGGACATTGATTCTGAATTTTTCATCCTCTTAATGAGGCATATAAATTCCAAGGTGTAGTCCTGAGAATAAGACACAATGGCTCAGCCGCCTTCAGTGCATATTGTAGGTTGAAGTCATGAACATGTGGCCTAGCTGAATGTAAGAAATATTTGAATTGAATTGACTTTATTACTTACATCCTTCATATACTTGAGTAAAACTCTTTACATTACGTCTCCATCTAAATATGCAATGTGCAATTTATGGTAACTTATAATAAATAGTGTGTACAACAGGACAGTTAATATAACATAGAAATACAGTTGCATCAGCATGAATTGAGCAGTCTGATGGCCTGGTGGAAGAAACTGTTCTGGAGCCTGTTGGTCCTGGCTGTTGTGCTACTGTATAGTTTCCTGGATGGTAGCAACTGGAACAGTTTGTGGTTGGTGTGACTTGGGTCCCCAATGATCCTTTGGGACCTTTCTGTACACCTGTCTTTGTAAATGTCCTGAATAGTGGGAAGATCACATCTACAGATGCACTGGGCTGTCAACACCACTCTCTGCAGAGTCCTCCTGTGATTGAGGGAAGTACAGTTCCCATACCAGGCAGTGATGCAGCCAGTCAGGATGCTCTCAGTTGTGCCCCTGTAGAAAGTACTTAGAATTCGGGGGCCCATACCAAACTTCCTCAACCATCTGAGGTGAAAGAGGTGCTGTTGTGCCTTTTTTACCACACAGCCGGTATGTACAGACCATGTGAGATCCTGGGTGATGTGGATGCTGAGTATCTTGAAGCTGTTTACCCTCTCAACCCCAGATCAATTGATGTCAATGGGGGTTAGCCTGTCTCCATTCCTCCTGTAATCCACAACCAGCTCCTTTGTTTTTGTGACATTGAGAGAGCAGTAGAGAAGGAATCAACCCCCTGATTTACTGCAAATCAGAAAGAAATATTGAGGCTCTGGTTCTCAGATGAAGGAGAAAGAATGCTAGAGGGTTGAAAGTAAAGGAGAACCTGTGAAAACTGAAAGAAATGTCATTGATGCTCCACTTGTTCTTGCTATAATGGCAGTTTCTATCTCTACCCACACAGGGCTGAAGAAAGTGTGCAAAGGCCTGAGGAGGTGGACAGCATTGCCCACCCTGACTGATTATGCCACAGAGAAAGGGCCGAGGCCACCGGATTATGGACTCCTGCACAAACCACTGAAGAAATCATTTAATACTCATGAAGACCGACAAGTAATGCGCAACATGGTCACAGAGTGGATTAAAGCTTGGCGTATGTGTAAGTTTAGTGTACAGAAGGAATTTGGGAAATTATCTTGCTAGTTTTGCCTGTTTCATTCACCCATATTAATGTTTGTGAGGGCACTGATTATACATTCCACGAGCACTGGCTTCTGGGTTTCTTTCCCATTAATTGGATCCAGCTCACAAAATGTGTGATTGTATCACATAAGTTTATGAGAATGGTCACAGAAAGAACAATGTGTCTTGTTTCTGATATCTAACATGATTAAGGCACCAGATGACAGAAGAACCAAGGAGCGTGGTCGGTTATTATCACAATGTGATAGCTTCAAGGACTAACATGTTCCAGATTTTTTTCTAAACTAAGTGAAATCTGATGTTCCCTTACAAGCTTTTGCAAATTTATACACTGGAGCCTCCTTACCAGGCTGTGATACACCCGTGAAAATGCTCATCTATAGAGATTTGCAAGGGTACTTACTGACGTATCCAATTTCTTCAGACTCCTGATAAAAGTAGGGCTGCTGGAATGTCTTCTGTGTGATTGCATCAATGTGTTTTGTCTGAGATAGATTGTCTGAGATGTTGATGGCAAACGACTTGAATCTGCTTTCCCTTTTCACCACTGACCCCTCCATGAGGACCGATAGGGGTGCTCTGACAACCCTCGCTTCTTGAAATCCGCAATGTTTTAAAAATGAAACATTGGGAGTGAAGAATTTGTGTCCTATTAAGATTAAAGGTAAAGCTAATGGTTATGAAAGGATATTGAGACTCTGGTGAAAAGGAGACGGTGCATGTCAAGATAGATACTTTGGATCAAATGAGGTGCTTGAGTATAAGAAATGCCAGAGAAACATAGAAAAACATAGAAACATAGAAAACCTACAGCACAATACAGGCACTTCGGCCCACAAAGTTGTGCCAAACATGTCCCTACATTAGAAATTACCCATAGTGTTACCCATACTGTTTTTCTAAGCTCCATGTACCTATTCAAAAGTCTCTTAAAATACTTGTACCTGCCTCCACCACCGTTGCTGGCAGCCCATTCCACGTGCTCACCACACTCTGCGTTTAAAAACTTACCCCGACATCTCCTCTGTAACTACTTCCAAGCACTTTAAACCTGTGCCATCTTGTTGCAGCCATTTCAGCCCTGGGAAAAAGCCTCTGACTATCCACATGATCAATGCCTCTCATCATCTTATACACCTCTATGAGGTCACCTCTCATCCTCCATCGCTCCAAGGAGAAAAGGCCGAGTTCACTCAACCTGTTTTCATAAGGCATATTCCCCAATCCAGGCAACATCCTTGTAAATCTCCTCTGCACCCTTTCTATGCTTCCCACATCCTTCCTGTAGTGAGGCGACCAGAACTGAACACAGTACTCCAAGTGGGGTCTGACCAGGGTCCTATATAGCTGCAACATTACCTCTCAGCTCCTAAATTCAATTCCATGATTTCTGCAGGCCAAAACACTGTATGCTTTCTTAGCCACAGAGTCAACCTGTGCAGCTGCTTTGAGCGTCCTATGGACTTGGACCCCTAGATCCCTCTGATTCTCCACACTGCCAAGAGTCTTATCATTAATACTATATTCTGCCATCATATTTGACCTACCAAAATTAACCACTTCACACTTATCTGTGTTGAACTCCATTTGCCACTCCTCATCCCAGTTTTGCGTCCTATCAATGTCCCGCTGTAACCTCTGACAGCCCTCCACACTATCCACAACACCCCCGACCTTAGCGTCATCAGCAAACTTACTAACCCATCCCTCCACTTCCTCATCCAGATCATTTATAAAAATCACGAAGAGTAACGGTCCCAGAACAGATCCCTGAGGCACACCACTGGTCACCAACCTCCGTGCAGAATATGACCAGTCTACAACCACTCCATGGGCAAGCCAGTTCCAGATCCTCAAAGCAATGTCCCCTTGGATCCCATGCCTCCTTACTTTCTCAGTAAGCCTTGCATATGGGGTACCTTATCAAATGCCTTGCTGAAATCCATATACACTACATCTTCTGCTCTTCCTTCATCAATGTGTTTAGTCACATGCTCCACCAACCACTGAAGTAAGACTCACTGGTCTATAATTTCCTGGGCCAGCTCTACTACCTTTCTTGAATAAGGGAACAATATCTGCAGCCCTCCAATCCACCGGAACCTCTCCCATCCTCATTGATGATGCAAAGATCATCGCCAAAGACTCAGCAATCTCCTCCCTCACCTCCCACAGTAGCCTGGGGTACATCTCATCCAGTCCCGGTAACTGATCCAACTTGATGCTTTCCAAAAGCTCCAGCAAATTCTCTTAATATTCTACATGCTCAAGCTTTTCAGTCCGCTGTAAGTCATCACTACAATCACCAAGATCCTTTTCCATAGTGAATACGGAAGTAAAGTATTCATTAAGTACCTCTGCTATTTCCTCCGGTTCCATACACACTTTCCCACTGTCACACTTGATAGGTCCTATTCTTTCACGTCTTATCCTCCTGCTCTTCACATACTTGTAGAATGCCTTGGGGTTTTCCTTAATTCTGCCTGCCAAGGCTTTCTTATGACCCCTTCTGCCTCTCCTAATTTCCTTCTAAGCTCCTTCCTATTAGCCTTATAATCTTTTAGATCTCTAATATTACCTAGTTCTCTGAACCTTTTGTAAGCTTTACTTTTCTTCTTGACTAGATTTACTACAGCCTTTGTACACCACAGTTCCTGTACCCTACCATAACTTCTCTGTCTCATTGGAACTCCAGACAAATATCCCCTAAACATTTGCCACATTTCTTCTGTACCTTTCCCTGAGAACATCTGTTCTGAAGTTAAGCTTCCAAGTTCCTGCCTGATAGCCTCATAATTCCCCTTACTCCAATTAAACGGTTTTCTAACTTGTCTGTTCCTATCTCTCTCCAATGCTATTGTAAAGGAGATAGAATTATGATCACCATCTCCAAAATGCTCTCCCACTGAGAGATCTGACACCTGACCAGGTTCATTTCCCAATACCTGATCAAGTACAGTCTCTCCTCTTGTAGGCTTATCCACATATTGTGTCAGGAAACCTTCCTGAACACACCAAACAAACTCCACACCATCTAAACCCCTTGCTCTAGGGAAATGCCAATTGATATTTGGGAAATTAAAATCTCCCACCACGACAACTCTGTTATTATTGCACCTTTCCAGGATCTGTATCTGAACACGAGAGTTTCTCAAAAATTTCTACAGATATACAGTGGAGAGTATTTTAAGGGGTTACATCATTGTCTGGTATAGACAAGCCACTACACAGGATTAGAAACATAACATAACATATAACACAGCACGGAAACAGGCCATCTCGGCCCTCCTAGTCCATGCCGAACTCTTAATCGCACCTAGTCCCACCTACCCACACTCAGCCCATAACCCTCCACTCCTTTCCTGTCCATATACCTATCCAATTTTACTTTAAATGACACAGCTGAACTGGCCTCTACTACTTCTACAGGAAGCTCATTCCACACAGCTATCACTCTCTGAGTAAAGAAATACCCCCTCGTGTTTCCCTTAAACTTCTGCCCCCTAACTCTCAAATTATATCCTCTTGTTTGAATCTCCCCTCCTCTCAATGGAAACAGCCTATTCACGTCAACTCTATCTATCCCTCTCAAAATTTTAAATACCTCGATCAAATCCCCCCTCAACCTTCTACACTTCAATGAATAGAGACCTAACTTGTTCAACCTTTCTCTGTAACTTAAGTGCTGAAACCCAGGTAACATCCTAGTAAATCGTCTCTGCACTCTCTAATTTATTGATATCTTTCCTATAATTCGGTGACCAGAACTGTACACAATATTCCAAACTTGGCTTTACCAATGCCTTGTACAATTTTAACATTACAAAAAGCTGCAAAAAGTTGCCATCTCCAAAATAGACACTAGCCTCTCCAGCATCAAGGACGTCTTCAAAAGGTGATGACTTAAATGAGTGACATCCATCATTTAAGACCCTCATCACCCAGGACATGCCTTCTTTTCATTGCTACCATCAAGGAGGAGGTAAAGGGGTCTGAAGAAACACACTCAATGCTTTAGGAACATCATCTTCCCCACTGCCATCAGATTTCAGAATGGACAATGAGCCCATGTACACTACCTCATTATGTGTTTTTTATTTTTCTGTGTGTGTGTGGGTATACAAGGCTGATTCTGTGAGTTACTCTGGCGGACATTGTGAAAGAGAATACCAAGGATTTCTATAGGTTATCTGAAGAGTAGGGAACAAAATTGGTCTTCTTGAAGATCAGCAAGGTCATCTATGCATGGAGTTAAAAATGATGAGGGAGATCTTTAATTTTTTTGCATCAATATTACTCCAGAGATAGACACAGAGACTATAGGATTGAGCAAAAGTACAGTGAAGTCATAGACCATATCCAGAGTATTGAAGCAGAGGTGCTGGCTGTTTTGAGGCAAATTAGGGTGAGTATATCCCCAATGCTTAACAAGATATCCCCCTAGATATTGCGTCAGGCTAATGCATAAATTGCAGGAGCCCTGGCAGAAATATTTAAAATGTCCTTGGTCACAATTGAGGTGCCAGAGGACTGGAAGATAACTAATGTTGTTCTGTTGTTCAAGAAAGGCTTTAAGAATAAGCAGGAATAATGTAACATGTAACAGTATGCATAGCACAGACCCTTCAGCACACAGTATTATACTGACTCTTTAACATACTCCATGATCAATCTAAACTTTCCCTCCAACATTGCCCATAATCCTTCATTTCTCTTTCATCCATACCTCTGATGTATCATTCTCTTTCACTGTTTCCAGTAGTGTGTTCCAGGCGCTCGCTCGCTCGCGCGTGCGTGTGTGGAAAAAAAAATCCTACTTTTGACTTCTCCCCTAAAACGCCACTTATCTTAAAAGAATATCCTCTGGTATCACTGCAGCCCTAGAAAGAAGGGCTGTCCACTTTATATATGCCTCTTACAATCCTTTATACCTCCATCAAGTTGCCTGTCATCCTCCTTTGCTCCAAAGAGAAAATCCTTAGCTTCCTCAACCTTGCCTTTAATCCAGGCAATATCCTGGTAAATCTCATTAAAACTTCCATATCCTTCCTACAATGAGGCAGTCAGAACTGAATACCATACTCCATGTGCGGTCTAATCAGAATTTTATAGAGCTACAACATTACTTTGCAGCTCTTGAACTCAAGCCCTGAATAATGAACACCAACATACACTGCTTTAAACACTCTTATCAATTTGCATAGCAACCTTGAGGGATCTATGGATGTGAACCCCAAGATCTCCCTGCTCCTCCACACTGCTAAGAATCCTACCATTAACCTTGTACTCTGCCTTCAAGTTCGATCATTAAAAGTAAATCGCTTCACATTTTTCCAGATTGGACTGCATTTGTTACTTCTCAGTCTAGCCTTGCATCCAGTGTCTCCCCCCACCCCATTGTATCCTATGACAACCTTGTATACTATTCACAACACACCAACTTCCATGTCAACTGCAAACTCTCTAACCTACCCTTCCACTTCCTCATCTGAGTCATTTATAAAAATTACTAAGAACAGGGGTCCTAGAAGAGATCCCTGCAGACACTACTCATCAAAGACATCCAGGCAAAATACACTTTGCATTCACATGGTTGGTCGTTTCCATAGACTGCATGCCTGATGACTTTCTGGATGAGCATACAATGAGGAAACCTTGCAAATGCCTTACTATTTCCATAAACACCACATCCACTGCTCTCATGAATTTGCTTTGTCACTTCCTCAAAAAAGCCAATCAGACTTGTGAGGCGTGACCTGCCCTTCACAAAGCCATGCTAAGTATCCTTAATCAGACTATTCTCTTCCAAAGGCTTGTAAATCCTGCCCCCAAGAATCTGCTCCTTATGTTTGCCCACTTTTGACATAAATTCTTAATTTTCTTGAACAAAGAAGCAATATTTGCCATCAAATTGTAGTATTTGTTATACTACCATTAAGATTGCTTACTAAGCTATCCCACGCCAACACTTAGGAAAGTCTGATCACCTGGCTGTACTTCTACTCCCTGAGTATAGGTAGGGACGGAAGACTTCAGCACCAGTAGAGAGGATCAAAAAGGTATGGACAAGGGAGGTGGAGGTGTGCTTACACAAGAGGTCTACAGCAGATGTGATCTCATTGGCTCTTAATATGGCCTTGGATCACCTGGACAATACTAACAATTACATCAGGCTGTCATTTATTAACTACAGCTTAATGTTTAACACAATCAATTCTACAGTTCTAAGTTAAAATGTTCCAAAACCTCGGCCTCTGTACCTCCCTCTGCAACTGGATTCTCAAATTCCTCACTGGAAGACCGCAGTTGTGCAGATTGGAAAAACATCTCCACCTCACTGATAATCAGCATCTCAAGGATGTGTGCTTAGCCCACTGCTCTACTCTACACCCATAACTGTGTGGTTAGGGACAGCTCAAATGGCATCTATAAATTTGTTGATGACACAATCATAGTTGGTAGAGCTTCAGATGTTGGCAGGAAGGTGTACAGGAGCAAGGTAATTCAGTCAGTTGAGTGGTATTCCGGCAACAACCTTGCAGTCAAAGTAACTAAGACCAAAGAATTGATTGTGAAACTCAGAAAGGCAACACACACCAGTTCTCATCAAGGGATCAGAAGTTGAAAGGATGAGCGATTTCAAGTTCCTGGGTGCCAACATCTCTGAGGATCACATATTGATGCAGTGACAGAGAAGGCATGACAGCAGCTTTACTGGGGCGTCAAAGTAGCGTAGTGCTTCGCACAAAGTTTTACAGTAGTGGTCACCAACCCGTCGATCGCGATCGACTAGTCGATCTTTGAGACTTTCCCAATAGATCCCGAAAAGAAAAAGGAAAATAAATACACAAATACTGTTGAGAGATTGTTTCTGGGTTGCGGGGTTTTAGTTCCGTTCTTTCTGCCCAGTGCACATGTGTATAGCTCCCCTGCCATGCACTACAATGTACTTTAGTGTCTCCAACCACCAGGCCGCGAGGAAACGATATGAGTCAGCTGCACCTTTCTTCATTCCCTGTCACGCCCACTGTTGAACTCGAATACACACGAGGTCATTACCAAAGTGTGTCAGGGATCATTGGTTGGCCTCGGGTAACCGGCTGCTTTGTGTGGCTGGCGAGAAGTGCCATTGCTACTGGCCTGGAGCGCAGACAGATGGGCGCTGCCTCTAAATCTGTTTAGCACACCAGATGTTTGTGGGGAACCCGGTTCTAAAATATTCACAGACAACCTAATTTAGGCTCAGGGTTTCATAAGCAGCAGAGCAGCTACCTCGCTGCGATCTACTGAAACAAACTTTTGTCGGCCAATAGATCCTATGGGGGGACGGGGGATGGATGTGGGCCTTGTCACACTCCTCACTTAGTCGGTCGGTCGCTCTCTCCGGACTGTGACCGCCGCTTCCCAGCATGGGAGCAACCGCACCTCGCCAAGGCGGCTGGCGGGAGGCTGGAGCTCGGGCCTGGAGGCTGTCTAATGAGGCAATGAAGCCCTCAAAACTGCTTCGGTACCTTGAGTCCAGGTACCCTGCACTTAAAGACAAACCCGTTGAGTTTTTTTCCAGCGGAAAAAATGTGAGCAAGCGGGACAGCAGCTGAGAGCCACATAAACTAAATTGCAGAATAAACTGGACATAAGGAGCCTACTTCGAGTATCGTTGTATTCCAGTCGCGTTTAACACCCTACCCCCCCGTCAGCCAGTCTGTAAGAATATTGTCAAAATTAAACCGGTCCGCGGTGCAAATAAAAGGGTGGTGACCCCTGGTGTTTATACATTATTTCTACTTCCGGGTTGCAAGCTTTTACTTCCGGTCTTTTCTGCCCCGGTGTGCATGCATGTAACTAATCGATTTGGAGTCAATCTTGCCTTTTACTAAGGCCAAGGTAGGGGATCTTGGGCTTAAAAAGGTTGGTGACCACTATTTTACAGTGTCAAGACTGAGGTTCATTTCCCACCGCTGCCTGTAAAGAGTTTGTACAGTCTCCCCGTGACCATGTGAATTTCCTCTGGGTGATCTGGTTTCCTCCCACAGTCCAAAGATGTTGCAGTTAGTAGGTTAATTGGCCATTGTAAATTGTCCCATGATTAGGCTAGGGTTAAATTGAAGGATAGCTGGCTTCTGTGGCCTGGGGGGCTGGAAGGGCCTGTTCTGTGCTGAATCTCAATAAATAAATAAAATTCATTAAGAGTTTGAGGAGATTTGGTCTGTCACCAAATTCATTCGCAAATTTCATAAGATGTACTGTGGAGAACATTCTGACTGGTTGTATCACTGGGGGGGGGGGGCACTGCACAGAATCAAAATTAGCTGCAGAAAGTTGTAAACTCAGTCAGCTTCATCGTGGGGACTATGATGTCTCCCTAGTATCCAGGACATTTTCAAGGAGTGATGCCTCAAAAAGATGGCATCTATCATTAAGGACCCCCATCACCCAGGATATGCCCCCTTCTGGGATATGCCTACCATCAGGGAGAAGGGACAGGATCCTGAAGACGCACACTCAGAGACTCAGGAACAGCTTCTTCATCTCTGCCATCAGATTTCTGAATATGTATTGAATCCATGAACACCACCTCACAACTTTTGTTTTCCTCTTTTGGCATTACTTATTGAACTTTTTAAATATATGTACTTCTCACTGTAATTTACAATTTTGTGTTAGTGTGTATAGCAATGTACTGCTGCCACATAACAACAAATTTCACAATATATGCTAGTGATATTAAGTGTGATTCTGATGCTAAACAACCTCCACATTTCTGCTTTGCATTTCTCTGAAAATATCTGTTCCCATTAAATTCTTGCCTAATACCATCATAATTAGCCCATATCCCATATATCCATGGCTATCCCAACGGTCTGGGATTTGTAGTTACTATGTCCTGAGTTCGCACAGAATAAGCTAATGGACTGGAGCATGTTGAAGTTGAGATCTGTCACCTAATCAGGTTCATTGCTTAGTATTAGATGCAGAATGGCCTCTCTTCTGGTCAGCCTGTCCACAAACTGTGTAAGGAATCTCCCCTGGGTATGCCTAACAAATTCTGTACTATCTATAACTTTTGCAGTAAGGAGTTGCCAATCAATATTAGTGAAGTTGAAGTCACCCATCACAACAACCTTTCTATTTTTTTTACCTTTCCAAAATCTGCCTGCTTTATCTGCTCTTCAATGTCCTTGTTGCTTTGAGGTGGTCCACAGAATAGAGTTCCTTTCCTATGTTGGTAAGCCTGACATCAGCCATGGATAAATGATTGGAAGCTAATCAATGGGAGAGGGCATATAAGTACTTGGATAAACAGGGCCTGGTTAAGGATAGTCAGCATGGCTTTGCGCGTGTTAGGTCATGTCTAACCAATCAAGTAGGTTACCAAGAAGGTTAATGCAATGGCAGTGGATGCTGTCTACATGGATGGAATTCAGCATGGAAGACTGGTTCAGAAAGCTAAGTCAATTAATATTCAAGATGTAGCAGTCAAATGAATTCAGCATTGCTTAGCAAGAGAAGCCAGAGAGTGGTTGTCTCTCTAACTGGAGGCATATTGCAGGGATTGGTGTTTATCATCAATATTAATAATGTTGAGGTTGGGCGCACCACAGTAGCATAGCGGTTAACACGACACTATTACAGAGTTCAGAGTTCAATTCCAACAGTATCTGGAAGCAATTTGGAAGGCACAGGCTATGTACATCCCTAAGAGGAAGAAGTATCCTGAAGGCAAGATGCACAATTGCACAAGAGGAGTCAAAGCCAACATAAAAGCCAAAGAGAGGGCATATTATAGAGCAAAAATTAGTGGGAAGTTAGAGAGGGTGGGGAAGCTTTTAAAAAACCAACAGAAGACAACTAAAAAATTAAGAAGGGAAAGATGGAATACAAAAGTAAGCTAGCCAATAATATTAAAAGAGGATGCCAAAAATTTCTTTGGATATATTGTTACGAACCCCGTAACTGGGTCACTTACCAGCAAAGATAGAGAGGTCCGTTGAAGTCTGATGATACGATTTTTAACAGTATTTGTTAGTAAAAATACACAAAAATAATATCAATGCAAATATACAGATAATATACGTCGTCAATACTAAATCTAAAAGTACGGGTATAATAATAATCAATAAGAAATAAGCTCTATCGTTGTCTAGGGGATAATGTATTGTCCGATGGAAATATAAAGTTCACTCAGTTCATGCAGGCTGCAGCCTTTGGGGACCACTGTGTGGCAATGGTTGGAGAGAGAGAGAGAGATTTGGGAGGAAAAAGCTTGCCAATTTTCATTTTATGATTTCGATCCGTCGGAGTCTCGTTGGTGTGGCCGTTCACTTCTGGCCTCTCCTTTAGCTAAGCCGTTCTTCCGTGGTGAGCCCGCCAATCCCAGGCAAGGGAAAGACACACACGAGCCCCCACCGGCTGTCACTATTAAACGCTGTCACGGGATTTCTAGCGTTTCTCCTGGTGCGTCTAAAGGGGTTGTTCCCCAGACCCTCTTTTATCCTAACTCACGGGGTCTCAGATGTCAATCAGGTTGGGATGATGCAATCCTTCAACCAGCCCACTCTGGTCTTCAATGAATAGTACAGTACTCAATACACAGTTCCGTCTCCAAGAGACAATAGCCGTTATCAATGGTTCCATTTTTGCTGAGGCCAGGACACATTCCAAACCTTGTGGATTCTGCGTGTCCCTTTCTCTCATTTCCTGGGTCCCAGACCCAAATTAATAGCGATCTTGCGATTCTCAAAAAGGAGAATAGAGACTTTGTTCCTTTCGGCCCCTCAGAGTTGCGGCACATTTGTAACAATATAAAGTGTGAAAGAGAGGCAAGAGTGGATATCCGACTGCTGGAAAATGATGCTGGAGAGGTAGCATTGAGTACACACAACAAGTACTTTCTAAGTGGTTTCCTATGACATTATCAATAATTGGTTGAATTAATGCTATTAAAATGATAGTGTCACCAAAGTTTCTATATGTATTCCAAGCAATCCCTTCTTTTATTCCTAAACTGTTTTTTGATAGAATAGAGTCTAAAATTCTATCTTACATTTGGAATAATAAAAATCCTAGACTGAGTAAACCTTTAATGCAGAAATTTAAAAAGTATGGCGGTATGGCTTTGTCAAATTTTAGAATGTATTATTGGACAATTTATATTCGATATATTTCTTTTTGGATTCATTTCTCAGACATACATGACTGTCCTTTATGGGTGGATTTGGAGAAAAACTCGGTGAAGGGGTATTCTTTGGCCTCTTTACTGGGAGCCTCTTCCTTTTTTGCTTTCTAAGATTGGTAGTCGAGACCTTAATCCCATTATTAAACATACATTAAGAATTTGGTTTCAGTTTCATACATTCTTTGAATTTAATAATTTTGTTTTTTCTAGTAAAATCTATCACAATTATTTTTTTTAAACCATCAATTTTCAATCAGACATTTGTCATTTGGAAAACCAAAGGAATAATAACTTTTTCAGACTTGTTTATGGCGGATTGTTTAATGTCTTTCACTCAATTAGTGGACAAATATGACCTATCTAATGCACACTTTTTTAGATATTTACAAATTAGGAATTTTCTATGTAGCTTACTTCCAAATTTTCCCTCTGCTTATTCACCCAATATAATAGATACTCTTTCTCAGGTTAAACCATTTCAAAAAGGACTGACAGCTATAGTTTATCAATGGTTATTGAATTTGCGTATGTTATCTGACGATAAAAGTAAAGCTGCATGGGAATTGGAATTTTGAGAGTCATTCACAGATAATAAATGGGATAAAATTTTTCATTTGGTAAATACTTCATCTACTTGTGCCCGTCATTCCTTGATACAGTTCATCGGGCACATATGTCAAAGGATAAATTAGCCTGTATCTTTTCCAATATTAATCCTATTTGTGATAGTTGCAATATTGAGGTGGCTACTTTAACATATATGTTTTGGTCTTGTATCAAGATACATAATTTTGAGAAAGAAGTTTTTAAAACTTTATCAAAAGTCTTGAATTTGGATCTACAACCGAATTTACTTATAGCAATGTTTGGGATCATTCCATTGGAAGCAAGATATATTCCTGTTTCTGCTCAAAGGATGATAGCTTTTACAACTTTACTGGCTAGAAGAGTCACTTTGCTTAAATGGAAGGATTCTAATCCACTTACTGCTCATTATTGGCTTACTTCCATTACGTCCTGTTTAAGTTTAGAGAAAATAAGAAGTCGGACATTTGTTATATCCTTTAAATTTGAGGAAACTTGGCGACCTTTTATTCAATATTTTCATATGGTTTGATTTATGACTCTTCCAGTTACCTCCTTGAAATGTTGGATTTGATCAGAAAGTTTCTCTTTTTTCTTGATTTCACTGTCAGTATGAGCTGTCTAGTTTCCTTTTTTTCTCTCTTTTTTTGTTTTTTTTTGTTAGTGGGGTTTTTTATGTATATAAAAATTATAAAAGTTTCTTTATCTTTTTTCTTCTTTTCATGAAATGATAAGAGGAGAATCAATTATCTTACTCTTTATTACCATTAGATTAATATTATGTATGATCTTGATAATGTTTATTTTAGCTTTTATATGAATTGTTATTGATATAGATATTTGAGATAATTCTCCTCTTGTTCATATATATGTACTCTTTTTTTAAATTAATGAAAAGATTGATAAAGAAAGGAGAAGTAGTAATGGGGACAAGGAAATGGCGGGTGAACTGAATAAGTATTGTGCATCGGTCTGTAAAGGAGATTTCTTCTTTTTCTTTGTTACTGTGTATGTAATCAAAATGGCTTCTTTGTTTTGTTAAAAGTAGGAATGCTTCTTTGTTGCGAGAGAGTGCTGGAAACTTGTTTGGGTTAAAATTTACCGATAATGAGAATTGTATTCCTTTGTAAACCAATTGAGATTAATGTTGTTCTTTCTTCTGAGTCTGTAAGCTATTGTTGGCGGGCTTTTGGGGAGATCAGCGCGAGGGGGTGAGAGAGAGAAGACGCGATGCTGTAAACTGGGCGAGGAATGGACCCCAAGCAGGGGTCCAAGGCCAGGAGGTCGAGGAGAGGAGATGAAGCTAGATGTGCTTGGTTGACCACTTCGGGTGGTCCTAAGCTGTGAGTCGAGGAGTTCGGAGGGGATTGAATGGTGGCCAGAAGACTTCAGTAATTGAGCTCCAAAAGTTGTGCACGAAGTGGTTTGGACTTTGATAAGTTTGGCGCCTTTTCTTTATTTTTTCTCTTCATATATACTGTATCATTATTAATCACTTAGTTATAGTAACCTTTATAAATTGTACTCATTTAATCACGTATGATGTACTGTCTGTTCTTTGGCGAGGCAGGGACATCACACAGCATCCACACAGGCTGATTACCCAGTTTGGCGGGACCGAAGGCTGCTCCCCCTAGACGAGAACAAGCTGAGCGAGCCTGAGGTTACAAGGGGTTACAGGTCTTCACTGTGGAAGTTCCAGCTGTTAGGGGTCATAAAGATACCATTACTTGAGAGAAGGGAAAAACTGAAAGGTCTGAAGATAGATAAGCCACCTGGACCAATCGTGTACACCCCTTGTGTTCTAAAAGAAGTGGCTGAAGAGATTGTGGAGGCATAAGTAATGATCTTTCAAGAATCAAAAGATTCTGAAATGGTTCCGGAAAACTGGAAAATTGCGCATGTCACTCCACTCTTCAAGAAAGGAAGGAGACAGAAGAAAGAAAACTATAGGCCAGTTAGTCTGGCCTCAATGGTTGGGAAGATGTTGGAGTCGATTATTGAAGATAAGATGTCAGGGTACTTGGAGGCACAAGATAAAATAGGTTGTAGTCAGCATGGTTTCCTCAAGTGAAATTCTTGCTTGACAAATCTGTTGGAATTCTTTGAAGAAAAAACAAGCAGGCTGGACAAAGGAGAATCGATTGATGTTCTGTTCTTAGATTTTCAGAAGGCTTTTGACAAGGTGCCAGACATGAGGCTGCTTGACAAGCTACAAGCCCATGGCATAACAGGGAAGATTCCAGCTTGGATAAAGCAGTGGCTGATTGGCAAGAGGCAAAGAGTGGGAATAAAAGGAGCCTTTTCTGACTGGCTGCCAGTGACTAGTGGTGTTCCACATGAGTCTGTGTTGGGACCAATTCTTTTTACATTATACGTCAGTGATTTGGATGATTGAATTGATGGCTTCATTGCAAAGTTTCCAGATGATATGAAGATAGGTGGAGGGGCAGGTAGTATTGAGGAAATAGAGAGGCTACAGAAGGACCTGGATAGATTAGGAGAGTGGGCAAATTGGAAGATGGAGTACAGTGTTGGGAAATGTATGGTAGTACACCTTGGTAAAAGAAATGAAAGGGCTGACTATTTTCTAAATGAAGAGAAAACAAAAAAAAACTAAGGCTAAAGGGACTTGGAAATCCTAGTGCAGGATTCCCTAAATGCTAATTTGCAGGTTGAGTCTGTGGTGAGGAAGGCAAATGTGATGTTATAGGCTTTGATAGAGTGGATGTGGAGAGGATATTTTTCTATGGTGGGAGAGTCTAAGACCAGAGGACACAGTCTCAGAATAGAGGGATGTCCTTTTAAAACAGAGATGAGGGGGAATTTCTTTAGCGAGAGAGTGGAGAATCTATGGAATTTGTTGCCGTAGGCATCTGTGGAGGCCAAGTCTTTATGTATATTTAAGGCTGAGGTTGATAGATTCTTGATTGGTCAGGGAATGAAGGGATATGGGGGGAGGGGAGGCAAGAGATTGGCACTGAGATGAAAAATGGATCAGCCATAATGAAATGGCAGAGCAGACTCTGGGCCAAATGATCTAATTCTGCTCCTACATCTTCTGGTCTTATCATCTGTAAGAAGGCTGTACTTCCTCCCTGTGAGGTTAGTAGGTTAACTAGTCATTGTAAATTGTCTTGTGTTATTGGCTGGTGTTAAATAGATGGCTCGTTGAGCTGTAAGTGTCTGTTCTGCACTGTATCTCTAAATACAATTAAATAAGTCTGGAAAGGAAGTGTGAAAGTGAGAGCTAGGTGGAAGTTAAAGGTAATGACATTTTAAAGTTCTGCATTTCTGCAGCACTATTTGGATTATCAATGTACTGGCAAATGCTGAGGGAGTGGGCCCATCCCACAGATAGACAGGCTCAGCTCGGGTACAAGCAAGTCTCCATAACTGGTGAATTGAGTTAAATGGTTTGTTCAGAGTTCAGAAGGAGCAATAATGGCAGTGGTAGAGGGGTCACTTTGTGTCAGTGGTTATTTTCATGTTCTTTCAGTATAACTCCTTTTTAAAAGTATGTGTATTTTCCCTTTTTTTGAGCATGCCCAGTACAGTATCTGGATGTGGGAATGAAAAGAAACCAGCTTGTTTGATATTCTACATCAGTCAGCTTTTCTAATTAATCATACTCATTGAGTGTCTATCAGTGGCAATGTACACGTGGTTCTACAGGCTCTGACTTGTTGTGAAATATGTTCTCCTGTCACTAGTCCTCAGGAATCAGCATTTCCAAGGTTTGGTTCCCACTAAAGTTTCAGAAGTTTGACTCAACTGAAATACAGTTAATCTCAAAATGTGATTCTCAACAGTTGGACTTTACAATCCTTTGGGGCACACATTTTTTGTGCGGTCTATGAGTATCGACTGGCTTTGATAACCATTGAGAAACCTATATCCTAGTAAAGGTTGATATCCAAGGAGTGGGAATCAATGGTTGGGAAAACTGTAGTTAAGTAAGAGTTAGCCTCTTGAGTAATTTATAGTCTGATGCAAATCCGTGAAACCAACACCTGTAAAATATTTGAGAAACAGCGATAGATGGTGAGATATACAGCCTGTTTTGTATAGTGATAAGATTCACGGTTTAATAGTAAAAAAAGAATCCAATGCTGTGATGTATAATTTCAATGTCTTCCTGTTGCTAGATTCTCACTGGCAGGATGCCACTCTGGAAGAGCTGGAGAGCGACCTGAAGGCAATGCACAGTCACGTTCAGCTCAATGCCTTAGCAACTTGTGCCTCGGGAGCAATTGAGCACCCAAAGCTGGAAGAAAGTAAAAGTTTTATTTAACTTGTATATCTGGAAGTCCTGATGAAGGGTCTCAACCCGAAATGTTGACTGCTTATTCATTTCCATAGATGTTGCCAGTTCTGCAGAGTTCCTCCAGCATTTAGTATGTATTGCTCTAAAAGTTGAAGGTGTCTGTTGTTATCCTTGTCTGATATGTCTAAAGAAATTGCAGTCTTTGGTATCAATGGGAGTGGTGGAATCCTCCAAGTTAGATATGGAAAAGCATAAGATTAGTCCTCTAGTTAATATTCTATATTGGAGGAAGTTTAACTTCAGCAGCATAAGAGAGAACTGGCAAACGTACATTGGGGGTGAATGTTTGCAGATACAACAACATCTGACAGGTTGGAATATTTTTAAAAGAGAATGTGTAAGAGGTCAGTTCTAGTATGTTCTCGTAGAGGTGAAAGACAAAGATGGCAAGATTTGGGAACCTTGGATGACAGTTTAATGAAAGTATGATCAGGGGAACAAAGGAAGCAAAATAAAGATGGACACTGCTACTGATTGAGTGTCTTGTTGAATATAGAGAAGGAGAAAAGTTAAGATAAGAATCAGGAATGATCTTTGGCAGATAATATTAAAGAGAAATCCAAAGACATCCTATAAAGATATTAGGAGCAGGAGGGTAGATATGAAAAGAGTGAGTCACCTGTGAGTGGATTCAGGGCATATAGACAAAGTCCTAGACAAAAATTTGTCATCTTACTTCCCAAGGAGGAGGATGTGGAAGATGATAACTTCAGGGTAGAGTTTGTGAATAACGTGGAACAGGTCAGAATTAGGAAATGTCATCGTGAATTAGGTCACTATTAGATATCCTGGAGCACAAGGTGGATAAATCCGCAGGGGCTGGAGGGGACTTAGACCATCAGGCCATATGGCATAGGAGCAGAATTAGGTCATCTGGCCCATTGAGTCTGCTCCACCATTCAATGATAGCTGATCCTTTTTTCTATCTCCTCCCCAATCCCAGTTCCCGGCCTTCCCCCCCCCCCCCCGCCCCCCGTAATCTTTGATGCCATATTCTATCAAGAATCTATCAATCTCTGCCTTAAATACACCCAATGACCTGGCCTCCACAGCTGCATGTGGCAATAAATTCCACAAATTCACCACCCTTTGGCTAAAGAAATTTCTCCGCATCTCTGTTTTAAGTGGACGCTCCTCTATCCTGAGGTTGTGCTCTCTTGTCCTAGACTCTCCCACCATGGGAAACATCTTTTCTGCATCTACTGTGCCTAGGGCTTTCAACATTCCAAAGGTTTCAGTGAGAACCCCCCCCCCCCCCCCCCCACATCCTTCTGAATTTCAGCGAGTCCAGACCTAGAGCCATCAAACATTCCACGTATGATGACCCTTTCATTCCTGGAATCATCCTTATGAACCTCCTCTAGACCCTCTCCAATACCAGCACATCTTTTCTAAGATGAGGGGCCCAAAATTGTTCACAATACTCAAGGTGAGGCCTCACTTGTGCCTTATAAACCGTCAGCATCACATCCTTGCTCTTGTATTCTAGATCTCTTGAAATGAATGCTAACATGGCATTTGCCTTCATCACCACCGACTCAACCTGCAAATTAACCTTTAGAGTGTTCTGCCCAAGAACTCCCAAGTCCCTTTGCATCTCAGATTTTTCCATTTTCTCCCCGTTTAGAAAATAGTCCACACATTTATTTCTGCTACCTATCTAATTCTTTCTGCATCCTAACTGTTTCCTCAACACTACCTGCCCCTCCACCAATTTTTGTATCATCTGAAAACTTGGCAATAAAGTAATCTATTTCATCATCTAAGTTATTTTATATGCAGCATGAGAAGAAGTGGTCTCAACACCGATTCCTGCAGAACACCACTAGTCACTGGCAGTCAACCAGAAAAGGATATTATTATCCACACTGGCTGCCTCCTACCAGTCAGCAAATGCCCTAACCATGTTAATAACTTTCCTGTGATACCATGGGCTCTTAACTTTCAGGTGATGACTTTCAGTGGACTGAAAAGCTTTAGCATGTAGATACTAAGGAAGAGGATGTTCTGGAGCTTTTGGAAAGCATCAAGTTGGATAAGTCACTGGAACTGGATGAGATGTACCCCAGGCTACTGTGGGAGGCGAGGGAGTAGATTGTTGAGCCTCTAATGATGATCTTTGCATCATCAATGGGGATGGGAGAGGTTTTGGAGGGTTGAAGGGTTGCAGATGTTGTTCCTTTATTCAAGAAAGGGAGTAGTGACAGCTCAGGAAATTATAGACCAGTGGGACTTTCTTCAGTGGTTGGTAAGTTGATGGAAAGGATCCTGAGAGGCAGGATATATGAATATTTGGAGAGGCATAATATGATTAAGATAGTCAGCATGGTTTTGTCAAAGGTAGGTCATGCCTTACAAGCCTGATTGAATTTTTTGAAGATGTGACTAAAAACATTGATGAAGGTAGAGTAGAAGATGTAGTGTATATGATTTCACCAAGACATTTGATAAGGCACCCCATGCAAGGCTTATCAAGAAAGTAAGGAGGCATGGGATCCAAAGGGACATTGCTTTGTGGAGCCAGTACTGGCTTGCCCACAGAAGGCAAAGAGTGGTCATATTCTGAATGGAGATCGGTGCCCAGTGGTGTGCCTCAGGAAACTGTTCTGGGAGGTAATGTTGAAGCTATATAGGACCCTGGTCAGACCCCACTGTGCTGAGTTCTGGTCACCTCACTACAGGAAGGATGTGAAAACCATAGAAAAGGTGCAGAGGAGATTTACAAGGATGTTGCCTGGTTTAGGGAGCATGCCTTAGGAGAATAGGTTGAGTGAACTTGGCCTTTTCTTCTTGGAGCGATGGAGGATGAGAAGTGACCTGATAGAGGTGTGTAAGATGATGAGAGCCATTGATTGTGTGGATAGTCAGAGGCTTTTTCCTAGGGCTGAAATGGCTAACACCAGAGGGCAGTTTTAAGGTACTTGGAAGTAGGTACAGAAGAGATGTCGGGGTTAAGTTATTTACACAGAGAATGGAGAGTACATGGAATGGGCTACCGGTGGTGCTAGTGGAGGCGGATACAATAGGGTATTTTAAAAGACTCCTGGATAGGTACATGGAGCTTAGAAAAATAGAGGGCTATGGTAACCCTAGGTAATTTCCAAGGTAAGAACATGTTCAGCACAGCTTTGTAGGCCAAAGAGCCTGTGTTGTGCTGTAGGTTTTCTGTGTTTCTACATCTGGAAAGGCAGGAACTGATAAGAGAAATTTAAGATGGCTTTGTGTGAAGAGAAATGCTGTTTCACTATTTAGACATTCAAATCAAGTTTATTACCAATGTTGTGAATTTTTTTTTGTTTTATGGCTGCAGTACCGTGCAAGGTATAAAATAGACAATAGACAATAGATGCAGAAGTAGACCATTTGGCCCTTTGAGCCTGCACCGCCATTCTGAGATCATAGCTGATCATCTACTATCAATACCCTGTTCCTGCCTTGTCCCCATATCCCTTGATTCCCCTATCCATAAGATACCTATCTAGCTCCTTCTTGAAAGCATCCAGAGAACTGGCCTCCACTGCCTTCCGAGGCAGTGCATTCCTGACACCCACAACTCTCTGGGAGAAGTTTTTCCTTAACTCTGTCCTAAATGACCTACCCCTTTTTCTCAAACCATGCCCTCTGGTACTGGACTCTCCCAGCATCTGGAACATACTTCCTGCCTCTATCTTGTCCAATCCCTTAATAATCTTATATGTTGCAATCAGATCCCCTCTCAATCTGCTTAATTCCAGCGTGTACAAGCCCAGTCTCTCTAACCTTTCTGTGTAAGACAGTCCGGACATTCCAGGAATTAACCTCGTGAATCTACGCTGCACTTCCTCTACAGCCAGGATGTCCTTCCTTAACCCTGGAGACCAAAACTGTACACAATACTCCAGGTGTGGTCCCACCAGGGCCCTGTACAAATGCAAAAGGATTTCCTTGCTCTTGTACTCAATTCCCTTTGTAATAAAGGCCAACATTGCATTAGCCTTTTTCACTGCCTGCTGCACTTGCTCATTCACCTTCAGTGACTGATGAACATGGACTCCTAGATCTCTTTGTATTTCTCCCTTACCTAACTCTACACTGTTCAGATAATAATCTGCCTTCCTGTTCTTACTCCCAAACTGGATAACCTCACACTTATTCACATTAAACGTCATCTGCCAAGTATCTGGCTACTCATTCAGCCTATCAAAGTCACCCTGAATTCTCCTAACATCCTCATCACATGTCACACTGCCACCCAGCTTAGTATCATCAGCAAACTTGCAAATTCTCAATGCCTTCATCTAAATCATTGATGTAAATCGTAAACAGCTGTGGTCCCAATACCAAGCCCTGTAGCACCCCACTAGTCACCACCTGCCATTCCAAGAAACACCCATTCACCGCTACCCTTTGCTTTCTATCTGCCAACCAGTTTTCTATCCATGTCAATATCTTCCCCCCAACGCCATGAGCTCTGATTTTACCCACCAATCTCCTATGTGGGACCTTATTAAATGCCTTCTGAAAATAAAGAAATACATGACAAAAAAAAAAACAGCTTGTAAACAGGCCCTTTAACCCAACTGACCCATGTCAAACATAGCATCATTGTTGCTACCATTTGTCTGTGTGATCTAAGCACCTTCCCTTCCATGTAACTATCCAAATGGCTCTTAAATGTTGTAATTGTATCTGCCTCAGCCACATTCTTTGGCTGTTCATTCCGGGTACTTGCTACCCTCTGTATAAGAAGTTATTTCTCAGGTTTCTTCTAAACCTCTCCTCTGTTATCTTGTTAATAGCTGCCACAATTTCATAATTTTCTCTGAGGTCAGCCCTTATTCTTCTATTCTCCAAAGAATGAAGATCACTGTGTGTGGCCAATTTCTTCCTAAAACTCAGGCCCTCTAGTCTAGGGAGTATCCTTGTAAATCTCTTCTCCACCCTCTCCAGGTTGACAATGCCATTCCTATAACGAGGTGACTAGAACAATCATAATACATCAATTGGCCTCACCAATATCTTGTATAACAGCAACATAATGTCCCCGCTGCTCGACCTGATGCCCCGATTGATGAAAACCACCGTGCTAAATGCCTTCTTCACCATCATGCTTACTTGCACAGCAGCTTTCAGTGAATTGTGTACTTGGTCTCCCAGATCACCCTGTTCCATAATGTTCATCAGTGCACTACCATTCATTGTACAAGTCCTATTCTGTTTTCATTGTCCGAAATGCATCACCTAAGTCGGTTCATTTGCCATTCCTCAGCCCACCTACCTATCTGATAAAGATCCCTTTGCAATTCATTTTAACCTTTTTTCAACACCCTCTAATTTTGTATTATCAGCAAAATTGCTAATTGCACTATGTACATTTATATTATTTCTATAAATAATGAACAACAGAAATCCCAACACTGACCCCTGTGGCACCCCATTAATTACAAGCCTCCAAACAAAGAATCAGCTTTCAACTGTCACCCTCTGCTTCCAGTTTTGAATCCAACTCACTAATTCCATCTGAATCCCACACAACTTGCAAGGCTGATCAAGGATTATTCAAGGCCTTACTAAAGTCTGTATAAACAAAATCCACTGTCCTACCTTCATTTATTCCCTTAGTTACTTCTTCAGAAATCTCCAAAAGATTCATCAGATATCACCTTGCATGCACAAAACCATGTGGACTATTCATGATCAGGCCTTGACTATCCAAAGGATGGTAGATCTAGTTCCTGAGAATTTCCATGGGCAACTTCCCCACAACTGAAGTCAGGATCACTGGCCTGTAGTTTCCTGGCCTGTCTTCCTAACCTTATTGAACAATGGAACATCATTAGCCATCTTCAGTCTTCTAGAACTTCAGCACTGGCTTCAAGCAACTGTCTTCAAGGGTCTCTGTGATATCTTTCTTCTGTCAGAACCCTCACAATTTCTTCTCTTATTTCCCACAATGTCCTGGGATACACTTGGTCAGGTCCCATTTTATGCCTCAATACTACAAGCACCATTCCTTTCATAAATAAAATCATTTGTTGAATATAATGGCAAAGCGCAGAAAAATCCAAATTAATAGGTGAGTACTAAGAACGTTCTTAACATAGAACAGAAGGCTAGGAGCAATAAGGCTATTTACAAATTAATGACACATTTCATCAAACTAAGTACTTGTAAATGCCTCTAACTTATTGTAGATTGTAGAAAAGGTATCCACCTTTTCTCAAGAGGCAATAATGAAGTTCAGACTATCCCAGAGACTCTCATGTCGCTCATCAGTGAGGCCCTGACCAGTGGCAACCATCGGGTGAGATTTGCTGCAGCAATTTGTCATATCACGATGGAGAAAATGAATGAAAAAGTCAAAGAGGTTCTTCAGGATACCCTCCTTCACGGTACAGACCATCTCTATGTGACTTAAGAGTCTTTGAATATTATCTAGTACTCTTCACATCCATTCAAAATAGCTAGCAAATATTCTTGATAGTTATTGTTCTGTTTGAGAAAGGATGAGAGCCAGTGGGGCAGCAGTGAATAATAACAAGATAAGTTATTTTTCATTGGTATGTTTGTGAAGTATAAATGCTAGCCAGTGCATAGGTAAGAACAATAGTTCATCATTAGTGCTGTGGGATCTTCTACATGTACCTGGTTCAACTGAACAATTTACTGAACTGTATAGTGCCAATTCACACTGCTCCAGGTGTGCTCTTGTACTCAGACCTGAGGCCTGAAGCCTCATGTCAGCTTCCTACTTGGAGGCCAGTCAGCCCTCATAGAACCATAACCACAGTATGATGATTAATTGTTTCCATTTCCACCCATTCCAACCACTATTTCTCTGAGATTCCTCATTTGGTTTCCAGTCATTCAAAGCAAGAAGTTGCAGGTCGTTGGTTTGTATTGGTGACTGAAACAATGTTGGAGTCGCAAGCAATGAATGCTTTCTTTTTAAACTTCAGGAGATGTGTCTGATCGTTGGATTGCAGCACAAAGCCTGGCCCTCACTGGTGATGATAGTTATCCTGTTATCAGTAGAATTATCCTGCATCTCTTCGAAACACCAGATACTCAGACTGCAAAGCAAGTCTGTCTCATCCTGGGCCCACTCTCTGAGAAGACGGTATGTGAACCAGGATACCAAAGAGTAACAGCTCTGACAAATGTGCTGCTTAACCCCCTACCATCAAACAAAGGCTCAGAATTCATGACCAAGTTCTAGTGCAGGATCTCTGAACTAGCAAGGTTTACCTTATGGTCAAGGAAACTTGTGAAGATGGGAGATGATAGTCTGAGGGTGGTTGGATCTGCCATGGAAAGTGTTTATTCTAGAGATGTTAATATAAGGGAGGGTAGACTTGCAACAAGTCCATTGGGTCTATAGCTAGAATGATGGTGCCTTTGATAAGATTCTACATTTTTTTTAAATTTAGAGATAAGCGTGTTAATAGGCCCTTGTAGCCCAATAAGCTTGTGCCACCCAGTTACACCCATATGAACAATGAACATACCAACCTTTACATCTATGGAATATGGAAGAAAACCAGACCACCTGGAGAAAACCTATGAGGTCACAGGAAAAATGTACAAACTCTTTACAGGCAGTGTTTGAATTGAATCTGTGTGGCTAGTATTGTAATAGTGTTATGACCATAAGACACAGAGCAGGATTAGGTCATTTGGCCTACTGTGTCTGCTCTGCCATTCAATCATGGCCAATCCCTTTTTCCCCACCCACCAGCCTTCTCCCTGTAATCTTTGATTCCATAGCCAATCAAGAAATGAATCTCTACCTTAAATACACCCAGCGACCTGGTCTCCACAGCTGCCAGGCTGAAGAAATTTGTTTGAATCTCTGTTTTAACTGCACGCCCCTCTATCCTGAGGCTGTGCTCTCTTGTCCTAGACTCCCCCACTATTATGAAACATTCTCTCAACATTTGAAAGGTTTCAGTCAGATCCCCTCTATCCTTCTAACTTCCAATCAGTACAGGCCTAGAGCCATCAAATGTTCCTCATGTGATAACCCTTTTATTCGCAGAATCATCCTTGTGAACCTCCTCTGAACCCTCTTCAATGCCAGCTCATCTTTTCTAAGATGAGGAGCCCAAAATTGTTCACAATACTCAAGGTGAGGCCTCACCAGTGCTTTATAAAGCCTCAGCATCACATCTCTGCTCTTGTATTCTGGACCTCTTGAAATGAATGCTAACATTGCATTTGTCTTCCTCACCACCAACTCTACCTGCAAGCTGACCTTTAAAGTGTTCTCCACAAGAACTCCCAAGTCCCCTTGCATCTCAGATTTTTGGATTTTCTCCCTATTTAGAAAATAGTCTGCACATTTATTTCTACTACCAAAGTGCATTTTCCAACATTGTATTTCATTTGCCACCTTCTCGTCCATTCTCCTAATCTGGCCTTCCTGTTTCCTCAACACTACCTGCCCCTCCAGCAATCTTCAAACTTGGCAACAACACCATCTATTTCATCATCTAAATCATTGAAATACAGCATAAAAAGAAGTGGTCCCAACACCGACCCCTGCAGAACACCACTAGTCATTGGCAGCCAAACAGAAAAGGATCTTTTTTGTTCCCACTTGCTGCCTCCTACCAATCAGCCAATGCTCTAACCATGCTAACAACTTTCCTGTAAAACCATTGGTGCTTAAGTTGGTAAGCAGCCTCACGTGGGGCACCTTGTCAAAGGCCTTCTGAAAGTCCAAATATACTGCATCCCCTTCATCTATCCTTTGTGTAATTTCCTCAAAGAATTCCAACAAGTTGATCAGGTAAGATTTTCCCTTAAGGAAACGATGCTGACTTTTTCTTATCTTGTCCTGAGTCACCAAGTATTCCATAACTTCATCCTTAACAATTGACTTCAACATCTTTCCAACCACTGAGGTCAGGCTAACTGGTTTAGAATTTCCTTACTGCTGCCACTGTCTTTTCTTAAAGAGTGGAGGATGTTTACAATTTTCCAGTCCTCCAATGGTTCTTGAAAGATCATTACTAATGCCTCCACAAGTGGGAATAAAGGGAGCCTTTTCAGACTGGCTGCCAATGTCTAGTGTATTGAGACCAATTATTTTTATGTTATATGTCAATGATTTGGGTGATGGAATTGATGGTTTTGTTGCAAAGTTTGAAGATGATTTGCAGATCGGTGGAGGGGCAGGTAGTTGTGAGGAAGTAGAGAGGCTACAGAAGAACTTAGATTAAGAGAATGGACAAAGAAATGGCAGATGGAATACAGTGTTGGGAAGTGTATGGTCATACGTAGAAGAAATGAAAGGAATAACTACTTTCTAAATAGAAAGTTTATACAAAAGACTGAGGCGTTAAGGGACATGGGAGTCCTTGTGCAAGATTTCCTAAAGGTTAATTTGCATGTTGAGTCTGTGGTGAGGAAGGCAAATGCAGTGTTAGCATTCATTTCAAGAGGACTAGAATATAAAAGCAAAGGTGTAATGTTGAGGTTTTTTAAAGTACTGGTGAGGCCTCACTTGGAGTATTGTGAACATGTTTGGGCCTTTTATCTTAAGAAAAGATGTCCTGAAACTAGAGAGGGTTCAATAGAGGTTCACGAAAATGATCCTAGGATTGTCATATGAAGAGCATTTGATTGCTCTTGGCTCAGTAGGATTCAGAAGAATGAGGGTTGACCTCTTTAAAATCTATCGGACGGTGAAGGGCCCTAATAGAGTGGATATGAAAAGGATGTTTCCTATGGTGGAAGAGTCCAAGACCAGAGAACACATTTCTATCAAAATTGACTTTTCTTCAATGTAGAATCTCATCTCACAGAAGCTATTTAATTTAATTTGAAACTAAAGGCATTGTGGTCACTGGATGTGAAGTGTTCCCCTACACAAACTTCTGTCACCTCCCCTGTCACATTCCCCAGTAGCAGATCCAGTATCACATTCATTGGAACATCTAAGTACTGATGAAGGAAATTTTCCTGAACACATTAGACAAACTCTATCCTATCTAGTAGTTCTACAGTATGGGATTCCCAGTCACTACGTGGAAAGTTAAAATCACCTACTATAACAACCTTATGTTTCTTGCAACAGTCTGTGATCTCTTAGAACCATAGAACATTACAGCACAGAAAGCAGGCCCTTCAGCCCTTCTTGGCTGTGCCGAACCATTTTTCTGCCTAGTCCCACTGACTTGCACCTGGACCATATCCCTCCATACACCTCCCATCCATGTACCTGTCCAAGTTTTACTTAAATGTTAAAAGTAAGCCCGCATTTACCACTTCATTTGACAGCCCATTCCACACTCCCACCACTCTGTGTGAAGAAGCCCCCCCCCCCCATGTTCCCTTTAAACTTTTCCCCCTTCACCCTTAACCCATGTCCTCTGGTTTTTTTTCTCCCCTAGCCTCAGTGGAAAAAGCCTGCTTGCATTAACTCTATACCCATCATAATTTTATATACCTCTATCAAGGTCCCCTCATTCTTCAACGCTCCGGGGAATAAAGTCCTAACCTATTCAACCTTTCCCTGTAACTCAGTTTCTCAAGTCCCGGCAACATCCTTGTAAACCTTCTCTACACTCTTTCAACCTTATTAATATCCTTCCTGTAATTAGGTGACCAAAACTCCTCACAGTTTCGGCCTCACCAATGTCTTATATATCACTCTTTACAAATTTGTTCCACTAAATCCCTTGGACTATTGGGTGATCTGAAATATAGCCCCATTAACACATACCTTTCTTATTTCTCAGTTCCACCCATAACACCCACTAGTCGAATTCCCCAGTCTGTCTTGATGGAGCACTGCCATGACATTTTCCCTGACTACTCCTCCTTTAATCACTCCCACTTTGTCACGTCTAAAGTAACAGAACTCCAGAATATTGAGCTGCCAGTCCTGCCCTTCCTGCAACCAAGTCTGATAAATTACTACAACATTGTAATTGCAGTTGTTGATCCATGCCCTGAGCTCATCTGCCTTTCCTACGATACTTCTTGCATTGAAATATACACAGTTCAGGATACTAGTTGCACCATGCTCAACCTTTTGATTCCTGACAATGCAAGAAGTATCGTAGGATGGTGGGAATGGAAACAGTGGACAGGTGTAGCATCACCCTGTAATGTAAGAAGATTGCGGACTGTCGTTGATGGGAGTTATGGTCTTTCCATAAGACCATAAGACATAGGAGCAGCATTAGGCCATTCAGCCCATTAAATCTGCTCTGCTATTCCATCATAGCTGATCCTGGATCCCACACAACCCAATACACCTGCCTTCTCATCATATCCTTTGATGCCCCGACTAATCACTCTGCACCTCTGATGGTTGAATTTTCTCCCCATTTAGATAATAGTTTGCACTATTGTTCCTTTTACCAAGATGCATTATCATGCATTTCCCAACGCTGTATTCCATCTACCACGTTTATGCCCGGTCTTCCAATTTGTTTAAGTCCTGCTACAGTCACATTGCTTTTCTGCACTACTTATCCCTCCACCTATCTTCTTATCATCTGCAAACTTTGCCACAAAATCATCAATTCCACTATCTCTAAACCATTAACAAACAATGTGAAAAGTAGTGGCCCCAATACTGACCCCTGAAGAATACCATTAGTCACTGGCAGCCAACCAGGAAAGGTCCCCTTTATTCCCACTCACTGACTCCTGCCCATCAACAAATCCTCTCTAAATGACAGTATATTTCCTCTGACATCATAGGATTTTATCTTGTTAAGCAGCTTCATGTGAGGCACCTTATCAAATGCCTTCTGAAAATCCAAGTAAATGACATCCACTGTCTCGCCTTTGCCCATCTTGCTTGTTACTTGCTGAAAGAATTCTAATAGGTTTGTCAGACCAGATTTCCCTTTAAAGAAACATAATAGAAACATAGAACATAGAAAACCTACAGCACAATACAGGCCCTTCAGCCCACAAGGCCATGCCAAGCAAGTACTTATTTTAGAAATTACCAGGGGTTACCCATAACCCTCTATTTTTCTAAGCTCCATGTACCTGTCCAGAAGTCTCTTAAAAGACCCTATCGTATCTACCTCCACCACTGTCACCGGCAGCCCATTTCACACACTCACCACCCTCTGCATAAAAAAACATTTGCAATTTTCCAGTCCTCCAGGAACATGCCAGAATCAAATGAAAGATCATGAACAATACATCCGTTATCTCTTCCGCAACCTCTCTCAGGACTCTGGGCTGTAGTCCACCTGATCCAGTTGATTTATCCACCTTAAGACCTTTGAGTTTGCTTAGCACTTTTTCCTTTTTAATAGCAATAACACACACTCCTGCTCCCTGACAATCACAGACCTCTGGCATACAGCTAGAGTCTTCCACAGTAAAGGCAATCAGAGTACTTATTAAGTTCATCTTCAATTTCTTTGTCCCCCTTACTACCTCACCAGCATCATTTCCCAATGGTCCAATATCAACTCTCACCTTTTTATTCTTTATATAACTGACTCTTAGTATCTTGCTTTATATTATTGGCTAGTTTGCGCTCATAATTCAGCTTTCCCTTCTTATAGCTTTTTTAGTTGCCTTTTGTTGGATTTTAAAAACTTCCCACTCACTTCTGCTACCTTATATGCCCTTTCCTTGGTTTTTATGCAGTTGTTAACTTCCCTTGTCAGTCATGGTTGCCTAGCCCTGCCATTTGAGAGTTCCTGCACTTGTGAACTATTCCCAGTTAGTTCAGCCACCTCTGTTCTGCTGTGAACCCCGCCAATACCCCTTTCCAATTCGCCCAGGCAAGCTCGTCAATCGTGCCTCTGTAATTCTGTTGCGATACTGATCCATGTGACTTGTGCTTCTCCCTCTCAAGTTGCAGTATGATTTCAATCATATTATGATCACCGCCTCGTAAGGGTTTCATTACATTAAGCTCCCTAATAAGATCTTGCTTATTACACAACACCCAGTTTAAGACAGCCTTTCCCCGAGGAGGCTCAAGTTCAATCTCGGGATTATTGCCTGTGCCACGTGTCAGTGAGTATAGGAATAGAATGAGATGGAGGATAAATGCGAGGCTGAGGGATTGGAGCAGGGGTCAGGGATTCAGATTTCTGGATCATTGGGACCTATTCTGGGGCAAGTGTGACCTGTACAAGAAGGAGAGGTTACACTTGAACCTAAGGGGGATCAATATCCTGGCGGGGAGGTTTGCAAAGGCTACTGGGGAGAGTTTAACTAGAATTTCTGGGGGACAGGAACCAAACTGAAGTGACAGAGGAAGGGGGCGGGGGGGGGGTTGGCTCACAAATAGAGAAAGCTTGAAGACAGTGCGAAAGGCAGGTGATAGAGAAGGGACACGCTCAGTCTGATGGTTTGAGTTGTGTATTTTAATGCGAGGAGTATCATGAACAAAGCAGATGAGCTCAGAGCGTGGATCAGCACTTGGAGCTATGATGTTGTGGCCATAACAGAGACATGGATGGCTCAGGGGCAAGAATGGCTACTTGAAGTGCCAGGCTTTAACTATTTCAGAAAGGACAGAGAGGGAGGCAAAAGAGATGGGGGCGTGACACTGTTGATCAGAGTGTCATGGCTGCAGGAAAGGAGGAAGTCATGGAGGGATTGTCTACTGAGTCTCTGTGGGTGGAAGTTAGGAACAGCAAGGGGTCAATAACTCTACAATAACACCAAAAAACACTTGGGTGTTTTTTATAGACCACCCAATAATAACAGGGACATCAAGGAGCAGATAGGGAGATAGATTCTGGAAAGATGCAATAATAATTGGGTTGTCGTGCCAGGAGATTTTAATTTCCCTAATACCTGACTGAATTTTTTGAGGATGTGACTAAACGCATTGATGAAGGTAGACCAGTAGATATAGTGTATATGGATTTCAGACCTGTTCCGGGACCTCGACTCTTCGTGATTTTTATAAATGACCTGGATGAGGTAGTGGAGGGATGGGTTAGTGAACTTGCTGATGACACAAAGGTTGGGGGTGTTGTGGATAGTGTAGAGGGCTGTCAGAAGTTACAGTGAAACATTGATAGGATGCAAAACTAGGTTGAGAAGTGACAGATGGAGTTCAACCCAGATTAGTGTGAGGTGGTTCATTTTGGTAGCTCAAATATGATGGCAGAATATAATATTAATGATAAGACACTTGGCAGTGTGAAGGATCAGAGCGATCTTGGGGCCCGTGTCCATCGGATACTCAAAGCTGCTATGCAGGTTGACTCTGTGGTTAAGAAGGCATAGAGTGCATTGGCCTTCATCAATCGTGGGATTGAGTTTAAGAGCTGAGAGGTAATGTTGCAGCTGTATAGGATCCTAGTCAGGCCCCACTTGGAGTACTGTGCTCAATTCTGGTCGCCTCACTGCATTAAGGACGTGGCAACCATAGAAGGGATGCAGAGGAGATTTACAAAGATGTTGCCTGGATTGGGGAGCTTGCCTTATGAGAGTAGGTTGAGTGAACTCAGTGTTTTCTCTTTGGAGCGATGGAGGATGAGAGGTGACCTGATAGAGGTGTACAAGATAATGAGAGGCATTGATCGTGTGGATAGTCAGGTTTTTTCTCAGGGTTGAAATGGTTAGCACGAGAGGGCATTGTTTTAAGGTGCTTGGAAGTACGTACAGAGGAGATGTCAGGGGTAAGTTTTTTTACTCAGAGAGTGGTGAGTGCGTGGAATGGGCTGCTAGCGCCGGTGATGGAGACAGAAACAATAGGGTCTTTTAAGAGACTCCTGGATGGATATATGGAGATTAGAAAAATAGAGGGCTATGGGTAAGCCTAGGTGGTTCTAAGGTAAGGGTTTGTTTGGCACAGCTTTGTGGGCTGAAGGGCTTGTGTTGTGCTGTAGGTTTTCTATGTTTCTAAGCTGCTCTAAAAAGCCATCTTGTAGACATTCAACAAATTCCCTCTCTTGCAATCTGACACCAACCTGATTTTCCCAATCTCCTTGCATATTGAAGTCCTCCATTACAATACAATATTACATGTCCTTTCCAGCTCCCTTTACAATCTCAACCCCACATCTTGGCTACTATTTAGAGGCTTATATATGATTCCCATATTGTTTTTTTTATCCATGCAGTTTCTTAACTCCACCCACAAAGATTCAACAATCTCTGCCCCTACATCACACCTTTCTAAAGATGTAATTTCATCTCTTACCAACAGAGCCATACCTCTGCCTATGCCTTCCTGCCTGTCCTTTCAATACAAAGTATATTCTTTGATGTTAAACTCCCAACTATGGCCTTCTTTCAGCCACGACTCCGTGATGCCCACATTATACTGACTAATCTCTGATTGCACCACTGGTTTGTCCACCTCATTCCAAATGCTATGTGCATTTAAATACAGCACCTTCAGTCCTGTATTCTTTGCCCTTTTGAATTTTGCCTCTATGATATAACTTAACTCTTTGCTCTGTCTGAAGTTGTCATCAATCGTTGGCTTGTCCTTCCTTCCATTCATGTTAGAAGTTACATCATCTACTGTTGGCTCATCCTCAGTTCTATTGCACTTGTCCCATCCTCCTGCCATTTTAATTTAAACCACTCCCAAAGACTTTAGCAATTATTGCTTTCCAGATGAAGCAATAATTTACTTGCACTGTTTCCAATCCAATGACCTGCATTCACTGTTCACAATATAGTCTCCACAATGGAGAAACAAAGCACAGATTGGGAGATTAATTTACAGAGTAACTGGCTTCAATCCATGATGTGACCCTGAGCTTCCTGTTGCCTGCCACTTTAGTTCTTCATCCCATTCCCGCTCTGACCTAGCAGTCTGTGGTCCTCTGCACAGTGACAATGAGGAGTAACACCTCATCTTTCATCTGGGCACATTACAGCCTTCTGGACTACACATTGAATTCTACAAATTCAGGTAACCTGATTTCTAGTGTACATCAGTTATCCCTCTGATAGATTACCTCAGTTTGTTGTTTTATGCTCATTTTTTTCACTCTGGGTATGTGGATTACTCAGTTTTCAGCTCTGCATATCACAACTCCTACATTCTTCTGTCAATGTTCTCACTCTCTCAACTGATCCTATTCACTCATTGACCAGAAAACATTGTTAACAGCTGATCCCCAGGGCACCCCCTGTTCTACCTTCTCAGAGATATCTCCTCCCCCTCCTTTCTTGCAGCTCTACATGTTTCTTCTATCTTCTTTCCAGCTCTGAAGAATTGTTGTCCTCCTGACCCTTTAACACATTTCCCCTTCTCATGGATACCTGCTGAGTATTTCCAACATTTTCTGTTTTTGTTCAAGTTTTTCAGTACATCTCTTCTTAGTATGAACATAGTTAGGCTCTGGGATATTTATTGCTGGTGTTTAGTTGATGTCCTCTCTCTTCAACAAGCCTCTGGTACACTTTATCCTGGCGAACCGGCTAAACAGCTGTAGTTGGAAAGACAAGATGCTGGCATGCAGAATTCTCTCCTACCTGCGTGGATCACTTAACACGGTAGGCTTAAAGTTCATGAAAGGTTCTATAAAGATTCCAGCCCCGTGTTTAGAACCATAGAACATTACACAGGAAACAGGCCATTCAGCCCTTCTAGTCTGTGCCAAAACTTTATTCTGCTAGTCCCTTTGATCTGCACCCAGTCCATAACCCTCCAGACCTCTTCCATCCATGTATCTATCCAATTTATTTTTAAAACTTAAGAGTCAGTCCACACTTACCACATCAGATGGCAGCTTGTTCCACACTCCCACCACTCACTGAGTGAAGAAGTTCCCTCTAAATGTTCCTCCTAAACCTTTCCCCTTTCACCCTAAAGCCATGTCCTCTCGTATTTATCTCTCCTAATCTAAGTGGAAAGAGCCTATTCGCATTTACTCTGTCTATACCCCTCATAATTTTGTAAACTTCTATCAAATTCCGCCCCCCCACCATTATTCTACACTCCAAGGAATAAAGTCCTAACTTGTTCAATCTTTCCCTGTAATTCAACTCCTGAAGACCTGGCAACATCCTAGTATATCTTCTCTGCAGTCTTTTAATCTTACTGATAACCTTCCTATAGTTAGGCGACCAGAACTGCACACAATACTCCAAATTTGGCCTCACCGATGTCTTATACAACTTCACCATAACATCCCAACTCCTATACTCAATATTTTGATTTATGAATGCCAGGATGCCAAAAGCCTTTTTTACAACCCTGACTACCTGTGATGCCACTTTCAGGGAATTATGTAACTGAACTCCCAGATCCCTTTGTTCCTCTGCACTCCTCAGTGCCCTATTGTTTACTGTGTATGTCATACCTTGATTTGTTCTTCCAAAATGCAGCACCTCACACTTGTCTGCATTAAATTCCATCTGCCATCTTCTGGCCCATTTTTCCAGTTGGTCCAGATCCCTCCGCAAGCTTTGAAAGCCTTCCTCGCTGTCCAAAGTACCTCCAATCTTAGTGTCATCAGCAAACTTGGCTGATCCAATTTACCACATTATCATCTAGATCATTGATATAGACAACAAACAACAATGGTCCCAGAACAAGTCTCTGAGGCACACCTCTAGTCACAGGCCTCCAGTACCACTCTCTATCTTCTCCCACACAGCCAATTTCAAATCCAGTTTACAACCTCTCCATGGATACCCAGTGTCTGAATCTTCTGAACTAACCTCCCATGTGGGACCTTGTCAAAGGCCTTACTAAAGTCCATGTAGACAACATCCACAGCCTTTCCTTCATCTCCTTTCTTGGTAACCTCCTCAAAAAACTCTACAGGATTCATTAAACACGATCTAACACGCACAAAGCCAAGGTGACTATTCTCAATCAGCCGTTGGCTGTCCAAATACTTGGATATACGATCTCTCAGAACTCCTTCCAATAATTTACCTACTTCTGATGTCAGGCTCACCAGCCTGTAATTACCTGGTTTACTTTTGGACCCTTTTTTAAATAACGGAACAACATGAGCTACTTTCCAATCCTCCAGCACCACAACCATGGCTAAAGACAGTTGAAATATTTCTGCCAGAGCCCCTTCAATTTCTACACTAGTCTCTCTCAAGGTCTGAGGAAATATCATGTCAGGCCTGGGGGATTTACCTATCTTTATTCACTGTAAGGAAGCAAGCACCTCCTCCTCTTTAATCTCTATATGTCCCATGACACTACTGCTTGTTTCCCTTCTTTCCATATACGCTATGCCAGCTTCCTGAGTTTCCAGCTTGAGTACATATTCACTATTTTGTGTTATCTCCTGTAATGCACAGTATAAATGAACAAGTACAAGGGTAAAACAGTAATATTTAGAGCTTTAATCTGCAGGCACATAGCTGAGAAAATTAGCAGCAAAATTGTGAAGATTGAGTTATAGAATACTTTGGAGATGATTTCCTAAATGAGCAATTTGAGCAAACAGACTATTTTAAATCAGTGACATAAGAGATTCTGCAGATGATGGAAATTTAGAGCAACACATAGAGGAACTAAGCTGGTCAGGCAGCATCTATAGAGGGGAATAAATAGTCAATGTTTCAGGTCAAGGGGCTTGATCAGGACTGGGAAGAAAGGGGCAGAAGCCAAAATAAGAAGGTGGAAGGAGTACAAGCTGAAGGGATAGTTGAGGACAGGTGAGGAGGAGAGTGGTTGGGTGACGAATGGCGTGATTGTAAGAAGCTGTCAGGTGATAGGAAGATAAGGCAAAGGGCTGGAGAAAAGTAAATCTATGGAAGCCCATGGAATAAAGGGAAAGAAGATGTGGACCAAAGGGAGGTAATGGCAGGTGAGAAGGGAAGGTGTGAGAGGATGACCAGGGTTGGGGGAAGGGAAAAATGGAAAAAAAAACAACCTGATGGCACGAACATTGATTTCTCTAACTTCTGTTAATGCCCCTCTTCCCCTTCTTACCCCATCCTTGATATATTTAGTTTTTTCCCCCTCCTCTTTTTTTCTCTCTCTCTGTCCATCCCTCTGTCTGTTCTCCATTCCCTCTGGTGCTCCCCTCCCCCTTTCTTTCTCCATAGGCCTCCCGTCCCATGATTCTTTCCCTTCTCCAGCTCTGTATCCCTTTTGCCAATCACCTATCCAGCTCTCAGCTTCACCCCACTGCCTCCAGTCTTCTCCTATCATTTCACATTTCCCCCTCCCCCTCCTACTTTCAAATCTCTTTCTATCTTTCCTTTCAGTAAGTCCTGACGAAGGGTCTCGGTCCTAAACGTCGACAGTGCTTTTCCCTATAGATGCTGCCTGGCCTGCTGTGTCCACCAGCATTTTGTGTGTGTTGCTTAAATTAAATACTGTAGGTATTGTGGTCTAAGATTCACAATCTAGAAGTTAAGGGCCCTTTAGGAAACACTCTATGGACATAAAGCAGTTTAGCCATATAACCATATAACAATTACAGCATGGAAACAGGCCATCTTGGCCCTTCTAGTTCGTGCCAAATGCTTACTCTCACCTAGTCCCACTGACCTGCACTCAGCCCATAATCCTTCATTCCTTTCCTGTCCATATACCTATCCAATTTTACTTTAAATGACAATACCGAACTTGCCTCTACCATTTCTACTGGAAGCTCATTCCACACAACTACCATTCTCTGATTAAAGAAATTCCCCCTCGTGTTATTCTTAAACTTTTGCCCCCTAACTCTCAGCTCATGTCCTCTTGTTTGAATCTCCTCTACTCTTAATAGAAAAAGCCTATCCATGTCAACTCTATCTATCCCCCTCATAATTTTAAATACCTCTATCAAGTCCCTCCTCAACCTTCTATGCTCCAAAGAATAAAGACCTAACTTGTTTAAGCTTTCCTTGTAACTTAGGTGCTGAAACCCAGGTAACATTCTAGTAAATCTTCTCTGTACTCTCTTTATTTTGTTGACATCTTTCCTATAATTTGGTGACCAGAACTGTACACAATACTCCAAATTTGGCCTTACCAATGCCTTGTACAATTTTACCATTACATCCCAACTCCTATACTCAATGCTCTGATTTATAAAGGCCTGCATACCAAAAGCTTTCTTCACCACCCTATCCACATGAGATTCCACCTTCAGGGAACTATGCACCATTATTCCTAGATCACTCTCTTCTACTGCATTCTTCAAAGTCCTACCACTTACCATGTATGTCCTATTTGGATTATTCCTACCAAAATGTAGCACCTCACACTTATCAGCATTAAGCTCCATCTGCCATCATTCAGCCCACTCTTCTAACTGGCCTAAATCTCTCTGCAAGCTTTGAAAACCTACTTCATTATTCTCAACGCCACCTATCTTAGTATCATCTGCATACTTACTAATCCAATTTACCATCCCATCATCCGGATCATTAATGTATATGACAAACAACATTGGACCCAATACAGATCCCTGAGGCACACCACTAGTCACCGGCCTCCAAACTGACAAACGGTTATCCCCCACTACTCTCTGGCATCTCCCATCTGTTGAATCCATTTTACTACTTCAATATTAATACCTAACGATTGAACCTTCCTAACTAACCTTCCGTGCGGAACCTTGTCAAAGGCCTTACTGAAGTCCATATAGACAACATCCACTGCTTTACCCTTGTCAGCTTTCCTAGTAACCTCTTCAAAAAATTCAATAAGATTTGTCAAACATGACCTTCCACACACAAATCCATGCTGACTGTTCCTAAACAAACCCTATCTATCCAGATAATTATATATACCATCTCTAAGAATACTTTCCATTAATTTACCCACCACTGACGTCAAACTTACAGGCCTATAATTGTTAGGTTTCCTCTTATAACCCTTTTAAAACAATGGAACCACATGAGCAATACACCAAACCTCCGGCACCATCCCCATTTTTAATAACATTTGAAATATTTCTGTCAGAGTCCCTGCTATTTCTATACTAACCTCCCTCAAGGTCCTAGGGAATATCCTGTCAGGATCCGGAGACTTATCCACTTTTATATTCCTTAAAAGCGCCAGTACTTCCTTGTCTTTAGTCATCATAGTTTCCATGACTCTCCTACTTGTTTCCCTTACCTTACATAATTCAATATCCTTCTCCTTAGTGATTACCAAAGAAAAAAAATTGTTCAAAATCTCCCCCATCTCTTTTGACTCCACACATAGCTGTCCACTCTGATTCTCTAAGGGACCAATTTTATCCCTCACTATCCTTTTGCTATTAATATAACTGTAGAAACCCTTTGAATTTATTTTCACCTTACTTGCCAAAGCAACCTCATATCTTCTTTTAGCTTTTCCAATTTCTTTCTTAAGATTCTTTTTACGTTCTTTATTTTCCTCGAGCTCCTCATTTACTCCATGCTGCGTATATTTATTGTAGATCTCTCTCTTTTTCCAAACCAAGTTACCAATATCCCTTGAAAACCATGGCTCTCCCAAACTTTTAACCTTTCCTTTCAACCTAACAGAAACATCAAGATTCTATACCCTCAAAATTTTACCTTTAAATGACCTCCATTTCTCTATTATATCTTTCCCATAAAACAAGTTGTCCCAATCCACTCCTCCTAAATCCTTTTGCATCTCCTCAAAGTTAGCCTTTGAGAAAAGTCTCAACCCTGGGTCCAGTCCTATCCTTCTCCATAATTATATTGAAACTAATGGCATTGTGATTACTGGACCCAGAGTGCCCCCCAACACATACCTCCATCACCTGACCTATCTCATCCCCGAACAGGAGATCCAACACTGCCCCTTCTCTAGTTGGCACCTCGATGTATTGCTGCAAAAAAAAAACTATCCTGCACACATTTTACAAACTCCAAACCATCCAGCCCTTTTACAGAATGGGCTTCCCAGTCTATGTGTAGAAAATTAAAATCTCCCACAACCACAACCTTGTGCTTAGTACAAACATCTGCTATCTCCTTACAAATTTGCTCCTCCAATTCTTGCTCCCCATTAGGTGGTCTATAATACACCCCTATAAGTGTTACTACACCTTTCCCATTCCTCAATTCCACCCAAATAGTCTCCCTAGACGAGCCCTCTAATCTATCCTGCCAAAGCACCACAGTAATATTTTCTCTGACAAGCAATGAAACACCTCCCCCCTTGCCCCTCTGATTCTATCATGCCTGAAGCAACAAAATCCAGGAATATTTAGTTACCAATCACACCCCTCTTGCAACCATGTTTCACTAATAGCTACAGCATCATATTTCCAGGTATCAATCCATGCTCTAAGTTCAGGAGGGTCTGAAATCCTTCTTGAACACACCTGACAAATTCAGTCCCACCTATCCCCCTTGCAGTCAGGAGGCGCCAGTCAATATGAGGGAAGTTGAAATCACCCAGAACTACAACCCTGTATTTCCTGCGCCATTCTAAAATATGCCTGCTTATCTGATCCTCAGTGTCCTGAGGGCTATTTGGGGGCCTACGGACTACTCCCAGCACAGTGATTGATCCCTTCCTATTTCTGACTTCCGCCCACACCGACTCAATGGACACTTCCTCTGCAGCGTCCTCCCTTTCTATAGCCGTGATATTATCCCTGACCAGCAATGCTACTGCCCACTCCACCCCTTTTCTACCTCCCATCCTATTCCTTTTAAAACACCTAAACCCTGGTTCCTGCATCAGGCAATCCTGCCATTCCTCCAGCCAAGTTTCAGTAATGGCCCCAACATCATAGGTCCACGTACTGATCCATGCTCTAAGTTCTTCCCCTTTCTTCCTAATACTCCTAGCATTGAAATAGACACATTTCAGCCCCTCTAAATGGCTACATTTATGTTTTGTCCCCTGCCTGTCCTTCCTCACCGACTCAGAACACAGCATCATGCCCTTATCTTTCTATCCTAATCTCTGCACTCTCATTCGGATTCCCAACCCCTGCCAAACTAGTTTAAACCCTCCCCAACAGCTCGAGCAAACCTGCCTGCCAGGATATTGGTCTCTTTTCAGTTCAGGTGCAGCCTGTCCTTTTTGTACAGGTCAGACCTTCCCCAGTGGAGATCGCAATGATCCAGAAATCTGAAACCCTGCCCCCTGCACCAACACTTCAGCCACACATTCATCTGCCATAACTTCCTGTTCCTACCTTCTCCGTCTCGTGGCACAGGCAGTAATCCTGAGATTACCACCCTTGAGGTCCTGCTTTTTAAATTCTTTCCTAGTTCCCTATATTCCTTCTTCAGGACCTCATCCCTACTCCTATCTATGTCATCCATCCCAACATGGACCACGACATCTGGCTGCTCACCCTCTCTCCTGAGAATACCGAGAACTCGATCCAAGATATTGCGGACTCTGGCACCAGGGGGGCAACAGACCATCCGGGATTCTCGATTTCTCACAGAACCTGTTATCTGCCCCCCTAACTATCGAGTCCCTATCACTACTGCTGTCCTCTTTTCTCTCCTTCCTTTCTGAACTGAGGGTCCAGTCTCAGTGCCAGAGACACAACCACTACAACTTGTCCCTGGTAGGTCGTCCCCACCAACAGTATCCAAAACAGTATACTTATTGTTGATGGGAACAGCCACAGGGGTGCTCTACTCTTTCTGTGTATTCCCCTTCCCTCTCCTGACAGTTACTTGTCTCCTGACTTTTAGAGGTGACTGTCTCCCTGAAACTCTGATCTATTACTGCCTCTACTTCCCAAATGATCCGATGTTCATCCAGCTCCAGTTCCCTAATTTGTTTTGACAAGAGCTGCAGCTGGATGCACCTTTTGCAGGTATAGTCATCAGAGACAATTGTGCTGTCCCTGACTTCTCACATCCTACAATTTGAGCACTTGGCTGCCCTATCTACTGCCTCCATTACCAACTCCTGTTAATTAAATTAGAGAAACTTACCTCACTGGGAGCAAGCTCGTCCTCCGCCTGCTATGCACATTTTTTTGTTAACCAGGGCCTCAATATCTCTTGAAAATCAAGGTCCCCTACAACTGTTATCTTTATCTTTTCTTCTGACAGGTGCATACAAGCTTTGTACACTCAAAATTTCACTTTTTAAGGTCTCCCACTGACCAAGTACACCTTTGCAAGAGGGCAGCCTGTCCCAATCCACCTTGCAAGACCCTTTCCGATACCACCAAAATTAGCTTTTCTCCAGATTAGAATCTCAACCTGCAGACTAGATCTATCTTCTTGCATATTTACTTTGAAACTAATGGCATTGTGGTCACAAAATGCAAAGTGTTGTCCTATACAAACTCTGTCACCTTTCCAGTCTCATTCCCTAATAGCAGATCAACTATCACACTCTCTCATTGGGACTTCTCTGATTAAAAAAAAACTTTCTTGACAAACTGTTCCTCTACACAAACTTCTGTCACCTGCCCTGTCTCATTCCCTAATAGCAGATCAAGTATCGCACACTCATTGGGACTTCCTGAACACCTTTGACAAACTCTATTCCATCTAGTCCTTTTATAGTATGGGAATTCCCAGTCAATACATGGAAAGTTAAGATCACCTGCTATAACAACCTTGTGTTTCTTGCAATAGTCTGTTACTTTTGAGAATACTCCCAAACTCATTTCCTGTTTCCGACATCCGCCACACTGACTTAGCTGATGGTCTATTAATAATGTCTTTAATTTCTACAGTTGTATCACTATCCCTGATTAGCAGTGCCACTCCTCTACCCCTTTTACCTCCTTCCCTGTCCCTTTTGAAACATCTAGACCCCAGAGCATACACCAGCTGTTTCTGCCCTTGTGATAAGCCAAGTCTCTGTAGTAGCCACAGCACTATAGTTCCATGTACTGACCCATGCTCCAAGTTCTTCACCCTTGTTCCTAATATTTATTGCATTTTTGCACACTTCAACCTACCCTAGTGGTTGCAATTTTGCCCTATCAACTAATTTTCCTTCCTCACAGACTCTCTGCCTCATCTACCTGTACACAAACCGTCCCATCCTAGAACCACAGAACCATAGAACATTACAGCACAGAAACAGGCCTTTTGGCCGTTCTTGGCTGTGCCGAACCATTTTTCTGCCTAGTCCCACTGACCTGCACCTGGGCCATATCCCTCCAAACCCCTCTGACATCACTGATTCTCATACCCCTGCCAAACTAATTTAAACTCCCCCAAACAGCTCTAGCAAATCTGCCTGTAACAATATTGGACCTCCCAAAGTTCAGGTGTAACCTGTTTGTTTGTACGGGACATACCTTCCTCAGAGAGATACCAATGATCCACAAATCTGAAACTCAGCCTCCTGCACCATTTCCTCAGCCACATATTCATTTGCCAAATCATCCAGTTCCTACCCTCACTGGTACATGGCACAGGCAGCACCTCAAAGATAACTATTTCGAGGTCCTGTTCTTCAGCATTCTACCCAACTCCCTATATTCTTTCTCCAGGACTTCATCTCTTTTCCTACCTTTGTTATTGGGAACAATATGTACTGTGACTTCTGGCTGCTCACCCTTCCCTTTAGAATGCTGTGGCATTCTGTGGCAACCTGACCCTGGCACTTGGGAGATAACAAACCATCTGGTGTTAACTTCTTGTCCACAGAATCTCCTGGCTGCTCCCCTAATTACTGACTGCCCTAGTACTACTGCACTCCTCTTCTCCCCTTTCCTTTTTGAGTCACAGAGCCAAACTCAGTCATTGCAGCTTTCCCCTGGTAGGTCATCCCCCAACAATATCCAAAGCAATATATTTGTTATTGAGAGGAATGGCCACAGTGGTACTCTGCACAGTCTGCTTACTCCCTTTCCTGACAGTCACCCAGCTACCCACCTCCTGCAACTTCGGGGTGACTACCTCTCTGTAGACTTTTTCTATCAACTTCTCATTCTCTCATAGGTCATCCAGCTGCAGTTGCCTAAAACGGTGTGTAAGGAACTGTAGCTAGATGCGCCTAGTGTAGATGTAGTTATCAGGGAGACAACTAACACTGGACCCATTCACATTGCACTACCTCGGCACTAATAGACCAAGAAAGAAACCCTTCTTAAACAGGATTAAATCTGCAGATGCTGGAAATCCAAGCAACACATGCAAAAACTCAGCAGGCCAGGCAGCATCTATGGAAAAGAGTAAACAGTTGACTTTTTGGGCTGAGACCCTTCATCGGGTCTTTTTATAGAACTTTTTTTTATTGGCCCTTGCTGAGTGCCTAATCATCTCAATGAGCCTCACTTGCTTTTCCAAATCTTGCTCCCGTGATATGCTCACAATTTCAGGCCAGTTGCATTTTCAAATCTTGTTCTCACAATCTCAGGTGTACAGAATATCCCAAATGGCCTGCTTGCTCTTTCAAATCTCATTCCCACAATGCGTTTGGCATCAGCTCTTTGCAATTTCAAGTGTGCAGAATGTATCATCTTTCGCCTGCTGTCTCCCAACATCCATCTTGCAGGATGTATCCATGCCTGTGTGTATGTCTGTGGTTGCTGGTTTTAGGGTTAGGAGGCATGCACGTGTGTTTCTGCTTGTTGGGTTAGAGTTATGTATGCACATGTATCTGTAGTTGCAGGGTTAAGATGCATGCATGTGTGTCTGTGGTTGTAGGGTTAGGGTGCATGCATGTGTGTCTGTGGTTGTAGGGTTAAAGTTAGGATGCATGCATGTGTGTCTATATAAAAATTGTTGCCCCCTTGATGTCCCAGGATGTGACACACAAGATCGTCTATCTAATGTGGAACGACTGGAACAGTAGTGTCCGCCAAGCAGCTGCACAATCATTAGGAATCTGGGGCCTGGGAAAGAAAGTCCATGACGAGCTCAGGTAGGACACAATATCAGGATCTTATAGTTGTGAGGATTTTCTTCACTCTTCAAATGGTTCAATTTAATATCAGAGAATGTATACAGTATACAACCTGAAATTCTTACTCTCTGCAGACATCTACGAAACAGAAAAAAAACCCATGAATGAATGACAGAAATGTCAGAACCTCAGGGCCCATCCCCCCTCTCCCATGCACAAGCTGCAAAAAAGCATTGCCCCTCTGCCCCCTACCCCCACCATGCAAACAACAGCAAAAGCCCCAAAGAGACCTTGATCTAGAGTCTATTAAAAACTACAATCCTTGCGGTATCTCAGACATGCTCTCTCACTAGCCAGGGAGAGAGAGAGATCACTCCTGCAACAAGAGTGGGACACTGGCAACTCACTGTTTTGATGTTCCAGTCTCCCAACTCATGGACAGACAGGCCCTCACCCACCATGAGAGAGAGAAAGAGGATCACCCAAGTACAGGAACCTTCTTCCAACAGCAGCGTACATTTCATGCTGTCTCAATGTTTCAGTGTCCCATTGCTGACAACAGCGAGGAACTGGGTAGTCTCTGGGTCTGTTCCCCTAAACTATCAAAATGCTAGGCTGGATGCTGGATCCGAGACCCACTGCTTGTGGAAAATCATAGTTTGACCTCACAGACTCCAACAGGACCCCAGCCATCTTGAGAAGACAAGAAGAATAAGTTGTTTCGTGAATGAACTGCAAAAAGTCACCTGGGTCTATGGAAACCTCTGGTTCCACCTTTTCCAGCTCCTCCCACCATGGTGGTGAGCTCACTGCATCCGTCCAAAGTAGCGTGCATCCTCCAATGTGTATCTCTGCTCTACAGCTTCATAGCTAATTGTGTTTTGATTCATATTTTTATATTTTTTATATTTTTCTCCTGGATTTTTAGTCTCAATACCAGGTCAGGATATCAAAATTTATTCATAAGAAACATGTTGAAAAAAGACCAGGATCCCTCTCCATTAGTGCTCCCATAAACAGCCAAATCCCCTTGACATTCCTGGCACTTTATCAGAAATGCTCTGTTTATCCTAAACTGTACTCACCCACCTTCCTTTTAGCTTTATGTAACATCTCAAAGTCTAGGCAATGTATTTGAACATTTATGTGCCCAAAACCTGATTCCTCAAATGGATATTCATAGGAAAAGCTTACCTGAAGCATAAGACCATCTGACCCATCGAATCTGCTCAGCCATATCACCATGACTCTCAGCCCCAATCCCCTGATTTCTCCCCTTATCCCTTCATACGTTGACCAATTGTGGATCTATCAACCCCTTTCTTAAATATACATACAGACTTGGCCTCTACAACTGCTTGTGTAAAGAATTCCAGAGATTCACCACTCCATGGATAAAGAAATTCCTCCTCATCTCCATTCTAAGAGGACACCCCTCTATTCTTTATCCTCTGGGTTTAGACTCCCCCACCATAGAAACATCCTCTCCACACCCACTCTGTCAAGGCTGTTCACCATTCAACAGATTTTAATGAGGTCACCACTCATTCTTCTGAATTCCAATGAGTACAGGTCCATACGCTTCATATGACAAGCCATTCAATCATGGAATCATTTTCATGAACCTCCTTTGACCCCTCTCCAGTTTCAGCACATTCTTTCTAAGATAACTGCTCAAATACTCCCAAGTGAGGCCTCACCCATGCTTTATGAAGTCTCAATATTACATCCTTGCTTTTATATCTAGTCGTTTTGAAATGAATGCTAACAATGCATTTGCCTTCCTCAACCCAGACTCAACCTGCAAATTAAACTTCAGGGAATCCTGCACAAGGACTCCCAAGTCCCTCTGCACCTCAGGTTTTTGCATTTTTTTTTCTCCATTTAGGAAATAGTCAACCCTTCAATTTCTTCTACCAAACTACATGACCATAACTTCCTGACACATAGCTGCCATTTCTTTGCCCAATCTCCTAATCTGTCTGGGTCCTTCTGTAAGTCAAGTCAAGTCAAGTCAAGTCAGGTCAACTTTTATTGTCATTTCGACCATAACTGCTGGTACAGTGCATAGTAAAAACGAGACAATGTTTTTCAGGACCATTGTTTACATGACACAGTACAAAAAAACTACACTGAACGACGTAATAAAACACAGAGAAAGCTATACTAGTCTACAGACCTACACTGGACTGCATAAAGTGCACAAAAACAGTATTGTCATTACAATAAATAATAAACAGGACAGGTGTCAGTCCAGGCTTCGGGTACTGAGGAGTCTGATAACTTGGGGGAAGAAACTGTTCTATAGTTTGGTTGTAAGAGCCCAAATGCTTTGGAGCCTTTTCCCAGACGGCAGGAGGGAGAAGAGATTGTATGACGGATGAATGGGGTCCTTCATAATGCTTTTTTCTTTGCCGATGCAGCGTGTAGTGTAAATGTCCGTGATGGCAGGAAGCGAGACCCCGATGATCTTCTCAGCTGACCTCATTATCCGCTGCAGGGTCTTGCGATCCGAGATGGTGCAATTTCCGAACCAGGCAGTGATGCAGCTGCTCAGGAAGCTCTTAATAGAACCCCTGTAGAATGTGATGAGGATGGGGAGGTGGGAGATGGACTTTCCTCAGCCTTCATAAAAAGTAGAGACACTGCTGGGCTTTCTTTGCTGGTGTTGAGGGACCAGGTGAGATTCTCCGTCAGGTGAAAATCAAGAAATTTGGTGCTCTTTACGATCTCTACCAAGGAGCCGTCGATGTTCAGCGGGGAGTGGTCGCTCCGTGCCCTCCTGAAGTCAACAACCATCTCTTTCGTTTTGTTCACATTCTGAGACAGGTTGTTGGCTCTGCACCAGTCCGTTAGCCGCTGCACCTCCTCTCTGTAAGTTGACTCGTCATTCTTGCTGATGAGACCTACCAAGGTGGTGTCATCGGCGAACTTGATGATGTGGTTCGAGCTGTGTGTTGCAGCACAGTCATGGGTCAGCAGAGTAAACAGCAGTGGACTGAGCACGCAGCCCTGGGGAGCTCCCATGCTCAGTGTGATGGTGTTGGAGATGCTGCTCCCGATCTGGACTGACTGAGATCTCCCAGTCAGGAAGTCTGTAGCCTCTATAATTCCTCAAAACTACCTGCTGCTGTTCATATCAACTGAAAACTTTGCAACAAAGCCATTAAATCCATCATCCAAATCATTGACATATAACAGAAAAAGAATCAGTCCCAACACAGATCCCTGTGGAACACCATTAGTCACCAGCAGCAGACCAGAAAATGCTTCCTTTATTCCAACTCTGTCTCATGTCAGTCAGCCAATGCTTTATCCATGCTAGAACCTTCCCGGTAATACCATGGGCTTGTATTTTGTTAAGACCCTCATGTGTGGCACCTTGTTTAAGGCATTCTGAAAATCCAAGTGCACAACATCAACCAGTTCTCCTTTGTCTATCCTGCTTGTTATTTCTTCAAAGATTTCCAACAGATTTGTCAGGCAAGATTTTCCATTGAGGAAACCATGCTGACTACAGCCTATTTTATGTCCCTCCAAGTACCATGAGACCTCATCCTTAGTAATAGAATCCAGCATTTTCCCAATCACTGAGGTTAGACTAACTGGCCTATAGTTTCCTTTCTTCTATCTATCTCCCTTCTTGAAGAGTGAAGTGACCATTACAGTTTTCCAATCTAAATAGAAGAGATTCAAGGATGTACTCGAAACCTTTTTAAAGGAATGTAACATCCTTCTGACTCCTGGGAGCCTCTGGTCTGTAATTACTCCTGGTGGAGAAATAGTAGGATGATTTTGAAGTGCAGAAGCTTGAAGTCCTATACCATCAGGTTCAGGAACACCTACTGCCCTACAACCATCTAGTTTTGGAACTGACCTGCACAACTCTAACCCTACCTCAGCAATCAACACTATTGATCACCTCTTGTCTCTGATTGTGCCTTTTGTCATGATCCATTTCCCCCCTTTCTCTACTGTCTCATGTGATTTATGTATAATCTATGTTATGTGTTGTCTGAACTTCTGTGCGTGTGATACTGCTTCAAGCAAGTTGCTCATTATACTTTTATTTCACCATATTTGTAGATACGACAATAAATTTGACTTGACTTAAAAACATAGAAAACCTACAGTACAATACAGGCCCTTTGGCCCACAATGCTGTGCTGAACATGTACTCACTTTAGAAATTACCTAGGGTTACCCATAGCCCTCTATGTTTCTAAGCTCCATGTACCTATCCAGGAGCCTTTTAAAAGACCCTATTGTACCCGTCTTCAGCACCATTGCTGGCATCTCACCACTCTTTGCGTAAAAAAAAGAAACTTACCCCTGACATCTCCTCTGTACCTACTGTCAAGTACCTTAAAACTGTCCTCTCGTGTTAGCCATTTCAGCCCTGGGATAAAGCCTCTGACTATCCACATGATCAATGCCTTTCATCATCTTGTATACCTCTATCAGGTCACCTCTCATCCTCCATCGCTCCAAGGAGAAAACACTTGAGTTCACTCAACCTGCTCCCCAACCCAGGCAACTTCCTTGTAAATCTCTTCTGCACCCTTTCTCCGGTTTCCACATCCTTCCTGTAGTGAGGCGACCAGAACTGAGCACAGTACTCCAAGTGGGGTCTGACCTGGGTCCTAACATTACCTCGTGGCTCTCAAACTCAATCCCATGGTTGATGAAGGCCAATGCACCATATGCCTTCTTAACCAGAGTCAACCTGCGCAGCAGCTTTGATTGTCCTATGGACTCGGACCTCAAGATCCCTCTGATCCTCCACACTGCCAAGAATATTACCATTAAGCTTACCATTCTGCCATCATACTTGAACTACCAAAATGAACCACCTCTCACTAATCTGGGTTAAACTCCATCTACCACTTCTCAGCCCAGTTTTGCATCCTATCAATGTCCCGTTGTAACCTCTGACAGCCCTCCACACTATCCACACCCCCAACCTTTGTGTCATCAGCAAATTTACTAACCCATCCCTCCACTTCCTCATCCAGGTCACTTACAAAAATCACGAAGAGAAGGGGTCCCAGAGCAGATCCCAGAGGCACCCCACTGGTCACCAACCTCCATGCAGAATATGACCCGTCTACAACCACTCTTTGCTTTCTGTGTACAAGCCAGTTCTGGATCCACAAAGCAATGTCCCCTTGGATCCCATGTCTCCTTACTTTCTCAATAAGCCTTGCATGGGGTGCTTTGTCAAATGCCTTGCTAAAATCCATATACTCTACATCTACTGCTCTACCTTCATCAATGTGTATTCACATCCTCAAAAAATTCAATCAGGCTCGTAAGGCATGACTTGCCTTTGACAAAGTCATGCTGACTATTCCTAATCATCTTATGCTTCTCCAAATGGTCATAAACCCTGCCTCTCAGGATCTTCTCTATGAACTCTCATGGACTTAACCGAAGTTTCGTGCATCAGGAGCACATGGTGCTCTGTGCAAACAGTGGAAGGAGCGGATCAGTTCTCTAACTACACATACACCCACCTCTTCAACTCCCTCCAGTTCCAGCTGTGGAAAATCTGCAGGTCCCACATTGATCTCATCAGCCCCTTAGGATTGGAGTCAATGTGAAATCCTTGATCTGAGGGCCTGCCCAAGCAAGGTGATTAAAGAATAGTGTGTGAGGAACGAACCTTGGGGAGAATTAGTGTGAGAGGAGTCATGGGATTATGTATGGAGGATTAGGAGTTAACAAAGAGGTCGCTGTGCATATATAGTAAAATATGAGGTCTTTGTGTTGCAGAGAGAGACTAGATAAAGGGGACAGCAGAATACGAATTGAGGCTCTGTCCTGCATTGGTCTGCTTGGAGTGATGACGGGAAAACTGATGCCCAGCTTCCTAGACTGCTTCAAGGATGATTTCATTGGTGTGCGGAAAGAGGCGTGCCTGACTGCTGGTTTGCTTAAGTTAAAAGATGAGAAGGTACAGATTCTTTTTGCTACAGATTCCAAAACCTATTTAGATTCTGTCTCTAAAATTTAGATTACTCTAAAACATTTGGCAGGGAGCAGAAGATTGTGCCCATGTGGATTTCGCTTCCTTTCCTGTAATCAGGTCAGAACAGATTTTATTATCTCAACCTGATTCAACAGCTTATACATAGGTAGTGTTCTTAATTATTTACACAAGGTAGAACACAGATTGCCTATCCCAAATTTCTGCTCCTGATGATCTCCTGCTAAGTTTCCTAATTTCGCGTTCTTTGTTGTTCTTCCATAATTGCCCTTCTCTAAACAGGTACATCAGATTCCCAATTTCTAATCCCTAAATGTCCATTTCTCTTTCTCCATTCCCCATCTTCTCTCCTTTTCTTCCAGTCCAATAAGTGCCTGTTCCTAATTTCTCCTCTCAAATGTGGTAGAGTACTGTTCCATTGTCTTCCTCAAGTGCGAATTAGATAAGTGTACGTTGCAAGGTTATAGAAAGAGTTGGTTAGCGTGACAGAGGGTTGTTGTGGCACAGAAGCAATGGGATGCCCATCCTCCACCTGTCATGTAACCATTCCATGATACAGCGATATTAGAATATTTCATCTCAAACTGCCCAATACAAATTTCCCGTTCCTAACTTCCTTTCCTATTTGCACTTCTCTAATTTCTCACTTATTTCTCACTTTCCCTTGTCAACCAATTTTAAAACAGAAAAAGATGGGAACTCATTTTATCAGAAGTAAAACATCATTTCTGTATCTTTTAGAAGCTGCCTGATCTGTTGAGTTTTTCCAGCATCTTTTATTTTTATCTTGGATTTCCAGCATCTGCCATTTTTATTTTTACTTTGCTTCCCATCCCAATCTTTCAGTTTCTGACTTTTACCAGTCCCAGGTTTAAAATATATTTTTCCTATGCCTTTTGTCTATCCTTAGTTCCTCACCTTAATTTCCAGACCTGATTTCCCATCCATGAGTGGCTGAACCCAGTTTCTCCTCTTTAATTTCCCATACCATACTAATTTATCACTCATTGTCATCCATAAGTTCACATTTCTAACCACTTTTCCTTAATTAGTCATTCCTAATTACAAATCTTTAGTTTCTCATCATGTATTTCTCTTCCTAATTACACCAAGTTTAAACTGCCTGCTGAATTTACTAGACCATATCTGTCCATTGTCAAGTGTCCAGATTCTGAACTTGGCCAGCCATATACACAATGTTACAGGAACAGGTATAAAGCTAAGAATCCTGCAGTGAGTTACTCATCTTTTAACTCCTCGAAGACTGTCCACCATCATCAGGGCTCAAATCAGGAGTGTGATGAAGCACTCTGCACTTGCCTGGATGAGTACAACTTCAACATTCAAGGGACTCAGATGACACTGGACATAGAAGACTGCTTGATAAACCTGCCATCCACAATCGTTTACTCACTTGACCACTAATGCACAATAGCCATAGTTTTGTATCCTCTACAGAAAACACTGCAGCAACTCTCCAAGACTCCTTGGACAACCCCTTCCAAACTCATAACCTCTGTGAGACAGAAGAACAGGGGCAATAAAGACATGGGATACCACCCTCTGAAAGTTACCCTCCAAACCACACACCATCCTGACTTGGAAATATATCACCATTCCTTCTCTGTTGCCAGGTCAAAATCCTGGAACTACCTCCCTAACACATTGTGGGTATACCATCAGTTTAACAACTGACCATTTCAAGAACTGACCTTCTCAAGGGCAATTAGGAATGGACAAGTTCAGACTGAACCAGCCCATACCTTGAACAAATATAAAACTCAAAGATATAGGATTATTTAATGTCATTTCCTGTATACAAGTGTAAAGGAGAAGGAAATAATTGCTACTCCAGATCCGATGCAGCACAAAGAATCCCACAAAAGATAAAGAATATAATACTCATAAAGAACACAGTAAAGATAAACATATAAAATAGCTTATAATCATAGATTGATTGTGTGTCTATAAAGTGATGCTAGGCACAGGGATATTTGTACGTAAGGTGGAGAGGCAGATTAGCGGGTGGTGAATGATTCAGGTTGTGAGTCTGGTGGTCCTGGCAGGATGCCACTTCGCCTCCTCCCTGATGGGAGTGGTACAAACAGTCTATGAGCAGGGTGGGTAGGTTCCTTCATGTTGCTTGGCATCTTTCTGTATACCTGTCCTTGATGGCAGTAATGCAATTACCTGTTGAAGGGCCCCGCCGCCACCGCGCTGCAACCGTCCTCTTACCAATTCCTATGTGTAATTATTCCTCATATCATTGCTCATCCCTAATTTCCTGCTCCAATTTTCCAAAATATTGTCTTTCATGTTTTCACATTTCTCATCACAGATTATACTGATATATCTCATTCCTAATCCATTTTTGCCATTTCCTAACCTCAAAACTTCCCACTCCTGACTGTCCATTCCAAATTGCCCATCTAATTTGCTCTCCCAAATTTCTTGCCCATGTGATTTCTGCCCCTACATTTGAAAACTACCCGAGTCACTGAGAAAGAACTCACTCACAGTGTGTTGGCCACTGAATTGTAGTATTTTGGCAAAGCAACATTTCTAAGTGTGGAGGTCCTTGTGTTAACTGCTGCTTTCCTTCCAGTTGTGGGTTCTGCTCTGCATCCCATAGTTAGTAAGAGTCATGGGAACACTCTGTTCCTCATTGACAAAGTCCCTGCATCAGCCCTGAACTGAATGAGTGGGGATCAATGCCAAATTGCCAAATCAGTTTCCCACTGATCCAGTCCCCATCACACTCTTAACTGGGTTTAGGAGTCACCAGCACCAACCACACTCAGATCTTGACAACCATGCTGCTGCCCAGCAAGACCCATTCTGATCGACAGCTATGGTGCACGGGATAAATACGGATATCCTGGGTTTGGGGCGGGGACAGTCATGGTAGGACACCTAAGGGTTCCAGAAGCTAAGGAGGACTAGCAGAGCATTGAAAGGTTAATTGGTAGGTGAGGTGGAAGAGACAGGAACAGTGGTCACCCAGTCCTTAAAACTTCCTGAGCAACTGGTCATCATGGGCTGCTAGAATGATGCTGATTGAAATTGTCCCACTGTCTATGACAGGAACCCGAACATCAAGAACATCCTGGCCACACTGTCTCACCCAACAATTTTATAGAGTCTTTCTTTCTTTCTAAATCTTGTTATTATTATTAATAATATGGACGGAATACAAATGATATATTAATAAAGAAATTACAAACATACAAATTCCATTACAGATGAAAAAAGACATAAACAATAGTTACAGTATAAATGAGTTTACCAAAACATAAACCATACAGTATATGTATGAACATGGTAAGTCTAAATATTTCATAATATATGATATAAAAAAACAGAAAAAAGAAAGAAAAAAAATATAATGCAAAATTAGCTAATCTACTAATCTAATAACTAATAACAAATAAAGAAGAAAAAAGAAGCAAAAAAGAAGAAGAAAAAAAAGAAACATTGGAAAAAGAAAGAAAAAAAGGGGCTGTTTATAATATCTCACAAGAATAAATATTCATCAATGCCGCCACTTCCGGTCCTCTCAACATACATAAGCTAAAAGCTGGGAAATCAAATGAACTTGGAACAGGGTCATATTACATCATATGAAAATGTTGAATAAATGGTCTCCATAACTTTTCAAATTTAATAGAAGTATCAAAAACACCATTTCTAATTTTTTCTAAATTTAAACATAACATAGTTTGAGAGAACCAATTAAATACAGTGGGAGGGTTAATTTCCTTCCAATTCAACAATATAGATCTTCTAGCCATCAGAGTTAGAAATGCAATCATTCGACGGGCAGAAGAAGATAAATGCAGTGAGTCTAACATTGGTAAACCAAAAATTGCGGTAATAGGATGAGGTTGTAAATCAATATTCAAAACCGCAGAAATAATATCAAAAATATCTTTCCAATATTTTTTCAATAATGAACAAGACCAAAACATATGAGTTAAAGACGTGATTTCAGATTGATATCTATCACAGATAGGATTAATATAAGAGTAAAAATTAGCTAATTTATCCTTGGACATATGGGCCCTATGTACGACCTTAAATTGTATTAATGAATGTTTGGCACATATCGATGATGTATTAACTAATTGAAGAATTCTATCCCAATTCTCACTAGAAATAATGTTAAGCTCTCTTTCCCAATCCATTTTGGTCTTATAAAGGGGCTCTGAACGTATCTTCATAATTATATTATAAAGTTTTGAAATAAGCCCTTTTTGAAAAGGGTCTAATTCCAACAAACTCTCCAAAATATCTGAAGGCACAAAATTTGGAAACGTAGGGAGTACAGAACTTAAAAAATGTCTAATCTGTAAATATCTAAAAAAATGAAATCTAGGCAAGTTATATTTGTTGGATAATTGCTCAAAAGACATAAAACAATTGTCCAAAAATAAATCAGAAAATCTTAGTAATCCCTTAGTTTTCCAAGCCGAATAAGCTTGATCTATAATGGAAGGATGGAAAGAACAATTAGATACAATAGGACTATTTAAAACGAATTGAGTCAACCCGAAAAATTTCCGAAATTGAAACCATATACGTAAAGTATGTTTAACTATCGGGTTCTCAATTCGTTTTGGCAATTTAGAAAGAGCAAAAGGGAGAGAAGTCCCTAAAATAGAACCCAGAGCATAAGCTGATACAGATTTAATTTCTAAACTCACCCAATGAGGGCCGAAAGATCCACCCCAATCTTTCAACCAACATAACAAGTATCTAATATTAACTGCCCAATAATAAAATCTGAAATTAGGTAATGCTAACCTGCCTTCCTTCTTTGTCTTCTGTAAATATATTTTACCTAACCTGGGTTTTTTATTCTGCCATATATATGAGGAAATTTTTGAATCAACATTAGTAAAAAAAGATTTTGGAATAAAAATTGGTATCGCTTGGAAAATATATAAAAATTTAGGTAAAATAACCATCTTAATAGCATTAATCCTACCTATTAGAGATAAAGATAATGGTGACCACTTAGTAAACAAACCTTTAATCTGATCAATTAAGGGTAAAAAATTAAATCTAAATAAATCTTTATGGTTTTTTGTGATTTTGATCCCTAAATAAATAAAAGAATCATTAACTAATTTAAGAGGTAAATTTCCATAAATTTGGACCTGTCTATTCAAAGGAAACAATTCACTTTTATTAAGATTTAATTTATATCCAGAAAACTCACTAAATTGAGCCAATAATGATAAAACTGCTGGGATAGATTTCTCAGGGTTAGAAATGAATAGTAATAAATCATCTGCATACAAAGATAAGTTATGAATGTCTGTCCTACGATTAATACCCAAAATATCCTGTGATTGTCTGATGGCAATTGCCAAAGGTTCTAAGGCAATGTTAAATAGTAATGGACTAAGAGGACATCCTTGTCTAGTGCCCCGAAATAGGCGAAAAAAGGGAGATCTTTGATTATTGATAAACACTGAGGTTACTGGAGTGTGATAAATCAATTTAATCCAAGATATGAATATTGGACTAAAATTAAACTTCTACAACACATTAAATAAGTAAGGCCATTCAACTCTATCAAATGCTTTCTCCGCATCTAATGAAATCACGCATTCTGAAATGTCATGTGAGGGAGTATAAACAATATTCAATAATCTCCTAATGTTGAAAAAAGAATAGCGATTTTTAATAAAACTGGTTTGATCTTCTGAAATAATTTTGGGTAATACCTTCTCCAATCTGGATGCCAGTAACTTGGAAAAAATCTTGGAGTCTACATTCAATAAAGATATTGGTCTATAGGAAGCACAGTTGGTAGGGTCTTTATCTTTCTTCAATATTAGAGAAATGGAAGCTCTATAAAAAGATTGTGGCAAATTCCCCAATCTAATTGCTTCCTCAAAAACCTTACATAACCAAGGGGAAAGAGTAGCGGAAAAAACTTTTAAAAATTCAACTGTATAACCATTTGGACCCGGTGCTTTCCCAGAATTCGTTGAGGAAATAGCCCCTTTAATTTCTACATCCGTAATAGGAGTATCCAATATTGAAAGATCATCAGATGATAATCTTGGAAAATTTAATTTCCCAAGAAAATCACACATGGTATTACGATCCTGAGGAAATTCAGATTGATACAGGGAGGTTTAGAAGTCTTGAAATGCCTTATTTATCTCATCATGATTAACTGTCAAATTCCCATTCTGCTGACAAATCTTAGTGATTTGACGTTTAACCAAAGCATTCTTCAATTGACTAGCTAACAGTTTACCAGATTTATCACTATGCAAATAAAAATCAGATCTGGTTTTCATTAATTGATTTTCAATCGAGGATGTAAGTAATAAACTATGTTCCATTTGAAGTTCAACCCTTTGTTTGTAAAGCTCCTTACTAGGAGCAATCAAATATTTCTTATCAATCTCTTTAATTTTATCAACCAATAAAAGTCTTAGTACGTTTTCTCAAACCGACAGAATAAGAGATAATCTGTCCACGTATATACGCTTTAAAAGTGTCCCAAAGTGTTCCGCAGGAAATATCATCTGTGGAATTAGTTGAAAAGAAGAAGTCAATCTGCTCCTTCATAAATTTTATAAAGTCCGAGTCTTGCAATAAGCTAGAGTCAAATCGCCATTGTCTGGCATTAGAAGCTGTATCCGTAAATTTCATAGAAAGTAATAATGGAGCATGATCAGAGATAGCTATAATATCATAGTTACAACCGATTACCAATGGAATAAAACAAGAGTCTACAAAAAAAATAATCAATTCTCGAATAGGAGTGATAAACATGTGAGAAAAAAGAAAATTCTTTGTCATTAGGTGCCGAAATCTCCAAACATCAAAAACTCCATTGTCAGTCAAAAAAGAGTTAATACAAGTGGCCAACTTATTTGGTAAAGTCTGAATAGATAAAGATTTATCCATCAGAGGATTTAAACAACAATTAAAGTCACCACCCATTATTAACTTATATTCGTTTAGATTGGGTAAAGAGGTAAATAAAGACTTAAAAAAGTCAGGACAATAAACATTAACCAAAGCAACCTTTTTATTACAAAGTAAACCCGTAATTAACAAAAATCTACCATTCGGATCCGAAAAAATATCATGTTGAACAAATGGAATAGAGGAGTCAATAAAAATTGAAACTCCTTTTACTTTAGCATTCGAATTTGCGTGATACTGTTGACCCCGCCAAAATCTAAAAAAACGAAATTTGTCCTCCTTCCTCACATGAGTTTCTTGTACAAAAATGATATGAGCATTAAGTCTTTGGAATACTTTGAAAATCTTCTTTCGTTTAATTGGATGATTTAAACTATTAGTATCCCAAGATACAAAATTACTGGTCTGAGCCATAATTCTAAAAGCAACCCTTTGGTATAGAAAGGGTTAACCAACTTGTAAACTCATGCACCCGGAAGAGGAATAAAAGTAAAGAGAGGACCCGGAAGTGACGACAACACAGGCATATTTGAAGTTCAAAAACAGCCCAAATGAAAAAACTAACACAAACTGATGCAAAAAAAAATAGAATTAGGAAACAGACCATCCCCCCACCCCCCAAGAAAAAGAGAAAAAGCCTAAATATGACTTAAAAAAGGAAAGAATGAGACTAATTCTACCCCTATGTCAGCAGAAGAACACTCCGTATATAAAGGATATATTAAAAAAATCACCCCAACTTTAAAAATTAAAATCGCTATAATAAAAACCATATTTCTAAGTTATAAAAAATAAGAATATAGTCACTAAAAAAAACTTATAAATCAGGCTCTAGCCCAGACAAAACAAAAAATATTTAAGCTATGATAAGCGATACATTGTAGGAAGAAGACAAAAGAAAGAAAAAAAAATAACGCCATCTTAAGCAAAACCAAAAATCTTTTTCAAAAAACCACCATCTTAATCAAAAAAAATTCACCTTCAAAGGGTTAAAAATATACCTTCAAAGGATCAAAGTTAATAGACAAGAATGTAGTATAATGGTTAAAGAGTATAAGACAAAGCAATTGATATGACGAAAACACACTTTAACAAGTATAAAGTATAGGATAAACCTACACCAATAACCAGAGGTTAATTCTGGTTTAAGAAATCGAGAACCATCTTACACGATCAGAATCGTTCATTTATTAGAGAGTGGTGTCTATAGCAGTAGGGAAGTTCTTCTCCAGATAATTTCTCGTTTCTGAAGTTGAAAGGAAAACCTGGCGTGGAACATTCAACGGAGAAATTCGAAGCTTCACAGGGTATAGGAGTGCAGGTTTCAGATTTTTCTCATAACATTCAGCCATCAACGGTTTAAAAAGAAGCCTTCTTTTTAAAAGATCAGGACTAAAGTCTTCAACCAGACGGAAGCAGTATTCTTAAAATTTAACCATTCCTGCCCGACGAGCTGCACGTATAAGTTGTTCTTTGTCGTGTACATAATGGAACCGGACAATTACAACCGAAGGTTTGTCTGTCGCACTCGGTGATCGACGCCGAATTCTATGTGCCCGATCCAATAAAGGAGGGTTATTTGGGAAAATCGTCGGAAACGCTTCCTTTAATAGTTGGGCAAAATATTTTGAAGGGTCATCTTTTTCTATGCTGTCTGGAGGACCAAGTATACGTAGGTTCTGTCTTCTGGACTTATTCTCAAAATTGTCACTCTTGGCTTTAAGGGCTTCCATCACCTTAGTGGTCGAAATTAAATCCTGTTGCAGTTTTTCAATAGTCAAATCTCGCTTCCGAGCATCTTCTTGCAGAGATGCGATAAGAGCTTGTTGCTGGTTAATTACTGAATCCGTCTTAACCATGTAATCTTGAAAAGCCTTTATATCTTCTTTAAAAAAATTGTTGTAGTTCATCAAATTTTTTGTCCAAAACCTCCATAAACAATTCATAAGTTAATTGAGTATGTTGTGGCGGAGCCTGCTTCTTTCCGTTACCGTTTGGATTGCGTCCGGGTTCTCGTCCTTTAGACCTGAGAGACATTTCTGTTTGCATATCTTCAAAAGTTCACGACAAACTCTTAACAGTAAGTTCAAAAAAAAAATTAACGAAACTTTCGGTATAGGTAAAAATAAGTTGAATAAGGGTGATCAAAGGTTAAAAAAAAAAGTAAAGGTTGTGGAGCGAATCCAAAACAGTACTCACTCCATGAGCGTCTCCCGCTGACCAATTTTATAGAGTCAAAGATAGAAACACGCCCTATGGTCCACATATCCTCTCTTGTGCCACCAAAGGCAAATGCTCAGTCGTGGAGATGCTGCATTCACCTCCATGTTCCACTTTGTGGAGAATCAAAGGGAAAGTAATGAATACAACCTTCCACTGATTCATCTCCATTTACTCTAGCTGTGTAGTTGAAGAGCATCTTTTCTAGGCTGATGTCTGTCAATCCAGTGATGTCAAGTAGGGCAAGATCCTTGAGAACCTTTGACTGTCAAGAGTTGGGGTCTTGTTGAGGGGCACTTAAAGTCTGAGTGTAACCCCTGTGTCACCCGCAGGTCCTTCATCAACTGCTGCGCTTGATGCAGTCTGACCACATTTGGAAAGTGAAGGCTTATGCAATCAAGGGTAGGTGTGATGACATTCCTTTGTCAAACAACCCTGGGATATACAAATGTAGTATTTCCTTTTTACCTTTAAGGATACAATAAATGTGGCACATTTTGCTCCTATTTCCAATAGCTTCCCAGGAGAAAGCATACAACTTTGTGAGTGTCTTTATAGTCATGGAGTCAAACAGCATGGAAACAGACCCTTTGGTTCAATCTGTCTATGCCAAATTCGGTGCCTCCATGCTCCATGATCTAGTCCTATTTGACCGTGTTTAACTCCAAACCTTTCCCATCCACATACAAATCCAAGCATCTTTTAAATATTGTAATTGTATCTGCCTGACAGCTCATTCCACATACCCATAAATGCTGGGAGTTCTTTACATAGGCACTTAAGCCAGGGTAAACAATAGATCTGGTCAGGCCTATCCAATGGTTGTATGAATCTAGAGAAGGCCCTTCCTTTGAAATATTCTGCCATTAGGAACAAGCTAGTGACCAGGATGGTCAGGGGTAGGAGTGGAGGGAGGAGTAGGGATCTCCTTGGAGGGGCATGAGAAAATGACTAATGGGAAACTAAGTTTGTTCATAGGGAGGATAACCTGTTTGAGATGATGTAATGATAGTGTTCACTCAATGAAAGACAAGCTGTATTGTGGCTGACTGCAGATTTCTGCAAAATTTCTTGATCTTGGACTATATTTTTTTTGAGTATATTTTACTGATACCTTATAAGTACTCAATATCTTAAATAAGCTATATGTGCCTTGTGCTGTATGCTGCACCTTGGTCCAGAGTGGTGCCATCTCGTTTGGCTGTATTCATGAATAGTTGAATGACAATTTATCTTGAATTAGGAGGCACTGTTCAAGTTCAAGTTTAATTGTCAGTCAACTATCCATGAATACAACCAAATGCAATAGTGTTACTCTGAGGCCAAGGTGAAAAATACAGCACAAGGCACATATAGCTCATTTAAGATATCGAGTATTGTCACACACAACACACATAGATGGCAGAAAAACATTCCTGTACTCACTGGAATTTAGAAGAATGCAGGGGGATCTCATTGAAACCTACTGAATGCTGAAAGGACTAGACAAGGTAGATGTGAAGAGGATGTTTTCTGCGGTGGGGTTGTTCAGAACCAGAGAGCAGAGCCTCAAAATTGAGGGGTGACCTTTTAGAACAGAGGCAAGGAGGAATTTCTGTAGCCAAAAAGTGCTGAATCTGTAGAATGTTCTGCCACAGACTGTGGTGGAGACCAAGTCTATGGGTATATTTAAAACGGAAGTTGATAGATTCCTGATTGGTCAGGGCATCAAGGGGTATGGTGAGATGGCAGGTGTATGGGGTTGAATGGGATCAGGGATTAGCCATGATGGAATGGTGTAACAGACTTAATGGGCTGAATGGCCTAATCCTGCTGCTATGTCTTGTGGACCCCCAAGCCAGTAGCATGCAGCCAGTTCTGACATCTCCTTCCCTTGCAACTGCACAGGGCAACCCTGAGGCACATGGGTCTAGTCTGCACAACAGCTGAAACCATGTAGCTCCTGTTGTCAGTCTCACCAATGAACTAGTGAATTGGACTTGCAGTATTCTGCATTATCAATATCCAGCAAGATCATGCAAACACAATAAAATTGTTCAAGCCAGTCATTTCCACCGTTTGTTGGACCACAAACTTCCTCTGATGTCTTCTTCCCTGGATGGCTGAAGCAGGCCTCAACAAGTGCAGCTCCACTGCTATCGACCAACTTGCTAATGGGGTAGATCTGCAGTACTCGATTATCTTGATAACTAGCAGTGTCTTGCAATTGTAAAAAATGGACAAAGGACAAACAATTCACCTGTGTTTGGACCCAGAGAGGCGATCTGCCACTTTACTGGAAGTTTCATAGTGAAAGTCATTATGGATTACAGGTGATCTTGATCAGTTAGGGAAGTGGGCCAAAGAGTGGAAAATGGATTTCAATACACATAAGTATGAGGTGCTGCATTTTGGAAAGTCAATCCAATGTAGGACTTGTACTGTGAATAGTAGTGCATGAGGGAGTGTAATGGTATTGAGGGAACCAGTACAAGTGAGAATGGAATCACATTAGACAGGGAGGCGAAAAAGCCAGGCTGGCCTTCATTAGTCAAGACATTGAGAATAGGAGTTGGTACAGCAATGTTGCAATGGTATATGTGTACAGTTTTGGTCACCCTGTTATATGAAAGAAAGAGTTAAACTGGAAAGAGTTCAGAAAGACATAATTTGCCGAATCTGGAGGGCCTGAGATACAGGGAGAGATTGACTATGTTGTGTCTTTATTCCTTGGAGCATAGGAGAATGAGGGACGACCTTACTGAAGTGTTTAAAATTATGAGAGGCATTGATAGAGTGGCTGGCAACATTCTTCACTCTAGGGAAGAGGCATCCAAAACTGGGGAGTATTGATTTAGAGTCAAAGAGTGTAAAGATTTAAGTAAGTCCCAAGGGGCAACTTTTTCCACACAGAGGGCAGTGATTATAAGCTATGATCCATCAGTGGAACTAGATAAAGCAGGTATGACCAAATCATTTAAGAATTATGTGCCCGGGGGGGGGGGGGGCGGTAGGGTGGTGTTTTTAAACTGATATGGGCCAAATGCAGGAAATTGTGACAAGCTGGTGAAAAACGTGATTGTATCCATGCTGTATAACTGTGAGAGACTTGAGTACCGGCTCAGTTAAAGGTTGAACTCAGTCCAAAAGAAAGATTTTGACTTGAAGCATTCAGTTCACTCCATTAATGCTGTCTTACTTTTTGGGTGTTGCTCCAGATTCCAACAGCTGCAGTTCATTATATCTTCAAAGTTTTGACTAACATCAAAACGGGTTTCTTCCCACTGGTTAAGACTTACCAGGGACTTGATGCACAGTGGAACTTTGTGTAAGATATCAAATAATGTTTCTGGTTAGGCTCACAAACACATCACCCAGCCTTCATGCAAAGTGATGTGACAGTAACATTTGCTTACAACCTTCTGCTGTCCTACATGGCTCTCCTGTCCTGTTGTCAGGACTGAGTTGTAGTTCCAGGCACTCCCTCTATGGACCAATGGGTTGTGGAAGTTTGTCTGCACACTTTTTTGATATGGTTTAATTCTATACTGAGAACCAGGCTCTGATATTGTTCACTCTTATTCTTGTTACTTGCATCTTGATGGAGAAGCTTTAGGCGCCATTGGCTACGTAACCGAGGAGCTGAAGGATTTGTTGCTTTGGGCACTTCATTATGAAAATGAACCTGGCATACGAATGGAAGCCTGTAACACTATCGTGTCCCTGAACTTGCAGGATGCTAAAGTACAAAGTGTTTTAAGACAGCGGCTCCTGGTGGAGAGCGATCTACTGGTGTGGAAGTAAGTGTGTGTTCAGTATAATCTAGAGATCCTTGAGAAAGCAACTGCCACAGCCCGTATCTAATGCACTGACAGTGCTATCTGTTTCCTGTTCAAGTCTATGCATCTGAAAGCAGAGATCTAAGTTCTTTCTCAATATTTGTGACCATGTTTGTCGGGCACTCTCTGACCTCGTTGTGTTAGAACACTTGTATAGTACCAGACCACTTAATCCAGGTGGTTTATATCAAAGATTATGTTCCACACAAAGCGTTCCTACCTCTCATCTCCCCCTGTAAGTAATCTTTCTGTTCCCTTTTACAAAATTATAACCTGTACTTTTTGACTCACTGGTGCTTTGTGGTGGCACTTAAAAGTTGAAATGTTGTCAGACTACAGTAACATTCACTGGAGCTGGGTGGAGTCTGCACATTCTTCCTGTAACCATATAAGTTTCCTCCCCACTCCAAAGATGTACTGACTGGTAGGTTATCTGATGTAAATTACCGCTAGTGCAAGTGACTGATAGAATCAGAATCAGGTTTAGTATCACCGGCATGTGACATGAAATTTGTTAACTTAGCATCAGCAGTTCAATGGAATACATAATCTAGAAGAAAAACAATAAAATAAAAATAATAAGTAACTCAATTACAATATAAGTATATTTTTAAAAAAGTGAGGTGGTGTCCAAGGGTTTAATGTCCATTTATTGGATGACAGAGGGGAAGAAGCTGTTACTGAATCGCTTAGTGTGTGCCTTCAAGCTTCTGTACCTCCTACCTGATGGTAACAATGAGAAAAGGGTGCCAAAGCTCCTTAATAATGGATGCTGCCTTTCTGAGACCACTCCTTGAAGATGTCCTGGGGACATTGTAGGCTAGTACCCAAGATGGAGCTGACTAGGTTTAAAACCTTCTGCAGCTTCTTTCAGTCCTGTGCAATAGTCCCCCATCCCATACTAGACAGTGATGCATCCTGTCAGGATGCTCTCCAAAGTGCATCTATAGAAGTCTTTGTGTGTATTTGTTGACATGTCAAATCTCTTCAAACTCCTAATGAAGTATTGCTGCTGTCTTGCCTTCTTTAAAACTGCATCGATATGTTGGGACCAGATTAGATCCTCAGTGATCTTTACGCCCAGGACCCCAGGAAACTGGGGGAGAATTAATGGGAATGTGGAGAGAGAGAAACTGGGATTAGTGATAAGACTAGAGTAAAGGATAGCCGAATCCATACTATAAGGCCATAAAATATAATAACAGAATTGGGCCATTTCGCCCATTGAGTCTGGTCCACGATTTTATTGCCGCTGATCTATTTTCCCTCTCAGTCCTAATCACCTGCTTTCTCCCCATATTCCTTGATGCCCTGACTAATCAAGAATCTATCAACCTCTACCTTAAATATACCCAATGACTTGGTCTCCAGACTCACCTGTGGCAATGAATTCCAGATTCACCACTCACAGATACCCCCTTCTTAAAGGATGTCCCTCTATTGAGGCTGTATCCTCTTGTCTTAGACTTTCTCACCACAGGAAGCATCCTCTCCACATCCACTCTATCATTCAACAGATTTCAATGAGGTCAGCGCTCATTCTTCCAAATTCCTGTGAGTACAGGTCCCGTGCCATCAAACACTCTTCATATGACCAGCCTTTCAATCCCAGAATCATTTTCATGAACCTCCTTTGAACCCTCTCACATCCTCACTTGGATAAGGGACCCAGAACTGCTCACAATACTCGATGAGGCCTCACCAGTGCCTTATAAAGCCTCAACATTACATTCTTAATTTTATATTTTAGTCTTCTCGAAGTTAATGCTAACATTGCATTTGTCTTCCTTACCACTGACTCAAACTGCCAAATAACCTTCAGGGAATCCTACACGAAGACTCCCAAGACCCTTGGCACCTCAGATTTTTTTCTCTCCATTTAGAAAATAGCGTATGCTTTTATTTCTACCAAAGTGTATGACCATACACTTCCCAACACTGTATTCCACATACCACATCTTTACCCATTTCTTAATCTGCCTAAGTACTTCTGCAGCCAACTTCCACAAAACTACCTGTCCCTCCATCTATCTTCGTATCGACCACAAACTTGGCGACAAATCCATTAATTCTATCATTGTACATATAATGTACAAAGAAGTGGTCCCAATACAGGCCCCTGTGTAGCACCACTAGTCACTAGTCCTGGCGTCCTGCCAATCAGCCAAAGCTCTATCCATGCTCGTATTTTTCCTGTAATACCATGGACTCCTAACTTGTTAAGCAGCCTCATGTGTCACCTTGTCAAAGGCTTTCTGAAAGTCCAATAACAACATCATCTGATTCTCCTTTGTCTATCCTGCTTGTTCTTTTTTGAAAGAAATCCAACAGATTTGTCAGACTAAACTTTCCCTTTAGGAAATCATGCTGACTACAGACTATTTTCTCACATGCCACCAAGAACCCCAAAATCACATCCTTAACAATCAACTCCAAAATCTTCCAAACCACTGAGGTCAGTCTAACTGGCCTATAAGCCCCTTTTCTCTCTCCCCTCTTGAAGAGTGGAGTGACATCTGAAATTTTCCAAACTTTCAGAACCATTTCAGAATCTATTGATTTTTGGAAGGTATTACTAATGTCTCCACAATCTCTTCAACCACCTCTTTTGGAACCCTGGGGTGTACACATCTGGTGTAGGTGACTGATCTACCTTCAGACCTTTCAGTTTCCCAAGATTCATCGCTCTAATAATGAGGATGTGGCTAAACACATTGATGAAGGAAGAGTAGTAGATGTAGTGTAAATGGATTTCAGCAAGGCATTTGATAAGGTACCCCACGTAAGGCTTATTGAGAAAGTAAGGAGGCATGGGATTCAAGAGGACATTGCTTTGTGGATCCAGATCCACAGAAGGCAAAGAGTGGTGGTAGATGGGTCATATTCTGCATGGAGGTCGGTCACCAGTGGGGTGCCTCAGGGGTCTGTTCTGGGACTCTTACACTTTGTGATTTTTGTAAATGACCTGGATGAGGAAGTGGAGGGGTGGGTTAGTAAGTTTGCTGATGACACAAAGGTTGGGGGTGTTGTGGATAGTGTGGAGTGTTGTCAGAGGTTACAGCAGGACATTGATAGTGTACAATGTCCTGGGTATGTTACTCAAAATGGCCTCTTTGGTTTGTTACAAGTAGGAATGTTTCTTTGTCGGATAAGTGTTTCTCTCGCCGTTGTTTCACTTTAGAATGGCTGATATGGTAATTGTATTCATTTGTTAATCAATGGGGAATGTCATTGTGTCTTGTGATGCTGGGAACTTGGGGGGGAGGGGTTTTCGCGGGTTTTTTTTGGGAGAGGGAGGAAGAGGTCGAAGAAGGTGGACGTGCATGGCACTGCTTGGAAGACCCCCGGGCGTGGTCCTAGGGGCGAAGACGTGGAGGTCGGAGGCAAGCGACGATGGGTCGATTGGTTCGTTGATTGAGCTCCAACGAGTGCACTGAACAGACTGAACTTTGATAAGTTGGAGCCTTTTGTTTTTTTTCCCTTGTTTATATATATATATATATATATATGTATATATATATGGTATTGCCTACTATTCTTTTAACTCTTTAAAGTGTATTTCATAACGGTATTTGTTGTGGGTTTGATACTGTTGGCGGGCGCGAGGCATTAACTCGATTCTCACAGCACCTGCGTGTACGGGAGGTGGGTTGGAGAGTGGCTGGATCTCCTTTTCCCCTAGACATATACCAGCCTGTTGGGTAAGGGTTACATTTGCGGGGTGCTCGTCCCGGATTGGATTGTCAGGGGCTGTGGAATCGCCCAGGCAGCAGAGCGGAGATGGACAGAGATAAGTTTGTTTGTTGGTGCCAGTTTGAAGATGTACCCCACTCCCCAGGTAGGGTGGAAGCCTCGGAGCTGGCAGCCGCACTTAATTCCCTGGTGGGGGTGGCCGAGAGGCCACGGCTGAAGCTGGGGGTGTTCTCCGGAGCCAAGCCTACTCCGGATGGGCAGGTGGACTATGAGACCCAGATCGAGCAGACGTCCTTGATGTTAGAGGGGTGGCCAGGCTCGGAGGAGGAGATGAGGCAGCGATTGGTGGGAAGTTTGAGCCAAAACCGTCCGGGAGTTGAAAGCTGAGAAGCCTGGGGCCTCAGTGGAGGAATGCCTAGAAGTTTTGGAGGGAGTGTTTCGGTTGTCAGGGGAACCCTGGCTGCTTTTAGCAGAGTTCCAACGCCTGGAACAATGGAGAGGGGGAAAGCTCTCCGAGTACATATTTAGGATGGAGGGGATGCTCTCGGGGCTGCGGCGCCGGGGGGTAGTGAAGGCGACTGACGTGGCTAGCGTGAGGATGAGTCAGCTATTCAGTGGCTCTCTGGAGGAGGACAAGGTGGCGTGGACTATCCGGCAGGCTTATAGGAAAGGTCCCCCTCCATCCTTCGGGCAACTGATTAGAGAGGTGCAAGAGGAAGAGAGAGCGTTGGGGCGGAAAAGGGTCGCGGGCCTACGGGAGCGATCCTCAGCGATACAGGAAGTGGTGGCTGGGTGGAGGAATGACAATCCCCTGGGGAGTAGGGAACCCCCTTTGGAGGGGAGGGACAGGGGAGGTACCTACTCTCAGGGGCGATCAGTGCAGTGGATTGGGAGCAGGAGCCGTCCTGGGAGAGGAGGGGCGGCAGGCAGCGTGTGCTTTAACTGTGGGAAAGAGAGGCATTTCAGGCGGGACTGTGGAAGGCCAAGGGTGTGCTATAGCTGTGGAGAGGAGGGACACTTTAGGTGGGATTGTGAGAGACAAGGAGTCCTGCGGAGGACAAGCCCCCCTATGACTAAAGGAACACGTTCCCAGAGATCAGCCGGAAGACCACCGGGTGCCCACGCCTCTATTCCGGATGGGCTGGTAGGACCCCGTGCCAGTGTGGGTCTACGGATAGAGGGAATTTACGCAAAAGCCGTTCTTGATATGGGATCGCAGGTGACCTTATTGTACCGGTCTTTCTACAATCAATATCTAAAGCATTTGCCCGTAACACCATTTGACGCCCTGCAGATTTGGGGTGTGAGCGAGGGTGACTACCCGTACGATGGGTACCTATCGGTGAGATTGGAGTTCTCGGAGGGCGATGTGGGAGTGTCGGAAGCTATTGAGACGTTGGTGTTGGTGTGTCCTGACCCGGTGGAAACCGGTGGTGCTGCCCTCCTGGTGGGGACTAACTCCCCAGTTGTGCGACAGCTCCTGGGAGCTTGTAAGGAGAAAGGGGGGGAAGACTTTCTGGAGACCCTCTCGGTGCATCCAGTGTTTCGAGCAGTGTTCGCAGAAGGGGTTGCCTCCCAAGGGCTGGACCTGGAGTGTAAACGAGGGACGGTGTGGTGTACGCAGGCGAGGCCCAAGGTGATCCGACCAGGGGAGGTAGCACTAGTGATGGGGACCCCCAGATTCCCAGGAGTGCCGACGGGAGAAGCCCTGTTAGTAGACACCCCAGACGATCTTGAAGGGGAGACACGATTTCCGGCGGGGGTGCTGGTGAGGCCCGAAGTGCAGAGACCAGGGGTGGTACATGCAAGGCGTATAGCTATAAGTGTCAGGAACACCACGGCAAGAGAAATCACCTTTAAGAGGGGAATGCCGCTGGCACATCTGTTCCCAGTGACGGCAATGTCTAGCGCACCAGTGAGGACCCCTAACGGGGAGGGATCGGAGCATCGAAGGGAGCTGACCGCTGAAGCCTTTAACTTCGGGGATTCCCCTGTGTCGCCGGAGTGGAAACACCGGCTAGTGGAGAAGATGCTGAAGATGGAAACTGTTTTTTCTCGGGGTGAGTTTGATGTTGGCTGTGCCAAAAGCACTCGCCACACCATCCGGGTGACGGAAGACACCCCGTTCCGAGAGAGATCCCGGCGGCTGGCTCCGGCAGATGTTGAGGACGTGCGACAGCACTTGTGCAAGTTGAAGGAGGCAGGAATCATAGCTGAGTCTCGAAGTCCTTATGCGTCCCCAATAGTGGTGGCACGGAAGAAGAATGGGCGAGTGCGCATGTGTGTTGACTACAGGACGTTGAATCGGCGAACTGTCCCTGATCAATATACTGTCCCAAGAGTCGAGGATGCATTGGCCTGCCTGAGCGGTGCAAAGTGGTTCAGTGTGCTGGATTTAAGAAGTGGGTATTACCAGATCCCGATGAGTGCGGCTGATAAAGAGAAGACCGCTTTTATCTGCCCGCTGGGGTTCTTTCAGTTCGAACGAATGCCCCAAGGCATATCGGGAGCCCCAGCCACCTTCCAGAGGCTCATGGAGAGAACTGTGGGGGATATGAATCTGTTGGAGGTGCTGGTGTACCTGGACGATTTGATAGTGTTTGGATCGACTTTGGAGGAACATGAGGAGAGGCTGTTGAAGGTGTTGGGCCGGCTTAATGAAGAAGGGTTGAAGCTTTCCCTGGACAAATGCCAGTTCTGCAAGTCATTGGTTAACTACATTGGCCATATCATTTCGCGAGAGGGAGTGGCTACTGATCCAACCAAGATAGAGGCCGTGACCACCTGGCCGAGACCCCAGAAAGTGGGTGCTCTGCGCTCATTTTTGGGGTTCTGTGGGTATTACCGGCGATTTGTGAAAGGATACACCAAAGTGTGTCACCCGTTGACTCAGCTGTTGTGTGGCTATCCCCCAGTGGGGAAGAAGAGGACGGGGAACCAGAGGCAGGATGCTGGAGGATACTGGAACCCGGCGGAACCTTTTGGCTCGAGATGGGATGATCAATGTGAAGAGGTGTTCCGATCTTTGAAAAGGGCACTGACCCAGGCCCCGGTGTTGGCTTTTGCCGATCCCCAGAAGCCATATGTGCTGCACACGGATGCCAGCCGAGAGGGTCTCGGGGCTGTTCTGTACCAGGAGCATGGCAAAGCATTGAGGCCGGTAGCCTTTGTCAGCCGAAGCTTGTCGCCATCGGAGAGAAACTATCCCACTCACAAGTTGGAGTTCCTGGCGCTGAAGTGGGCGGTGGTGGACAAGCTGGGCGATTACCTGTACGGAGCCAAGTTTGAGGTGAGAACGGATAACAATCCTCTCACTTATATTTTGACTTTGGCGAAGCTGGATGCCACAGGACATCGGTGGCTGGCGGCCTTGTCGGTATATGATTTCAGCCTGAGGTACCGCCCCGGAAGCAAGAATATCGATGCAGATGCATTGTCTCGTCGGGAGCCGGGGGAGGAGGAGAGGGACGAGGAGTGGGAGAGTGTCCCTGCCCCTGGAGTGAAGGCGATGTGTCAGTTTGTTATCACCGTGAAGGCCGAGGGAAGAGGGAGGCTGGAACAAGCCGTGGACCATTTGGGGGTTTTTGACGACGCCATACCCCTAGTTTACTGTGACCTGACCGCACTGGGGACTAAACAGTTGCCGGAACTGAGTCCGGTGGAAGTGGCAACTGCTCAGCAAAATGACCCGGGCATTGGCACAGTGTGGAGAGCGGTCGAGAAGGGGGATGGGGCGTTGGCTGAGAAGGCGAAATACCCATGTGTGCCTCTGTTGTTGAAGGAGTGGACTCGGTTGAAGTTAAAGAACAAAATCTTGGTAACGACGCCTCCAGACCAACCCCGCTGTTGGCAACTGGTCCTGCCGGAGGAGTATCGCCAGGCTGTACTCCAGGCCTTACATGATGATTCTGGATATTTGGGGGTGGAAAAGACATATAGATTACTCAAAGACCGGTTCTACTGGCCCCGGATGAGGGGTGATGTCGAAGAATACTGTAGGGGATGCCGTCGTTGCATCCAGAGGAAGACCCTGCCAGCGTTGGCACTGTCGCACTTGCAGAGTGCGGGACCTCTGGACCTGGTATGTATGGATTTCCTGTCGATTGAGCCTGACACCAGCAACACCGCGAATTTATTAGTCATCACCGATCATTACACTCGCTATGCTCAGGCATTTCCCACCAAGGATCAGAAGGCAACGACAGTGGTGAAGGTGTTATGGGAGAAGTATTTTGTGCATTACGGCCTTCCCAGGCGAATCCATAGTGATCAAGGGCGGGACTTTGAGAGCGGCCTTATCCAGGAATTACTGACTATGCTTGGGGTTGAGAAATCCAGGACTACCCCTTACCACCCACAGGGAGACCCTCAGCCAGAGAGATTCAACAGGACCCTGTTGGATATGCTCGGGACTCTGGAGATTGGGCAGAAAAGCAGGTGGAGTCGTCATATTGGACAATTGGTTCACTGTTACAATTGTACTCGCAATGAGGCTACAGGGTATTCACCCTATTATCTGATGTCCGGGCGGGAAGCGAGGTTGCCCATTGACGTGTGTTTTGGAGGTGGAGTGGGTGAATTTCCTGGGAATCCCATCTAGAGTACGTGTCCGACATGAAGAGGGAGTTACAACGGGCGTACGAGTTGGCCGAGGCGGCGGCTACCAAACAAAATCAGAAGAATAAGATGTGGTATGATCGAAAGGTGAAGTTTGTACAATTATTACCGGGCAACCGGGTCCTTTTACGGAATTTGGGACTCCCTGGTAAGCACAAGTTGGCAGATCGATGGGCAGCCAGCCCCTATGTAATAGAGAGCCAGATGCCGAACCTGCCCGTTTACCGGGTGAAACCTGAGGATGGAAAAGGGCCTATCAAGGTACTCCATAGGAATCACCTGCTGCCACTGGGTCAAGCGGTGCAGGTGGATAAGGAGCCCGAGTGGGAGGTTACGCCCAGTACAAGGACTCTGCGAGGGCGCGGAGAACAGGAAGAGCCCGCTGCTGAAGAGCGGGGACGGGTCCCTCACCCGGGAATGGCTACCGATTCAGAGGAGGACGACTCAGATGAGTGGGCCCTGTTCCCATTCGCTGGTGCTCCAGTACCAGGAGAGGAGGCTCCTGGCCCTTCCCATACTGAATTGGGTGAGAGGAGGGAAGGTCTTGAGGGTCAGATGGAGAGGCAGCCTACATTGGTGGGAGAGAGGGTGGAACCCGAGCGTGAGCCGGAGAGATCTCAGGTGAGGGAGGACCCCTGTGAGGAAGGGGGTGCGGGTCTGTCAGGTAGACCTGGGGTGTCCGAGACAGTGGGTTCGCAGGTGACGAGGGAGCCCAGTGGGGCAGAAGGGGTATGGAGATCTCAGAGGATTAGGCGCCCCCCGGAGCGGTTGACATATGTGGTACCGGGAGAACCGAGTGTGATTTCTACTGCTCTGGGTAGTTATGTCACTGCTTTCTGCACCTGGGTTGGGTTTTGTGTGTTGCAAGAAGCTTTGGGGACCTCTAGTAATGCCATGAGGGCATGACATTTGCTGGTGGGGAGAGAATGTACAATGTCCTGGGTATGTTACTCAAAATGGCCTCTTTGGTTTGTTACAAGTAGGAATGTTTCTTTGTCGGATAAGTGTTTCTCTCGCCGTTTAGAATGGCTGATATGGTAATTGTATTCATTTGTTAATCAATGGGGAATGTCATTGTGTCTTGTGATGCTGGGAACTTGGGGGAGGGGTTTTCGCGGGTTTTTTTTGGGAGAGGGAGGAAGAGGTCGAAGAAGGTGGACATGCGTGGCACTGCTTGGAAGACCCCCGGGCGTGGTCCTAGGGGTGAAGACGTGGAGGTCGGAGGCAAGCAACGATGGGTCGATTGGTTCGTTGATTGAGCTCCAACAAGTGCACTGAACAGACTGAACTTTGATAAGTTGGCGCCTTTTGTTTTTTTTCCTTGTATATGTATATATATATATCTATATATGGTATTGCCTACTACTCTTTTAATTTTAGTAAACTCTTTAAAGTATATGTCATAACGGTATTTGTTGTGGGTTTGATACTGTTGGCGGACGCGAGACATAAAACTCGATTCTCACAGCACCTGCGTGTACGGGAGGTGGGTTGGTGAGTGGCTGGATCTCCTTTTTCCCCTAGACATATACCAGCCTGTTGGGTAAGGGTTACAATAGGATGCAAAACTGGGCTGAGAAGTGGCAGATGGAGTTCAACTCAGATAAGTGTGAGGTGGTTCATTTTAGTAGGTCAAATATGATGGCAGAATATAGTATTAATGTTAAGATTCTTGGCAGTGTGGAGGAACAGAGGGATCTTGAGGTCCAAGTCCATAGGACAATCAAAACTGCAGGTTGACTCTGTGGTTAAGAAGGCGTACGGTGTATTGGCCTTCATCAATCGTGGAACTGAATTTAGAAGCCGAGAGGTAATGTTGCAGCTATATAGGACCCTGGTCAGACCCCACTTGGAGTACTGTGCTCAATTCTAGTCACCTCACTACTGGAAGGATGTGAAAACCATAGAAAGGTTGCAGAGGAGATTTACAAGGATGTTGCCTGGATTGGAGAACATGCCTTATGAGAATAAGTTGAGTGAACTTGGCCTTTTCTCCTTGGAGCAACAGAGGATGAGATAGAGGTGTATAAGATGATGAGAGGCATTGATATTGTGGATAGTCAGAGGCTTTTTCCCAGGGCTGAAATGGTTCCCACAAGAGGACACAGGTTTAAGGTGCTGGGAAGTAGGTACAGAGGAGATGTCAGGGTTAAGTTTTTTACCCAGAGTGGCGAGTGCATGGAATGGGCTGCTGGCAATGGTGGTGGAGGCAGATATGATAGGGTACTGTTAGGTACATGGAGCTTAGTAAAATAGAGGGCTATAGATAAGCCTAGTAATTTCTAAGGTAGGGACATGTTTGGCACAACTTTGTGGGCCGAAGGGCCTATTTTCTATGTTTCTAATAATGGCAACTTTGCTCACTTCTGCCCCAACACTCTTTAACTTCCAGTCTTCCACAGTGAAGATTGAGGCAAAATGTTTATTCAGTTTGCCATTTCCTCGCCCCTCATTACTACCTCTCCAGTATCGTTTTCCAGCAGTTCAATGTTCCATCTTTTCCTTCTTTATTACTTCTGTTGGTTTTTAAAATTTTCCCAATCCTCTAAATTCCCACTAATATATGTTAATTTATACGCCTTCTCTTTGGTTTTGACTTGTCTTGTCATCCACGGTTGTGTCATCCCACTTTTAGAATACTACTTCCTCTTTGGGATTATATATCCTGCCCATCAAAAATTAGTGCTCTGTCACCAATCCTGTTAGTGCTCCTTTCCAATCAGTTTTAGCCAGCTGCTCTCTCATTCCTCTGTAATTCCTTTCACTCCACTATATAAACGATACATCTGATTTTAGCTTCTCCTTCTCAAATTGCAGGGCGAGTTCTAACATATTGTGATCATTTCTACAAAAGGGTATTTATTTTACAGTAAGCTCTCTAATCAATTGTGGTTCATTGCACAAAACTCAATCCAGGATAGCTGATCCCCTAAGTTAGCTCAACCAAGAGCTGCTCGAAAAAGTCATCTTGTAGACATTCTAGAAAATTCCCCTCTTGGGATGACTGCTCTGTACACGTTTGACCGTTCCTGTGTATTTTGTCTCTGCTGGCCACTCTGTACCCGTCTTTGACCGTGCCTGACTACTCTGTACCTGTGTGTGACCATTTCTCTGTGCAGACCGCTCTGTACCCATGTTTGACCGTTCCTGTGTATTTTGTCCGTACGGACCGCTCTGTACCCATGTGACCATTCGTATATATTTTGTCTGTGCTGGCTGCTGTGTAGTACCTGTGTGACCTTTCCTGTGTATTTTGTCTGTGCTGAACACTCTGTTCCTGTGTGTAACACTTACCCAACAGGCTGGTATATGTAGGGAAAAAGGAGATCCAGCCACACACCAATCCCACCTCCCGTACACGCAGGTGCTGTGAGAATCGAGTTTATGCCTCACGCCCGCCCACAGTATCAAACCCACAACAAATACCGTTATGAAATACACTTTAAAGAGTTTACTAAAATGAAAAGAGTATTAGGCAATACAATATATATGCAAGGGAAACAAACAAAACAAAAAGGCGCCAACTTATCAAAGTTCAGTCAGTTTAGTGCACATCGTTGGAGCTCAAACAATGAACCATTCGACCCCTCGTCGCTTGCCTCCGACCTCCACGTCTTCGCACCTAGGACCACCCCCGGTGGTCTTCCGAGCGCACGTCCACCTTCCTCAACGTCTTCCTCCTGCTCTCTCCCAAAAGCCCGCGAAAACCCCCTCCCCCAAGTTCCCAGCCTCACAAGACAAAATAACATTCCCCATTGGTTAACAAATGAATACAATTACCATATCAACAAGTATAAAGCAAAACAACTGCGAGAGAAACACTTATCAAAGAAGCATTCCTACTCTTAACAAACCAAAAAACCCATTTTGAGTAACATACACAGGACATTGCACATGTGTGTTACCATTCCTGTGTATTCTGTCTGTGCTGGCTGCTCTGAACCATGTGTGATCATTCCTGTGTATTTTGTCTGTGCTGACTGCTGTGTACCTGTCTTTGACCATTCCTATTTATTTTGTCTGTGCTGACAACCCTGTACCCATGTGTGACCATTACTGTGTATTTTGTCCGTGCTGACCGCTCTGTACCTGTGTGTGACCGTGCCTGTATATTGTATTTTGTCCATACTGACCACTCTGTATCAGTCTTTGACCATTCCTGTGTATTTTGTCTGTGCTGGCTGCTCTGTACCTTTGTGTGACCATTCCCATTCCTGTGTATTTTGTCCATGCTGACCGCTGTGTAGCCGTGCGCAAATGTTCCTGTGTATTTTGTCCGTGCCAGCCGCTGTGTACCCTTGTGACCTTTCCTGTGTATTTCCACTGTGCTGACTGCTCTGAACCTGTGTGTGACCATTCCTGTGTATTTTCTCTGTGCTGATCGCTCTGTTCCCATGATTGACCGTTCCTGTGTATTTTGTCTGTGTTGATAGCTCTGTATGTGACCATTCCTGTGTATTTTGGCTATGCTAACCGCTCTGTACCTGTGTGCGACCATTCCTGTTGTTTGTATTTTGTCCATGCTGACGACGTTGTACCCATCTTTGGCCATTCCTGTGTATTTTCACTGTGCTAACTGCTCTGTACCCGTGTGTGAGCATTCCTGTGTATTTTGTCCTTGCTGACTGCTCTGTACCTGTGTGTGACAGTGCCTGTTTATTGTATTTTGTCCGTACTGACCGCTCTGTACCCATCTTTGACCATTCCTGTGTATTTTGTCCATTCGTAACACACTTTCCCTGTATATGACCATTCCGGTTTTATTTTATACTCTGTACCCATCTTTGACCAGTCCTGTGTATTTTGTCCATTCGTAACACACTTTCCCTGTATATGACCATTCCGGTTTTATTTTATACTCTGTACCCATCTTTGACCAGTCCTGTGTATTTTGTCCATTCGTAACACACTTTCCCTGTATATGACCATTCCGGTTTTATTTTATACTCTGTAGCCATCTTTGCCCACTCCTGTGTATTTTGTCTATGCTGACTGCTCTGTACCCGTCTTTGCCCACTCCTGTGTATTTTGTCCATTTTCACCACTCAATACCTGTGAATGACCATTCCAGTTTATTATATGTTGTCCATTCTGACCGCTCAGCAGCCACCTTTGACTGTTCTTGTGTTTTTTGTTCATGCTGGCTGCTCTATACCTGTATGTGACTGTTCCTGTTTATTGTATTTTGCCCATACTTACCGCTCTGTACCAGTCTTTGACCATTCCTGTGTATTTTGTGCATTTGTAACACTCTTTCACTGTGTATGACCATTCCTGTTTTATTTTATTTTGTCCATACTGAGCACTCTGTAGCCATGTGTTACCGTTTCTGTGGGTGTTGTCCATGCTGACCGCTCTGTACCCATGTGTGACCATTCCTGTGTATTTTATCCGTGCTTACCTCTGTACCTGTGTGTGACCGTTCCTGTGTATTTTGAGTGTTCCTCAGTATTTATTTCTGACTATGTTTGTATGTTTTTGTCACTGTATGACATAAAATATGTACTTCCCTTTGTATACATTAGTGTATTTCTTGTTTTAATATCCTCTCACCATTTGCTTCCCTGGGAACCTAGTTTAATTCCTAAATAGATGTTTACAATGAATTTCTAAAATGTGTCTACAAATGTTTCCAGAGTAAATACATAGAGAGCCATACTCGAGAAGGTGTAATACTGGACTTTCTCTTATGGAACAAGGTAGGGTATCTAACTGAAGTGGCAGTCTGGGAGTGTATTGTCTCTAGCAATCATAATTCTATTAGTTTTAAGATATTGTTGGAAATGATCACGACAGATCCACGGGTTTGGCTGCTAAATTGAAGCAGGGCTCAATTTGGGTGTTAAGACAGAATCTAGCTAAAGCTGATTGGATGTGCCTATTTGAAGGAAAAAAAGGATAAATAGCAAGCGGCAAGTTAAGAATGGCTGAGCAGATTTTCCTGTTTGGATGAAGGGTGAACCTGGCAAATTGAGGAAACCTTGCCTGACAGGAAATATTGAGGCGTCTGGTAAAGAAAAAGAAGGGTGCATACATTGTGTTCAGGAGGCTGGGGGTGAGAAAATCTCTTAATGACTATAAAAAGATTAAGAATATCTGAAGAAATAAATCAGGAGGGAAGATAGAGGTTATGAGGTGGATCTGGCAGGTAAGGTTAAGCAATATCTACATCTGTATTAATGGTAAAAGAGTGAGTCGGCCCACAGATATCAGGAGGGCTGCTTGTGTACTATGCTGCAGGAGATGGATGGTGTTTTTAAATGAGTTTTCTCCTCAGTGTTTACTGAGGGGAAAATCTTGATTGCTTCAGAGATAAAAGAAACAAGTGGAGGTGCTTGAAGAACATTCATATTACCAGGGAGGAGGTAGTTGCAGCTGCTCAGGACATTAAACTGGATAAATTATGAAGGCTCTTGCAGGAAGTCTTGCTTTATCATTAGCTACTGGTGAAGTTCCTGAAACTGGAGACTGGCTCTCTCTCTCTCTCTCTGCATATTGGGTGTTTGAGAGTCTTTCTTTATGGGCTCTTTTGGGTTTAGAAACATAGAAAACCCACAGCATAATACAGGCCCTTTGGCCCATAATGCTGTGCTGAACATATACTTACTTAGAAATTACCTAAAGTTACCCTTAGCCCTCTATTTTTCTAAGCTCCATGACTTTGTTTCGTGGCTGCCTGTTTGGAGATGAATCTCAAGGTTCCATCATGTATACATACTTTGAATTTGATAGAGAAGGTGGTAATTGTACATTAATACCACTTTCCTCCAAATCAATCAGCCTGCCCATAAAAATTACGGCCCCACCCTAGCTCCAGTTATTGACCACACTACAGCCACCCAAATTCACAACCATCCTTTCTGTAGGTGCTTTTCAGGGTCCTACAGTTTAATTCATACTCCTGCAGTACTAAAGCAGCCCATACCTAAGTCACAAATACCCACCCTTTGAGGCTTTCCCCACATTAAATGTCTCTGCAAATCATCTCTACAACTTTTGACACTAATCTGACGACTACTATTGCTCACTCAGCAGTCCACTCTTGACAATATATCGAGAATCCACAGGATTCATTTGTAGATTTTCTGTGTCTACACATGCCAAAACCAGAGCCCTGATGAGTTTTGTATCTTTTTTCATCTCAGAGATGTGAAATTAGCTCTGCTGAGATTAGGAGGCAGCACGGAGGTGGAAGAAGGAATTCTCCAGAAGATAAAAGAACAGGTAGGAACATTGAATTCTGTGCCACAGGTCACTGATTGGACACTACCATTGTGTGAGAAAGGGCCCAACACCTCCAGGAGTGTCTCAGGCTGGGCAGGGCAATTAAGCCATCCTGGACCTGCTTACAGAGTTTGATAATCACAGTAGTTTCTTGAAACAAGGTGGATGTGAAACATAGAAACATAGAAAATAGGTGCAGGAGTAGGCCATTCGGCCCTTCGAGCCTGCACCGCCATTCAGTATGATCATGGCTGATCATCCAACTCAGAACCCTGTACCTGCTTTCTCTCATACCAACAAGTCTGGTCCTTTGGAAGCTGTTAAGGATGGAAGAAATGAAGTTGAATGTCTCCCAGCAGGTGGAGTTGATCAGCCTGAATACACAACCAGAACAGCTGACGGTGCTGAAGGCACAGATTCAGAAACTGCACAGAGATGTGATGGATAAAGTGAGGTAATTGCAGGCTCTGCAACCATATTGGGGTGAACAAAGGTCCGGTGATGGAAGAGGGAAGGTATGAAACAATCTGGTTTATCAGATAGGGGCAGCTGATCACACTCCCAAACAACCCCTGCCTCCCCCTCCCACACAGGTTCTCAGTGCAGTATGGATGAAGTTAGTACTAACATCTTAAGTTCCCTTTGAAGATCTGTGCCTGGGATATGATAAGGTTGATGTATCGGGCAGCCACATCAAGTGCAAAAGACCATAACACATAGGAGCAGACTGTTTCACCAATCCATCATGGCTGATCCATTTCCCTCTCAACATCATGCCCTGACTTATCAAGAATCTAGCAAGCTCTACTTTAAAAGTACTCAATGACACGGCCTCCAGAGCTGCTTGTGACAACGAATTCCACAGATTTACCACATTGTGGCTAAAGTAGTTCTAAATGGACATCCATCTATTCTCAGGTTCTGTCTTCTGATCCCAGACTCTCCAGCTATAGGAAACATCCTCTCCATATCTACTCTATCTAGGCCTTTCAACATTTAATAGGTTTCAATGAGATTCCCCACTGCCACTCTAAATTCCAGTAAGTACAGGCCCAGAGGCATCAAACACTGCAATTTGCCTATCGTCACAATAGGTCAACAGCAGTTGCAATCTCAACGGCTCTTCAACATGGCCTTAGATCACTTGGACAATACAAAACACCTATGTCAGGACACTATTCATTGGCTAAAGCTCAGTGTTTTAACACCATTCCCACAGTCCTGATTGATAAACAACAGAATCTGGGCTCTGTACCTCCCTCTGCAACTGGATCCTTGACTTCTACCCAGAAGACCACAATCTGTGTGGATTGGTGATAATATCTCCTCCTTGTTAATGATCAGCACTGGCACACCTTAGGGGTGTATGCTTAGCCCACTGCTGTCCTCCTTCTATACCCATGACTGTGTGGCTAGGTATGGCTCAAATACCATCCATAAAATTGCTGATGGAGTGTGTACAGGTATATCAGCTGGTTGAGTGGTGTGGGCTCAATGTTAGTAAGACAAAAAAGCTGATTGTGGACTTCAGGAAGTGCAAGTCGACGGCACAGAGGGATCAGAAGTGGAGAGAGTGAGCAATTTCAAATTCCTGGGTGTCAGTACCTCTGAGGACCTAATGTGGCCTCAACATATCAACATACCAACTATGAAGAAGCTATATTTCATTAGGAGTATGAAGAGATTTGGTTTGTCAGCTAAGACACTTAAAAACGTCTATAGATGTACCATAGAGAGCATTCTGATAGGCTTCACAGACAGCTCACTGTCTGGTATTGGGTGGGAGGGTTGGGGGGAGGACCAAAAGAAGCTACAGAAAGTTATAAAATTAGTCTGATCTATCTTGAGCCTAGCCTCTGTAGTATCCAAAACATCTTCAAGGAGTGGTGCCTCAGAAGGGTGACATCCATTATTAAGCATTCCATCATCCATGGCATGTCCTCTTCTCATTGTTAGCATCAGGTAGAAGGGTACAGAAGCCTGAAGGCACACACTCACAGATTCAGGAACAGATTCTTCCCCTCTGCCATATGATTTCTAAATGGAATTTGAACCCATGAAAACTACCCCATTTCTTAAAAAATATAATTCCTGGTTTTGCATTATTTTTAATCTATTCAATATATATTATGTACACTTACTGTAATTGATTTATTTGGCTATTTTTCCTTTCTATATTATTATTTATTGCACTGGACTGCTGCTGCTATATTAACAAATTTCACAACAGATGCTGGTGACAATAAACCTGATTTTGATTCATATATCAAACCTTTCAATGCTGGAATCATTTTGCAAATTTTCAATTGTCAGCAAATCCTTTCTTAGAAAAGGGGCACAAAACTTCTCACAATACTCCACTATTTTGAGAGTTAGGGGGCAAAAGCTTAAGGGTAACACGAGGAGAAATTTCTTTTCTCAGAGAGTGGTAGCTGTGTGGAACAAGCTTCCAGTAGAAGTGGTAGAGGCAGGTTCGGTATTGTCATTTAAAGTAAAATTTGATAGGTATATGGACAGGAAAGGAATGGAAGGTTATGGGCTGAGTGCGGGCCCGTGGGAGTAGGTGAGAGTAAGCGCTTGGCACGGACGAGAAGGGCTGTGATGGCCTGTTTCCGTGCTGTAATTGTTATATGGTTATAAAACTGGGCTGAGAAGTGGCGGATGGAGTTCAAACCAGTTAAGTGTGAGGTGGTTCACTTTAGTAGCTCAAATATTATAGCAGAATATAGTATTAATGGTAAGATTCTTGGCAGTGTGGAGGATCAGAGGGATCTTGGGGTCCAAGTCCACAGGATAATCAAAGCTGCTACGCAGGTTGATTCTGTGGTTAAGGTGGCATACAGTGTATTGGCCTTCATCAATCGTGGAATTGAATTTAGGAGCCGAGAGGTAATGTTGCAGCTATACAGCTATATAGGACCCTGGTTAGACCCCACTTGGACTACTGTGCTCAGTTCTGGTCACCTCACTACAGGAAGGATGTGGAAACCATAGAAAGGGTGCAGAGGAGATTTACAAGAATGTTGCCTGGATTGGAGAACATGCCTTATGAGAATAAGTTGAGTGAACTTGGCCTTTTCTCCTTGGAGCGACAGAGGTGTATAAGCTGATGAGAGGCATTGATTGTGTGGATAGTCAGAGGCTTTTTCTCCAGGGCTGAAATGGTTGCCACAAGAGGACACAGGTTTAAGGTGCTGGGGAGTAGGTATAGAGGAGATGTCAGGGGTGAGTGCGTGCAATGGGTTGCCGGCAACAGTGGTGGAGGCAGAGACAACAGGGTCTTTTAAGAGACTTTTGGATAGGTACATGCAGCTCAGAGAAATAGAGAGCTATGGGTAACGCTAGGTAATTTCTATAGTAAGTACATGTTCAGCACGGCAATGTGGGCTGAAGGGCTTGTATTGTGCTGTAGGTTTTTTATGTTTCTATAAAACTGATGTAATGCTAAGGCTTTAATAGGCACTAGTATTCGGCCTTACCCATGCCTTGTACAATTTTAACATTACATCCCAACTCCTATACTCAATGCTCTGATTTATAAAGGCTTGCATACTAAAAGCTTTCTTCACCACCCTATCCACATGAGATTCCACCTTCAGGGAACTATGCACCATTATTCCTAGATCACTCTCTTCTACTGCATTCTTCAATGTCCTACCACTTACCATGTATGTCCTATTTGGATTATTCCCACCAAAATGTAGCACCTCACACTTATCAGCATTAAACTCCATCTGCCATTGTTCAGCCCACTCTTCTAACTGGCCTAAATCTCTCTGCAAGCTTTGAAAACCTACTTCATTATCCACAACGCCATCTACCTTAGTATCATCTGCACACTTACTAATCCAATTTACCACCCCATCATCCAGATCATTAATGTATATGACAAACAACACTGGATCCAGTACAGATCCCTGAGGCACACCACTAGTCACTGGCCTCCAAGCTGACAAACAGTTATCCACCACTACTCTCTGGCATCTCCCATCCAGCCACTGTTGAATCCATTTTACTACTTCAATATTAATACCTAACAATTGAACCTTCCTAACTAACCTTCCATGTGGAACCTTGTCAAAGGCCTTACTGAAGTCCATATAGACAGAATCCACTGCTTTACTCTCGTCAACTTTCCTCATAACCTCTTCAAAAAATTCAATAAGATTTGTCAAACATGACCTTCCACGCACAAATCCATGTTGACTGTTCCTAATCAGACCCTGTCTAACCAGATAATTATATATACCATCTCTAAGAATACCTTCCATTAACTTACCCACCACTGACAGGCCTATAATTGCTAGGTTTACTCTTAGAACCCTTTTTAAACAATGGAACCACATGAGCAATACGCCAATCCTCCTGCACCATCCCCGTTTCTAATGACATTTGAAATATTTCTGTCAGAGCCCCTGCTTTTTCTACACTAACTTCCCTCAAGGTCCTTGGGAATATCCTGTAAGGACCCAGAGATTTACCCACTTTTATATTCCTTAGAAGCGCTAGTACTTCCTCCTCTTTAATCATTGTAGTTTCCATAACTTCCCTACTTGTTTCCCTTACCTTACACAATTCAATATCTTTCTCCATTAAGATATTGGAAAAGAAATTGTTCAAAATCTCCACCATCTCTTCTGGCTCCACACATAGCTGTCCACTCTGATTCTCTAAGGGATCAATTTTACCCCTCACTATCCTTTTGCTATTAATATCTGTAGAAACCCTTACTTTATTTTCACCTTACTTGCCAAAGCAACCTCGTATCTTCTTTTAGCTTTTCTAATTTCTTTAAGATTCTTCTTACATTCTTAGGGTAAGCCAGTAGATGTTGTGTACCTAGATTTTCAGAAGGCATTCGATAAGGTGCCACATAGGAGATTGGTGAGTAAAATCAGAGCTCATGGCATTGGGGGCAGGGTTTCAACATGGATAGAAAACTGGTTGGCAGATAGAAAGCAAAGGGTAGCAGTGAATGGGTGTTTCTCAGACTGGCTGGAGGTGACTAGTGGGGTACCACAGGGCTCTGTATTGGGACCACAGCTCTACGATTTATGTCAATGATTTAGATGAGGGCATTGAAAACTATATCAGCAAGTTTGCTGACGATACTAAACTGGGTGGCAGTGTGACATGCGAAGAGGACGTTAGGAGAATACAGGGAGACTTGGATAGGCTGAGTGAGTGGGCAGATACTTGGCAGATGTCATTCAATGTGAATAAATGTGAAGTTATCCACTTTGGAAGCTGGAACAAGAGGGCAGAGTATTGTCTGAACGGTGTCGAGTTAGGTAAGGGAGAAATGCAAAGAGACCTAGGAGTCCTAGTTCACCAGTCAATGAAGGTGAATGAGCAAGTGCAACAGGCAGTGAAGAGGGCAAATGGAATGTTGGCCTTTGTTACAAGGGGAATTGAATACAAGAGCAAGGATGTTCTTTTGCATTTGTACAGGGCCCTGGTGAGACCACACCTGGAATATTGTGTACAGTTTTGGTCTCCAGGTTTAAGGAAGGACATTCTGGCAATTGAGGAAGTGCAGCGTAGATTCACTAGGTTGATTCCTGGGATGGCAGGGCTGTCTTACGCAGAGAGATTGGAGAGATTGGGCTTGTACACGCTGGAATTGAGGAGATTGAGAGGGGATCTGATTGAAACGTTTAAGATAATTAAAGGATTTGATAGGATTGAGGCAGGAAATATGTTCCAGATGTTGGGAGAGTCCAGTACCAGAGGGCATGGATTGAGAATAAGAGGTCAGTTATTTAAAACAGAGTTGAGGAAGAGCTTCTTCTCCCAGAGAGTTGTGGAGGTGTGGAATGCACTGCCTCGGAAGACGGTGGAGGCCAATTCTCTGGATGCTTTCAAGAAGGAGCTGGATAGATATCTGATGGATAGGGGAATCATGGGATATGGGGACAAGGCAGGGACTGGGTATTGATAGTGAATGATCAGCCATGATCTCAGAATGGCGGTGCAGACTCGAGGGGCCGAATGGTCTACTTCTGCGTCTATTGTCTATTCTTTATATTCCTCGGGCACCTCATTTACTCCAAACTACCTATATTTATTGTAGATATCCCTCTTTTTCCTAACCAAGCTTACAATATCCCTTGAAAACCATGGCTCTCTCAAACTTTTAACTTTTCTTTTCAACCTAACAGGAACATAAAGATTCTGTACCCTCAAAATTTCACCTTTAAATGACCGCCATTTCTCTATTACATCCTTCCCATAAAACAAATTGTCCCAATCCACTCCTTCTAAATCCTTTCACATCTCAAAGTTAGCCTTTCTCCAATCAAAAATCTCAACCCTGGGTCCAGTCCTATCCTTCTCCATAATTATATTGAAACTAATGGTATTGTGATCACTGGACCCGAAGTGCTCCCCAACACATACCTCCATCACCTGACCTATCCCATTCCCTAACAGAAATTCCAACACTGCCCCTTCTCTAGTCGGTACCTCTATGTATTGCTGCAAAAAACTATCCTGCATGCATTTTACAAACACCAAACCATCCATCCCTTTTACATAGACTATCCCAGTCTATGTGTGAAAAATTAAAATCTCACACAATCACAACCCTGTGCTTACTACAAATATCTGCTATCTCCTTGCAAATTTGCTCCTCCAATTCTTGCTCCCCAATAGGTGGTCTTTAATACACCCCTATAAGTGTTACTACACCTTTCCCATTCCTCAATTCCACTCAAATAGTCTCCCTAGACAAGCCCTTTAATCTATCCTGCCAGAGCACCACTGTAATATTTTCCCTGACAAGCAATGCAACACCTCCCCCTCTTGTCCCTCCGAGTCTATCACACCTGAAGCAATGAAATTGCCAATCACACCCCTCCTGCAACCATATTTCACTAATAGCTACCACATCATATTTCCAGGTATCAATCCATGCTCTGTCCATCCATCTTTCTTAGCATTAAAATAAATGCATTTAAGAAATTCTCGAACCACTTCCTCTCTGTTTATCTCTAACAGTACAAAGAACTTTACTGTCTTTTTCTTCCTTCTCCCATACATCTGTTCCGACACTCTGGTTCCCCTCCCCCCTTGCATCTAGTTTAAATCCATGGGAGCCTCTCTAGCAAACCTACCTGCAAGAATATTTGTCCTCCTCCAGTTCAGTCTAAACCGTCCCCACCTTCCCTGGAAAACTGCCCAATTATCTATGTGAACCCCTCCCTCCTGCACCATGTCTTCAGCCACGTGTTGATCTGCACTATCTTACTATTTCTAAACCCACCTGCACATCGCACTGGTAGCAATCCTGAGATTGCTATCCTGGAGGTCCTGTCCTTTAACTTGGCACCTAGCTCGCTAAATTCACCTTTCAGGACCTCCTCACTCTTCCTACCCACGTCATTGGTCCCTACATGGAACACGACATCCAGCTGCTCACCCTCCCTCTTGAGAGTACTGAAAACTCGATCCGAGATATCGCAGACCCTGGCACCAGGGAGGCAACTGTCCATCTGGGATTCTCGATCTCTTCCACAGAATCTCCTATCTGTCCCCCTAACTATCGAATCCCCTATCACTAATGCTCTCCTCTTTTCCCTCCTTTCCTTCTGAGCTGAGGGTCCAGTCTCAGTGCCAGAGACGTAACCACTGCAACTTGTCCCTAGTAGGTCGTCCCCACCAACAGTATCCAAAACGGTAAACTTATTGTTGATGGGAACGGCCACAAGGGTGTTCTGCTCTTCCTGTCTATTCCCCTTCCCTCTCCTGACAGTCACCCAACTACCTGTCTCCTGACTCCTAGGGGTGACTATCTCCCTGAAACTCCCGTCTATTTCTGCCTCTGCCTCTCAAATGATCCGAAGTTCATCCAGCTCCAGCTCCAGTTCCCTAAAGCACACGAGTGAATCTGCAGATGCTGGAAATAAATTAAAAATTGAAATGTGTGGCCACAGGGAGATCCCGCCACTACTGGAGGACTGAGCGCCTGTGTTCAGCAAAACGGTCTCCCAGTCTGCGGCGGGTCTCCCCAATGTATAAATGGCCACATCGGGAGCACCGGATACAGTATATCACCCCAGTTGACTCGCAGGTGAAGTGGTGCCTCTCCTGAAAGGACTGTCTGGGGCCTGGGATGGTGGTGAAGGAAGAAGTGTGGGGGCAGGTGTAGCACTTCTTCCGTTTGCAGGGATGAATGCCCTGAGGGAGGTCCGTGGGGAGGGATGGGGGGGATGAATGGACAAGGGAGTCGCGTAGGGAGCGATCCCTGCGGAAAGCTGAGAGTGGGGGGGGGGGGAGGGGAAGATGTGGCTGGTGGTGGGATCACATAGGAGGTGGCGGAAGTTACAGAGGATTATACGTTGGATCTGTAGGCTGGTAGGGTGATATTTGAGGACCAGGGGGACTCTATCCCTGGTGGGCTGGCGGGGGGATGGGGTGAGGGCAGAGGTGTGTGAAATACAGGAGACGCGATGGAGGGCAGAGTTGATAGTGGACAAAGGGAAGCCCCTTTCTTTAAAAAAGGAAGACATCTCTTTTGTCCTAGAATGAAAGGCCTCATCCTGAGCAGATGCAGCGGAGGCAGAGGAATTGAGAGAAAGGGATAGCATTTTTGCAGGAGACAGGGTGGGAGGAGGAATAGTCTAGGTAGCTGTGGGAGTTAGTAGGTTTGTATTAGACATCGGTGGATAGGCTGTCCCCAGAGATAGAAACAGAGAGATCTAGAAAGGGGAGGGAGGTGACGGAAATAGACCAGGTGAATTTGAGGGTGGGGTGAAAGTTGGAGGTGAAGTTAATGAATTCGATGAGCTCAGCGTGTGTGCAGGAAGCAGCGCCGATGCAGTAGTTGATATTACACAAGAAGAGAGGACGATAGATACCGGTGTAGGCTTGGAACATAGATTGCTCCACATGGCCAACAAAAAGGCAGGCATAGCTAGGAACCATGCGGGTGCCCATGGTTACACCTTTAGTTTGGAGGAAATGGGAGGAGCCAAAGGAGAAATTGCTAAGGGCGAGGACTAATTCTGCGAGGCGGAGAAGAGTGGTGGTAGAATGTGACTGGCTGGGTCTGGAATCCAGGAAGAAATGGAGAGCTTGGAGACCTTCCTGGTGGGGGATAGAGGTATATAGGGACTGGACGTCCATGGTGAAAATGAGGCAGTGGGGGCCAGGGAACTTGAAATCTTTGAAGAGATGTAAAGCATGGGAAGTATCACGGACATAGGTGGGAAGGGATTGAACAAGGGGAGCTAAAACAGAGTCGAGATAGGCAGAAATGAGTTCAGTGGGGCAGGAGCAAGCAGAGACAATGGGTCTGCCTGGACAGGCAGGTTTGTGAATCTTAGGTAGGAGGTAGAAACGGGAAGTGCGGGGTGTGGGAACTATAAGTTTGGTGGCCGTGGATGGGAGATCTCCCGAGCTGATGAGAACGGAAATGGTTTGGGAGACAATGGACTGGTGCTCCCTAGTGGGGTCATGGTCCAGGGCTAGATAAGAGGAGGTGTCAGCGAGTTGTCATCGTGCCTCCACTATGTACAGGTTGGTGCACCAGACGACAACAGCACCCCCCTTATCAGCGGGTTTGATGGTAAGGTTGGGATTGTTGCGGAGGGAATGAAGAGCAAAGCGTTCAGAGGGGGTAAGGCTGGAATTGGAGCAAGGGTCACACACTTCAATTCCACAGACCATTCCCACTCCAATATGTCTGTCCATGGCCTCCTCTACCGTCAAGATGAGGCCACATGCAGGTCGATAGAGCAATACCTTATCTCCTGCCTAGGTAGCCTCCTACCTGCTGGCATGAACATCCAACTCACAGACCTCCTTTGATACCCCTGCTCCCCCTTAGCCCCATCCCTATCTATTATTTTAGTCTGGTTCTCTTCCTCTCTCTTTTTACCCCCTCACTATAATCTCCCCCCAGCCCTACCTTTCTTTCTCTTTTATTTCCCATAATTCTCCACCTTCCCCCAGCCCATTTCCCTCCAGCCTATCACTTCCCAGCTCTCTACTTCATCCCTCCCCCCCACTTCTTATCCCCTCTCCACCATCCCATGTTACTTCACTCCTGATGAAGGGTTTCGGCCTGAAACGTCATTTCTACCTCCTCCCATAGATGCTGTCTGGCCTGCTGAGTTCTGCCAGCATTTTGTGTTTTTTTTTATCCAGTTCCCTAACATGGTTTGTCAGGAGCTGCAGCTGGATGCACTCCGAGGTGTAGTCATCAGGGACAGCTGTGCTCGCCCTGACTTCCCACATACTGCAAACGGAGCACTCAACTGCCACCTCCATTACCTACTCCTAAGCTAATTAGATTTATTAAAGGAGCTTACCTGGCCTTACCTCACCTGGAGTGAAGCTCGTACTCAGCCTCTGCTCGCTTTTTAAATTCCCCCGCTGATCTCAGAGGCCGACTTTCACACGCTTGTGCAGTCTAGCCTTTTTGCCCCAATCAGTTAAAAAAAAGGCTTCTCTCCGAGCTTCTTTTACCTCTTTCCTCTCCGCCTCTTGCTTCGATTTAAATGACTGTTGAAAACTTCCTCTCCTTTTAAAACTTTTGGCACGCTACGTCACACACTTGCGCAGTCTAGCCTCTTTGCCGCAGTTAGAAAAAAACAGCTTCCCTCCAAGCTTCTTTTACCTCTTCCCTCTCCGCCTCTTGCTTCGATTTTTGCATCCTATCAATGTCCCACTGTAACCTCTGACAGCCCCCAACACTATCCACAACACCCCTAACCTTAACCCATCCCTCCACTTCCTCATCCATGTCACTTATAAAAATCACTAAGAGAAAGGGTCCCAGAACCGATCCCTGAAGCACACCACTGGTCACCAATCTCCATGCAGAAAATGACCCATCAATAATAACTCTTTGCCTTCTGTGGGCAAGCCAATTCCGGATCCATAAAGCAAGGTCCCTTGGATCCCATTCCTCCTTACTTTCTCAATAAGCCTCGCTTGATGTACCATATCAAATGCCTTGCTGAAATCCGTCTTCGGCTCTACTTCATCAATGACCTCCACCCCATCCGCCCCACAAATTCTTATAAACTCCAACATTTATAGGTCCAGAACTATCAAATGCTCCTCGTACATTAACCATTTCATTCCTGGAATCATTCTCATGAACCTCCTCTGGATTCTCTCCAATGTTAGCAAATCTTTTCTTAGATAAAGGGTGCAAAACTGTTCTCAGTACTCCATGTGCAGTCTGAGCAGTCCTCTGCATCACATCCTTGCTCTTATATTTTAGACCTCTCAAAATGAATGCTAACATTGCATTTACTTTCCTTGCCACCAATACAACCTGCAAGTTAACCTTTTAGGAATCTTGCACAAGGATTCCCAAGACCCTTTGCACCCTGATTTTGTATTTTCCCGACACTGTACTCCACCTGCCATTTCTTTGCCCATTCTCCCAATCTGTCTAAGTTCTTCTGCAGATCCCCTGCTCAATCAACACTGCCAGCCTTTCTACCCTTCATCACATTGTCTGCAAATCTGGCTACAAAGCAATCAATTCAGTCATTCAAATTGTTGACATATAATGTGAAAAGAAGTGGACCCAACACTGGCTCCTGCTGAACATCACTAGTCACCGGCAGCCTACCACAGATCTCCCCTTTATCCCTGCTCTTTGCCTCCTGCCAATCAGTCAATCTTCTATCCATGCTAATATCTTTCTTGTAATACCATGGCCTTTTATCTTAAGTACCCTCATGGGCGGCTCTTTGTTAAAAGATTTTTGAAAATTCAAGCGAACAACATCTACTGACTCCTTTGTCAATCCTGACTGTTATTTTCTCAAAGATTTCCAATAAATTTGTCAGACAAGATTTCCCCTAAGGAAACAATGCTGCTTTTGGCCTCCAAGTACCCTGAAATCTCATCCTTAATAATGGACTCCCAACATTTTTCTAAACACTAAAGTTAGGCTAACTAGCCTATAAATTCCTTTTTTTTCACTGCCCCTCCCTTCTAAAAGAGTGGAGTGACAATTGCAAAATTCTAAGTCCTCCAGAACCATATAGTGATTCTTGAAAGATCGCTGCTGATGTCTCCACGATCTCTTCAGTAGCATCTTTCAGAACCCTGGGCTGTAGTCCCTCTGGCCCAGATGACTTATCTACCTTCAGACCTTCCAGCTTCCCAAGCACCTTCTGCAAATTATAGCAACTGTATTCACTTCTGCCCCCTGACACTCTCAAATTCATGGCATGCTGCTAAATGCCTTCCTTAGCGAAGACTGATGCAAAATGTCTATTCAGTTTGTCTGCCATTTCCTTGTCCCCATTACTACCTCTCCAGCAGTCCACTCTCACTTATTTTACTCTTTGGATATCTGAAAAAAATGTTTTGTATCCTCTTATTATTGGCTAACTTACCTTCCTGTTTCATCTTTTATCTCCTTATGGCATTTTATGTTGCCTTCTGTTAATCTTTAAAAGTTTCCCAATCCTCTAACTTCCCACTCATTTGTGCTATATTATAGGCCATCTCTTTTGATTTAAAGCTGTCTTTTGACTGGGATATTAAGCTCTCGACCATGATCTTTCAACCACGACTCAGCGATGCCCATATCATATCTGCTGATGTCTAACTGTGCTACAAGATTATCTATCTTGTACTGTGTATTGTGTGCATTCAAATATAACACCCCAGTTCCGTTTCCATCACCCTTTTCAATTTTGCTTCCATGCTACACTTCAATTCATCCCACTGTCTGCATTTTTAGACCATAAGACATAGGGGCAGAATTAGGCCATCTGGCCTATCGAGTCTGTTCCGCAATTCAATCATGGCTGATTCTTTTTTAAAAATCGCCTCCTCAACCCCAGTTCCCAGCCTTCTCCCCATAACCTTTGATGATATGTCCAATCAAAAACCTATCAATCTCTTCAATATTTCATTAGGAGTTTGAGATTTGGATTGTCACCCAAAACACTCTAAACTTCTACAGACGTACTGTGGAGAGCATGCTGACTGGCTGCATCACTGTCTGGTATGGGGGGTGGGGGGAGCTACTGCATAAGATCAAAGTTGCAGAAACTTGTAAAGTTAGTCAGTTCCATCATGGGGAGAAGCCTCCTTAGTATCCAGGACACTTTCAAGGAGCTGTGCCTTAGGAAGGCAGCATCCATCATTAAAGATCATCATCACCCAGGACATGCCCTCTTCTCATCAGGGAGGAGGTACAGAAACTTGAAGGCACACACTCAGCGATTCAAGAACAGCTTCTTCCCCTCTGCCATCCGATTCCTAAATGGACATTGAACCCATGAACACTACCTCATTACTTCTTTTGCACTACTTATTTTAACAACTATTTAATATACATATACACAGATAAACAGAAAAAACAATCACTATATATATATGTGTATATACACACACACACGTAATTACACTTAATGTAATTCAGTTTTTTCTAACTTTATCATGTATTGCATTGTCCTGTTGCCACTAGGTTAACAAATATCACAACAAATGCTGGTGATATTAAACCTGATTCTGATCTTGTATACCAGCTGCCTTATCCTCAGCCACATCACTCTGATTCCCATTCCCCTGTCAAATTAGTTTAAACCCTCCTGGAAAGATACTAGTCCCCCTTGAGTTCAGGTTTAACCCTTTTAGTGCAAGCCATACTTTCTGCAGAAGAGTTCCAATTCAGAAACCTGTGACCCTGGCCCTGCAGCAATTCCTCCTACTCTTATCCTCACTGACGCATGACACAAGCAGCCATCCTAACAGTACTTGAGTTCCTGGTGTCCACCTTTCCACGCAACTCCTTATATTCGCTCTTCAGGACTTCATTCCTTTTCCTATGCCATTGGCAGCAATATATCTGATGGTCACCCCTCCCCCATACTTCAAAATGCCGTGGACCCGATTCAAGACATCCTTGACTCTGGCACCTGAGATGCAACATATCATCCAGGTGTCTCTTTCACTACCACAGAATCTCCTGGTGTTCTTCTAACTATGGAATCCCATTATTACTGCTGCAATCTTCTGTCCCCCTTCCCTTCTGAGCCACAGTGAGAGATTCCGCCAGAGACCCGGTCGCTGCGACTTCCCCCAGTAGGTCATCCCCACCAACAGTATCCATTTGACTTATTTTATTGGCTGCTGTTAATTCATTGAATCAACTATTAACTAACAGTTTACAGGCTTATCTCTTAAATTCCTATAAAGTGAAACTCACCCACCTCAAGTGCTACTTCTTAAAACTCTCCTGTTCTCAATCTCAGTTCTGTAAAGTTTACGCGTGCATGTATATGCTGCCTCTCTTCTCTTCTCCATTCATTCTTCTCCTCTCCTCCATTCATGCCTTGCCCATCATTGTCTCTAGTCTTAGTCAGGCCTTACAGAGCTCATGCTGCTATCAGTTTATGTCCTGACCTCCAACACGGAGCTCACTGTGGCCTTAACCTTTCTTTTGATACTGATCTGGTTCGGCTGCCCCTCCCCCCACCACCCTCCGCTATGGGCCATTGAGTAGGTACTTGAGTTCTTACCTTGGATGACTATTCTCTCACCATTTCCCAGCTGTTGCTGATCAGTTTCTTTCTGTGTGCACAGCTCCCAGTGACCAGGACAGGACAGCAGTCTCTCCTCAGTGTCCCAGCAACTTCAACAGAAATTACCTGCAATATTCCAGGGCACTTAGATCGGACTCAGTAACAGCTTGATCACTCCTGGAGGGAAAAGGCAATGGAGCAGCCATACTTGGATTTTCAGGTGGCAAGTAAGGTTTAATAGCTGTACCTGAAATAAAAGCTGATGTAATGAGTGTGCAGAGTGGGGGAGTTTGTAAACTAAGTGTAAATGAGTTACCTGTACAAAAAGGACACCTGTACCCAAAGAGGTTCAAAATCTTAGCAGGCAGGTTTAATAGAGCTATTAGGGAGGGTTAAAACTAATTTGGCAAAGAGTGATAGGGCTGAGGAAGCGGAAAACAGAAATAAATTAAAGTATTGCATGCAACAGAGATGATAGAAAGGACAGGCAGGAGATGAGGCTTAATCGCAGCCAGTGGGATGAGTTACAGGGCAACAGAGGTGTGGTGCAGTTAAAACAGAAGGGAATAAATACTGGACTGAAAGTGTTATATTTGAATGCACACAGCATCAAAAATAACATGGACGATCTTGAAATTCAGCTACAGATTGGCAAGTATGACATTGTGGCCATCTTTGAAACTTGGCTAAAGGACAGCTGCCATTGGGAGTTGAATGTCCAAGGACATACGGTGTATCAGAAGGATAGGTTAGTAGGCAGAGGGGTGGTGCGGCCCTGTGTATAAGAATATTAAATCAGTAAAAAGGGACGACGTAGGATCAGAAGGTGTAGAGTCTCTATGGGTTAAGTTAAGAAATGGCAAGGGTAAAAGTTGTATGGCAGTTGTATACAGTCCTCCAAACAGCAGCTGGGATGTGGATTACAAATTACAGCAGGAGACAGAAAAGGTGTGTCAGAAGGGCAATGTCATGATAATCTTTGGGGATTTTAACATGAAAGTGGATTGGGAAAGGCAGGCCAGTACTGGACCTCCAGAGAAAGAATTTGTAGAATTTCTAAGGGATGGCTTTTTAAAACAGCTTGTTGTTTAGCCCACTAGAGGATTAACTGTGCTGAATTGTGTGTTGTGCAAATGATCCGGAGGTGATAAGAGAGCTTAGTTAAGGAACCCTTAGGGAACAATAATCACAGTATGATTGAGTTCACTTTGAAATTTGAGAAGGAGAAACTAAATTCCAATGTGTCGGTATTTCAGTGGAATTAAGGAAATTACAATGGCATCAGAGGGGAACTGGCCAAGGTTGACTGGAAAGAGACACTAGCAGGAAGGGCAGCAGAGCAGCAATTGCTGGAGTTTCTGAGAAGAATGAGGGAAGTACAAGACAGATATATTACAAATAAGAAGAAATTTTCGAATGGAAGAAGGATACTACCGTGGCTGACAAGTGAAGTCACAACCAAAGTGAAAGCAAAAGAGAGGGCATACAAGGAAGTCAAAGCTAGTGGGAAGATAGAGGATTGGGAAGCTTTTAAAAACTTGCAGAAGGAAACTAAGAAGGTCATTAGGAAGTAAAAGATGAATTATGAAAGAAAGCTGGTAACATATCAAAGAAGATACTAAAAGATTTTTTAAGTATATAAAGGGTAAAAAAAAGAGCGTTGAGGGTAGATATAGGACCAATAGAAAATGACGCTGGAGATATTGTAATGAGAGATGCAGAGATGGCAGAGGAACTGAATGCATATTTTGTATCAGTCTTCACAGTGGAAGACATCTGCAGTATGCTGGACATTCAGGAGTGTCAGGGAATTTCAGTATGTGCACATTCAGTATGTGTAGTGAAAATTACAACTGAGAAGGTGCTCAGGAAGCTTGATGGTCTGAGGATGGATAAACCTCCTGGACCTGATGTAATGCGCTCGCGGGTTCTGAATGAAGTAGCTGGAGAGATTACAGAGGCATTAACATGATCTTTCAAGAAACGATAGATTCTGGCATTGTACCGGATAACTGGAAAATTGCAAATGTTACTCCGCTATTTAAGAAGGGTGGGAGGTAGCAGAAAGGAAACTATAGACTTGTAGGCCTGACATCAGTGGTTGGGAAGTTGTTGGAATTGATTGTTAGGGATGAGATTATGGAGCACTTGGAGGCACATGACAAGATAGGCCAAAGCCAGTATGGTTTCCTGAAAGGAAAATCCTGCCTGACTAGCCCACTGAAATTCTTGAGGAAATTACAAGCAAGGTAGACAAAAGAGATGCAGTAGATGTGGTGTACTTGGATTTTCAGGCCTTTGACAGGTACCACACATGAGGCTGCTTAGCAAGATAAGAACCCATGGAATTACAAGGGAGTTAATAGCATGGGTGGAGCATTGGCTGATAGGCAGAAAACAGAGTGTGGGAATAAAGTGATCCTATTCTGGCTGGCTGCCAGTTACCAGTGGAGTTTCACAGGGCTTGGTGTTGGGACTGCTGCTTTTTACGATGTATGTCAATGATTTGGAATGAGATTAATGGATTTTTGGCTAAATTTGCCAATGATACAAAGATAGGTGGAGGAGCAGGTAGTGTTGAGGAAACAGCGAGCCTGCAGAGAGACTTAGATAGTTTAGGGGAATGGGCAAAGAAGTGGCAAATGAAATACAATGTTGCAAAGTGTATGGTCATGCACTTTGAGGGAAAAATAATCGGGCAGTCTATTATTTAGATGGGGAGAGTATTCAAAATGTAGAGATGCAAAGGGACTTGGGACCCCTTGTGCAAGGTACCCTAAATGTTAACCTCCAGGTTGATTCGGTTGTGAAGAAGGGGAATGAAGTGTTGGCCTTCATTTCTAGAGGTATAGAATATAAGAGGATGGATGTGATGTTGATGGCCTGTTTCCGTGCTGTAATTGTTATATGGTTATATAATAATTACTGCACGGAAACTGGCCATCTCGGCCCTTCTAGTCAGTGCCGAATGCTTACTCTCACTTAGTCCCACTGACCTGCACTCAGCCTATAACCCTCCATTCCTTTCCTGTCCATATACCTATCCAATTTTGCTTTAAATGACAATACCGAACCTGCCTCTACCACTTCTACTGGAAGCTCATTCCACACAGCTACCACTCTCTGAGTAAAGAAATTCCCCCTCGTGTTACCCTTAAACTTTTGCCCCCTAACTCTCAACACATGTCCTCTTGTTTGAATCTCCCCTACTCTCAATGGAAAAAGCCTATCGACATCAACTCTATCTATCCCCCTCATAATTTTAAATACCTCTATTAAGTCCCCCCTCAACCTTCAATGCTCCAAAGAATAAAGACCTAATTTGTTCAATCTTTCCCTGCAACTTAGGTACTGAGACCCAAGTAACATTCTAGTAAATCTTTTCTGTACTCTCACTATTTTGTTGACAAAATTATATGGTTATATAATTACAGATTTGCCTCCAACTACTCTGGCAAGGGAGAGCTAGTCTTTGTGGATGGAACACAGGAGTTTTTATACTAACAAAACAGATAGGACCAAGTCATTGTGCACCAAGTCAGCTATAGAAATTCATCCTCTGAGCTGCATTTATTTAGATCCTTAATTTTTAAATTGTTGTAAAATCACTTACTGTAAATACACCCATTCCCATTAGATTCACACAACTTCCAGCCCTACAGGGCTTAGTTCAGGGCTACAATGTGCTGACACACATCCGTCACTCTACATGAAGTCACTGAACCCACAACACTCTGAACCTAACATACACACATGATAAACAGAGAAGGTAGGGTGCACATCACAGACAAGAGAAAATCTGAGCAACACACAATAAATGCTGAATGGACTCAGCAGGGCTGGCAGCATCTATGGAAGAGCAGTCAGCGTTTTTCCATAGATGTTGCCTGGCCTGCTGAGTTCGCCCAGCATTTTCTGAGTGTTGCCCATGTCACAGGGCTCAATTCTCATCATTCCTTGATATCTTGCCCACATATCAAAATTGATAACTTTTGGCTTAAAATCTTCAAAAAAAAAAACAATTTTACCAAAAACAAATGGGGGGGGGGGGTGGACGAACCACAAGGTGAGAACCCTCCACTTCCAAAATCAAAGCATATTCTCTGCCAAGATCTCGATAAATATATTGAAAGCATTATGCAGTAAGCATCACATGGTGCTACAGATTCCCCCCATCTCTACTTGGCCTCCAGAGTAGACCAGGAAATCTCAGCAACAAGGCTCAGCTGTAGTCAGCTCTCACGTGCCAAGTGCCGCCAGCTGATCCATAACACACACGCAAACCACACTTCATCCCAGCCATTGAAAATGTCAGGACAGATTCAAAGTTTTGTTCGCAGTTTGATGTTGAATTATCAAGCAACAAAAAAAAAGACAACTCAACACAAGAGGAGCAAACAGTAGGTAAAATAACCAACTTCAGTATTAAGGAATCAGCGAGGATTCCATGGTCAACTCATTGAACCATGAGAAATTTCTCCAAGTGTTGCATTCAGAAACTCCATGGATGAACACTCAGATGGCACAGACACTTCAGAACTACATATCTGTGCAGCTCCTCATCGATACTCCCATCATTTCACATTCTCACAAGTTCATCCTTCACCAAGTTAGCGGGCAGTAGATCCAGACCAGCTGTGTGAACTCCGATCTGCTGTAAGGTGATGGAAACTGTCAACTCAGAATGACGCAAATGAATCATGGAAAGATCATTGTGGAGTTTTAAACTGCATCCCAATTTGGAACGTTGAATGCCTCATGGGTCCAGGTGGCTATTCTCCTCAGCGTGTTGGCAGAGGTGCTTGGGAAATTCCTGGGGAAAATCAGAAAATTCACTTCAGCACTGATGAATAAAATAGTGAACTACGTCACTTCTGCAGAAGTGCTCACGCTACCTTTGCCTGTGATTTCTTTGGGTAACAGAGTACAGGCTGTCTCACAATCAACAAATAATATGGAGTTCCTTGGGGCAGCACAGTAGTGTAGTGGTTAGCACAACACCATACAGTAGAGGTGAGCCGGTTCAATTCCCACCCAGTCCCTATAAGGAGGTTGTACGTGCTCCCCAAGACTGCATGGGTTTCCTCCCACGGTCCACAGATGTACTGCTTGGCAGGTTAATTGGTCATTGTAAATTGTCCCATGATTAGGCTAGCATTAAATCAGGGGATTGCCGGGAGGCATGGCTCAAAGGGCTGGAAGGGCCTATTCCATGCTATCTCACATTTAATTTATTTGCTTATTATTTTTACACAGCCACCCCTTGCAGCCTCACGAAACACAATCCCTAGACCCCTTACCACTGCCTGCTGCCCCACATGGCCACTGATTTACCCCCAGCCCAAAACTAACCGACACCTCACCCAGAGAACAAAATGTGACACATCCTTTTCCCTACACTCATTTCACAATCCCCCTCTCTCACCTGTTTGGACCCATTCCTCAAAGTGAAGAAAGCATCACAGTTACGCCAGCGACACTTCAGGGTGTGGACAGAGTTGTTGTTGTGCTCAGTCAGTAGGTGATGCTTCAGGTGCTGTAAGACTCCAAAGATCAAACTGCAGCCCGTCCACTGCAGAACAGAAACAGAGTTAAGAGCAAGTGGGATGGAGGGACACAGGGTGTACCAGCAGACACACCCTCCAAACATGCAATACCTAACTCTGATCTCCTGGCATACACATAATTCTAAAATATCTGATTTAGGTGCTGGCTCTCTTGGGGCTCTAGTGGTCTGAGAAAACAAAACAGCCAGATGCAGCAGAGCTTGCTGAGGAAGGATGAACACAAAGTGTGTCTCTATTCACTTACCCAACAACGATAGTTCTGCATCAGGTTCAACCGTACTGCCTGTATGCTCCCATCATAACAGCCCGTGTAGATCTACAGGCAAAGAACAGAAATTCTCAAAAATAATCTGAACCTGTTGTCAGTCTAGAAAAAAATACCATTTATAGAATTATACAGCACAGAAACAGGCCTTTCAGCCTACAGTTCTATGCTGACCATCAAGTACTGATCTATATTAAATCACATTTATCAGCACTTGGTTGATAGCCTATTGTACCATGGCAAATTTCAGCAGGTTTAGGGAACCTTGATTTCCGAAAGACATTGAGGCTCTGGTTAAAAAGAAGTTAGTACATAGCAAGTAAAGGCAGCAAAGAACAAATGAGCTACTTCAATGATGAGATCTTAAATACCATAAATTTCAGTGTATAAGCCGGCCTGGAGTATGAAACGATCCCCCATTTTCAAGGTTAAAAAAGTGACTTTTTCATGTTACCTTTGTATAAGCCGACCCCTTTTGTAGAGGTTTTTGATTTAACCAGAAAAGATCACAAGATCTCACATGCTGGTACTCAGCTTTGCCGGATCCAGAACCGGGAAATTTTGTGAACCAGTACCTGCTAAGAAAATAAGCCTACACGTTGTAGAGCATTATAAGTGAATTCTTAATAAATAAGTCAGGGAGGGAAGTTTTGGATTAGGTTCCCAATGGAAAAGAATCCTCTGAAACGTAACCCCCGTGAAACCATTTAGTACCCATTGTAGTCTCGTTAAAAAATAACATGGGGTGGCGGGATCAGTATGTGTACTCAGTATTGAGTTTGCAACCACTACATACAAAAGATTAAAAAAAATGCAATATGATGCTGGCTTTAAGCTGCAGGTTGTTGATTAAACGAGATACAAGTGAGAGAGTGGAGAAAGGCAGAGGACATGCTGAGGGAAATGCCAAAGATGAAATGCGCAAACCATGGGAAAACATACCAGTGGCCAGAACTTGAAGAAAAGGTTTTAGAGTGGGTGAATCACCAGCGATTGTCTGGATACATTGTTACCAGAGAAATGAATCAAGCTTAAGCGTTGAAAGGGGCCGAAAAACACCGTGAGGTCAGTGAAAATTTCAAAGCTACGCGGAATTGGTGCACCCAATTTATGAATAGACATGATCTTGTGTTGAGACAAAAAACAAAGATTGCTCAGAAAATTCCTGCGGGGTGTTGTTTACGTTCAAGAACACTGCTGGATGGACGAAGCAGATTGCTTGAAGTAGGTTAAAGAGGTGTGGTGACAACGTCCCGAAGGTTTCAGGAAGTAAAAGTCACTACTTGTCTGGGACATGTTCAAAGCGCACTTGTCAGGTGAGACAAAAGCAGCATTGAAAGCTGAAAATACAGACATTGCTGTCATCCTCGGTGGTTTAATGTCCATGCTCCAGCCACTAGATGTGAGTTTAAACAAATCCTTCAAAGAATTCATGTGTCGACAGTGGAACAAATTTGACTCAAAACAGCCAATAAATATGACCTGTCTTCCGTGTATTTGTTTTCCCAAGGTTGGCACCCTCTGTATAAGCTGACCTCCTAATTTTAGGACCAAAATTTAGGGCCAAATTCTCGGCTTATACTCTGGAATTTACAATAGATGTTTTGTATCTGAAAATTATGAGGGGTATAGAAATGGTATACGCAAGCAGGCTTTTTCCACTGAGATTGGGTGGGAGTCAACAGGTTGTGAGCGCGTGGAACAAACTGCCAGTACAACTGGTACATAAGCTTGATTTCAACATTTTAGAGAAGTTTGGAAGGTACATGGATGGCAGGGGTATGAAGAGCAGTGGTCTGGGTGCAGGTCGATGGGACTAGGCAGTTTAAATGCTTTGGCACAGACTAGATGGCTGGAGAGCTTTTTCTGTGCTGTACTTCTGCATGATTCTATGACTAACACATTCAGCACCAATCCCTGCAGCACATTATTAGTTATAGTCGTCCAGTCAGAGGGGATCATGTACTACCACTCTCTGACTTATCTTGCAAAGCCAAAGGTGAATCCAATTTATTACCTCACTGTAGATATCTAGTCACTGAACCTTCTTGACCAACCTCCCAAGTGGGGCCTTGTCAAAGACCTTGCTAAAGTCTGTGTGGACAACATCTACTGCCTTTCCTTCACCAGGTTTCCTGGCAACTTCCTTAAAAAAACTCTTTAAGATTGGTAAGACATGACATAACACATCTCCTCTTCTCTAATCCATATACAGCCCATGATTTCACTGCTGTTTGCCTCAGTTCTCTGGGCTATTTCTATCTCCCAAGTAAATACAGATGCAAAACATCTATTTAAGATTTCGTCATCGAAGTGCCTTATTTGTTCTTTGCTGCCCCTCATACCTCTATCAAATCTCCACCCAATCTTGTATGCTCCAAGGAATAAAGTCCTAACCTATCCAATCTTTCCTTATAACTCAGGTTCTCCAGTCCTGGCAACATCCTTGTAAATTTTCTCTGTACTCTTTCAGCCTTGTTTACATTTTCCTGTGGGCAGGTGAACAAAACTGCACACAATACTCAAATTAGGCCGCACTAATATGTTATACAACTTCAACATAACATCCCATCTCCTGCACTCAATAGTTTGATTTATGAAGGCCAATGGACCAAAAGCTTTCTTTACGACCATATCTACTCGTGATGCCACTTTCAATGAATTATGAACCTGTACTTCTGGATCCCTTTCTTCTACAGCACTCATACCATTCACTGTGTGAGACCTCCCCTGATTGGTCCTAATGAAGTGCAACAACTTGCACTTGTCTGCATTAAATTCCATCTGCCATTTTTCAGCCCATTTTTCCAGCTGGTCCAGGATCCTGCTGCAAGCTCTGCTAGTCTTCCTCATTGTCCAATACCCCTCAATCTTGGTGTCATCCACAAATTTTCTGATCCAGTTAATCACGTTGTCATCTGGATCATTGATATGGATGACAAACAACAAAAGACCCAGCACCAATTCCTGCGACACTCCACTAATCAAAGGTCTCCAGTCAGAGAGGCAACCATCTACTACCACTCTCTGGCTTCTCCTGCAAAGACAATGTCTAATCCAATTTACTGCCTCATCTTGAATGCTAAGAGGTAGATGTACGTGCCTGGCAGTTACCCACATTTACTGACCAGCCTCCCACATGAAACACTGTCAAATGTCTTAATAAAGTCCATGTAGATAACATCCACTGCCTTGCCTGCATTAACTTTCCTGGTAACTTCTTCAAAAAAACTCAGCAACTGGTTAGACATCACCTGCTATGCACACGGACACGCTTGCTATCCCTAATCAGTCTGCGTCTATTCAAATATCCTGTCCTACAGAATACTTTCCAATAACTTTCCCACAACTGATGTCAGACTCACCAGCCTATGATTTCCTGGTTTATCTTTAGAGCTTTTTTAAAAAAAACAGCAGAACAACATTGGCTATGCTCCAGTCCTTTGGTACTTCCACTGTTGTTAAGAATGATTTAAATATTCTTCTAGGGCCCCTGCAATTTCTGCACTTGCTTCCCATAGGGTCCAAGGGCACATCCTGTCGGACCTTGTGGATCTATCCACCTTCATTTGCCTAAGGACAGCAAACACCTTCTCCTCTTTAATCTGTACGTGGCAATGACCTTACTGTTGCTTTGCCCCACTTCTATACACTATATCCACCTCCCAAATAAATACAAATGCAAAAACACCCACCTCTTTTGATTCCACGCATAGATTACTATTTTGATCCTCCAGAGGACAAATTCTGCCCCTTGCAATCCTTTTACTTTAACATATCTGTAAAGGGGGTTTCTTCTTTTTTCTTTGTTACTGTTGGGAAAGGGTTTCTTTGTTTTGTTAAAAGCAGGAATGTTTCTTTGTTGTGAGAGAGTGCTGAAAGCTGGTTTGGGTTAAAATTTACTGATAACGAGAATGGTATTCCTTTGTAAACCAAATGGGGATTAATGTTCTTTCTTCTGAGTCTGTAAGTTTTTGTTGATGGGCTTTTAGGCAGATCGGCGCGAGGGGGGGTCGAGAGAGAGGACGCAATGCTGTAAGCTGGGCGAGGATCGGACCCCAAGCGAGGGTCCGAGGCCAGGAGGTACTCCGAGGAGGGGGGATGAAGCTAGATGTGCTTGGTTGACCACTCGGAGGGTCCTGAGCTGCGAGTCGAGGAGTTTGGAGGGGATCGAATGGTGGCCAGAAGACTTCAGTAATTGAGCTCCAACAGTTGTGCACGAAGTGGCTTGGACTTTGATAAGTTTGGCGCCTTTTCTTTATTTTTTCTCTTCATATATACTGTATCGTTATTAATCACTTAGTTATAGTAACCTTTATAAATTGTACTCATTTAATCACTTATGGTGTACTGTCTGTTTTTGGGCGAGGCGGGGACATCACACAGCATCCACACCAGCTGATTACCCAGTTTGGCGGGGCCGAAGGCTGCTCCCCCTAGACGAGAACGAGCTGAGCGAGCCTGAGGCGACCCAGGGGGTTACATATCCATAGAATCTCTTAGGATTCTCCTTCACCTTGTCTGCTAGGGCAACCTCCTGCCTTCTTTTAGCTCTCCTGATTTATTCCTTGTGTTCTCTTGCATTTCTTACTCTCCACAATACCTCATTTGTTCCTATCCTGCTATGCATCTTCTTAACCAGTACCTCAATCTCTTTTCAAAACCAAGGTTCCCTAAACCTGTTCTCATTACCTTTTATTCTGCCAGGCACTTACAAGCTTTGTACTCTCAAAACTTCATTTTTGAAGACCTCCGACTTATCAACTACACCTGTGACAGAAAACAGCCTGTCCCAATTCACTTGCCAGATCTTTTCTGATACCATCAAAATAGTTGTTTGTCATCTATATAAACAGTGTGGATAATAATATGGTAAATGGAATCAGCAAATTTGTGGATGATACCAAGACTGGGGATGTAGTGGACAGTGAGGAAGGCTATTAAAGCTTGCAGCAGGATCTGGATCAGCTGAAGAGCAGAACTGAAAATGGCAGATCAAACATAATGCAGACAAGTTGAGAGGAGTTGGGAGGTGTTGCAATTTGGGAGGACAAACCAGGGAAAACAAATTTACATGTTGAGTGGTAAGGCACTGAGGAGTGTGGTAGTACAGGGGGATCTGAGAATACAGAGCATTAATTCCTTGAAAGTGTTGTCACAGGAGAAAGGATCATAAAGAAAGTATCAAAGTACTAAATACAAGAGATGGAATGTTATGTTGAAGTTGTACACGATGTTGATGAGGCCTAATTTGGATTATTATGTCCAGTTCTGGTCATCTCCTTACAGGAAATATATCAATAAGATTGAGTGCACAGAGAAAATTTACAAACATATTTCTGGGACTTGAGGACCTGAGTTAGAGTGAAAAGTTGAATAGGTTACACTTTATTTCCTGAGGTGTGAGAATGAGAGGAGATTTGGTACAAGTATATAAAATTGAAGGATACAGGTAGGATAAATGCAAGCAGGCCTTTTCTGCTGAGGTTGGGTGAAACCAGAACATGGGTTAAGGGTGAAAGATAAAATGTTTAAGGGGAGATGAGGGGGAGCGGGATTGTGGAGAGAACTGCCTGTGAAAGTAGTGGATGCTGGTTCAGTTTCAACATTTAAGAGAAATTTGGATAAGTTCGATACAGGAGGGCTATGGCCCAGGTGCACATTGATGGGATTAGGCAGAATAATAGTTCAGCACAAACTAGATGGGTCGAAGGTCTTACTTTTGTGCTGTAGATTTCTAATTCAAATGACTATATGATTTTAATTCAAATGCTCATTCAGATGCTTCCTAAACGTTGTGAGAGTTTATCCCTTAAGCAGTACATTCCAGATTCCAACCACCCTGTGGGTAAAAAAAAATTCTTCATTAGATCCTACCAACTGCTTACCCTCAAAGCCAAGTCATGTTTTAGATAGCTGTGTAGTATAAAATTTGCCCTATTTATGTCCCCAAGAACATTGTTTACTCCCCATAACAAGTATAGGTCAGTGCTGTCCCTCCAAACTCGTACATCCTTGAGGTGCTTGATAAATGAAATGCAGCAAATATGATACCATTATTCAAGGACAGTAGGGATAAAATTGATGGTCAACATGGTTCTGTTAAGTGGGGGAGAGATCAGTTTTGAACAATCTGAATTTTTAAGAGATAAAAAGTGCTTTGATGACTGTAGTTGACGTAATCTACGTTGACTTCTATAAGGCCTTTAATAAGGTCCCACAAAGGAGACTGATCCATGGGACCGAGGATCACTTGGTGCATTGAATCTAAAATCAGTAATGAGACAGAGGGTGATGGTAGAGGGTTGCTTTTATGATTAGAAGCTGTGATCACAGAGACTGGTGTCAAGACCTGCACTATTTGCTGTATGTAGAATTTGAATATGAGTGTACAAGGTATGCTTAGGAAATTTGCAGATGACCCAAGAATTGGTGAGATTGATAGGAAGGATTACTGAGGATAGCTTCCAACTTACAAAAAGGTATTGGTATAATAGGCAAAGCTGACAGCAGATGGAATTTAATCCAGAAAGTGAGTTAATGCATCTTGAAAGAGCATATGCAGTGAATGCTGATCCCCAGCGAGTTAGTACATCTGGATGAGCACTTGGAATTACCAAAGCACAGAAGATCAAGTACTAAAGAATGGGATCAGCACAGAGATAGTGGGCTAAGGGGCCTGTAGTGTGCCGTGCAACTATGATCCACTCACCATGCTCTTGTGTATGACCATACACATCACCATGTCCTTGTGTCCCCCATACACTTGCAAGCGATCGTGGGACTAGACAACAGAAGAAACAAAAATTAAATTCTTTTAGACTTCCTGCTTCTCAAGCTCCTCAATTTCCAAACAGATCAAAAGACCAGCACCAGTCCCAGGATCACAAGTGCTGCAGAGCCGAGATGACAATTACAGGCAGCAAGATGCACATTCCAAGAGATATCTTGAAAGTAAACTGGAAATGTTTGTGGAGGAATTTCAACATCTATGACAACAAATGAAACCAAGCATATCACAGTAGAAAAGCAGCCAATCTGCTGTGCTGGTAGAACAAGGAGAGATGAGAGGATAATGGTCTATAGGACTAAGGGAGGCTAGGATTAACACAACATTACTCAAGACTACTTTCCCTTCCGCATATCCACAAGGCCAAACAGCAGATCGCATTATCAGTAATAAACCTGAAAGAACCTCTTGCAAGTGGTAAACAATGTCACGGGGAAGAATTGCAGACTCCAATCACTGCAAGGAGAACCGTGAGCTCCAGTCACCATCCTGTGCCATACCGTGATCTGGAGACAGGCTAAGGTCCATGATTGACCACGTCTCATACACACAACCATCCAGTGGAGAAGACTGTTTTGGACGTGCAGACACCATTATCCTTACCTGCAGCTCGTAGACACGCACCAACTTGTCCAAACAGGCAGTCACCATCACCTTGCCCAGGATGCTGACCACTGTAACAGCATGACTGTGACCTTTGTAGACCCGTACCAACTCTCCAGTCTGCAGAGAAAGTGCAAGAACGATTCACTTCATACCTGAACACACTTCATCCACTAAAAATATGGTCAATGCCCAAGTTCAATCAGCTCCAGTCACTAAAACTAACACCAGCCTTGAAAGGAGTAAACAAAGGGAAGCTACATGTGTGAGGGATCATGGTGGGAAAACCACCGCATATCTGCCTCCAACAGAACACGACTGTTCCCATTATCCTATGGTTCTTAAAATTCTTCCCCTGTGACATTGTACCAGTATCCACTTTATCATCTCTCTTCATTCAATGTTGCACAGTACTCTCCTTTTATGCCCCTCTCTCCCTGTTTACACATTACAGCTTCATGGATGAAAAAGCTGTTGCTTTAACTGTGCAGTAACTCCCACACCCTGAGTGTTGACTGCCTGGAGAGTGGTGAAAGGCACATATTTCACAACCCTGAAACCCAGTCACCAGACAGACCAAGTAACTCCAACTACACACAGCTTCTCTTCCTCCAATTCTTGACCACTGGCTGCATTTCAGTTTTGTAATTTCCAGTTAACTTGTTTTGTTTTGTTCATTTTATTTAGTGAGACAGTGCAGAATAGGCCTACAAGCCCTACAAGCCATACTGTCCAACAACCCCCAATTTAACCCTAGCCTAACTCAGGACAATTTACAATGATCAATTAACTTACTAAATGGTAGGTCTTTGTACTGTGGGAGATAACTGGAACATCTGGAGAAAATCCCTGCATTCCATGGGAAGGACGTACAGTATCCTTACAGATGACATCAGAATTGAACTCCAAAGGCTCAAGCTGTAAGAACATCATGCTAGCCACTATGCTGCCATGATGCCTCAAAGCATGGAATAATTTCCAACAAATAGCTTGTTCTCACTGATTTTGAGGAAATAATTAAACTGAGCAGTTCACCACCTTAAAGTGAAGTGGCCCTTGTCTTTAACTCATTGCCAGCAGTTGCAGTATTCATGATAATCTAGTTAGACATTTTCCAGTTCATTTACATTCATCTTCACAGGGTAGGGAGGGGAGGGGCACTTGGGGGAAAGAGGGTCTCTGCACCTTCTGCCACCACTTAGTTTGAAACGACTTGGAAAGGACTCACAACACTGGAAACAAAGCAGCCTGTCAGCCTGTGACCAAGATGACAGAGAACAGTTCAGGAAAATTGTGTTCCATGCATACTTACATGGATGTTGTGAGCATGTACAGACTGGTCACTGGATCCACTGAAAACCAAGTCGTTTATCACCTGGATACACACAATAAATGTCAGGACCTCTCTTCTCACTACCAGCGTACCTCCCACACCACTAGACCCCAACATCCCCACTGTATTGTCATTCAAACTCAACTCTCACTCTCTGTACTCATCCTACCAGTCTCCCCCATGAATCCTCAAAGCCCTGAACCTGCTCCACAGCCTCACATGTCACTACACACACACAAGCATACATGCTTTCAACCCATGCAGCCATACACACACACACACCCAACCCTGTCCTCCATACACACACACAGATACACACTGTCCAACCTACACCACTACAACCTACACCACTCTGTAACTTCTCTTGGACACCCCCAGCCATACCTTCATGCATAAGACTGTCTTTGTGTGTCCTTCCAGGGTTCTGAGCAGTAATCCGTTCCTGGCATCACGAACACTGATGGTGCAGTCATATGAGCCAACCAGCAGCAGCCTGCGAGCTCCCTCCTGAGCTGTGGCCAGACAACTGACTGCCCGCGGACCATGACATTCAAACATATCCAGTTGCTTGTTGGTCTGAGAACAGTGGAGTATAACACAAGACTCAGTTCTGCTGAGGATATTGCCAGGACTAAACAGCTTGAGTATTAGGGAGAGGAAGGCCAGGCTGGGTCTTTATTTCTTGGAACATGAGAGATTAGGGGTCAACCTAATAGAAATGTTTAAAATTATGAGAGGCACAGATAAAAAGGATAGCAAGTCTTTACCTGAGTTCAAAACTACAGGGCATACTCCTAGGATAAGGGTAAGATTTAAAAGGGGCCTGAAGGGCAACTTTTTCCACAGAGGTTGGTGAATTTCTGGAGGGAGCTGCCAGAGGAACTGGCTGAGATGGTATCAAAGCAGCACTGGGATACGTACATGGAGGAGTGGGGCTGAGGTACATGAGCCAAATGCAGAAAATTGCGAAAAAATGGGTTATCACCACAATTGGCATAGATTTATTCAGCCAAAGGGTTTGTATCTGTGGTGCATTGTTCTATTATTCTATCTGTACCAACTAGTCACAGAATTCCCCAGCTGGGCACACCACTGTTTCCATCAAATCCACGCTGTCAGTTCCCCCAAACTATAAAACCTAACTGGGACCACAGGACAGTACCACATAGGAACAGAATTAGGCCATTCAGCCCATCGAGTCTGCTCATGGATGGTCCCGGATCCTACTCACCCCATACACCTGCCTTCTTGCCTTATCTATGATGTCCTGACCTATCAGGAAACTCAACTTCCGCTGTAAATATACCCAAGGACTTGGCCTCCAACACAGTCTGTAGCATAGCATTCCACAAATTTACTACTCTGACTAGTGGGGTACCACAGGGCTCTGTATTGGGACCACAGCTCTTTACGATTTATATCAATGATTTAGATGAGGGCAATGAAAACTATATCAGCAAGTTTGCTGACGATACTAAACTGGGTGTTAGTGTGACATGCGAAGAGGACGTTAGGAGAATACAGGGAGACTTGGATAGGCTGAGTGAGTGGGCAGATATTTGGCAGATGTCATTCAATGTGAATAAATGTGAAGTTATCCACTTTGGAAGCAGGAACAAGAGGGCAGAGTATTGTCTGAACGGTGTAGAGTTAGGTAAGGGAGAAATGCAAAGAGACCTAGGAGTCCTAGTTCACCAGTCAATGAAGGTGAATGAGCAAGTGCAACAGGCAGTGAAGAGGGCAAATGGAATGTTGGCCTTTGTTACAAGGGGAATTGAATACAAGAGTAAGGATGTCCTTTTGCATTTGTACAGGGCCCTGGTGAGACCACACCTGGAATATTGTGTACAGTTTTGGTCTCCAGGTTTAAGGAAGGACATTCTGGCAATTGAGGAAGTGCAGCGTAGATTCACTAGGTTGATTCCTGGGATGGCAGGGCTGTCTTACGCAGAGAGATTGGAGAGATTGGGCTTGTACACGCTGGAATTGAGGAGATTGAGAGGGGATCTGATTGAAACGTTTAAGATAATTAAAGGATTTGATAGGATTGAGGCAGGAAATATGTTCCAGATGTTGGGAGAGTCCAGTACCAGAGGGTATGGATTGAGAATAAGAGGTCAGTTATTTAAAACAGAGTTGAGGAAGAGCTTCTTCTCCCAGAGAGTTGTGGAGGTGTGGAATGCACTGCCTCGGAAGACGGTGGAGGCCAATTCTCTGGATGCTTTCAAGAAGGAGCTGGATAGATATCTGATGGATAGGGGAATCATGGGATATGGGGACAAGGCAGGGACTGGGTATTGATAGTGAATGATCAGCCATGATCTCAGAATGGCGGTGCAGACTCGAGGGGCCGAATGGTCTACTTCTGCACCTATTGTCTATTGGCTAAAAAAATTCCTCCTTACCTCTTCTAAAGGGTCACCCCTCAATTTTGAGGCTGTGCCCTCTAGTTCTGGATACCCTCACCATAGGAAACATCCTCTCCACATCCACCCTATCTAGTCCTTTCAACGTTTGGCAGGATTCAATGAGATCCCCATGCATTCTTCTGAATTCCAGTGAGATCAGACCCAAAGCTGCCAAACACTCCTAATATGTTAACCCCTTAATTCCCAGAATCATCCTTGTGAACCTCTTCTAGACTCTATTCAATGCCAGCAGATCCTTTCTGACACGAGGCCCAAAACTGTTGGCAATACTCAAAGTGCAGCCTGACTATAAAGGCTCAGCATTATCTCCTTACTTTGATGTTCTATTCCCCGTGAAATAAATGCCAACATTGCATTTACCTTCCTTACCACAGAAACAACCTGTAAATTAACCTTCCGGGAGTCTTGCACAAGGACTCCTAACTCTCTGCATCTGATGTTTGAACTGTTACGTACTCGTGACACATGACAGTGGAGCCCTTGTCACGTGACTGGGGTTGAAGCTGTACTGGTCTTGAGGTGATGGTCTTGTGATGGTGGAATGACGTCATTTTCCCGCCAGTAGAGATCATGTGACGGGTTTTTTTTTACAGGTTATAAAAGGTAGACCCCACCCTGTGTGAGGAGGGGCAGTTCGTGGCTGGATTTGCCAGGTTGACTTCATGCCACTGCGTGTTTTAAGTGATGACGCAGTTTAGCTGAAGGATGAAGTTTTTATTTAATGCTAAAGTTTAAAAGGTCATTGAAAGCAGGTTCTTTATGATCCTGTTAGTTCGAAATTAGTGGAGAGTGAAGATTGGAAGTTGGAAGTTAAAGATCGAGGAGAATCGCTTTCTACGGTGAAACGGGGGCAACCTTTGTTTGATCCTTATTTGGAAGGATTTCGTTGACTATCTTCGTGTTAATCCCTAGGTTTAACTAGAAAGGATTGAAGGTAGTGGAGAAGGAAAGGTCAGTGCCTTTAAGCCGTTCTGTTTCGTGAATTCTTCGTGGGAAGTTTGACGTCGGGGATCGAAGCAAGCGACATGAAAGAGAATTTAAATCGTCCTATAAAGTCTCTCCTTTTAAATGGACTGTGAGCATATCGAACTTTTGGCAATACCACTTTTAAGAACTGTTTTTGGAATATCACTTTAAGAACTGTTTTTGGAATATCACTTTAAGAACTGTTTGGGCTGCCGCTCAGCAGCTGTTTCCGGTTACGGTAGTGTTTGTTTACTTTTGGGGGGTTTGTTTTCTGTGTTTAATAAATGTGTTGTTTGTTATAAGAAACCCTTGCCGAACTCATATATTTATTGTTGCCTGAATACGTAACAGAACCTTCTCCACATTTAGATAGTAGTCTGTGCTATTGTTCATTTTACAAAATTGCATTATCATACATTTCCCAACACTGTACTCCATCTGCCATTTTTTGCCCTTTCTTCTAATTTGTTCGAGTCCTGCTACAATTGCATTGCTTCCTCAGCACCACCTACCCCTCTTCCCATCTTTGTATCATCCATAAACTTTACCTTAGAGCCATCAATTCCATTATCCAAATCACTGACAAACAATATGGAAAGTAGCAGTCCCAATACTGAACCCTGAGGAACACCACTAATCACTGGCAGCCAACCAGAAAAGGCCCCTTTTATTCCCACTCGTTGCCTCCTCCCAGTCAACCATTCTTCTATCCATGCCAGTAAATTTCTTGTAACACCATAAGATTCTATCTTAATAAGCAGCTGCATATGTGGCATTTTATCAAATCCTTTCTGAAAATTCAAGTAAATGACATCCACTGCCTCTCCTTTGTCAATCCACCCTTCCAACCTGCTTGTTACTTCTCGAAGAACTCTAATTGATTTGTCAGGCAAGATTTCCCTTCACAGAAACTATACTGACCAATTTATTTTATCATTACTCTCCGAGTTCTCTTGAAACCTCATCGTTAATAATGGACCACAACATGTTCCCAACCACTGAGGTTAGGCTAATTGGCCTTTTGTTTTCCTCTCTTCTTAAAGAAGAGAGTGATATTTGCAATCTTCTGGTCCTCCGGGACCATGCTAGAATCAAGTGATTCCTGAAAGATCATGACCAATGCATCCATTATCTCTACAGCAACCTCTCTCAGGAGTCTGGGATGAAGTCCATCTGGTTCAGGTGACTTATTCACCTTAAGACCTTTGAGTTCATCTAGCACTTTTTCCTTTGTAATAGCAACGGCACTCACTCCTGCTGTGGATGTGGAAAAGAGCTTGAGGTATCAGTGAGAAAGGCAGAATATAATTTCAATTGTTTGTTGGGAGGAAGGAAGACAATTCAGTGAGAGAAGACACAGCTGTACAATCATTCAGTAGTAAAATGGAGAAGACATGAAAATGACAACTAACACTTAGAGTCATAGAGTTATACAGCACAGAAATGTTTTGACAAGGGGTTCTCTGCCTTTTATATGTCATGGCCCACTATCATTAAACAAGGAGTCTGTGAACCCCAGGCTGGGAGCCCATGCATTGCATGCAGGCAAATGGGACAAGCTTGTAAGTGCTCTATTCAATAGTGGGGCAGTGCGCCAGCAAATGTGGTGCTGTACTGGGGTGTCTGTGAGTCACATGGCTCTGAAAGCCGCTCACACAGGAACTGAGATTGGAGTAAAGTGGTATAGGGTGAGGAGTTTTTCTTAAGGGCAAGGCAGTAGAGGAGAGGTGGTGGGCCACTGGCAAAATGTAGGATGGGGAGAGTGCTCTGTGTTCTCAGGGTGATGCAAAAATGATCTTAACATGAATGAAGCAGTGGAGATTCCTGAGAATTGTGAGAGAATGAGGTGAATGGGAAGGATTCTGGGTGTGTCCAGAGCTAGGCATGGATTGGAAGCAGATCCTGGTCTCAGCATCATGGGCAAGGATGGGAGAACTCTCTTCAACCGCATACATGTTGGGTATGTGATGCCCCTTCTGAGGAGAGCTGCTCATTCCTCAGGATGGAGAAGTGTGGTTTGGAAACAATGATCCAAATCTAACCTATCTTGCTGGGAGGGGTGGGATCTGGCACCAAAAATTTGCAGAGTGTGTGGGTAGGAGTTTTGGATTTGTGCTGATTAACTCTTCCTTCTCAACCGACCACACAAGGTGATTCCCATCAAGTGAATCTGGGTCCTGGGAAACTGAGTCAAAGTTCTGCCTCACATGAGGCTGCTAAACAAGAGCCCATAGTAAAGATACTAACATGAATAGCAGATGGGCTGTCTGGTAGGAGGCAAAAAGTGGCAACAAAGGGGGCCTTTTCTGGTTGGTAACCAGTGGCTAGTGGTGTTCTGCAGGAGTCAGTGTTAGAACAGCTTTTTTTTTCACATTACATGTCAGTCATCTGGATGACAAAAATGATGGTTTTATGACCAGGATTGCAGACAATATGAAGATACGTGGAGGCCAGATGATGTTAGAACCATAGAACATTACAGCACAGAATCAGGCCTTTTGGCCCTTCTTGGCTGTGCCGAACCTTTTGTCTACCTAGTCCCACTGACCTGCACCTGGACCATATCCCTCCATGCCCCTCTCATCCATATACCTGTCCAAGTTTTTCTTAAATGTCAAAAATGAGCCTGCATTCACCACTTCATCTGGCAGCTCATTCCACACTCTCACCACTCTCTGCGTGAAGAAGCCCCCCCACCCCCATGTTCCCTTTAAACTTTTCCCCCTTCTCCCTTAACCCATAACCTCTGGTTTTTTTCTCCCCTGGCCTCAGTGGAAAAAGCCTGTTTGTATACACTCTATCTATACCCGTCATAATTTTATACACCTCTATCAAATCATCCCTCATTCTCCTACGCTCCAGGGAATAAAGTCCTAACCTATTCAACCTTTCTCTGTAACTCAGTTTCTCAAGTCCTGGCAACATCCTTGTAAACCTTCTCTGCACTCTTTCAACCTTATTAATATCCTTCCTGTAATTAGGTGACCTAAACTGCACACAGTACTCCAAATTCAGTCTCACCAATGTCTTATACAACCTCACCATTACATTCCAACTCTTATACTCAATACTTTGATTTATAAAGGCCAATTTACCAAAAGCTCTTTACAACCCTATCTACTTGTGACGCCACTTTTAGGGAAATATGTATCTGTACTCCCAGATCCCTCTGTTCTACTGCACTCCTCAGTGTCCTACCATTTACCTTGTATGTTCTGCCTTGGTTTGACCTTCCGAAGTGCAATACCTCACACTTGTCCGCATTAAACTCCATCTGCCATTTTTCAGCCCATTCCTCCAACTGGTCCAAATCCCTCTGCAAGCTTTGAAAACCTTCCTCACTGTCCACTACACCTCCAATCTTTGTATCATCAGCAAATTTGCTGATCCAATTTGCCACATTATCATCCAGATCATTAATATAGATGACAAATAACAATGGACCCAGCACTGATCCCTGTGGTACACCACTAGTCACAGGCCTCCACTCAGAGTAGCAATCCTCCACTACCACTCTCTGGCTTTTTCCATTGAGCCAATATCTAATCTAATTTACTACCTCTCCATGTATACCTAGCGACTGAATCTTCGTAACTAACTTCCCTTGTTGAGGAAGCAGGGAGTATGCAAATGATGGACAGATTGCAAAGTGGCAGCAGATGGAATATAATGTAGGACTGTGTACGGTCATGCACTTTTGTAAAGGAATACAAGCATAGAATATTTTCTAAATGGGAAGCAAATTCAGAAATCAGAGGTGCAAAGGGACTTGACAGCCCTCGTACAGGATTCACTAAATGTTCCCTAAATGGTTGAGTTAATGGTGAGGAAGGCAAGTGTTTTATTAGCATTCACTTTGAGAGAACTAGAATATAAAAGCAAAGACATAATGCTAAGGCTTTATAAGGCACTGGTCAGACTACATTTGGAGTATTGGGAGCAGTTTTGGGTCCTGTATCTAAGAAATGATGTGCTGGCATTGGAGAGGTGTTCAGATGAGGTTCACAAGAATGATCCTGGGAATGGAGGTGTTAACATGTGAGGAGTGTTTGATGGTTCTGGGCCTGAACTCACTGGATTTTTAGAAGAATGGGGGGAATCTTATTGAAACCTATTGAATATTGAAAAGCCGAGACAGAGTGAATGTGGAGAGGATGTTTCCAGTAGGGGGATAGTCTAGGACCAGAGGGCAGGACATCCCTTTAGAACAGAGATGAGTAGCAATTTCTTTAGCCAGAGGATGATGAATCTGTGGAATGCACTGCCACATATAGGCGCTTAAGTGCAACATTGGGTGCACTTAAAGTGGAGGTTGATAGATTCTTCATTAGTAAGGGCATCAAAGGACATGGGGAAAAGGCAGGAAACTGGGATTGATAGGGAAAATCTATCAGCTGTGATCAAATGGTGGAGTAGTTGGGCCAAAGGGTCTTCTTCCATGCTTTAAAACACTACAGCTCAAATGCTTTTAGTTCACAATTGGCTCACCATGGTCACACTTCCTAGAAATTCACCAAGCCCCTATTCCCAAAATCCCTGTAAACAGAGCAGAATTCTGTTTCCATACTTCTTGAAATCACAGCTTAACACAGGAAGCCTATTCACACACTTCCTGTAAATACATAAACCCCATTCCCATACTCCCAGTAAACACTGGGACCCCATTGCTGCACTCAGCATAAATGCAACTGTTCTCACATTAACTGGAAACTCTAAGTCACAGTAAGCACTGAGAGTCCACTCCAATGCTCTCTGGAAACTCACCAGGACCTCATTCCCACACTCCCTGTAAATTCCAGGGATCGTAACCTGAGACTCCTTGTGAATACACTGGGAACCCTCCTTCCCCTCAGTTCCTCTAAACACACTGGGGTCTTGAATCCTTTGATGTCTCTAAGTTCACATGTTTCACCAGAAAAAATATACTAACTGTAATATGTACAAAAAAAGGAATTAAAAGTGTGTTTGGAAATTAATTCCAACAAGCTGAAAAATATGCTAGTCTGGTAGTCTGACACCACACTGGCAAGGGTATCAGATGATTGGAGTTTTACTGTACCAAAGGGAATAAAACAGTGATGGTAATACAAGGGGAAACAGCAGCTAGTATCCGTAGGAACTGACCTTGACACTGAAGGTGAACACAGTTCCATTTGCTAGCCCAATGTATAAGATTCTCCATCGACTGTGCAGACTCAACACCCGGTCTGTCAATGTGAACTGGTCCAGACGAACTTTGGTCTGTTCAAATTGAAAGGAGAGTTGAAAATGGGATCTGATCATAGCAAAACCAATAGTAACAACAGCACAAGTTGTCCATGAAAGGTAAGGTAATAGACTCCCCCTCATTCTCCAGAATACAAAATGCAACTTGGATTGTGCCCCATTACAACTGGAAATGACACCGAATCTGCACCAGGAGCTGATCAATTCCTCAAGGCACTCTTTGCCACACACTGCCACTGGGCAGTGTTGGTGCTAGTGTTAACTACCAGCTGGACAGAACAGGATCAGCAAGTGTCCAAAAGCCTCCAGACAGCAGGATTTGCCAGTCTAGCAATGGCTGAGAGTTGTCTTGACACAGCATCCTGGATAACATGACTCACAGACCAACAGCTGCTGCTGCTGTTCTGACACAGTGACTGGAAAAGAGTACAATCAATGCTTCGGGCCAAGAACCTTCATCAGGATTCTGATGATGCAGTCCTGACGAAGGTTCTCGGCCCGAAACGCCGACAGCGCTTCTCCCTATAGAAGCTGCCTGGCCTGCTGTGTTCCACCAGCATTTTGTGTGTGTTGTTTGAATTTCCAGCATCTGCAGATTTCCTCGTGTAATCCCTGAGACTGCTGGTATTAATGAGATAGCTAATAAATCCACTAACACCTTAACAACTCACCTTTACATCATAACATCGGACGGTATGGTCACTGGATCCAGTGTACAGGCACGCTGTCTTTCCTTGCAATTGTATAATCAGTAAGCAGTTCACCTTGGTACTGTGTGGCTCAAACGTACCCACACACTGACGACTCTAAAAAAAGTGCAAACAAATCCCCAGGTCAAAGCTGCATCTAATAAAATGTTTATTCAGAAAAACAACTAAGTTTGATTTTCATAACAGTGCAAAATCCTTAGCAACTCAAAGTTACCACTGGTCCAAGGCTCTTATACATCTCTTTAGCGGATGTTTTCAAATTTTTATACATCCACGCCATATCCATTGCCTGACGACCGAATTCAAGGAATCTAGAGGAAATGGGAACTGAAATGGTAGGTGAGGGGGTCACGTGGGGTCTTGGTATGGAGTAGACGTGTGTCCTGGGAGCTGTGCCTACCTTCACCTTTTACCTCACCTAAATAGCAGTTAATTCTACTTTTTAAGTGCCTGAAGTGAGCTGTAACGGGCTGAATGAAATGACAAATCCAGGTAAAGGGGAGAAACAAGAAAAAGGTGCAGGAGAAGATGATTCTGGCGAGAGCTCCATGAAGCTAGCGGGCCCAGGAGAAGCTAAAGCCAAAGGTGCTAGGGCCCCGGTCCCAGCTACCATCGAAGAAGTCCTTGAGGCGGTAAACAAACTACAGTTTGGTAGACGGGAGACATGCAGAGCACAATAAGTCAATCATGAACTTAACAGCGGCTCTAACCGAGGTCAGTAAGCGTGTTTCTTTTATGGAGGATGCCACCGAATCGTATGACAGATGAATTGAAGAGTTGGAGAGGCGGCTTGGAAGTTTAATATCCCAAAATACGCAGCTACAGTCTAAGGTGGATGACCTAGAAGCTCAATCTCGCCGTCAAAACATTTGCATTATCGGGATCCAGGAGAAAGCCGAAAACAATAAGCCGACTGATTTTGTAGCCACGTTGCTTCTGAAGTCGCTGGGGAAGAACATTTCCCACAGAGCCTAGCACCTGCTAAAAATGGTAGGCCAAGAGCTATTATTGCGAGGCTACACCATTACCAGGTTAAAGAGCTGGTGCTCCGCTTTGATGATACAATTTTTTTTCAGAACCACTTTAAGGCCATGCCTAATCTGTCTGACTCTAACATAATCATAGGTGGAGACTTTAATTGCACCTTAAACTCCCTCCTGGATAGACAACTTCCCCAAGTTTGTTCATTTAAAAATAGTGTAGCACTTAATAATCTCATGCAATCGTATAACATAGTGGATATTTGGAGGCTTCTTAATCCCATGAAGAAGGATTTTTCATATTTCTCCACAGTACATAAATCCTACTCTAGGACTGATTATTTTCTGTTAGATTCGAAATTGGTCTTGTCAGTAGTCGGTTGGTTGCACATACCCTAATATACTTATATTGGATCATACTCCTGTCTCCCTTATACTCAAACTGAACCACAAAAGAGGTGAACATAGTTGGCATTTAAATAATGCTTTGCTAAAGGACAAGGATTTTTGCTCTTATCTTTCAGATAAGATAGGTCTATCTGACCAATGATGTGGGCGATGTTGATGATTCCACTCTTTGGGAGGCCATGAAGGTGGTTATTAGAGGTTGCATAATAGCAAATGAGACAGCAGAAAAAAGATTCAAGACAAGGTTAACTGAAATAGCTCATCAGTTGGCAAATCTGGAAGCCTCTTATAAAATAAACCAGGAAGCAGAATTACTTATTAAGATTACTGCCTTACGGTATGAGTATAATTCTATAATGTCCAAGTGTTGCAAAACTACTGACGCAAGTCAGATAGAGGTATTTTGAGCCTGGTGAAAAGCCCCATAAGTTATTAGCCTGTCAGTTAAGACAGATTCAGGCCTCCAGGGCCATACATCGTATAAAGGCGAAAGATGGCTTTTTATTGACAGACCCGGAAAAAATTAATGTGTTTTGCGGAGTTCTATGCTAATATTTACCAATCACAAGGAGGTCCGACCGTTGAAGCTATGGAAGCATTTTTTGATAATCTGAACCTGCCCACACTGTCAACAGATTCAGAAAATATACTTGATGCTGATATAAGCCTAGATGAGATCAAGAAGGTCATCCCTTCCCTCCCCAATAATAAGGCAGCGGGTCCGGATGGTTTTAGCATGGAATTCTTCAAAATATTTGGTCCAAATTTGTCACCCCTGCTCTTACAAATGTTGAATCACTCCAGGACAGCTTCCAGATTGCCACCTACTTTATGTAAAGTTAATGTTTCTCTGATTCCAAAACTAGGCTGTGATCCCGAGGAGGTTTCATCATATCACCCCATTTCACTGCTGCCCATTGAAACCAAAATTCTCGGAAAAGTCCTGACCAATAGGTTAAAAGAATGCATTCATTCTATTATTCATCCAGATCAAACTGGCTTTATGCCAGGTAGACATATGCATTTTAATTTGCATCGTCTTTTCAATATTTTATATACAAAACATGCAGAAGAGACTGTAGTCATTTCATTAGATGCGCAACATGTGTTTGACCAAGTGGAATGGCCATATATGATAAAAACACAAAATGCTGGCAAAACTCAGCAGGCCAGACAGCATCTATGGGAGGAGGTAGTGACGATGTTTTGGGCTGAAACCCTTCATCAGGAGCCCGAAACATTATCACTACCTCCTCCCATAGATGCTGTCTGGCCTGCTGAGGTCTGGCAGCATTTTGTGTTTTTATTTATTTCCAGCATCTGCAGATTCACTCGTGGCCATATATGATGTTTGCACTTAAGAAATTTGGATTTGGACCGTCTTTCATTAAATGGATTAAGGTAATTTATTCACATCCATCTGCTTCTGTTATCACTAATCAGAATATTTCCACCCCTTTTGCAATTCATCATGGGACTCGTCAAGGCTGCCCCCTTTCTCCGTTTTTGTTAGCAGTTATCATTGAGCCACTGGCTGTTAACATCAGACAGGACCCTTTGATATCTCCCATTGATATGCATGGACATAAACATCAGCTTTCGTTATACGCTGACGATGTCCTTTTATATATCTCCAGCCCACGAACATCAATACCCACCCTTCTGACTCTAATTAATAGTTTTGGTAGTTTCTCAAGTTTCTCGATTAATTGGGATAAGAGTGAACTAATGCCAGTCACTGCAGTGGTTAATACAGAGTATTTACAGTCTATTCCCTTTAAAGTAACTTATAATTTTTCCTGTCTTGGTGTGTCTATTACAAAAAACCCAGATGACCTTTTGCAAGTGAATTGGCGAAACAAAGTTGAACAGGTTAAACACAATATTGACTTTTGGAAAACCCTTCCAATTTCTTTGGTGGGGAGGGTTAACACAATCAAGATGATTGTACTGCCACGATTTCTTCATCTTTTCCAGTCAATTCCATGTTTTATTTCTCTGTCATATTTTAAGCAATTGGATTAAATTATTATACCCTTCATTTGGAACTAAAAAACACTTGTCAAAGCCCAAGGAAGCAGGTGGTTTTGCCCTACCAGACGTTAAAATGTATTACTGGGCTGCCCACCTATCCATTCTTGCATGGTGGAAAAAAGGCCCACCCTCTACCTCAGACACGTGCATACCTCAGCATGGTGACTCATAGAGCGAGTGCTTTGTAAGAAGACTTCCTTGCCAGCTCTCTTTAATAGCCCCACTGCAGTTAATAAGTTACATTTTAGTAACAGCTTTGTGGTTGGCAGCACTGTAAGAATTTGGAAGCAGATTCAACTACACATTAAGGCCCCAAAAACTCATATTGACACTCCAATTTGTGACAATCATTCCTTTTTGTCCGGTCTGAATGATACTGTTCTTTCTTTCTGGAAACAGAGTGGCATCTGTAGTGTAGGTGACCTATATATTAATGGAAACTTTGCCTCATTTGCACAGTTACAAGCAGTTTACAATATCCCTGCATCTAGTTCTTTTAGATATTTACAAATTCGAGATTATGTTAGGAAATATACACCTAATTTCTAAGTTTTAGACAAACATGAGTCCCTGGAGGCGATAAATAAATTTGATTCGGTTACTCGTAGTGCCGTATCCTATTTTTTTTTTATCAGATCCTACATAATGGAGGTCGGGTGGATACTGCAGGTCTTAAACAGGCATGGGTGGATGAATTGGGTATAGAACTGACAGAGGTGGTCTGGGGTGAGAGTATACATGATTGTTCAGTTAATGTCAGACATAGACTTATACAGTTTAAAACATTACATAGACTCAATTATTCCAAAGAAAAGTTGCACAGCTTCTACCCTGATGTTTCACCAGTTTGTAATAGATGTAAATCTGAGAACAGTAACTTGTCACATTCATTCTGGTCATGTTGTAAGCTTTATGAATAGTGGAAAAGTATTTTTCACTGTTTCTCTGAGGCTTATGGGAAGCGGTGGGAACCGGACCTGCTCATAGCCATCCTTGGAGCAACAAGCTCCCTATCTTCAGCCAATAAGTATGAAAAAATGGCTGTATTGTTTGGAATGGTGATCGCTAAGAAGTTAATCCTGCAAATGTGGAAAATGGACTCTGTGCCTACGTACAATCTGTGGCTGAGGGAACTGGCAAATACTTTACCGAGAGATTGAGACTATGTAATGAGGACAGAGGGGACATCTTTGAAAGGATATAGGCTCCTGTATTGGACTTTCTTACAGGGTGAGGACTGAGGTTTTTTGGTGCGGTGCACCTCTGCTGTGTATGTTTACTTTTGCCTTTATATTATTATCCTTTTTGCTGTTCATATTTAATTTGATTTTGTTAAAGGTCGTGGTTTTTGTGGATGTGCTGTAATTTTTCTAGAAAAAAAGAATAAAAAATATTTTAAAAAATTGAAATGGTGGGCATGAATTTTCTTGAAGATTTTTAAAGAGAAAAAATATATTGGAGAGGACTCTGAGGAGATTGAACAGGATGGTGCCTGGGATGCAACATTTCAGTCAAGAATAGAGAATGGATAGGCTGGGTTTTGCTTTTTATTTTATTCATCTAAAGATACAGCACAGAACAGGCCCTTCCAGCCCAATGAGCTGGACTGCTTGTTGAACCATGAAATCCAGAATTCGTTGGGTGACAGTCGGGGGGGAAAGTGAAGGTGAGTAGACAGGCAGTGCAGACCACCCCTGTAGCCATTCTCCTAAATAATAAGTATATCGTCCTGGATACTGTTGGCAGGGACGACCAACCTGGGGTGAGCTACGATGGCAGGGCCTCCAGCACTGAATCTGACTCTGTGGTGCAGAAGGGTGGAATGGAGAAGAGGAGAGCTGTCGTCATTGAAGACTCTATAGTCAGGGGAGCAGACAGGAGATTTTTTGGGTGCGAGAAGGACACCCACATGGTTTGTTGCCTCCTGGGTGCCAGGGTCCGGGATGTCTCTGACCGGGTGCACAACATCCTGGTACGAGAGGGAAAGTTACCAGAAATTGTGATACATGGTGGTACCAATGACATAGGCAGGAAGAAGGATGAAGACCTGAAGTGTGAGTTTCAGGAACTAGGCGGAAGGCTGAAGAACAGGACCTCAAGGGTGGCGTTCTCAGGATTGCTGCCAGTACTACGTGATAGTGATGGTAAGAATTGGAGAAGATGGCAGTTGAATGTGTGGCTGAGGAGTTGGTGCAAAGGGCAGAGTTTTAGATTTTTGGATCACTGGATCTCTTCTGGGGAAGGTGGGACCTGTACAGATTGGATGGGTGGCACCTGAACTCGAGGGGCAGCAATATCCTTGCAGGTAGGCTTGCTAGCATGGTTCAGGAGGACTTAAACTAATCTGCAAGGGGGATGGGATCTGGAGCGATAGAGCAGCGAAAGAAGTGCATGGAGTAAGGCCAGATCTTTGAGGGAAGAGAAGCAGAATAAGATGTGTAAAGGTAGTAAGGTAGGAGGGCTAAAATGTGCGTACTTCAATGCAAGAAGCATCAGGAACAAAGGTGATGAACTGAGTGCTTGGATATACACATGGGATGATGATGTAGTGGCCATTACAGAGACTTGGCTGGCACCAGGGCAGGCATGGATTCTCAATATTCCTGGATTTCAGTGCTTTAAAAGTCAAGTCAAGTCAACTTTTACTGTCATTTTGACCATAACTGCTGGTACAGAGCATAGTAAAAATGAGACAACGTTTTTCAGGACCATGGTGTTACAGGACACAGTACAAAAAACTAGATTGAACTACATAATAAAAAAAAACAGAGAAAGCTACACTGGACTACAGACCTACACTGGACTGCATAAAATGGCACAAAAACAGTGCAGGCATTACAATAATAAAACAGGACAATAGGGCAAGGTGTCAGTCCAGGCTTCGGATATTGAGGAGTCTGAAGCTTGGGGGAAGAAACTGTTACATAGTCTGGTCGTGAGAGCCCGAGTGCTTCAGAGCCTTTTCCCAGACGGCAGGAGGGAGAAGAGATTGTATGAAGAGTGCATGGGGCCCTTCATAATGCTGTTTCCTTTGCAGATGCAGCGTGTAGTGTAAATGTCCGTGATGGCAGGAAGAAGATGATCTTCTCAGCTGACCTCACTATCCACTGCAGGGTTTTGCGATCTGAGATGGTGCAATTTCCGAACCAGGCAGTGATGCACCTGCTCAGGATGCTCTCAATACAACCCTTGTAGAATGTGATGAGGATGGGGTGGTGGGAGATGGACTTTCCTCAGCCTTCGCAAAAAGTAGAGAAGCAAAACGGGATAGAGAGGGGTGAAAGGGGAGGAGGGATGGCATTACTGGTCAGGGATACTATTACAGCTACAGAAAGGGTGGGTAATATAGCAGGATCCTCTTTTGAGTCAGTATGGGTGGAAGTCAGGATCAGGAAGGGAGCAGTTACTCTAATGAGAGCATTCTTTAGGCCCCCTGGTAGCAGCAGAGATACTGAGGAGCAGATTGGGAGGCAGATTTTGGAAAGGTGCAAAAATAACAGGGTTCTTTTCATGGGTGATTTTAACTTCCCTAATATTGATTGGCAGCTGATTAGATCCAATGGTTTAGACAGGGCAGAGTTTGTTAAGTGTGTCCAGGAGATTCCTATCACAGTATGTGGACAGGCCGACTATGGGGAATGCCAAACTAGATCTAATATTAGGTAACGAACCGGGTCAGGTCACAGATCTCTCAGTGGGTGAGCAGCTGCGAGTCAGTGACCACCACTCCCCGGCCTTTAGCATCACCATGGAAAAGGATAGAATCAGAGAGGACAGGAAAATTTATAATTGGGGAAGGGCAAATTATGAGGCTATAAGGCTAGAGCTTGCAGGTTGCAGGTGTGAACTGAAATGATGTTTTTGCAGGGAAACGTACTATGGACATGTGGTCAATGTTTAGGGATCTCTTGCAGGATGTTAGGGATAAATTTGTCCCGGTGAGGAAGATAGAAAACAGTAGGATGAAGGAACCATGGGTGACAAGTGAGGTGGAAAATCTAGTCAGGTGGAAGAAGGCAGCATACATGAGGTTTAGGAAACAAGGATCAGATGGATCTATTGAGCAATATAGGGTAACAAGAGCTTAAGAAGGGGCTAAGGAGAGCAAGAAGGGGGCATGAGAAGGCCTTGGCGAGTAGGGTAAAGGAAAACCCCAAGGCATTCTTCAATTATGTGAAGAACAAAAGCGACAAGAGCGAAGGTAGGACTGATTAGAGATAAACTGAGTTACAGAGAAAGGTTGAATAGATTAGGACTTTATTCCCTGGAGCATAGAAGAATGAGGGGAGATTTGATGGAGGCATATAAAATTATGATTGGTATAGATAGAGTGAACGCAAGTACGCTTTTTCCACTGAGGTTAGGGGAGAGAAAAAACCAGAGGACATAGGTTAAGGGTGAAGGGGGAAAGTTTAAAGGGAACATGGGGGGGGGGGCTCCTTCACACAGAGAGTGGTGGGAGTGTGGAATGAGCTGCCAGGTGAAGTTGTAAATGCGGGCTTACTTTTAACATTTAAGAAAAACTTGGACAAGTACATGGATGAGAGGGGTTCGGAGGGATATGAGCCAGGTGCGGGTCTGTGGGACTAGGCCGAAAAATGGTTCTGCACAGCCAAGAAAGGCTGTTTTTGTGCTGTAATGTTCTATGGTTGTATAAAGGTGGGAAGATGTGCCTGGAGTGAGGTCCTCAATGAATACTTCTCTTTGGTATTCACCAATGAGAGGGAACTTGATGACAGTGAAGACAATATGAGTGAGGTTGATGTTCTGGAGCATGTTAATATTAAGGGAAAGGAGGTGTTGGAGTTGTTAAAATACATTAGGACGGATAAGTCCCTGTGGCCTGACGGAATATTCCCCAGGCTGCTCTACGAAGCAAGGGAAGAGATTGCTGAGCCTCTGGCTAGGATCTTTATGTCCTCTTTGTCCATGGAAATGGTACTGGATGATTGGAGGGAGGTGAATGTTGTCCCCTTGTTCAAAACAGGTAGTAGGGATAATCTGGGTAATTATAGACCAGTGAGCCTTATGTCTGTGGTGGGAAAGCTGTTGGAAAGGATTCTTAGAGATAGGATCTATGGGCATTTAGAGAATCAGGGACAGTCAGCATGGCTTTGTGAATGGCAGATCGTGTCTAACAAGCCTGTAGAGTTCTTTGAGGAGGTGACCAGGCATATAGATGAGGGTAGTGCTGCGGATATGACCTACATGGATTTTAGTAAGGCTTTTCACTTTTCATTTTTCATTCTTAGGATCTTTTTATTAATACACAATCTTCTACAACTACAGAATAATACAAAACTTCAACAAATTAATATGTATACAATTAATAGAGCTGAAGAAAAAAAACTAATTGTAATATATAAAAATGAAAAAAAAAATTATATATAGAAAAAAGGAGGGGAAAAAAAGAAGGCATTTCACAAGGTTCCCCACAGTAGGCTTATTCAGAAAATTAGAAGGCATGGGATCCAGAGAAGTTTGGCCAGGTGGATTCAGAATTGGCTTGCCTGCAGAAAGCAGAGGGTCGTGGTGAAGGGAGTACATTCGGATCGGAGGGTTGTGATTAGTGGTGTCCCACAAGGATCGGTTCTGGATTTCCTACTTTTCATGATTTTTATTAACGACCTGGATGTGGGGGTAGAAGGGTGGGTTGGCAAGTTTGCAGACGACACAAAGGTTGGTGGTGTTGTGGATAGTGTTGAGGATTGTCAAAGTTTGCAGAGAGATATTGATAGGATGCAGAAGTGGGCTGAGAAGTGGCAGATGGAGTTCAACCCAGAGAAGTGTGAGGTGGTACACTTTGGAGGGACAAACTCCAAGGCAGAATACAAAGTAAATGGCAGGATACTTGATAGTGTGGAGGAGCAGAGGGATCTGGGGGTACATGTACACAGATCCCTGAAAGTTGCCTCACAGGTAGATAGGGTAGTTAAGAAAGCTTATGGGGTGTTAGCTTTCATAAGTCAAGGGATAGAGTTTAAGAGTCATGAAGTAATGATGCAGCTCTATAAAACTCTGGTTTGGAGTACTGTGTCCAGTTCTGGTCGCCTCGCTATAGGAAGGATATAGAAGCATTGGAAAGGGTACAGGGGAGACTTACCAGGATGCTGCCTGGTTTACAGAGTATGGATTATGATCAGAGATTAAGGGAGCTAGGGCTTTACTCTTTGGAGAGGAGGAGGAAGAGAGGAGAAATGATAGAGGTATACGATATTAAGAGGAACAGATAGAGTGGACAGCCAGTGCCTCTTCCCCAGGGCACCACTGCTCAATACAAGAGGACATGGCTTTAAGGTAAGGGGTGGGAACAGGGGATTTTAGAGGAAGAGTTTTTACTCAGAGAGTGGTTGGTGTGTGGAAAGCAGATACACTAGTGAAATTTAAGAGACTACTAGACAGGTATATGGAGGAATTTAAGGTGGGAGGCAGGGCTTAAGGATCAGCACAACATTGTGGGCTGAAGGGCCTGTACTGTGCTGTACTATTCTATGTTACCACCTGCTTAAAGCAAGCTTCAATCAAACCAGTGCCCAAGAAGAACATGGTAACCTACCTTTATGATTGTCACCAAGTGGCACTTACAACCACAGTGATGAAGCGTTTTGAGAGACTGGTGTTGAAACATAACAGCTCCTGAGTGGTGACTTGGATCTGCTCCAATTCACCCACCGGAGCAACAGGTCCACAGCAGAAGCTATCTCATTGGCTCTTCACACAACTCTGGAACATCTGGACAGCAAAGATGCAGACATCAGGATGCTCCCTATGAATTACAGCTCAGCATTTAATACCATCTTCCCTCAAAATTAATCAGTAAACTCCAAGACCTGGGCCTCAATACCCCCTAGTACAATTGGGTCCTGAATTTTCTCACTTCTAGACCCCAGTCAGTTTGGACTGGCAAAATCACCTTCTCCACAATTTCCATCAGCACCGGTGCACCACAGGGATGAGTGTTTAGCCCCCTGCTCTACTCACTTTGCATCCATGACTGTGTGGCTAAGTACAGCTCCAACACCGTATAAAAGTTTGCTGATGACACCACTGTTGTGAGCTAAACACTCACAAAGTGGGTGATGAATCAGCATACAGGAGAGAGACTGAAAATTTGGCTGAGTGGTGTCATAACTAGAACCAAGGAAGACCACTCTCACTGTTACCATCAGGTAGGAGGAAATACAGAAGCCTGAAGGCACACACTCAGCAATTCAGGAACAGCTTCTTCACCTCTGCCATCCGATTCCTGAATGGACTTTGAAGCTTTGGACACTACCTCGCTTTTTTAAGTATACAGTATTTCTGTTTTTGCACACTTTATAATCTATTCAATATATGTAATTGATTTACTTGTTTATTTATTATGTTTTATTTATTTATTTTCTCTCTCTCTCTCTGCTAGATTATGTATTTCATTGAACTGCTGCTGTGGTTAACAAATTTCACGTCACATGCTGGTGATAATAAACCTGATTCTGATTCATTTTCTTGTCGGCATTTACAGTAAAAAGAAATACGTGAGACTTTATGAAAACCTGTACATAAAAAGAGACTACAAATGAAAAATAATGCTGAGAGCATGAGTTGTAAAGAGCCCTTTAAAGTGAGTGTGTAGGGCATAGAATCAGTTCAGAGTAGTGATTGTTGAATTTATCCATGCCAAGTCAAGAGCATGATGGTTATAGGATAACAAAGACGGTGTGGACCCAAGGCTTCTGTAACTCCTACCTGATGGCAGTAGGAAGAGGATATGGTCTGGATGGTGGGAGTCTTTGATGATGGATATTGCTTTTTTGTGGCAGTACACCATGTTGGAGAGGGCTTTCCTTGTAATGGACTGAGCTCTGTCCACCACTTTCTGTAGGCTTTTCCTTCCTTGCCCATGGTGTTTCGTACCAGTCATGTTACCAAATCTTTGACAAACCTCTGTAGATACAAACTTCTAAGAAAGTAGAGGTGCCATCATGCCTTTTTTGTGATGACACTTATTTGTTGGTCCCAGGGCAGATGCACTCATGTAATAATGAAAGGTATTTAAAGTTACTGACCCTCCCCATCTCCATTCCCCTGATGAGGACTGGCTCATGACCGTCTGGCTTCTTCCTCCCGTAGTTAATAATCATGTCTTTGCTGCCATTGAATGAATGGTAGTTGTGGCACCACTCAACCAGATTTTCAATCTCCCTCCTATTTGCCAATTCATCACCACCTTTGATTTGGCCAACAACCAGTGGTGTCATCAGCAAACTTAAATAAGGCAATGGGGCTGTATTTAGCAACACAATCACAAGTATACAACACGTAGAGCAGGGGCTTAGCACATAGCCTCGTGGTTAACCTGTGCTGATGGTAAGTGTGGAGGGGATGTTGTCAATCCAAACTAACTGGGAACCACCAGTGAGGAAATCAAGGATCTGGTTACGCAGGGAGGGACTGATGCCAAGATGTTGGAACTTATTGATGAGCTTTGTGGAGATAATAGTGTTGAATGTTGAGCTGTAGCCGATGAAGAGCATCCTGATTTATGCACCTTCATTGTCCAGGCATTCCGGAGCAGAGTGCAGAGCTAGTGAAATGGCACTTGTTGTGACAGTAAGCAAACAGTTATGGATCCAGGTCACTCCTCAGGCAGGAATTGATATGCCACACAACCAGCCTCCCAAAGCACTTCATCATGGTGGATGTAAGTGCAACTAGACAACAGACATTGAACCAGGCTACCATAGTTTTCCTGGGCACCAGGACAACTGATGCCTACTTCAAAGTAGTTATGTACCTCAGACGGCCAGTTGATTAGGACATGTCTTCAGTACTCGACCAGTAACACCTTCTGGGACAGAAACTTTCTGCCTTGCAGATAGAGATATAAGGTGAACAGGAAATCTGAGGAAGAATTATTTAACCCAGAGGGTGGTTGGAAGCTGGAACACAATGTTTGAGAGGGTAGTGGAGGCTGGGTCAATAACACAGAATAACTCAGCATAGGAACTATGTCTGTGCCAACCACAATGCCAAATTAAATTAATTCCATCTTACTGCAAATGGTCTATATCCTGCCTTTTCATGTGCCTGTATAAATGCTTCTTAAGTGCTACTATCAGATCTGCATCCACATTGTGTAAAAATCCTTGCCCAAATACTGTATCTCTTTTAGACTGACCTCTCCTTACCAAAAACCTATGCCTACTGATATTCCACTCAACACTTAAGTGTCTAGGCAAGCACCGAGCAGCCTGTTACTGTGCTGTTTGACTGTAATTCAAGAAACACAACATAGATGATAAATGTTGTTGAAGATGCACTGTTAGTGGAACCACGAGAAAGGTAAAGGGGTTTTCCACGGAAGAACAAGTTAAACAACAAGAGTATGAAGCCAGCAAGCCACTGTGGGAGGAAGGAATGAGCTGGTGCTTTAAAGTACTGGATGGGGCCCATTAATGGAATGGGTACAGGGTACAGCTACTTCCTCAAACTGATCAGGCACATTGTAATGGTTCCAAACTCGCTCACAAGTAAAATTAATCATCTTTGGCTCACAGGGATAACCTTCCAAACTGTTCAAATCACCCCCCACAACAAGCAGCAACAAAAACCTCTCAAGAAAACAAAGCCTCCAAATAAACCAACAAGCAAACTTAAGTCTTTTTAGAAGTGCCTCACCGTCAGACTGTAGACACGCACTGTTTTATCAGCGGAACAGGTGTAGAGTTGGCCACTGTGTATCTGCATGGCATTTACAGCTGCTTGGTGACTCTCAAATACTCCCTCGGTTGGATCCTCCTCTCCCCCGTCATCAGAGGACATTTCTAAAACAGAGGCACACACCAGCAGTAACACTCCACATTACCATGCCTCAATCTTCCCATTTCTGAGGCCATTTCAGCTGCAGCTCTGCTAGATTTGACCTGGAAATCCAAGCTCCACCTTTCTCTGGGCAGTTAGAAGTGTAGACTAACCAGATGTTGCTGCTATTCCTGGCAGGAAGTTACAGCTAAGGGTTAATTCTAAATTTTGGAACAATGCATGAGAGGTGACCAGGTTATACCAGAACATAGAATCCATTCTATGTTCCAGAGCATGGAATCCATTCACAGAATCTGCCAGGCATCAGATATTTACAGCTTATGGCAACTGCAGCAGATTTACTAAAGTAAACTGTTTATATACTGTAGATTTTTAAGTGTTGGACCAAATATACTGATTATTACTGTGTATATCCCAGCTCCCAATCTCAGGGCCAGTAGGCCAATTACTTTGGAGTGATGTGAGGAGTTGTGGGGGGTGGTGGGAGGTGGGAAGTGGGAGATAGAGTCTGAATGCCGAGTTCTGCTTTTATTTCTGTCTAAGGCCACATGAATCAGAAGTTACTTAGACAGTGAGTGCTCACATAAGGATAGGACGGACAGACATGGTGCACAGAACGAACATCGGGTTTCTAAGTTGTTGATACCTGATGTATTCCTCGATTCCTTCTGTGAAGACATAGGAGTTTGAGTTTCAGCCACGCTATTTAAAGACAAAAAATGTTTTTGCATGAAACCGATAGGTACTTAATGTCACAGCAAGTTACAGAATACTGTACCTATCCCCACTGCCTGCCCTATCTTGTTCATCCACCAATTACAGACATCAGAGAGAACACCCCTACATCTCTGCTGTAGCTCAGAGAGAACCATTTCAATCGGACGGGAAAACTGAGGGGGGGGGGGGGGGGAGTACAAAATGTGGTACATCAGAAGCACAATGCAGAGAGTGCAAAGGGTGAGACTGAGCGGAGAGGGAAGAGGAGGAGGAGCAGGGACAGTGACAGATCGGTTGAAGAAATGGAGAAGGGGGCCAAGACAACAGGGTTAAGGCAGGGAGGATGGAGGGGCATAGGGGGGAGGGGGAGGGTAAGACAGCAGGGTTAAGGCAGGGAGGATGGAGGGGCGTAGGGGGGAGGGGGAGGGTAAGACAGCAGGGTTAAGGCAGGGAGGATGGAGGGGTGTAGAGGGAACGGTGAGACAGCAGGGTTAAGGCAGGGAGGATGGAGGGGCGTAGGGGGGAGGGGGAGGGTAAGACAGCAGGGTTAAGGCAGGGAGGATGGAGGGGCGTAGGGGGGAGGGGGAGGGTAAGACAGCAGGGTTAAGGCAGGGAGGATGGAGGGGTGTAGAGGGAACGGTGAGACAGCAGGGTTAAGGCAGGGAGGATGGAGGGGCGTAGGGGGGAGGGGGAGGGTAAGACAGCAGGGTTAAGGCAGGGAGGATGGAGGGGTGTAGAGGGAACGGTGAGACAGCAGGGTTAAGGCAGGGAGGATGGAGGGGTGTAGAGGGAACGGTGAGACAGCAGGGTTAAGGCAGGGAGGATGGAGGGGTGTAGAGGGAACGGTGAGACAGCAGGGTTAAGGCAGGGAGGATGGAGGGGTGTAGAGGGAACGGTGAGACAGCAGGGTTAAGACAGGGAGGATGGAGGGGCGTAGGGGGGAGGGGGAGGGTAAGACAGCAGGGTTAAGGCAGGGAGGATGGAGGGGTGTAGAGGGAACGGTGAGACAGCAGGGTTAAGACAGGGAGGATGGAGGGGCGTAGGGGGGAGGGGGAGGGTAAGACAGCAGGGTTAAGGCAGGGAGGATGGAGGGGTGTAGGGGGGAGGGGGAGGGTAAGACAGCAGGGTTAAGGCAGGGAGGATGGAGGGGTGTAGAGGGAACGGTGAGACAGCAGGGTTAAGGCAGGGAGGATGGAGGGGCGTAGGGGGGAGGGGGAGGGTAAGACAGCAGGGTTAAGGCAGGGAGGATGGAGGGGTGTAGAGGGAACGGTGAGACAGCAGGGTTAAGACAGGGAGGATGGAGGGGCGTAGGGGGGAGGGGGAGGGTAAGACAGCAGGGTTAAGGCAGGGAGGATGGAGGGGTGTAGAGGGAACGGTGAGACAGCAGGGTTAAGGCAGGGAGGATGGAGGGGCGTAGGGGGGAGGGGGAGGGTAAGACAGCAGGGTTAAGGCAGGGAGGATGGAGGGGTGTAGAGGGAACGGTGAGACAGCAGGGTTAAGGCAGGGAGGATGGAGGGGTGTAGAGGGAACGGTGAGACAGCAGGGTTAAGGCAGGGAGGATGGAGGGGTGTAGAGGGAACGGTGAGACAGCAGGGTTAAGGCAGGGAGGATGGAGGGGTGTAGAGGGAACGGTGAGACAGCAGGGTTAAGACAGGGAGGATGGAGGGGCGTAGGGGGGAGGGGGAGGGTAAGACAGCAGGGTTAAGGCAGGGAGGATGGAGGGGAGTAGAGGGAACGGTGAGACAGCAGGGTTAAGACAGGGAGGATGGAGGGGCGTAGGGGGGAGGGGGAGGGTAAGACAGCAGGGTTAAGGCAGGGAGGATGGAGGGGTGTAGGGGGGAGGGGGAGGGTAAGACAGCAGGGTTAAGGCAGGGAGGATGGAGGGGTGTAGAGGGAACGGTGAGACAGCAGGGTTAAGGCAGGGAGGATGGAGGGGCGTAGGGGGGAGGGGGAGGGTAAGACAGCAGGGTTAAGGCAGGGAGGATGGAGGGGTGTAGAGGGAACGGTGAGACAGCAGGGTTAAGACAGGGAGGATGGAGGGGTGTAGGGGGGAGGGGGAGGGTAAGACAGCAGGGTTAAGGCAGGGAGGATGGAGGGGTGTAGAGGGAACGGTGAGACAGCAGGGTTAAGGCAGGGAGGATGGAGGGGCGTAGGGGGGAGGGGGAGGGTAAGACAGCAGGGTTAAGGCAGGGAGGATGGAGGGGTGTAGAGGGAACGGTGAGACAGCAGGGTTAAGGCAGGGAGGATGGAGGGGTGTAGATGGGAAGGTGAGACAGGGAGGGTTACGTGGAGAGTGACAGGATGGGGTTCCTACAACTCTGAGCCATAACTGCTGAAGGTGGCACCTCCAACAAAGTGTACAGCTGGAGGAAGAAGTGATGTTGGAGGGGCATGGATAACCAGTGAGCTGGAGTGAATTGGGTAGGGAGATTGAACCCATTGAGGATGGTCTTCTACTCTGGGTGTGACGGGAGTTCATTTTTTGCAGGACATCTCACCTTCTGGTGGCCACATCAGCACAACTTGTCCCTATTTCGCTGGTTGAGGTCACCTCATCATAGGCTGCCTTCAGGTGAGTAGCACTGCCTTGAGCTTTGGCCGCCCGCTCTCTCTTAGGTGGACTGTCAGGCTGCTCGTTGCCAGATTCCAAAGACTCAATAGCAACCACTTCTGAGGTGGGGTTGCTAACTTCCAGAAGCTCGACAGAGGAATCACTGTCTGTGGAAGCACTCCTCATCTTGCTCCCCTCTTTCTGACAGCCTCTGGTCCTAAACACCAGGGGTTCATCTGACTCTTTATGGGTTGAGGTTGTGACCTTTGCCTTGGTGACCTTCTTGTTCTTCAGTTTACGTTGAGGTCGGATGAGCTCTGCATCCTGCTCTGTGTCACTATTCTCTCCTGCTTGGGCCACTCGAGACTTTTTCTTCCTGAATTTCTTTTTCTTCTTGGAGCTTTTGCTGTCAGAGGGAATTATGGAGGACTCAACCTCCTGTTGAAGTTCACTTCCCTGACTCTTATCCTCTCTCCCCAGAAACCTTGGGCCCCTATGGTGCTTGTCCATTAGCAGGGAGCCATGGATCTCTGGCACAGCAAATAATTCTCTTTGTTCATGTGCTGCAGGCTCAGCTCCTGACCTCTGGTCAGATACAGGAGTGGTGGTGCCAGTCTTGGCACTGTGATCCCTTGTCTGGTGCGTCACAACAGCCTCCTCTCTATGGCCCAGTGGTGGGAAGCCCTCAGTCATATGTTGGAGGGATGAAGGCAGTGTGATTATGGGGAACCCAGCTGATGTAATGTCACCTGCAGAAACAGGATGGGAGATAGATGTAAGCCTCACATAGCAAAAAGGATAGAGGAGGCATTAATAGCAGTAACTTTCACCTCCTATGCTACATTACACATTGTCCCTGTAACTGGAGAATCACCATAGCATACCATGCTCTCATTTGGCCTATTACATGTTCCAGCTCTTTCAGTGCAAATTTATTGCAGGTGAAGCAGATTTTAAGGCACTCCTTCAAGAAGGAGAAGTGCACTGACTGACTCCTTGTGTGACACAACAAATGACTTTTGAAATGTTAAAGTTTCTGGATCAAATCTCAGATATACCTTTAGAGTGGGCTCCTTGGAAAGGGGCTGAATCATGGCAATCATTCAGCATCTGGCCAGCGAAGGTAAGTGTTGCAGACGTCTTCATGTTTTCCTCTATCCTCTTTGGAGAGACAGGCTCTTGTTTAATGGACACAGGCAAGGGATTCTCAGCAGCAACCTGGAAACCTGGGACAGCTTGAAACGGAGAGTGTAGGTCAGCACTGGATCCAGAGCAGGAAGGTGGGTGAAGTAAGGATGAGAAGGGCATGTGGAAGCTGAGCTCACATGTGCCTCTGTGCAGACCACCATTTTCTGTTACTGGGCTCTGCACCAATCGCTCTCCAGAAGGAATGCTGGAATCTAGAGACCAACAGGACTCGGTCAGCAAAAAAAGAGGATGCAGCTGACACAGCAATTAGCATGACTAACATTAACCATCACAGTAACACACAGAACAGTAACATTTATAAACACCATTATCCTCTGCCTTTGACAGCATAATCCAGAAGGAGTTAGTGGATACCTTTGGTTCTAAGTCTTCCAATTGAGGAATTTGGTCAGCCACACCCAAGAGGCAACTTCTGCTATCAGACCCTGCACATGCTATCTGTTCATGCGATATCCTCCCAGGTGGCGTGCACCAGCAATGTGTTTCCCTTCCAAGGAGCACTGCCTTCCAGATGACACAGCAGGCATCAGCTGCCATGCTCTAAGGGAGCTGCCTATCCTCACTAGAGGAGGCAAGTTTGACCTCTGCGGTGGCTACACAAGGGATCACCAAGGATTATGGTAAACCATGTAACAGTACCACATAGGAAGGACTGAGGAGCTCCCATGGGGTGATCACAGACAAGGAGACCCTCCCACACAACAAGCTGTCTCTTTGGAATCCCCTCATACCACACTACATCAGGCAGCAATGTTCCCCGTATGGGATACTCCTGTATACTCTCTTCATTTCCTGCCCTTTCTTACTGTCCAGACAAGCCCCTCCCCCAAAACTCCAAAATACTCTCCCAACCCCCTGCACTCATGTTTCAGAATGAAATTTGCATTCATAGTCACTCAGCTCCTTACTAAACCACAACTGAAATCACTCTTTCTCAAATGCTTAGGACCACAACAGATAGCATCAGCATAATTCTAAGAAGATTCTCTGTTTGAAATGGGGAAGGGAAACTGGGCTCAAACTCTTTGAAACAGACCTTGCAGTCCTTGAAGGATTTCTATTCTCTTGGTCCTTAGTGTATTCATTTCCAGGCTGATCTGTGTGGAAGACAAAATGGATGGCATGACTACAGCACAGCTAATGTTTGCAGAGAGCTGCTCTCGCAGGAAATTTAAGGAATTTCATTTAGCAGCTTTCGACAATATCTACATCAAAGGAAATTAAAAAGGCTTTAAAATTGAATGGGGACGTTTTAAAAAACTCATTTATCAGACCTTGGATAACACCCACTTTTGTTCCCTTTCTACAACTGTCACTCTGTAAGCATTCTGAACTTCATTTGCAGACCTACAGGAGTGATTAGTAACTTGGTATGGAGAGCTGTTAAGACAGGATCTCCAAAGAGGGAACCTACCATTCAGTCATACACCAGTAGGTGGGTAACGTGATGCATCAGCAACCAGACATCCAGTTTGCAGATGACAGGGAAATTGGTCAAGGAGATAATACACCAGTACAAAAAGAGAGCCCCTGGCCTACTGCTGGCCATCAAGTGAACCAATGGTATGAGTAGGAGGTGGATGGTCTCAGTTTATTGACCAATATTAATCATATCATAAAATGAGCAGTACAATGAATATTGAATCTAATCCTGAGAAGTCTGAAGTGATGCACTTGGTAAGACAAACAAGGCTAGGGCATGCACCATGACTATGCACCTAGATCTGAATCCCATGGCAAAGGCGGCTACAATTTAATGTTGACTCCATTTGGTCCTAGGATAGAGGGGCCTCAGTGTACAAGATCATGAACATTAATGGTGGCAGCACAAGTAGATGGTGAAGAAGCACAGGAAACTTGCCTTCATTAGCTAGGACATAGAAAGCAAGAGCAGGAGGCTACGATACACCTTATAAAATCTGGCTAGGTCACAAATGTAGCACTGCATGTACTTTTGGTCACTACACTATAGGAAGGATGTGTCTGCAATGAAGAGGATGCTGAGGAGATTTACCAAGATGTTGCATTGGATGGAGCTTTCAGTTATGAGGAGAGGCTGGGTTTGTTTCTCAGAGCAGAGGAGGTGGAGTGCTTATAAAATGGTGTACAAAATTATGTGAGGCCAACATAGATAGTAGCAGAGCATGGCTCGATGACTTGGTATTAGAGGCCATGCAAGAAAACACAAAACTCCTTTATAAGCCTGTTTTATTGGCTCGTCACTCAACCCTGAAACATCTGGACAGCAAAGAAGCATTAATCAGGATGGACGCTTTTATTGAAGATAACTCAGCATTTCAGCATTTCCCTCAAAACTAATCAATAACTTTCAAGGCCTTGGCCTCAATACCTCCTTGTACAATTGGATCCTTGATTTCCTCACTTGCAGACCTCAGTTCGAATTGGCAACAAAATCTCCTCCACATTCACTAACGGCACAGGTGTACCAGAGGGCTGTGTGCTTAGCCCTCTGCTCTACTCACTTTACACTTATGACTGTGAGGCTAAGCCCTGCTCCAATGCCAAATTTAAGTTTGCTGACAACACCACTACTTTTTGCTGAATCCAGCATATAGGCGGGAGTCTGAAAATCTGGCTGAGTGGTGGCATAACAAATTCTTACTCAATGTCAGCAAGACCCAGGAGATGATTATTGACTTCATTTGGAGGAAATTGGAGGTTTATGAACCAGTCCTCATTGGGTGATCAGAGATGGAGAAGGTGAACAATTTTAAATTCCTCAGTGTTATAATTTCAGAGGATCTGATTCGAAGGAATCATGGCAGTGCCTCAACTTTCTTGGAAGTTTGTGAAGATTCAGTATGACATCTAAAACTCTGACAAGCATCTTTTGATGTGTGGTGGAGAGAACACTGACTGGTTGCATCATACTCTGGTATGGAAACAGCTACACCCTTCAATGAAAAAATTCTAGTGGACATGGCCACATAGAACCACAGAACCATAGAACATTACAGCACAGAAACAGGCCTTTTGACCCTTCTTGGCTGTGCCGAACCATTTTTCTGCCTAGTCCCACTGACCTGCACCTGGCCCATATCCCTCCATACACCTCTCATCCATGTATCTATCCAAGTTTTTTTTTTAATGTTAAAAGTGAGCTCGCATTTACCACTTTATCTAGCAGCTCATTCCACACTCCCACCACTCTGTGTATGAAGATGCCCCCCTAATGTTATACTTTTCCTCCTTCAACCTTAACCCATGTCCTCTGGTTTTTTTCTCCCCTAGCCGCAGTGGAAAAAGCCTGCTTGCATTCACTCTATCTATACCCATTATAAGTAAATTACATCACATCTATGTGAAATGTTGTCACAAGAAAGCAGCATTACTGTTAGATTTATTATGCTAGCAAGAAAATGAAACTCAGGTTTGTATATGATGACATATATGAACTTTGATAATAAATTTACTATGAACTTTGAAAAGTCTATTGCATCTACACTTCACTCCTGTGCTGAAAGTACCTGTTGTTTAAGCAGCAGCAACTTCTGAACCTCAATATACGCAGCTTGGAGAGCAGCTCGAGCCTGCAGCAAGTTTCCATCTAATCCTTGGCTTGTTTTATTCAGCTCATCCTCTCGCAATGAAATGCTCAACAATTGCTCCAGCTGGCTCCTTTCTGCAATCAAAAACTTTTAATGTTGTACACTGGTATAATTTACAATGGAACACAGCTTAATGGGCAAAAACTGGAATGCAGTGGACATAAGGCAGTGCAACTGAGTGTACAACAGCTCTAATACATACAGTTCATTCTTTTGTAACTGTCTACTGCATTGTTTCTAGCTTTCTTTCACTGAAACTCAGAGCAGTTCCCTAGCCTTGGGTTAACGAGTGATTTATACAGTGCTGGTAGACTTGAATGCGGGTCCCAGCAATTTGAAAGTGGGCAATATTTACAATATAATCTAGCACAGGAGTCAAGAAGGGAGAATAGCATGAAGTTTAGTGAAAATGATTCAAGGTAGCACAGCAGACTTGGCAGTTCAGGGAGGGGTACACTGGAGAAGCTCTCACTGTAAGGAGGTGTCTCACCATTAACAAAACTCACACAGCAGAAGCAAATGAAGTGAAAGTGGGCCTGAGGGGGGCGGGGGGGGGGGGTACAAAAATAGGATGAAAGTCTTATCTTGTGCTCAAGAATCCGATAGCACAGTAACTGCGGCATCCATAAGGCCGAATTACAATTAGCCTACTCACCTCTTTTACTTTTGATCTTTCTCCTCTTATTATTTCTCTCCAAACCATGAAGTTCTGGAGACAGGCCATCCTTCAGGAAAACAGAAAGGCTAAGTCATTTCTAAACAGTAATCAGCACACTAATCATATGCAATCTGAAACCTGGTTCAACCAGGTTTGTTAAAAGTAACATGAACAAACTAGAAGTTCACATCTCAAATCTTGACCCAAGTAAGCAGAACTTAATCCAGATTTAACAGTTAGGAGATAGAAGATTATCAAATAAAGTTTCTGTTTGATCCCAGCTCTTGCCGTAAACTATGGAATTTAGTGAGGAGAGGTTCAGGGTTTGCTGAGGCCTGGAATGCAGATTACTTGACGTGTTCAATGAAGAAAACAAAGCAGCTTGGGAACTGCAAGCCCATGGTAGTCAGATAGTATAATCAACTGGTCAAAGTCAAACATTCATTCAAATACATTTATTATCAAAGAATGTTTGCTTACAGGTAGCCACAAAACAAGAAACCTGAAAGAACCTAATTAAAGAAAAAATAAAAAGACCAATACCTGATGTACAAGAAAAGGGGGAAAAACATAAATCAGCAAATAATTGAAGAGTACAAAGTTCCAAACCAAACTGAGCCTGGAGTAGGCCCAAAGTCTTATCAATCCATCATATTAGCAGGCTTGGAGCACAGCTGAGGGGGCAGTCTTCATAGACTCACTGCCATGGAGAGAGGAGTGACCATTGTGGAGAGCAAGCAAAATCAGCTCTTGCCTCTGATAGTGACACCCTGTCTTTTCAGTCTATCTGGATTAGTGCTTAACTTGACTAAACAATGGAACAGCAAGAGGCTCTGGCACCCTGGTGAGAGAGGAGAGATATGATCCAGTACCACACCTCAGGACGACAGTATCACTGGCCAGGCTATTTAGTGTCTATCGCCATTTATCCTAAGTAGATAGCCATGTACCTTCAACAGCATTGCTTTCAGTGGGCAGTTAAAAGTCAATCACATTAGCGTGGGAATGGAGGCAGAAGAGACCAGACGGGGCAAGAACATCAAAAGAGACTTTGGTGAACCAGTTGGGATCTTACAATAATCCTGTTTGTTGATCACTTTCACTGTGGAATGTTATTGAATGAGACCCTGAGTCCTGAAAATGGGAACATAGGTAGATGGGATGGCATGCTTACCTTCAATGGCGAAGGCACTGATGCAACAGTTGGGACGTTATATTGCAGTTGTACAAATTCTTGCTTAGGCCACACTAGAGTACAGTTCTGATATCCACATTAAAGGAAGGATGTGATCAAACTAGAGAGGGTACAGAAAATGATGTAGTCTGCGCTAGAAAGGTTGTGTTATCAAAAGAGATGGGATAAACTGGGCTGGTTTTCCTTGGAGCAAAGAAGACACAACAGAGGCCACTTAATTCACACACCTGTACACCTCACTAATGCAAATATCTGATCAGCTAATCATGTGGTAGCAGCTAAATGCGTAAAAACGTGTACATGGTCAAGAAATTCAATTGTTTTTCAGGATGGGGGTGATTTAAGTACAGTTGGCCCTCCTTATCCACAGGTTCCGCATGCGCGTATTCAACCAACGGCGAATCAGGAAAACGCGGAAGTTCTCTCCGGCACTTGTTGTTTGAGCATTGTTCGCCTCGTGTCTCGTGGAGACTTTTTTTCTTGACATTATTCCCTAAACAACTATTTACTTAGCATTTACATTGTATTAGGTATTATAAATAATTTAGACATTATTTAAAGTATATGGGAGGATGTACATAGGTTACATGCAAATACTACGCCATTCATATGAGGGACATGAACATCCGCATTTTTTGGTATCCGTAGGGGTTCTTGGAACCAAACCCCCCCCCCCCATGGATAAGGAAGGCCGACTGTAAATTTGACCATTGAGTGAATGCTCCTGCCAGGTGGGGTCGTTTGAATATCATGGAACAGCTGATCTCCCTGGGACTTCCATGAACAACTGTCTCTAGTTTACAGAAAAACAAAAAGGATCCAGTGAGCTGCTGTTCTGTGGGCAAAAATACCTTGTTAATGAGAGATCAGACGAGAATGGCCGGACTGGTTCAGGCCGACAGCAACTTAAATAACCACGCGTTACGACAGTGGTGTGCAGAAGAATATCGCTAAACACATCAAACCTTTAAGTGAATGAGGAGCAGAAGACCACCGATATACACTTGGTGGTCACTTTATTAGGTATAGGAGGTACAAATAAAATCTGTTTTTGTGTAGATGGACATGATGTTTGGCAGTGACATGACGAGCAAAAAGGCCTGTTTCCACACTGTACAACTCTGACTTTACCAGAAACCCACCCAATGCATCTGCCAAACAAGTACCTGGATTACTACAAGAAATAAACCTACTACTAATACATTTGTTTAAATCTACTTAGACAATGAAGGAAAAGATATATGACATCCATTTCTTCTCAAGAAAAGCCACCTCAGGGAGGAAGGACTGAATGGGCATCAACGCTCATTCACTCCTTACTCCCCGAGGCGGCTTTTCTTGAAGTCGATGGGAGGACATTTACAGTTGCCAGAAAAAGTTTGTGAACCCTTTGCAATTACCTGGTTTTCTGCATTCATTACTCATAAAATAGGAACCAGGGTGAAGGGACTCAGGAAAGGACAGATGGTAAAAAAGCAAAGATAGCATGCAGTCAGACTGTCAGGAAGAGGAGGTAGATGATAGGACAAAATTGCAGCCAGTAGGGCGAGTATCAGTGCAATAGGAATGCAAAATCAAAAAGGATAGCAAACACAGCACTCAAAGTGTTATATCTCAATGCAGAGCGTATACGAAATAAGGAGGATGATCTTGTTGCTCTATTACAGATTATCAGGTATGATGTTGTGACCATCACTGAATCATGGCTGAAGGATGGTTGTAATTGGGAGCTGAATGTCCAAGGTTACACGTTATATCAGAGGGATAGGTAGGCAGGCAGAGGGGTGGCATGAAAAGAATGACATCAAATCAGTAGAAAGATGCAACATAGGTTCAGAAGATGTTGAATCCTCGTGGGTTTACTGTGGTTAAGAAGGCGTACAGTGTATTGACCTTCATCAATCATGGGATTGAGTTTAGGAGCCAAGAGGCAATGTTACAGCTATATAGGACCCAGGTCAGACCCTACTCAGAGTACTGTGCTCAGTTCTAGTCGTCTCACCACAGGAAACCATAGAAAGGTTGCAGAGGAGATTTACAAGGATGTTGCCTGGACTGGGGGACATGCCTTATGAGAATAGGTTGAGTGAACTCAGCATTTTCTCCTTGGAGCGATGGAGAATGAGAGGTGACCTGATAGAGGTGTATAAGATGATGACAAGCATTGAACATGTGGATAGTGAGAGGCTTTTTCCCAGGGCTGAAATGGCTAGCACAAGGGGGCACATTTTTAAGGTGCTTGGAAGTAGGTACAGAGGAGATGTCGGGTAAGTTGTTGTTGTTTTTTATTTTATTTTATTTTATTTATTTATTTTAAATGCAGAGAGTAGTGAGTGCGTGGAATGGGTGCCAGCAATGGTGGTGGAGGTGGATATGATAAGGTCATTTAAGAGACTCCTGGATAGCTCAGAAAAATAGAGGGCTATGGGTGACTCTAGGTAATTGCACAGCTTTATGGGCTGAAGGGCCTGTATCATGCTGTCAGTTTTCTAAGCTTTCTATGAGACTGCAAGGGAAAAAGGACACTGATGGCAGTTGTATATAGGCCTCCCAACAGTGGCTGGTATGTGGACTGCAGATTACAAGAGGAAATAGAAAAGGTGTGTCAAAAGGGCAAGGTTATGGTAGTCCTGGGAGATTTTAACGTGCAGGTTGATTGGGAAAATGAGGTTGGAAATGGATCTCAAAAGAGCGAGTTTGTTGAATGCCTACAAGATGGCTTTTTAGAGTAGCTTGCCATTGAGCTTAATAGGGGATCAGCTATACTGGATTGGGTGTTATGTAATGAACCAGAGGTGATTAGGGAGTTTAAGGTAAAAGAGCCCTTAGAAGCCAGTGATCACAATATAACTGAGTTCAACTAGAAATTTGATAGGGAGAAAGTAAAGTCTGATATACCAGTATTTCAGTGGAGATTATAGTGGTATGAGGGAGGAGTTGGCCAAAGTAAATGGAAAGGAGAAACTGGCAGGGGAGATTGCAGAGCAGCAATGGCGTGAGTTTCTGGAAAAAATGAGGAAGGTGCAGGACAGATGCATTCCAAAAATGAAGAAATACTCAAATGGCAAAACAGTACAATGGTGGCTGATAAGGGAAGTCGAAGCTAATGTAAAAGCAAAAGAGAGGGCAGACAACAAAGCAAAAATTAATGGAAGATAGAGGATTGGAAAGCTTTTCAAAAACCTACAGGGAGCAACTAAAATAATCATTAGAAGGGAAAAGGTGAAATGTGAAAGCAAGCAAGCAAACAAAATCATTTACAGGTATGTAAAAAAAAAATAAGAGAGATGGCAGTAGATATAGAACCGCTAAAGAATGAGGCTGGAAAAATAATAACTGGGGCCAAAGAGATGGCAGGTAAACTAAATGTGTGTTTTGCATCAGATGTGCCAGATGTTGTAGTGTGTGAAGAGAAGTGAGTGCAGTTACTATTACAAGGGAGAAAATGCTCAAAAAGCTGAAAGACCAAGGGGTACAGAAGTCATCCAGACCAGATGAACTCCACCCTAGGGTTCTGAAAGAGATAGCAGTAAAGATTGTGGAGGCATTAGCAATGATATTTCAAAAATAATTGGAATCTGGCATGGTGCCAGAGAACTGGAAAATTGCAAATGTCACTCCACTCTTTAAGAAAGGAGGAAGGCAGCAGAAAGGAAATTATAGACCAGTTAGCCTGATCTCAGTGGCTGGGAAGACGTTGGAGTCACTTGTTTATAAAGGAGTACTTGATGACACAGGACAAGATAGGACAAAGTTAGCATTGTTTCTTTTAGGGAAAATCTTGTCTGACAAACCTGTTGGATTCACCCCAAGAAGATTACAAGGATAAAGGGGATGCAGTGGATGTTGTATATTTGGACTTTTAGAAAGCTTTGACAAGGTGCCACACATGAGCTGCTAACCAAGTTAAGAGCCCATGGTATTACAGAAAAGTTACTAACATGGTTAGAGCATTGGCTGATTGGTAGGAGGCAATGAGTGACAATTAAAGGATCCTTTTCTGGTTGGTCGCCAGTGACTCACGCAGGGGTCGGTGTTGGGGCCACTTCTTTTTATGCTGTTTATAAATGGATTGTGATGATGGAATAGATGGCTTTGTTGCAAAGTTTGCAGATGATACAAAGGTTGATGGAGGGGCAGGTAGTGCTGAGGAAACAGGAAGGCTGCAGAAGGACAGATTAAGAGAATGGGCAACAAAGTGGCAAATGAAATTTAATGTTGGAAAATGCATGGCCATGCAATTTGGTTGTAGAAATAAATGTGCAGACTATTTTCTAAGTAGGGAGAAAATCGAAAAATTTGAGATGCAAGGGGACTGGGGAATCCTTGGGCAAAACACCCTAAAAGTTAACTTGCAGGTTGCAAGTCAAATGCAATTTATTTCAAGAGGTGTAGAATGTAGAAGAGATGTGATGCTGAGGCTTTATAAGGCACTGGTGAAGCTGCACCTTGAGTAATATGAACTGTTTTGGGCTTCTCATCTAAGAAAAGATGCGCTGGCATCGGAGACGGCCCAGACATGGTTCACAAGGATGCTTCTGGGAATGAAAGGGTCATTTGGTGGCTCTGGTTCTGTACTCGCTGGAACTTAGAGGGATGAGGAGGAATCTCATTGAGACCTTTTGATTGTTAAGAGATCTAGACAGAGTAGATGTGAAAAGGATCCCCAATGGTAGGGGAGTCTAAGACAAGAGGGTACAGCCTCCGGGCAGAGGGGCGTCCATTTAAAACAGATGCGAAGAAATTGCTTTAGCCAGAGTGTAGTGAATTGGTGGAATTTGTTACCAAAGGCAGTTGTGGAGGCCAAGTCATTGGATGTATTTAAGGCAGTGTTTGATAGGTTCTTGACTGGACACTTTTTCAGAGGTTACAGGGTGAAGGCTGGGAGTGAGGTTGAGGAGGGGGAAAAAAACAATCAGCCATGATTAAATGATGGAGCAAACTTGATGGGCCATATGGCCTAATTCTGCTCCTATGCCTTAGGGTATAAAATGTGGTTTAATCTTCATCTCGGTCACAATAATAGACAAAGACAAATGCCTAAACTAATAACATACAAACAATTGTACTTCATCTCATCAATACTGAGTACACCATTTAAACAATTACATACTAGGTTCAAAAAGTCTGAACCTCTGGGGTAATGCCTTCTACATAAGCTATTTGAAATTGGGTGTTCTAACCAATGAGATGAGATTGGAGGTGTGGGTTGTAGAGGTGCCCTGCCCTATGAAAAAGACACAGTTTACTGACAGAGCTTGGTCTTCTCAAGAAAGCTCTGTTTATGTGCACCATGCCTCAATGAAAACAACTTTCAGAGGACCTTAGAAGAATTGTCGGGATGCATTGAAGCTGAAAAAGGCTACAAAAGCATTTCGAAAGACCTAAGTGTTCATCAGTCCACAGTAAGAGAAACAGTCTACAAATGGAGGAAACTCATTACTGTTGCTACTCTCCCTAGGAGTGGGCTCCTGCAAATATCACACCAAGAGCACAATGTGCAATGCTGAAGGAGGTGAAAAGGAACCCAAAGGTAACAGCAAAAGACCTGCAGAAATCTCTAAAACTTGCTGAAGTCTCTGTTTACATGTCCACTATAAGAAAAACAAAATACTAAACAAGAATGGCGTTCTTGGAAAGACACCAGAGGAAACCACTGCTCTCCAAAAAAAAACAACACTGCTGTATGTCTCAAGTTTGTAAAAGACCACCTGGATGTTCCACAACAGTCTCGACAATGATCTGTGGACAGGTGGGACAAAAGTTGGATTTTCTGGCAGAAATGCACACCACTATGTTTGGAGGAAAAAGTGCACTGCGGACCAACAACTCATCCCAACTGTGAAGCATTGTGGAAGGAGTATTATGGTTTGGTTCTGTTTTGCTACCTTAGGGACTGGACAGCTTGCAATTGTTGAGGGCACAATAAATTCAAAATTGTATCAAGACATTTTACAGGAGAATGTCAGCGTTGTGGTTCGTCACCTGAAGCTGAATAGAAGTTGGATGTTGCAATAAGACAGTGACCTGAAACACAAGAGTAAATCAACAACAGAAAAATTAAAAAAGAAGAAAATTCATGGTTTGGAATGGCCAAGTCAGAATCCAGACCTTAACCTAATTGAGATACTGTGGCATGACCTGAAGAGTTCATGCAAGGTATCCCACAAATACTGATGAACTGAAATATTTTTGTATGGAGGAATGGTCTAACGGCGATTCCTTTGCTTGCATCTTTGCAAACAGCTTTATTTCTATCTTTAACATCTCTATTTTTCCCTTTCAGGGTTCTTTTGAAGACGATGACCTGGAGTTACACGCTGACTTCGGTTCTTTCCAGGAATGGGACCTGGTCTTGGGATCTCACAACTGGCTGTTATTCGATATACCAAGACCGTGGCCTAGAAGATTACTCGCCTTCGGAGTTTTGGGATTTCGTGATTCTTAAGGTGGGCAGACTCGTGGTTGGTACCTCTGCAGGGAATCGATGAGTCATGGAAGATGGAAGATCAAAAGCAGCAAGCTGGCTTCTGGCTGTGTGCCCAGAGACCCAAGTTCTTTGGGCACAGAGCTCAGAAAAAGTGACGCAATGGACTCTTAACATCGTAAAACAGCAAGTTGTTTGTTTTCTCCCCTCTCGTTGTGAAACAAACACAGCTCTTTTTCCCTTATTAGGAGAGAGAGAGAGCCTGTGGTATGTCAAATAATGGGCGAACGTGAAGCTGCACACTTGAGTGCTCGGTGGGGAGCGCCAATGCCTTTTTTGCTGGTGGGGAAGAGGGTGATCATTGCTTTGCTGCCGCTTATGTGTGGGGGGGCTTTGGGGTTCTGACATTTAACTGTCATTCATTCTTTGGGGTACTCTTTTGTGAATGGTTGTGAAAAAAGAATTTCAGGATGTATATCATATATGTTTCTCTGACATTAAACTTACCTTTGAAAGTCCTACTTGTCATTGTGCAAGTCTGATCAGCAGCTACAGGAAACATTTGGTGGATGTTATTACTGCTACAGAAGGTCCTACCAGTTATTAAATACAAGGGTTCACATATTTTTTCCCAGCCTGGAACTGTGAATGATGAAACAATGTGTTCAATAAAGACATGGAAAGCAGAATTGTTTGTGTGGTACTAGTTTAGACAGATTCTGTTGGTATTACTGTGACTTAGATGAAGAATAGTACACATTTCATGAGTAATTAATACACAAAACCAGGTAACTGCAAAGGGTTCACAAACTTATTTTTGCAAATTTAAGAGGTAATTAGGTGAGAATGCACTTGATACAAAGAACCTCAAAAGTGACATTTCCCCCGCTACCTCACTGTTAACCAGAAAGAATTCAGAAAGCAGCATTTGATGTCACTTTTAATAGATAGTGTAAAGCATACTTGCATTTAAGTTTGAGGAGGAAATATTAAGAGAACGCAATGAGGAGAGGTGATGGCGGAGGCTTGCAAGGGCAATGCTGTGTGCTTGAAGTAATCCTATGTACTGAATTATCACGTACCGCTGTTGCTCTTCTTCTCTTCCCCAGTACTTGACTGTCATTGAGTTCACCGCCAGAAGTATAGCTGCTATCAGTGGCACCATCTGCTGCAATGCAACATGGCACAGAGGAACTCTGCTGGGCAAGCACCTCACCATTCTCCTCTAACTGAAGAGTGCCTTGTCGACAGGAACCATCACCGGTGGAAAGGAGGGATCCCTTTTCCATCCCACTATTCTTCATAGGAATGCCGTCGAGACCAATTTGTGAGTCTATGCTTCCTTCCATCTTCACTGTGGGGAGCTCCTGGGTTGAAGAGCTGGAGTTGTCATCAGTGTTACCAAGCTGGAGTGTTTCTGAGAGGGCAGGGCAATCACGAGCAGCCTGTTTCACCTGGCAGGTTGAAGTATTTGGTCCTGGAGGTAATGGAGACAGCTTGCTGCTTGGAATGCTGGGAGCCCTGTCCTCCTCCAGGTGTTTCAAGTCGTTGCCAAACAGATTATAAATCGATCGTTTGTCTGTGACCACACTGCTTTCAGAGAGGCTGCGCTTCCGAATGGTTCCGGCTGTTGCACTGGAGATTCCCTCCCACTGAAAGCCTTCCAGAGAAAGGAAGTTTTTTTCCTCATCCAGCTGCAGAGCTTCCAAGCTGGTTTGCACCGACGGAACCATCTCAATCCCAAACCTGGAAACAGAACCGTAAACATATCAACACAAAGCAAAGTCAATTCCACAGGCAGACTGCTTATGAGTACATCTTAACTACAAAGAAACGTTGTGTGTAGAGGTACTCAATGCATTACTGAACATTTTCCACCAAATGATTCCCCTGCTAGAGGGGGGCCAGGGCATGCGACTGAAGGCCAGAGCACTACAACACAGAAATAGGTATTTCGGCCCATGTAGTCTATTCTGCCTAGTCACACTGACCTTAGCTCTCCATACCCCTCCCATCCAAACCTCTCTCAAATGTTGAAACTGAATCCACATTCATCACTTCTGATGGCAGCTCATTCCACACTCACTGCTAACCCATGACATCTACTCGTCCAACCTCAGTGGAAAAAGCCAGCTTGCATTTATCCCATCTATACCCCTCATAAATCTATATAATGTACTTCTTATCAAATCTCCCCTCATTCTCCTACACTCCATGGAATAAAAAGTCCTAACCTATTCAACCTTTCTCCACGACTCATGTCAAGTCCCAGCAACATCCTTGTAAAGTTTCTCCACACACTTTCAAACATATTGATATCTTTATGTAGTTAGGTGACCAGAAAAGAGCAAATGAGGCCTCAGCAACATCTTATACAACTTCAACGTGACATCACAACTCATTTACTCAATACTTAGATTTATAAAGACCAATGAATCAAAAGCTCTCTTCATGACTATCTACCAGTGATGCCACTTTCAAGGAATTATAGACCTTTATTCCCAGAACCCTCGAAGATAACCCCACTAAGGTAAGAAAGATCTGAGTTGAAATGGCAGTGGAAGCTTTGCCAATGATCAGAAGTTCCACTATGTTATTGGAGTCAGAAACTGACAAATCCCTTCTACCGCCCCTTCCTCCCCATACACACACACTCACGCTCACTCTCTGTCGCTCTCTAAGGGTTTCCATATTCTTATTTATGTGGAGTAAGCTTGTTAATCCAACCACACAAACAATCACGCGGCGAGTTGATAGCTAGCCAAAGATCATCTCACTGCAGACAACCAGTGTGTAGCAAGCTTCACCCTCTACACATCCATGTATTCTGAGTCACAAAACCAAAACAAGGTCCACAGGAATTGCTACAGCGTCAACTGTGACTTACTGCACCATACTCGCAAGTCTGAAGACTTGAGTTCAAATCCATTCTGGTGGGTAAACACAAAAACCTCAGTCAACATTGTCATGAGGGCGGCACTGAGAGAGAAGAGGCAATCTTTGGTACGACACGCTGTTGGAATGAAATTTTAACCCAACACCAATTCTCCTAGCTGCAAAGAAAAAATTCTACAAGAGAACAAGAGGAACAAATTATTTCCTTACTGACCTTGGTAAACCCTTGCCAAGCTCCTGTTTCTTTTTAGCGACTTGCTGTATAACTTGATCCCAATTGACATGATGCCGAGAAACACTGAGCAGCTGACGTACAGTTGGTTTCAGACCAGATTCCTTCTCAGATTCACTTTTCTTCTGACTTCCTATGTTCCGAATTCGGCGGGCAATATTGAGGTTTGGTTCAGGGACATGAGTACCAGGTCGGGACTTAGCGTTGATATGGCGAGTTAGGTCTCTTTGTACAGAGGTGGGAAGTCCAAGTTTGTTGAGTTCAGACAAGAGATGGTTGGAACCCTGGACCCCTCCACTCTGTACCTCAGTGTCAGAGGAACAATTATCAAATGTTTCAGGAGAAATGGAACCTTGGACCTCATTTGCATTTTTTGCTTCAGTCACTGCAAAGGAGAAAGTGGATGATGGTTGATCTCTTGTTCTTGAAGCCAAGGTTTTTGAATCAGCTTCTGTGATGCAGACTTCAAAATCAGTGTCATGCTGGGTACCTAATATAGCTGTTTGATCTTTTATTGTCTGTGCACAAGACTGCCTCTGATTTGAATGCATGCTTGCAGAATCTATAATTGTATCTGAGTGAGATTCTTCTAGTTTTTGTACACAAGTCTGTCCTGAATTTACGGCTGCAAATCGGTCCAACTCTTCTGAAATGCCAATAGGTTCTTGGCTCAGTTTCCTGGAGTCACCTGGTGCTTGCTGCACCATGTCTCCATCTGTGTTCTGCAATTTACTGTTACTGTTTCTACCCTCCCCAGGTTCTCCACTACTCTCTGGATGACTGTCTTGTCCACAATCAGATTGACTCTGCCTCAGGGCTTCTCTGGCCAGTCTCAGCATCTCATTCAAACTATTGTCCAGTGACGACTTGTCACCACAGCCTGATGCAGCCAGTGAGGGCCGTACAGTTGTCTCTGTTGAAAGGGGAGCTATTGATGTGCTTGGTGCACTGTTCAGCCCTTGTGTGCTCTTACTAAGTAGTGAACATCCACGTGTTCCCAAATTGGGGGACCTTGGCCACTTCTCACTTTCTATCTTACATGAGGGTTCGTCTTTCATTGGGTTTGAATCTGAAGCAGAGGATGCACGTTCAGGAGGAGGACGAGGTAAAAATTTGGCATTAAGCATGGCAGGAAGCTGGTTCCCATCTTCGTTTGCTGCTTTGATTTCATCCTCTGTTGAGTAACCATGTTGTATTAGAGAGTTTGCACCACTGCTTGATCCTTCAGTCACCTTCCCAGAGTGCCGACCACCACTTCGGTGCCGAGTCTCAATGTCTTTCACTCGTGCCGACCTGGAACTGCTTCCAGGTTCATTCACATTCCTGCTTTTAATACCAGGATCCGTGGCCAGATCTTTAGACTTCTGAGAACGATATGGAGCCCAGCGATGCCTCTTATCTCTCGGGGGACTTAAGCTTTTCCCCCCACTCTCATCACTTTTATTCTGGGCTTTTAAAACAAGGTTAAAACTCAACATCCCTTCACTTGGTACATCATCACTGGTGAAATCCATGTGACATTCCTGAAAGGCATAATCATTCTTGCTGAACCTGTCTGATGCTTTTCTCCCTGGCCTCCTCCAGCTTTGTGCTTTCTCCCACGCACGCCGATCTCTCACATTTCTGCTATCCATTTGATTCAACTTCTGCATTTTCCCTTTACTCCATTTCCGATCCAGCTCCTCCACAGAATTACCGCTGTTACCAGACTGATGTCGGGCATTTGACCTGCTGCTCATGTAGTGAGCTGCATTGTCTGCAACAGTGCTGGCAATAGTGTTCCAGTTCGATGGGCCCCCTTGGACCTTGCGATGATGACTAGGTGCCCCCCCTGGTCCACTGGAATGCCAGCTATGATTGGAATACCAAATGGGAGCCGCTCCGCTGTCATCGGGCTTCCAGCTGTGATGTCCCCATGAGCCCAGTGAGCGTCGGTTTACAGAACCTCCTGAATTTGTCTTACAGTGGTATTTGCTCAATCTGCAACTGGCATATTCCCTTGGGACCCAGTTCCGGTCCCGCTCTCCTGCACTTTCATGGTGCCGTGCTGATTGGACATATTGGCTCATAGGCTGGCAGGTCTGTTGGTCTTCCCTCATCCTCCAATATCGTCTGTCATCACCATCTGCTCGGTTTCCTGGCTTCGGCACGTCATTCTTTCTACACAAAACAAAATAACACACATACAATTATTAAATTTATAGCACAGTAAGTAGCTACTGGCCCAATATGGAAAGAACATCGAACTACTGTAGATACTGGAAATCTGAAAAAAAAAACACCAATGTTGGAATACTCAAAGTAACCTGTAGGAACAAAACATTAACCGTTTCTCTTTCCACAAATGCTGCCTACTCTGATTGAGAACTTGCATTTATATATATATTTATTTTATTTATTCCTCATTGCAATCTATATTCTTTCTTAAACATCAGCCAATAAATGTACATTACTTTCCCTTAAATCGTTCCACAACTTGATTTAACTTACATTTATAACCTTTCACATTCCCTTCAGGTCTTTGCAGTCCAAAGAACTATTTAAAGTGGCTATTAAAAGATGAGAAATTTAATCAACAGCAAGTCCCTACAAATAATATGATTTGGACTAGATAATGTTTTAAAAATTCTGAAACAGGAATAAATATTTTCCAAGACACAGAGAATAACACTCTTGTGCTTATTCAAGAGCAGTGGTTCCCAAACTTTTTTTGGATTACCGCTCCCTTGGCTCCTAGACCACATCCCCCGAGCCCTTTTCCGTTTCCAGCAATTACATAAAAACAATATAACCATATAACAATTACAGTACAGAAACAGGCCATCTCGGCCCTTCTAGTCCGTGCCGAACTCTTACTTTCACCTAATCCCACTGACCCGTACTCAACCCATAACCCTCCATTCCTTTACTGTCCATATACCTATCCAATTTTACTTTAAATGACAATACCAAACCTGCCTCTACCTCTTCTACTGGAAGCTCATTCCACACAGCTACCACTCTCTGAGTAAAGAAATCACCCCTCATGTTACCCTTAAACTTTTGCCCCCTAACTCTCAACTCATGTCCTCTTGTTTGAATCTCCCCTACTCTCAATGGAAAAAGCCTATCCATGTCAACTCTATCTATCCCCCTCATAATTTTAAATACCTCTATCAAGTCCCCCCCCCCCTCAACCTTCTACACTCCAAAGAACAAAGACCAAACCTGTTCAATCTTTCCCTGTAACTTAGGTGCTGAAACCCAGGTAACATTCTAGTAAATCTTCTCTGTACTCTCTCTATTTTGTTGATATCTTTCCTATAATTCGGTGACCAGAACTGTACACAATACTCCAAATTCTGCCTTACCAATGCCTTGTACAATTTTAACATTTCATCCCAACTCCTATACTCAATGCTCTGATTTATAAAGGCCTGCATACCAAAAGCTTTCTTCACCACCCTATCCACATGAGATTCCACCTTCAGGGGACTATGCACCATTATTCCTAGATCACTCTCTTCTACTGTATTCTTCAATGCCCTACCATTTACCATGTATGTCCTATTTGGATTATTCCTACCAAAATGTAGCACCTCACACTTATCAGCATTAAACTCCATCTGCCATTTTTCAGCCCACTCTTCTAACTGGCCTAAGTCTCTCTGCAAACTTTGAAAACCTACTTCATTATCCACAACGCCACCTACCTTAGTATCGTCTGCATACTTACTAATCCAATTTACCACCCCATCATCCAGATCATTAATGTATATGACAAACAACACTGGACCCAATACAGATCCCTGAAGCACACCACTAGTCACCGGCCTCCAACCTGACAAACAGTTATCCACCACTACTCTCTGGCATCTCCCATCCAGCCACAGTTGAATCCATTTTACTACTTCAATATTAATACCTAACGATTGAACCTTCCTAACTAACCTTCCATGCGGAACCTTGTCAAAGGCCTACCTGAAGTCCATATAGACAACTTCCACTGTTTTACCCTCGTCAACTTTCCTTGTAACCTCTTCAAAAAATTCAGTAAGATTTGTCAAACATGACCTTCCACGCACAAATCTATGCTGACTGTTCCTAATCAGACCCTGTCTATCCAGATAACTATATATACCATCTCTAAGAATACTTTCTATTAATTTACCCACCACTGTCATCAAACTGACAGGCCTATAATTGCTAGGTTTACTCTTAGAACCCTTTTTAAACAATGGAACCACATGAGCAATATGCCAATCCTCCTTTTCTAATGACATTTGAAATATTTCTGTCAGAGCCCCTGCTATTTCTACACTAAGCTCCCTCAAGGTCCTAGGAAATATCCTGTCAGGACCTAGAGATTTATCCACTTTTATATTCCTTAAAAGCGCCAGTACTTCCTCCTCTTTAATCATCATAGTTTCCATAACTTCCCTACTTGTTTCCCTTACCTTACACAATTCAATATCCTTCTCCTTAGTGAATATCGAAGGAAAGAAATTGTTCAAAATCTCCCCCATCTCTTTTGGCTCCACACATAGCTGTCCACTCTGATTCTCCAAGGGACCAATTTTATCCCTCACTATCCTTTCATTATTAATATAACTGTAGAAACCCTTTGGATTTATTTTCACCTTACTTGCCAAAGCAACCTCGCAAAGCAATCTTCTTTTAGCTTTTCTAATTTCTTTCTTAAGATTCTTCTTACATTCTTTATATTCCTCGAGCACCTCATTTACTGCATGCTGCCTATATTTATTGTAGATATTTCTCTTCTTCCTAACCAAGTTTCCAATATCCCTTGAAAACCATGGCTCTCTCAAACTTTTAGCCTTTCCTTTCAACCTAACGGGAACATAAAAATTCTGTACCCTCAAAATTTCCACATTTAAATGACTGCCATTTCTCTATTACATCCTGCCCAGAAAACAAATTGTCCCAATCCACTCCTTCTAAGTCATTTTGCATCTCCTCAAAGTTAGCCTTTCTCCAATCAAAAATCTCAACCCTGGGTCCAGTCCTATCCTTCTCCATAATTATATTGAAACTATATAAAGAATATATTGAAATTATATAACGAAATTAGACTTACAATGCAGTGGAAGAAAATAGGAACTGCAAAATTAAAGCAGTGATAAATATTTGCAGAAGTTATTCATATTTATTCAAAGCTACAAATAAAATTATATCCTTATTTAATTACAGTACAAACAATTTTCATCAGCGATTTTAGAGCATACATTAGAAGTCCAAATATTCACTACTTCATTGCTTTTTCACCTTTCAGTTAGATAGATGGGCTTGGTGTAGAGATATCAGCTTCTCAATATCAGGCTGAATGTCACACGGAAGGAGTCTCAAATCTTCACGTTCAATGATTTGCCATCTGTTTTGTTACTTTGAAAGACATTGGGTAGATAGATCTGAAACTGTGCTGACCTAAATTTGATGTTGGAAAAGCAATAAAGAACACCTTAACCACAGTACAAGATAGCGTTCAGAGATCTCTTTCTGCAACTAAAAGTTTTGATATGATTTTTTTTCAGCCTCGGCTTCAGCTCAAAGCCATTATGTAACAAGATCAGTTCTTTCTCTATTCTTCCTGTTAATTCCTCAGTGCAAATGTTCAGAAATGGATGTATTACCCATTCTGGAATTTGGACAGAGAGAAGATTCTGAAATCTCTCTGACATGTCTTTATGCAGCTCACACGGATGGGCAGAATCTACTTGAAGATCATCATTTGGCATTCTTCCTTTCTCCTCCAACTCAAAGAAGACCGGAAATTGGAAAAGGTCACAATGGCCAAAGTTGCACTTAAATAGGGGTAACTTGGACAGAGGTGTGGAGATGACTGATCTGATTCACATGATTTCCTTGCAATTGAAGCTTGGTTTCATTAAACTGCTGGGGTGGTGTGGTTTGAATGGCCGAAAGGCTTGAATACCATGCTGTATTTCTAAATAAATAACTTTGCAAATAATTCTGACAAATAAGCAATGTCATGCCTAATATTCTTGAGCTGATTACTGAATGAAGCATTCAAGGCTTCAGAGAATTTTATCACAGTTTCAAAAGGTGCATAAAAGCATCTCAGGCAGGTTTTTCTTTCACAGCCACCCAACTTATCTGTGCAACAGCAAGCGTTCAAACTGTTCATCATTCTCAATACAAAGCTCTTAAAATAGTTGAGAATTAAGTATATGGGACTTCAAGTCAAGTTTATCGTCATTTCGACCATAAACTGCTGGTACAGTACACAGTAAAAATGGAACAATGTTCCTTCAGGACCATGGTGCTACATGAAACACAAAGCTACACTAGACTATGTAAAACATAAAAACTGCACTAAACTACAGACCTCCACAGGACTACATAAAGTGCACAAAACAGTGCAGGGCAGTACAATAATTATGTAAACAAGACAATAGGCGCAGTAGAGGACAAATTACAATATAATAATCAATGATGTAGATGTCAGTCTAGACTCTGAGTATTGAGTCTGATGTCTTGGGGGAAGAAACTGTTGCACAGTCTGGTTGTGAGAGCCCGAATGCTTCGGTACCTTTTGCCAGATGGCAGGAGGGAGAAGAGTTTGTGTGAGGGGTGCGTGGGGTCCTTCACAATACTATTAGCTTTGTGGGTGTAGCGTGTGGTATAAATGTCTGTAATAGCGGGAAGAGAAACTTTATTTACAATTGTGACAACAGTATTTAATGATTTGTGCAGCTGATCACTGAGGTTCTTTGTGACACGATGTCATCTGTGAATTACTCAGTGAATGGTAAGTATGTTAGGTACAATTTTATTTTTAAGAAAGTAATAACCCCATGGTGGCATCCTATCATTGATGGTGCCCAATCTGTTGCACTAGCAAGAATGCTGGTGAGTGAAATGTCCTCTTTGAAAAATTGCCCAATTCCTCAAAATATTGACACCCACTTCTTATGTTTCTAGTTCCTTGCAAATAACAACTCTTGAATCATACTCTCATCTTTTATGAAGCGAACATAAGCATGAAGCTAAAATTCTTGGCCTGGCAAACCAACTATAGAGCAAATTCTGCAGTCCTAAGTATGTTGTACAACGTGTCTTCCAGACTCTCAGACATTTCATCTATTCGTCTTTGAGCAGAGTTGTCACTGAGCGGAATTGCTTGAATATTTTGTCTGGTCTCCAATGCAGAAATGTACTCAGAACCTCTCTTCCTGCCGGCAGAATGAGCTCTTCTCCAATTGTTTGGGGCTTTCTAGATTTAGCAATGAGCAATGAATGCAAACTATCACTATTTCCATCTTTAGTATCTGTTTTTCCCTTTCAGGGTTCTTTTGAAGACCCTGAAAGAACTGCATGGTTACTACAGTTCTTTGCAGGAATGGGACCCACTCTCAGGGTTTCACGACTAGCCGTTATTCCACACATCAAGGGCTCAGCCTAAGAGCTTAGCTTGCCTTCGGAAGGCTGAGATCCTGAGGCTCTGGAGAAGGGTGGATCGAAGGTTGGTGTCCGGGCAGATCGGTGAGTGATGGGAGATGGAATATCTACGGCTGTGTGCCCAGAGACCCAAGAGCTTTGGGCACAGAGCTTGGAAAAAGTGACACAACAGACTTTTAACATCGTAAACCAGCAAGTTGTTTGCTATGTCTTTCCTCTCACTGTGAAATGGAGACACCTCTTTCTCCTTTATTAGGGGGAGAGAAAGCCTGTGGTATGTGGAAGTAGTCTTTGGGGTAACTACAAGTCTGTGTCCTTGCTGTTGCTTTGCTCACGCTTGTGTGCTCAGTGGCTCAGATGCTTTTTTTTGCCGGTGGGGGGAGGGGGCATTGTTGCTTAATGCTGCTTACGTGTGAGGTAAGCACAGAGGAGCTGGGGTGGACTTTGGGGTTCTAACATTAAACTGTCATTCATTCTTTGGGGGCACTCCTCTGTTTTTAGGGATGGTTGCAAAGAAAAAGCATTTCAGGATGTATATTGTGTACATTTCTCTGATATTAAATGTACCATTAAATGTACCTTTGAAACTTTGTTCTGAGGTGCAGGCAAATATGTTTTGAAGTGTTTGCCATTACTGAAAGTTGTCACAAAGTGACTGAAAATAAGACAAGTTCTTGTTTGCTTTATTCTCTTCATGTGTATTCTCTTCAAATAGTCAAGGAGCCTAGATGGCTTCACTGCTTCAATTGAAAAAACTTTTTTCACACAACAGATAGCTGGTTGCTGGTTAGTTGGTTGCTTGGTGCTGATATAAATCCGTTTTTCTGAAACTACACATGATACTGTCTACACTTTTTTGTTTGGTCTGCTTCTGCTATTTTCATTATGGATTAACGATCACAATCAACTGCCTATTGTTCAAGTCCAACCTCAAGTGCTGCAATCAATAAAGGGGAAAATCATGACATCATCATTGCTTAGGTAAAATCCAACTCTCTGACTGAAGGTACATAAAATGGGGCAGAGATACCTTGATTGGGCCATGAGGCTAGCAAAACACAGTCAACACCATTTGAAAGGGCAGATATTTAACATTACCCCATTGAAAGCCACACCCTAATTCACAGGATTTCATCACTGTGGGAATTATACTAGCTAATGCTGTACTATGGTAGTGAATGGCAATAATGCGTGGTCCAGACACTGAAATAACATGATTTCTGCAGTGCAGATTTCTCAAGATATGCCAAGTACAGAAGTGTCACATTGCTTTTTAACAACTATATTGTGCTCTGAGCACAGCCTGAGAGAACAGTGGGTTAGCAAGATATGAAGTGATTATGCAATCACTACACTGTAATCAGTTATGAGGCAATGCTTGCAATAAGTAATTGATTTCTTAAATTAACCCCTCAACTACCCCCTTTGCTACTGAGCGCCCTCCCCCTACTTCCTGGGGGCAATATCTCCCACTTTGAGAACCATTGCTGTAGAATGTCATGGGATCTTTGTATTCACTGACAGATTATTGTTTCCTTGAATGGACATCACCTCTCAGAGAGTAACATTCCCTCCATACTGCACTCCAACGTTGGCCCACAATTCTGTGATGAACTGCCTATAGTCAGACTTGACCTTGAGCTTTCTGGCTATTTCTCACCTGCAGGCGACACCCCTGTAACATCCTGTTCAATAGTTCAATTTCCCTTTTCCCCAACCCATCACCATCTTTGATTTGACATAGGCTGAGCAGAAACCTTCAACTGAACAATGGACTGGTGATAGAACATGATTCAGTACAAGATGTTGTCCTTTGGAAAGTCAAAGCAAGACTTTCACAGTGAATGGTAGGAACCTGCAGAGTGTTGTTGAATAGAGAGGCTCTGGTTCTCTGAAAGTGGCGTCACAGGTACAGAAAGGTGGTGAAGCCAGCTTTTGGCATGTTGGCCTTCATCAGTCTGGGCATTGAATACTAAAAAGTCAGAAGGTCACAGTGCAGCCTTACAAAACTCTGCTGAGGCTGCACTTGCTGTATTGTGTTCAGTTTTGGTAACCCACTATATGAAAGATGCTATTGAACTGGAAAGAATATAGAAAAAATTAACAAGGATGTTGTCAAGATTTGAGAGACTGAGTTATACAGGGAGGTTGGATAGGCTGGGACTTTACTCTTTGGAGTGAAAGACTGAGAGGTGATCTTAGCGGGGTGTATTAAAATAATGAGGGGCATAGATACAGCGAATATACTCAGTCTTTTTCCCCCTAGGTTGGCGAATCAAGATCAAGAGAGCATAGGTTTAAGGTGTGTGGAAGAGATTAACTTAAGGGGCAACTTTTTTTTAAGGACACAATGTGGTGCGGTATGTAGGTGGAATGAGCTACCAGAAGTGGTTGAAGTAAGCATGACAACAACTTCTAAGACAGCAAAACAGGTACATTGATTGGAAAGGTTTAAAAGGTTATGGGCAAAGCATACCTTGGTGGTAACCAGTTGGGCCGAAGGTCTTGTTTGCAAGCTGCATGATTCTATAGATGCAAAATTGCAATAACATACACAATGAAGACTTCTGGTAAGATGGCGATTGCTTAGCTGCTCCGAACTTTTGTTCCGTTACTGTCGCTATCTTTGCACTAAATGTCTCCATTTTTTAAACCTTAGTCGGGAACTTTTTCGGTACCTCTTACTTGCCTGTGAACACCTCTAACTTACAATGTCTAGCAAGAGCTCTAAATCCAGGAGAAAGGAAGCTCCGGCTCTCTCAGACGAGACCCTGGCTGCGCTCGGTCAGCTCCGAGACGAAATTTTAAAGGAATTTAAAATCGCTTTCAAACAGTTGGAGGACAAACTTGATCAAATCAACGACAAGGTGGGCAAACATGCCCAATACTTATCTTGCATCGATTCGACTTCTGAAGATTTAGAAAGTCGTGTTCGATACTTGGAGACTCTCTGTTCCAGCTTGGAGGAAAAGTGTAACAAACTCCTTTTCAAAACGGTGGATCTCGAAAATCTCAGCAGACGCTGCAATCTTAGAATTCTTGGATTGCCAGAGGCCACCGAACAGGGATCAACAGTGAAGTTTTTCGCCGAGTTTCTCTGTGAGATATTCCGGAAAGATTTGCTCCCGAACCCACCTGAACTCGAACGGGCACACCGGGTCCACGTTCCCGCTGGAATTCTGGGCAACCGCCCGCGACCAGTAATCTTGTGCTTCCATCAATACCAGGTAAAACACCGTCTGATCGTAGAGGCACATCGCAGAGGTTCTTTTATTTTCCAGGATACAACCATTCGCTTTGTGGAAGATTTTGCACCCCAGACCTTAAAGATGCGCGCTGAGTTTAAAGGCGCAATGAAAGTGCTTTTTGATCGTGGTTTTAAACCTTCGCTTCGTTCCCCTGCTGATCTACGAATCAAACTTAACACTGGGAAATACAAATGTGTGGCAAGTCTTCCGGCTATCCAGCCATCTTCGGAACCCGATCAGACCTCCTAAAATGGTGGATAAGTAATTCTCGTAGTAAAATTACTTTTTCTGGACTCAGACTTTACTTGAATCATTCAGACATTATTCATCGAAACTCTAAGGGCTGTTGACAATCTCTCCCTGGATTTGGTGTGTGTGAAATCTATCTTTTATTGTTGGACAACTTTATCTACAGAGTTCTACAACTGACTTTAACTTGTTTTGGAGGTTTGAAGTCTTCAGTGAAGGCCTTCCTGTTTGTTGGTTCACAGTTTAATTGCCGATCTATTTTTCCTTCTTTATATATTTATTTATTTTATTATACTTTTTTCTTTTCTTCACCCCCTTTTTTCTAATTTCTGAATTTTTTTCTCTCTTCTCTGTAAATGGTTGATAAATACTTATCTTGAATTTATAATTTTCCCCTTCCTCTCCTTTTTTTAATCCCTTTTTTTTCCCTTTCTCTTACTTTATTCTTCTATAATTTTTTCGCTGGTAGGTTAGTTTTGGTCCTCTTCCGATTTTCTCTGTATTAAGTTTTATATTCCTGCAGAAGGTGTTCTAATCTGTAGTTATGTTTTTTAGTGCAAAAACTAGTTACTATTTATTATAGTATTTACACGGAACTGCTGTTAATGACACAGATCTGGAATTTGGGTTAATTTTTTTGGTAGGGCTAGCTACTTGTTTTGGTAGCCGTCTAGTTTTGTGGGTGGGGTGGGTTTTCTAGTTCCAACATCACTCACTGTATATACTATATCTCTTTATGTATATGTTTTGATTTTACGAATCTATGTTTACTTCTCTGCTCCCAGACTGCTATTGTACTGCTTGACTTTTTATATGCCTTCTGCCTTTTATGCATTAGTAATCGATAATGGCTAGTGCACTTAAATTCATGAGCTGGAATGTAAAGAGATTGAATCACCTTGTTAAAAGGAGAAAGGTATTTTCACATATCAAACAACTCAAAGCTGACATTGCTTTCCTTCAAGAAACTCATATTCTGATAACTCTCTGCTTTTGTCAAAGTGGGCAAGTCAGCATTTTCATTCATCCTTTACCGCTAAAGCTAGGGGAGTCTCCATTCTTATTAACTCAAATATTCCTTTTGAACTCCATAATAAAATATCTGATATAAATGGCCATTTTATTACTATATAACACTAAAGTTGCACTAGCAAACCTGTATGCCCCCAACTTTGATGATGTTAATTTTTTGAACGGTTTTTTTCCTCACTACCAGACTTAAACTCATACTCTCTTATACTGGGTGGTGACTTTAATTGTTGGTTATGCCCCAATTTGGATCGATCGTCCTCTGTTACTAGACCACCTACTAAATCTGCCTTAGCTATCCAATCGTTTCTCTCTAATTATGGTATCTCCGATATATGGTGTTTCCTCCATCCTACGGAGAGAGATTATTCTTTTTTCTCACATGTTCACCATACCTTCACTAGAATTGATTATTTCTTACTCGATAACCAACTTATTCCATTTGCCCACTCTTGTGACTATCAGAGTATACTGATCTCTGACCATGCCCCAATTACTCTCTCTCTGAATTTGCCTGGTCTCCCTCAGAGGAATAAACACTGGCGGTTTGATTCAACTTTACTATCGGATGATGATTTTTTAAAATTTATTAAGGATCAGATAACCTTTTATTTTAACACTAATACATCACCTGAAGTGCCATCCCAGATTGTCTGGGATGCCATGAAAGCATATCTGACGGGGCAAATAATCTCTTACACAGCAAATCTCAACAGAAGATCCCGTGCAGATCGATTAGACCTCATTAACCAGATTAAAGAATTGGATCAAATATATGCCCAAACTAAGAACCCTGAATTATACAAGAAGCACGTTGAACTCCAAACTACATTTAATCTTCTGTCCACTTAGCCTGTCGAACGCCAACTTCTCGAAAGCAAGAGTCGCTTTTACATTCATGGGGATAAGTTTGGTAAATTCCTAGCCAATCAGCTGAGGCGTTCCAAAGCCAAACAACATATTACAAAGATCCGGAAGAAGAACGGAAGCTTTACATCGGATCATTTAGAAATTAATGACGCATTTAAAAATTTTTATTCTCGGCTTTATTCCTCTGAATTTCTGAATGACAATATCTCTGTTGATCAATTTTTACAGAATCTGAATATCCCCTCACTTTCATCTGATTTCAAAGCCAAACTCAATTCGCCTATGTCATTAGAAGAAATATCTACTGCAATTTCTGCACTGTCCTCAGGGAAATCTCCTGGACCTGATGGCTTCCCTGTAGAATTTTATAAATCATTCTCTTCTCTTCTTTCTCCTCAGTTACTTTCAGTATTATCTGACTCGTTTAATTACGGCAAATTGCCACTCTCTTTCAGTGAGGCATCTATTATTCTTCTTTTAAAAAAGGGCAAAGACCCAACAGAGTGTTACTCATATAGGCCGATCTCTCTGCTCAATGTTGATGTAAAGATCTTAGCTAAAGTTTTGGCTCATAGATTAGAAACCATCATTCCCTCCATTATCTCTGATGACCAAACAGCCTTTATTAAAAACCATTTCCCTTTTTTTAACATTCGGCATTTATTTAATATCTTATACTCACCTCCAACTGGGATTCCTGAATGTGTTATTTCCCTCGATGCGGAGAAAGCATTTGATCGTATAGAGTGGAACTACCTTTTTGCAGTTTTAGAAAAATTTTACCTTGGCCAAAGTTTCATCTCTTGGATCCAATTGCTGTACCTGTGTCCTACTGCCTCTGTTTTAACCAATTTTCAGAAATCCCAAGTATTTAATCTCAAACGTGGCACCCGCCAGGGATGCCCCTCAAGTCCCTTTCTCTTTGATTTGGCAATGGAACCTCTGGCGATAGCATTTCGAAACTGCCCTGAATTGACCGGGATTTGGAGAGGGGGTGTTGAGCATAAAGTTTCTCTCTATGCTGATGACTTATTACTCTTTCTCTCAAATCCGTCTACATCCTTACCTCTAATGTTTTCACTTCTTGACCAGTTTAGCCAGATCTCTGGCTATAAACTTAATTTACATAAGAGTGAACTTCTCCCAATTAATAAAGAAGCACAAGAACTAACATTTCATGATCTCCCTTTTAAAGTAGTCCATAATCAATTTACTTATCTTGGAATTACAGTCACAAGGAAGTTTAAAGACCTCTTTCGTGAAAACTTTGCCAACCTTTCCTAAGCTATAAAACAGAGTCTGGTACAATGGTCACCTCTATCTATGTCTTTGGTAGGTCGTATTAATGTTGTTAAAATGTATGTTCTCCCCAAATTTTTATACCTATTTCAATCTATCCCAATTTTTATTCCTAAATCTTTTTTTGATTCCTTAGACTCTATTATTTTGTCATATCTGTGGCAGAATAAGCGCTCTAGAATTAATAAAATCCATCTCCAAAAATCTAAAAAAGAAGGTGGCATGGCTCTACCTAACTTTCATTTATATTATTGGGCAGCTAATATACGTTGTGCTACCTTCTGGTCTTTCTTCCATGGCCAACCCGAGTGCCCTAACTGGGTGGCGATGGAGCTGAGCTCCACCAAAGAATTATCTATCTCTGCACTTCTTGGCTCTGCACTCCCTAGTAGTCTGCCCAGATCAATAGCTAATCCTCTTGTTAGACGCACTTTGCGTATATGGGCTCAGATCAGGAAATGCTATGGTTTCCAGGGGTTTTCCGTTTCCAGCCCTATTGCTCATAATCACCTTTTTTTTTACCTACTACATACGATTCAGCATTCCAGGTTTGGTATAGGAAGGGCATTAGACATTTTGAAGATCTTTTCATTGATAATCGCTTTGCTTCTTTTCAGCAGCTCTCTGTTAAGTTCAATCTGCCCAATGCTCATTTTTTCAGATATCTCCAAATCCGACACTTTATTGCTCCTTTAATTCCTAACTTCCCTGAAATGCCTGCAAAAAATGCTATGGCCCTATTTCTTTCCATGAATCCACTAGGTAAAGGCTTAATATCAATCATCCGAGATAAACTAGCGGCCTTACGATGGACCCCCATGGATAAAATCAAAATGGCCTGGAAGCAGAATTTAAATATCTCCTTATCTGAGGAGAGCTGGGATTCAGTTCTCAAATCGGTTAATTCAACCTCTCTTTGTGCTCGCCACTGCCTTTTACAGTTTAAGATTGTTCATAGAGCCCATATGTCTAAATCTAAACTATCTCGATTCTACCCTAGCGCTTGTCTGCTCTGTGATAAATGCAAGAGGGGCATGGCCTCTCTCATCCATATGTACTGGTTCTGTCCTAGCTTGGAGAAATTCTGGAAAGATGTCTTCACTACGTTATCGTGTATTCTGAATCAGCACCTAGAACCAAACCCCTTAATTGCTCTGTTCGGTTTTTGGGGCGAGACAGATTTATGTCTGGGTCTGACCAAATGCCAAATATTATCCTTTGCCTCTCTTCTGGCTAGACACTTGATCCTCCTCAGATGGAGAGATGCTGCCCCGCCCACTCATGCTCAATGGCTTAACGACATCATGGCCTGTTTGGACCTCGAAAAAATTCATTATTCAGTTCTCAATTCGGATCTAAAGTTCCATAAGGTCTGGGGACCTTTTATCGAGTACTTTCATAACCTTCCTCTTGACTAGGGTTTTTTTTTCTTTTCGGTCCCTTGCTTTCAGCTCCTTTTTTTTCTGGTAGAAGGCATTATTATCCTCTGTTGCTGAGTGTATGCACAGTCTGGGAGCTTGGCTGTCCTGACTTATACTCTCTATATTGTGTCTGAAGTTGCTGTTGTTTGTTCTTGTGTTGTGGGGCTTGGGGAGGACACTAAGCTTACTTGTCTTTAATTTAGGTGCTTTTTTTTTGCTAAATTCTCTTTCTTTGTAGCATATTGTTATTGTATGCTTAATTTTGCACTGTTTTAATGTTCCTCATTGGGATTTGGGGTTTTTAATTTGTAAAATGTTTTGAAAAACTAATAAAATTTTTTTTTAAAAAAACATACACAATGAAGAGGTGCTATGGGATGAGATCTGGTCCAGCCTGATGACAGCCCAGCTCTCCTATGGCCTTCTGTCCCTCTGAAATACTGATTGATGGAGCATGCCAGATGGTAACTGCAGGAGGTTGTGTCAGCACACAGCACACTTATGATACCACAGCTGTGTACTGCAGTCTGCTCTGGTTAGTACATGAAAGGAAAGGCGTGGCTGCATTGCAGAGGGTGCACAGCTGATGCTGCCAAGACTAGAAAATTATAGCTACTAATAAAGATTGGTCAGGCTGAGGCAGTTTCCTTGAAAAAAATGTGTCTGATGAGAGGGTTAAGCAGAGAAGTTGGATCTTCCAGATACAGGTATATTTTTACTACAATCAATTGAAACACCTTGACTGCACACAGTAATCTCCATTTAACTAATTATGAGATTTCTAAAATCAATTGGCTGCACCAGTGATGATTTGATGTGTCATACTAAATGGGGTGAACACTTATGCAGTCAAATATATTTTGTTTTATATTTGTAATTAATTTCAATCACTTTGTAGAGATCTGTTTTCACTTTGACACAAAAGGATCTTTTTCTGTTGATCAGTGTCAAGAAAAGACACATTAAATCCACTTATTCCATGTTGTAAAACAATAAAACATGCAAACTTCCAAGAGGGGGTGAATGTTTTTTATACGCACTGTATTTCATGTATTTAGGAAAGGCCTGTTTCCATCCTATATGACTGACTCTGGGGCCTTGTTATTACAAGCCATGATGAAAAGTTCAGAGAATGTAGACCTAAGTCCTATAATACCAGAATTCAAATTTCTGAACATAAGGAACACAAGAACTCGGAGCAGGAAAAGATGCTCTGCAGTTCAATATGATCAGAGTAGCTTTTAGTACGACTTCCCAAACTCCTAAGTCCTCGGAGTTGCTTAATATGTACAAAGCTGCAGACAGCTGTTTTACCCTTTGTCAGTAACTGACTTTCTCAGTTCTCTTTGCGTTGAGGATTCTAAAAATTCACAATCTTCTGGATGAGGTTTTCACTGTAGTCCTGAATGTGTGTGACCCCTTCCATCTAAGATTTTTTTCTACACACTCAAGCCAATGGGAACATCAGCATAGTCTCTTCCTGGTAAAATCCTGAATTTAAATATAGCATTAAAAAAAATATATATAATCTAGATCAAATGGAGCATGAAGCTGCCAAGTAATCACAAAACCTAATTTATAGTTATATAGCATAGAAACAGTACCTTCAGCCAACTTGTCCAGATCAAACAAGATTTCAGTCTGAATTAGTCCCCTCTGCCTATATTTGGCCCACATCCCTTTTAATCTCGTCTATCTATGCACCTGTCCAAGTACCTTTTAAATGTACCTGTTTCAACAATGTCCTCTGGTGCCTTCTTCCACTTACTTACCTCTGTACAATCACCTTACACTCTCTTATACTCCTGCTTAATCTCTCTCCATAAGCCTCATGGCAATATTCTCATTAATCTCCTCTGAAGCTTAATGGCATCTTCCCTATAGCAGGGTGACCAAAACTGAACATAATATTCCCAATGTCACCTCATCAACATCAAGATCCATCTTTAAATCCTGAAAATCACCTTCACTCTCCAAAACACCACCTATTTGGAGATTTGGAGTCATCTCCAGACTCACGAAGCATACCTCGTACATTGTTGACCAATATCTTTTTAAGGAAGGGAATCTGCTGCAGTAAACATCTCCAGTCTTCTGCCATTTCTTTACTCTGATTTCCATAAAGCAGAAAGTTTTTCACCACTATATTAAAGCAATAAGTAAAGAGTAACAAATGTATTGGGCTGTGACCAATCAACGAGAGGGTGTGTGTAAATAAAGCTCCCTTTTCTGGTTAGCTGACTGGTCCCTTCCACTACCACTCTCACCCTTCTGGGAGAACTGGTCTTAACCCTCAATAATTTCTCCTTTGGCTTCTCCCACTTCCTTCAAACCAAAGGTGTAGACATGGACACTCACAAGGGTCCCAGCTATGCTTGCTTTTTTGTTGGCTATTCAGAACATTCTATGTTCCAAGCCTACACCAGCATCACTCCGCCACTCTTCCTGTGCTACATCGATGACTGCACTGGTGCTGCTTCCTTCATCCATGCTGAGCTCATTCTCATTCCACCCTACCTTCAAATTTATGACACCTGCCTCTTCTTTCTCAATCTCTCTGTCTGCATCTCTGGAAACAGTCTATCGATATCTTTTATAAAGATATTGATTCTCACAGCTACCTGCGCTATACCTCTTCCCACCAGTCACTTTGCCATCCCCTTCTCTCAGTCCCTCTGTGTCCACTGCATCTGCTCTCAGGATGAGGCTTTTCATTTCAGTACTACAGTTCAAAGAAAGGGGGGTTCCCTTCTTCTACCATCAACATTGTCCTCACATGCATCTCTTCTATTTTGTGCATGCCTGCCTTCACCCCATCCTCCTGCTGCCACAAAAAGTAAATATTTCCTCTTGTCCTTACCACTACCATTAGTGCCTGGCACATAATTCTACATAACTTCCACCATCACCAACCAGATTCCATCACCAAGCACCTCCTTCCTTCCTCCCCACTTTCCACACTCACCAAGGGATTCCCTTGCCCACTCATCCCTCCTGGTAGTTATCCTTGCAAGCAGAACAAATACCACACCTGCCCTACACCTCCTCCCTCACTACCATTAAGGGTCCCAAACAGTCTTCCAGGTGGGGCAACACCTTGAGTCTGTTGGGGTCATCTACCGTATCAGGTGCTCCTGATGTGGCCTCCTGTGCATCGGTGAGACCTGACATAGATTGGGAGATCTCTTTGCTAAGCATCTATGCTCCATCTGCCAGAAAAGGCGGGATCTCCTGGTAGCCGCCCATTTCAATTCTGCTTCCCACTCCCACTTTGACACATCAGTCCATGGCTTCCTCTACTGCCATGATGAGGGGGTCGCACTCAGTTCTGAGGAGCAGAATTTTATGTTCTGTCTGGGTAGCCTCCAGCCTGACGGCATGAACATCAACTTCTCAAACTTCCAGTAATTGTCCCCCGCCCCACCCCCTCCTTCACCATTTCCCATTCTTGTTTCCCTCTTTCACCCTTCTTACCTGCCCACCGCTTCCCTCTGGTGCTCCTCCTCCTCTTTCTTCCATGGTCTCCTGTCCTCTCCTCTCCTCTGTCCCCTTTCTCCAGCCCTTTATCTCCTTCACCAATCAACTCACCAGATCTACTTAACTCCCCTCCCCCAGTTTCACCTATCACCCACACCTTGAACTTCTTCCTACCCTCTGCCCACTATCTAACTCTGACTTCTCTTTCTTTCCAGTCCTGATGAAGAGTCTCAGCTCAAAAGCTCAACTGTTTACCTTTTCCATAGATGCTGCCTGGCCTGCTGAGTTCTTCCAGCATTTTGTGTGTGTTGCTGGTGATTAGTGATGTTGTGGTTTGTGCTGGACAGCTTCTATTTTACATTAAATGTCAATGATTTGGATGATGGAGTTGATGGCTTTGTTGCAAAAGTTGCAGACAATATGAAGATAGATGGAGGGGCAGGTAGTTTTGAGGAAGTAAAGAGGCTACAGAAGAACTTAGGTTAGCAGAAGGGGCAAAGAAATGGCAGATGGAATACATGTTGGGAAATGTATGGTCGTGCACTTGGTAGAAGAAATGAAAGGGTTGACTTTTTTTATATGGAGAGAAAATTCAAAAATCTAAAGTGCAAAGGGACTTGGGAGTCCTTATGCAGGATTCCCTGAAGGTTGAGTCTGTGGTGAGGAAGGCAAATGTAATGTTAGCATTCACTCTGAGAGGACTAGGATATAAAAGAAAGGATGCGATGTTGAGGCTTTATAAGCACTGGTGAGGCCTTACTTGGAGAAATGTGAACAGTTTTAGGCCCCTTATCTAAGAAAGTATGTGCTGACACTGCACAGGGTTCAAAGGAAAATGATTCTGGGATTGAAAGGCTTGTCATATGCAGAGTGTTTGATGGCTCTGAGCCTGTATAATTCAGAAGAATGAGGGGTGATCTCATTGAAACCTATTGAAAGGTGAAAGGCCTCAATACAGTGGATGTGGAGAGAATGTTTCCTATGATGGGACAGTCTAAGACCAGTGGACACAGCCTCAGAATAGAGGGGCGTCCTTTTAGAACGGAAATGAAGAGGGGTTTCTTTAGCCAGAGAATGGTGAATTAGTGGAATTCATTGCCAAAGGCGGCTAAGGAGGCCAAGTCTTCATGTATACCTAAGGTAGAGGTTGACAGATTCTTATTAGTCAGGGTATGAAGGGAAATGGGGAGAAGGCAAGAGGCTGGAGCTGAGAGTGAAAATGGCAGAGCAGACTCGATGAGCCAAATGGCATAACTCTGTTCCTCTATCTTATGGTCGAATACTAACTTCATCATGGTAATAAAACAAAACTAGCTAGTAACTGTGCAAGTTCAAAAAACATACAAGATCCATTTAAAGAGAAACTGAGCCCAAGAAAAATTTCAGTTCAATCGCAAGCTTACTGTGTATGAGAGTCAGTTACTGTAGATCAGAAATCAAATGATTAGCTGCTCATCCCCTCCCCCAACTCTGCCGCCTGCCTGAAACCAGCCAGGGCTTTGCATCTCCACACAGCCCATTTCTCAAAACTGCTGAGCCATCAGTGGATATTAAAAAAGCACAGCTTAAAGGAATTCCTCTGGCACAGGATTGAAAGTGGGACAAGGATGAATTCTGACACTGGGGCTTTGACCCAAAATTTCAACACTGTTCTTTTCACAGATGCTGTCTGACTTACTGAGTACTTCTAGCATTTTGTGTTTTTACTTCAGATTTCCAGTATCTACAGTATATATATTTTTTAATTTTCATTTTCAGTCTATTATAAAAGTTCTATTTTCATTATCATTCCACAATGGGAGCTGAAGCCAGTTATATTATTTGGCAGATTAGTAGAACCTAACATAAATGATAATTTCCTCTTTACTAACCTCCATTTAAGTCACCTGCCTCTTTTCAAATCCCACTTTAAAGGGGTTGCGACAACATCCTCCAACAATATTTCAGTAAGACTCTTTCTCAATCACCCAGACCCAGCCTTTTACTGCAAATAATTCCTCTTTATTTCTTACCTTGTTTGCTCCTTCCGCTGGCCAATCAGTTGAATAAGTTCCTTGTCAAAGTATTCTTCTTCTTTACCATCATCCTTGCGGTTCTCTTCACCCTCCTGGGTCTCCACATTCTCTTTATGATGCTGGCTGGAGATGTGCTTGGCATAAGCCGACAGACCCACCACAGTCACTCTGCAAACTCGGCATTCATGCTTGCAGTCCCTATTGAAACAGGGAAATGGTGGAGTTTGTACTGTGCTGACAGGCATTTTAGAGGGGGCTCATGTTCAGCAGGGAAAGGGAGAGGGAAGTGCAGGTGTTCAGGGGGTGGTTACACCATCCCCGGTTCCTTTAACTTAACATTTATTGGCGATGGCTGTGGCAGCCCATGTTTCTGCCACCTTCCCCTGCCTTGAGGTCAGTGCACTCACTCAACTGTGAACAGAGAAGTGAAAGCCACCTCAGACCCAAACACATGCTTCAGAGGCAATCACAACGGATAATGTTAAGTCAGGTGGTGTGTGGCAGCCCTGGCAACAACTTCCTTATTTAATCACATCTCCTGCTAATTCTGACAACAGGGAGTTGCCACCAATTGCAGGCCTGTAACAGCCAGCCCAGTTTAGCAGAGCTGATCGGAATCTCAAAAGGGTGGATCTTATGACAGCTGTCAGGATGTGCTCCATGAAACACTGCTTTATTTGGAGACACGACAGCTTTCATTTTCTCTTGCTGATCTTATACACTATAACATCAGTTGTTGCAGAGTTAACTTAACATCTGTTGCATCCCATGTGTTTCCCTCCATAAAGAGCTCACTTGTGCTGCCTTAAGTGGTTTACAGGGATACCATTCATGGGAATTCTACATGGAAAATAGCTGACAGCTCAGATTATATTGGCAAATCCAAATATTCCTCTTTCAACAAGAATAAGTTATATTTGATGAATCTACTGGAGTGCTTTGAGATGTAACTAACAGAATAGATGAGTGGGAACATGTTGCTTTTGGAGTTATCAAAAATCTGGCAGGCCCCACTAAATTCTGCAGTGGGCACAAGCCATTGCTCTTCACGCTGGCTGACTGGTTCAGAGGTCCCAACTGAACCAAGAATCTGGATGAGAGGTTAGAGCTTAAAATATCCAAGTTGTTTAAAAAACACAAAACAAACACAGGAATTTGATAAACACGAGATATTCTGCAGATGCTGTAAATGAATAAACAGAATTTCTCTCAATAAAAATAAATAATAGAACCTCCATGTCCATTTTCTAAAACCCAACCAATTGCTTTCGATACCCCTGCTATAGGAAAAAAGGTCTCTTACCACCTACACTATCTATGCCTCTCATAATCTTGTATCCCTCAGTCAGATTTCACCCTCAATTGCACCTACTCAAAGGAAAACATACCCAAATTGCCCAGTGTCCCCCTGTAACTGAAAGACTCCATCCCAAGTCAAATCCTGAGGAATCTCCTCTGCACTCTCTGCAGTACAATCACATCCTTCTGATAGTGTGGTGACCAGAACTGTACACAGTGTTCCAACAGCAGCCAAACCAATAGTTTACAACTCCACACTCCTATAATTTTATCTGCCCTATCCCCAGTTCACCAATAAGTTGCCACCTTCAGGAATACCTGGATTTGCACACCGTGATCCCTCTGTTCCTCAATAATCTGCAGAACCCCATCTCTATTACTACTCTCAATATGCATCACCTTGCACCTACCAGTAAAACCATTCCTTTTGCCATTTCTTACACATTTTCCTAAACGAGCAGTTTCACCTCTTCAGCATCTAACCTGTAGCACCCGAGCTCCCAACACACTAGACCACTAAGATGAGGAATGACTGCTGTTCTATTCTGCCTGCATACAGGCAGAGCTTTCCCCAATCAGAACCCTGGATGAATCATGAGATCCACAATCTGCGGAGGGCCACTTTGAAGGCATTCAAGTCTAGTGACCAAGAAAGTTACAAGAGGTAATTTTCCTGAAATACATCTCACGACTGAAGTGGAAATTCCAGTCTAAACTTGAATCAACAAAGGGTGCTCGACAGTTCTGGCAGTGCTTGGATACTAAACCCTCTTATGAAGTAAAATCAAGAAACATAGGCAACAACAGGGCTTCGCTTTCAGATGAGCTCTATGACTTCTATGCTCACTTGGACTATCAAAACTTGAAGGGACCAGCACAAACTCCCACAGCCCCTAATGATCCTGTGGTAAACTCACAAAAAGCATCCGGCCCAAACATGGTACTAAAGCCCTGTGCTGAACAACTGGCTAGAGTGGTCACTAAGATCTTTAACTGCTCGCTTCGGCAGTCTGAGGTATCTATTTGCTTCAGGCAGGCTTCACATACACCAGTGTCTAAGAAAAAAGTGGTAACCTGCCTCCATGATCATCATCACGTAGCACTTGCATAGACAGTGAATTATTCTGAGAAGCTGCTGATGAAACACATCAACCCATGCATGAGAAGTGACTTGGATCTGCTCCAATTTGGCTTCTTGTGCAACAAGTTCACAACAGATTCCACCTCACTCCCTGGTGGCTCTTCCCTCAACCCTGGAACTTCTGGACAGCGAAGATACATAAATCAGGATGCTCTTTATCGACTACAACTCAGCATTCAATACCATCATTCCCTCAAAATCAATAAGCCACAAGATCCTGGTCTCGGTACCTCCCCGTGCAACTGGATCCTCTAGTTCCTCACTTGCATACCTCAGACATTTCGAATTAGCAACATCTCCATAATCTCCACCAGCACAGGAACACCACAGGGATGTGTGCTTAGCCCCCTGCTCTACTCACCTTACATTTATGACTGTGTGGCTAAGCCATGTAGCAATGCCATGTTCAAGTTCAAGTTTGATGATGACACCACTGTAGTTGGCCAAATCAAAGCATATAGACAGGTGACTGAAAATCTGGCTGAGAGTTGCCACAACTACTTACTCAATGTTAGCAAGGCCAAGAAGCTGGTTTTTGATTTCAGGAGGAGGAAACCAGAGGTCCACGAACCAGTACTCATTGGAGGATCAGAGGAGGAGAGTTAGCATTCAACTCTGAATTAATCACTATAATCATTTCAAAGAACTTCTCCTGGGCTCAGCACACAAGTGCAATTACGAAGTGCTTCTACTTCCTTAGCAGTTTGCTGAGATTCAGCATGACATGTAAAACTTTGACAAACTTCTATGGATCTGTGGTGGAAAATATATCATATAACCATTTAACAATTACAGCACAGAAACAGGCCATCTCGGCCCTTCAAGTCCGTGCCGAACGCTTACTCTCACCTAGTCCCACTGTCCCGCACTCAGCCCATAACCCTCCATTCCTTTCCTGTCCATAAAACTATCCAATTTTACTTTGAATGACAATACCAAACCTGCCTCTACCACTTCTACTGGAAGCTCGTTCCACACAGCTACCACTCTCTGACTAAAGAAGTTTCCCCTCATGTTACCCTTAAACTTTTGCCCCCTAACTCTCAAATCATGTCCTCTTCTTTGAATCTCCCCTACTCTCAACTCTATCTAACCCCTCATTATTTTAAATATCTCTATCAAGTCCCCCCTCAACCTTCTACGCTCCAAAGAATAAAGACCTAACTTGTTCAGTCTTTCCCTGTAACTTAGGTGCTGAAACCCAGGTAACATTCTAGTAAATCTTCTCTGTACTCTATTTTGTTGATATCTTTCCTATAATTCAGTGACCAGAACTGTACACAATACTCCAAATTCTGCCTTACCAATGCCTTGTACAATTTTGACATTACATCCCAACTCCTAAACTCAATGCTCTGATTTATAAAGGCCAACATACCAAAAGCTTTCTTCACCACCCTATCCACATGAGATTCCACCTTCAGGGAACTATGCACCATTATTCCCAGATCACTCTCTTCTACTGCATTCTTCAATGCCCTACCATTTACCATGTATGCCCTATTTGGATTATTCCTACCAAAATGTAGCACCTCACACTTACCAACATTAAACTCCATCTGCCAACGTTCAGCCCACTCTTCTAACTGGATTAAATCTCTCTGCAAACTTTGAAAACCTACTTCGTTATCCACAACGCCACCTACCTGAGTATCATTTGCATACTTACTAATCCAATTTACCACCCCATCATCTAGATCATTAATGTATATGACAAACAACATTGGACCCAATACAGATCCCTGAGGCACACCACTAGTCACCGGCCTCCAACCTGACAAACAGTTATCCACCACTACTCTCTGGCATCTCCCATCCAGCCACAGTTGAATCCATTTTACTACTTCAATATTAGTACCTAATGATTGAACCCTCCTAACTAACCTTCCGTGCGGAACCTTGTCAAAGGCATGAAGTCCATATAGACAACATCCACTGCTTTACCCTCGTCAACTTTCCTTGTAAACTTTTCAAAAAATTCAATAAGATTTGTCAAACATGACCTTCCATGCACAAATCCAAGCTGACTGTTCCTAATCAGACCCTGTCTATCCAGGTTATATACCATCTCTAAGAATACTTTCCATTAATTTACTCACCAGTGACATCAAACTGACAGGCCTAAAATTGCTAGGTTTATTCTCGGAACCCTTTATAAACAATGGAACCACATGAGCAATATGCCAATCCTCCGGCACCATCCCCGTTTCTAATGATATTTGAAATATTTCTGTCAGAGCCCCTGCTATTTCTACAGTAACCTCCCTCAAGGTCCTAAGGAATATCCTGTCAGGACCTGGAGATTTATCCACTTTTATATTCCTCAAAAGCACCAGTACTTCCTCCTCTTTAATCATCATAGTTTCCATAACTTCCCTACTTGTTACCCTTACCTTACAATTCAATAGCCTTCTCCTTAGTGAATACCGAAGAAAAGAAATAGTTCAAAATCTCCCCCATCTCTTCCGGCTCCACATATAGTTGTCCACTCTGATTCTCTAAGGGACTAATTTTATCCCTCACTATCCTTTCATTATTAATATAACTGTAAAAACCCTTTGGATTTATTTTCACCTTACTTGCCAAAGCAACCTTGCAAAGGAATCTTCTTTTAGCTTTTCTAATTTCTTTCTTAAGATTCTTCTTACATTCTTTATATTCCTCGAGCACCTCATTTACTCCATGCTGCCTATATTTATTGTAGATTTCTCTCTCTTTTTCCTAACCAAGTTTCCAATATCCCTTGAAAACCATGGCTCTCTCAAACTTTTAACTTTTCTTTTCAACCTAACAGGAACATAAAGATTCTGTACCCTCAAAATTTCACCTTTAAATGACCGCCATTTCTCTATTACATCCTTCCCATAAAACAAATCGTCCCAATCCACTCCTTCTAAATCCCTTTCGCATCTCCTCAAAGTTAGCCTTTCTCCAATCAAAAATCTCAACCCTGGGTCCAGTCCTATCCTTCTCCATAACTATATTGAAGCTATATCAGGCTGCATCATCCTGATATGGAAACACCAATATCCTTGAATCGAAAATCCTACAGAAGTAGTGGATACAACCCAGTCCATCACGGGTAGAGCACTCCCCACCACTGAGCATGTCTACATGGAGTGCTAACACAGGAAAGCTGCATCTGTTATCAGGAACCACCCAACACCCCCCCCCCATCCCCGATCCTGCTCTCTTCTGCTGCTGCTACCACGAAGGTGGCACAGGAGCCTCGGGACTCACGCCACCAAGTTCAGGAACAATTATTACCCCTCAACATCAGGCTCCTGAACCAGAGGGCAAAACCTCACTCAATTTCACTTGCCCACCACTGAAATGTTCCCACAACCCGTGGATTCACTTTCAAGGACTCTTCAATTCATGCTCTCTATATTTACAGACTGGCCTAATCTCAAAAAATAATGAGCCCGCCTACAGAGAAGAAGTCATCACCCTGACGTCAAGAAAACAACCTCTCCCTCAATGTCGCAAAAACAAAGGAGCTGTTTGTGGACTACAGGAGGAATAGAGACAGGGTAACCCCTATAGACATCAATGGATCTGGGGTTGGGAGGATGAACAGCTTTAAGTTCCTCGGCATACACATCACCAGGTCACATGGTCTGTACATACTGGCAGTGTGGTGAAAAAGGCACAGCAGTGCTTCTTTCACCTCAGACGGTTGAAGAATTATGGTATGGGCCCCCAAATTCTAAGAACTTTCTATAGGGGCACAAATTGAGAGCACCCTAACTGACTGCATCACTGCGTGGTATGGGAATTGTACTTCCCTCAATTGCAGGACACTGCAGAGTGTGGCACAGACAGCCAGCACATCTGTAGATGTGAACTTCCCATTATTCAGGACATTTACAAAGACAGGTGTGCAGCAGCATAAAAGCCAGGACCAACAGGCTCCAAGACAGCTTCCTCCACCAGCCATCAGACTGATTATTTCATGCTGTTACAATTATATTTGTTGACTGTCCTGTTGTACGTATTATTTATCATAAATTACTATAAATTGCACCTTGCACATTTAGGCGGAGACATAACACAAACATTTTTACTCCTCATGTTTATGAAGGATGTAAGAAATAAAGTCAATTCAATTATTGCTTATTTATTTATTATTATTTATTTCTTTTTGTATTTGCACAGTTTGATGCCTTCAGCACACGAGTTGAATGTCCAAGCTGCTGCGGTCTTTTACTGATTCTATTGTGATCATTATTCTATTATGGATTCATTGAAAATGCCCGCAAGAAAATTAATCTCCAGATTGGATATGGTGATATACATGCACTTAGATAATAAACGTACTTCTTGAACTTTTAGCCTAAATGCTATCCTCTTCACTAACAGCACAATATTTAAGTCATCAAACAATTAATAACTATATCCCCTATACAAACACGCAAACCCTTAATTTGCTGAATGTGTATCACAGACAATAAGGGCCCCAGCACCTATCTCAGAGATACACAACTGATCAGGGGCATCTAATCACAAAAGCAACTCTCCACCATTGCTCAGACACCATAATCCAAATCAATTTTGGATCCAATTTGCCAACTTTCTCTGGGATCTTAAGGGTTCTTCCCACATTCATCCAAGGAATGTGGGCTTTGCAGGCTAATTGCTCATTGAATAACAGGTAGTATGAAGCTATTACAGCTGAGGGCGTTGGAGTTCAGAGTTCAATTCTGTTGTCCTCTGCAAGCAAGTTTGTATGATCCTTCCTATGTACATGTGGGTTTCCTCCAAGTGCTCCAGTTTCCTCCTGCAGTCCAAAGACGTACCAATAAGTAGGTCATTGCAAAATGCTGGGTGGTGTGCCTCAAAAGGCCAAAAGGGCCTGTTCTGCACCATTTCTTAAATATTTAAAAAATACTAATTGCTCTTGAGAAGGCTGCCATCTTGCACCACTGCAGGCTTTGAAGTGTGGGTATACTCACAACGCTGTTAAAGAGGGAGTTTCACAATTGACTCAGTGATGGTGAAGGAACCTTTGGAACTTGTGTCCCAATTGGGAACAAGTCAAGGGTAGCAAACAGTTAGCTGAAGGAACTGAGCGGATCAGCAGAATCTGTGATGTTGGGTGGAGGAACTGTTCACAAAATCCTGTATCAGGACAAATTTATAGGGACTTCATCTTTACTCAAGTCCAAGTAGGATCATAATCAGGATGGTAAAATAGGCCAAAGTTAGATGTCACCCAGTTACAAAAGATACCTCAGGAAGCAGCCAAATGAGGTTTTCCAGACAGTTCTCAAAGGATGGATCAGAGCAATCAAAAACAACACAGACAAACTGCAGGAGGAACTCAGTAGGCCAGGCAGCATCTATGGAAAAGAGTAAACAGTTGGCATTTTGGGCCAAGACCCTTCATCAGAAAAGGGAAAAAAGACTAGAAGTTAGAGCAGGAATGTGGGTGGGGGAGGAGAGGAGGAAGTGCAGGGTGGTAGATGACAGGTGAAGGGGAAGAGGGGAAGGGGTGATGTAAAGAGCTGGGAAACAATCAGATGAAAGAGATAAAGGGTTGGAAAAGGGGGGATCTGATAGGAGAGGATACATGGAAGAAAGGGAAGAGGAAGACCACCAGCAGGGAGGTGATGGGCAAGTATGAAGATAAGGTGAGAGAGGGAATGGGAATAGGCATGGGGTGGGGGGGGGGCAATTACCGGAAGGTTGAGAAATCAAAACTGATGTTCATGCCGTCAGGTTGGAGGCTGCCAGACGGAATATAAGGTGTTCCTCCTCCAACCCGAGTGTGGCCTCATTGTGACAGTAGAGGAGGCCACAGTTTGACATATGGGAATGGGAAGTAGAATTGAAGCTGGTGGCCACTGGGAGACCCCGCTTATACTGGTAGAATCTGCTCAGCAAAGTGGTCTTTTAATCTCCGTAGGGTCTCACTGAAATACAGAAGGTTATACTGTGAGTACCAGATACAGTAGATAACCCCAGACTCACAGGTGAAGTGTCACCTCAGCTGAAAGGACTGTTTGGGGCCCTGAACAGTAGTGAGGGAGGTGGTGTTGGGGCAGGTGTAGCACTTGTTCCACTTGCAAAGGCAAGTGCCAAGAGGGAGATCAGTGGGAAGGGACAAATATACAATGAAGTCGAGTAGAGAGAGCTCCATGCAGAAAGCAGAAAGTAGAAAAAGATGCGCTTGGTGGTGGGATCCTGTTGGAGGTGCCAGAAGCTATGGAGAATTATGTGCTGGACACAGAGGCTACTGGGGTGGTAGGTAAAGACAAGAGGAACCCTATCCCTGGTCGAGTAGCAGGAAAATGGGGTGAGGGCAGATGTATATGAAAAGGTGAAGGCAATGTTGATGTTGGAGGAAGGAAAGCCCCTTTTTTAGAGGACATCATGTTATTTCTGGAATGAAAAGCCTCATCTTAAGAGCAGATGTGGTGAAGATGGAATAATTGTGAGGAGGGGATGGTATTTTCAAAGGCAGATCGTGCCTTACAAGCCTGATTGAATGTAACTAAACACATTGATGAAGGCACAGCCGTAGATGTAGTGTATTTGGATTTCAGCAAGGCATTTGATAAGGTACCCCATGCAAGGCTTATTGAGAAAGTAAGGAGGCATGGGATCCAAGGGGACATTACTTTGTGGATCCAGAACTGGCTTGCCCATAAATGGCAAAAGTGGTTGCAGATGGGTCATATTCTGCATGGAGGTCGGTGACCAGTGGTGTGCCTCAGGAATCTGTTCTGGGACCCCTTCTCTTTGTGATTTTTATAAATGACCTGGATGAGGAAGTGGAGGGATCGGTTAGTAAATTTGCTGATGACACAAAGGTTGGGGGGGTGTTGTGGATAGTGTGGAGGGCTGTCAGACGTTACAGCAGGACATTGATAGGATGCAAAACTGGGCTGAAAACTGACAGATGAGTGTGAGGTGGCTCATTTTGGTAGGGCAAATATGATGGCTGAATATAGCATTAACAGTAAGACTCTTGGCAGTGTGGCGGATCAGAGGGATCTCGGGGTCCGAGTCCGTAGGACACTCAAAGCTACTAAGCAGGTTGACTCTGTGGTTAAGAAGGTATACCGTACATTGGCCTTCATCAACCATGGGATTGAGTTTAAGAGCCAAGAGGTAATGTTGGAGCTACATAGGACACCCCTTGGAGTACTGTGCTCAATTCTGGTCGCCTCACTACAGGAAGGATGTGGAAACCGTAGAGGGGTGCAAAGGAAATTTACAAGGATTTTGTCTGGATTGGGGAACATGTCTTATGAGGATAGGTTGAGTGAATGGAGGATGAGAGGTGACCTGATAGAGGTATATAAGATGATGAGAGGCATTGATCGTGTGGATAGTCAGAGGCTTTTTCCCAGGGCTGAAATGGCTAACACGAGTGGGCATAGTTTTAAGGTGTTTGGAAGTAGGTACAGAGGAAATATCAGGGGTAAGTGTTTTATTTTGTTTGTTTTTTTTTTAAACACAGGAAGTGGTGAGTGCGTAGAATGGGCAGTGGTGGTGGAGGCGAAAATGATATGGTCTTTTAAGAGACTCCTGGATAGGTACATGGAGCTCAGAAAAATAGAGGGCTATGGGTAAGCCTAGATAGCTCCAGGGTAAGGACATGTTCAACATAGTTATATGGGCCAAAGGGCCTGTATTGTGCCCTTTTCTATGTTTTACAAGTGACAGGGTGGAAAGAGGTATAGTCCAGGTAGCTGTGAGAATACAACCTGTCTCCAGAGACAGAGACAGGGGGATCGAGAAAGGAGAGGCAGGTGTCAAAAATGGACTAGGTAAATTTGAGGGCAGGGTGGAAGGGCAAAGTAGATGAAGTGGCCGAGCTCATCATGGATACAGAAAGCAGCACCAATACAGTCGTTGATGTAGTGTAGGTAAAGTTGGGGAGCGATACCAATGTAGGCTTGGAACACAGACTGTTCCATGTAGTAAACAAAAAGGCACGCAATTGCCCATGGCTACACCTGAGGTTGGAGGAAGTGGGAGGAGTCAAAGGAGAGATTATTGTTTACTCTTTTCCATGCATGCTGCCTGGTCTACTGAGTTCCTCTAGCGTTTAGTGTGTGTTGCTTGGATTTCCAGCATCAGCAGATTTTCTTGAGGTAAACAAACAATCTAGTTATTTATGTTGATAAGCAGAGGCACAGAATACAACAGCAAAATGGTTGTAACAAAGCTTCATGGATCATGAGTTTGACCTCTGCTAAGACAATGGACCATTCTAGGCATCGGTAAGATGCCAAAAAGGGCCAGTGCTAACTACAAGGAAGCTGTCAGTAAGAGGAAAAATGGAAATATAAAAATTATAACAAAAATATACTAATTGAAACTTTCAAATGAAAGGCTTCCATGGAGTAGACAAAAGAAAACTATCCCCACTGGTAAATGAGTGAATCAGCCAAGGACATGGATTTAAAATCAGTGTAAAGGGATATAGAATGGGGGTATAGAACCAGCACAGGCAGAGGGCCAAATGACTTCTTTCTATAAGTTTCCATCATTAATCTGTGCTTACAGACAGAAATCCTCTGCTCAAGACACTTAGTTTTCCCACACACAGTGTATTACAGAAGCAACAGTCTGCAACATTAAGTATTTACCTTCCTTTCAGATTCTCAAGTTCCCTGTGGTGCAGCATACTCCTCATGTGTTCACCCATCTCCTACAATGAACACACAAGGGCAATTGTTACTGTCAAGTCAAACTTGAGTTTCCAGAAAGTATTGGGACCTAGAGGCAAAAGAAAATAAAATTTAAAAGTAAGAGCAAGAATTTACTGATAGACTGGATGGAACCTATTGCCTGAGTGCTGCTTCTGCCCAGAACATTTGTGCAGACCCCGCAGTCAGCGGCAGTCCGGGAGCAGAGTTGGAATTTGTGGTAAGATGCCGAACTTTAAATAACCTGAGTCTGTTTCATGGAAAAGAGCACTGCTGTCACTGTGTTTGGGTTAACTCTGTTACGGGGATCATCGTGCACAGGCACTTCTCAGAAACGGCGTGAGGCTTAAGAACAGCTTGTGAACCTTCCAGAGTTTGCCCGGTTTGAAGCCGTAACAGTCCATTAGAGAAACTGAGGTACAGGTCCGAATTCGTCTACAAAGTCCGAGAGGCAACCAGTTTTTCCACCTTAACCTTATGTCTTATGACTGATTACTTATGACTATTTATGACTTATGACTACTGACTAATAGAACTAACAGAACTATCAAACTGCTGCACTTGTGAAAAATAAAAGGAAAAAAAGGAAAAGTTGTTTGGTCATTGAGTGGAATCCGGTTAAAAACCTTTGGGTAGGCACATTCAATCTCTTTCAAGTGGGGAGGCTGCACATGTTCAAAAAAGAACAAGAACTCTGACTTGACAGTGAAAAATTGGCTGACAGTGAAAAAACTGCTTGACAGTGGAAAAAAACTGTTTGACTGGGAAACCGGAGGACCAGGAAACAGAAATCTGGGAGCTTTGAGCTGGTACAGCAGGAGCAATAACCTGGAATCCTGAAGGAGGAAGAAAATCAAGTTAAGATTAAACAGCATCAAAGCATCATTAAAAAGTTGTACTTACCCTTTCACCTGTGAACAGCCTGCAGAAGGAATCAAACATGGCTGATCAAGCTATTGGGAAATTAGCTGAGCAACTCAAGCTAGAGCGAAGGATAGCAAAAAGATTATTTTCTCATCTGGCCAACAGTATTACCAGGACCTATGAAGACATGTCTGAAGAGGATCTCAGAGTCAGTTTCAATAAACTCACAATAGAAGCCGAGAAAGTCGTGGAAGCCAATGATGACGTGGAGGCCAGACTCATTGTGGAACGGGAGGCAGAGCTGAACACAGAGGAAGTAGCTGCGTTAACTGAACAGCAAAAAGCCAACCTGGCAAAGACGGCAAATGAGTGTGAGTTGAAACTAAAGGAGGTCAGAAGCCTAATCCAGAAGACTCTTTGGACCAACTTTGGAAATGTTGAATTGTTCACAGCACTACAAGCAGCAGAGGATGAATGTGAAAACGTCGCTGCTGTACAACCCGATGGCAACCAGGAAGCATATGACTTCAGGCTTAACGACCTGCAAGGACTGGTAAAGACAGCAAAGGAGGTGCCTGGTCGATGGAAACGATGGATCCCGCCAGGGGTTCAGAAGGACCTTCAGAGTCACCTAAAGGAACTTTAACTCCACTTCCCCAAGTTGGTTTCCAAGAAGGCCCACTTCATACAGGCAAGGATGCTGAAAGACTAACACTGACAGCATTGGGCTTTTCCTCCAATTTTCCCACGCCAGCCATCAGATTGAAACCGATGGCCCTTCCCAAGTTTACTGGCAGCAAACATGATTTTCACAGGTGGAGAAAGGACTGGGAAGCACTCCAGAGGCAGGGAGAGCCGACCGGTTCAAAAGAGGTGAAAAAGGTTCAACGACTGGACAGTCTTGATGACAAATCAGAAGAGACCTTCGCCTCACTACTTATAACACTGCAGATGACATCTTCCGTGTTCCAGAAAACTGCTATGGAAATCGAATGTGCATTGCTATTGAAACAGTGGAAGAGTTACAGAAAACGCCAGCTGACAGAAATCATCAGCCATGGAAAATAGTGGAATTGATTCAAAATGTGGAAAAGGCACTTCAAGACTTGAGTGACCTTGGAGACACAGGTGCTATCAAAAAATCCACTGGTGACTGGATCTAAAGTAAATTTCCAGAAACTCACAAAAAGGAATGGCTGGTCTAAGTCGCTGACAGGAAAAATGCTGTGGCACCAGATAATCGGTTTGACAGTCTCTTGGAATTCCTCAAAGAGCAACAGAGCATATATGAGCTCGAGCAACTGAGGGATGAAGAGCCAAGTAGAAGAGAAACCAGGGCAGAGCCAAGACATGCCAGAACCAAGTCTACCAAGTCAGGCAGGGTGTGTAATCTGCAGTGATGGAAAGCACAAAATGAAGCTCTACTTTTGCAAACATTTTGAGCGCTAAAGCTACCAGAGAAAAAGGCTGCAGTAAGAAAGCTGGGGGCATGCAAGAGGTGTCTCGAGGTTCATGATGACAGTTCATACTGCAAACCCGCTTATCTGTGTAAAAACCAAGACTGCAGGGATGAGCATACGCCCCAGCATCATTACTATCTGTGCCCCGATGCTGAAATAAAGAACAGCAGCGCAGGTCAGGAAAAGAGCAGATTCAGTCCAGAGGAAGATAAAGGCAGGAAGAAATATACAGTGGATCAAGAGGAGTTCTTCAGCAAGCTTTCACCAGAATTGGTCAAACAATGTCACGATGTATTTTCAAACACTGCATCCAAAGCCTTCAGCATTGTGAAAGATAAACCGGGCCTTCTGGTGGAAAGTGGATTGCAAGAGCTGCCAGTGATTATGATGCTTCTTGAGGTCACAGCTAATGCTGGACAAAAAAAAAATCGGGATGTTAATTGACTTGGCTTCAGACACCAACTATATGACCCACAAGGCTGCAAGCAGACCGAACCTCAGAAGTGAGGAAATCACTCTCGTCATCCATGGAGTTGGTGGGGGGGGGGGGGGGGGGGGGCGGGTGATGAAGGTTCAGGTGGAGACAAAACCGAACCTTCAAAAAATCAGAGTAAACACTCCCAAGGGCGCTCTCAAATCACACCAATTGGTTTGTTATGGACTAGACAGCATTGGCAAATGTCCACAAATATGTGACACCAAAGCAACTGCAGAAATTCGTCCCAGACATACCTCTTGATGAAATTGTGAGAGCCAGAGAAATAGATATACTCATACGCCATTGAGAAGGTCAGCTAGCGCCTCAGAGTATCAGAGCTGTTCGAGACCTCATGCTGTGGGACGAACTACTGGGGAAGACGGTCGGAGGAGCGCAACCTGATCTCTTCTCAAAGAGTTGTCTGTGTCGGCCCACATGTCCAAGACACATTTTGCAAGGTCAATGCAAAGCAGCTGCTGTAAAGTACGTGGAGCTTACCAGCAGAGTCCCAGAGCAACTTCCACCAAACAGACAGGATACCATCAAGCTCCAGGAGTCAGGTACTTCAACCACCAACCAGGACATCCTAGAGTGGTGGAAGTGGGATAGTATTGGCACAACATGTGAGGCAAAATAAGGGGGTTGCCACTGCGGAAATTGCCAGCCGGGCGGCAAAGGAATGACTCTTGCTGAAGAGTGAACTTGAAGTTGTATGAAGAGGCCTCACCTATGTCACAGGTGACTGCCAAATTGGCACACCAGATATCCTTGGTGAGAAGATCCAGCTTCCTTGCTAAACAATAAGAGAACAGTTGAGGCTATATTTCTTAGGACGGAAAAGCAACTAGCCAAAGAACCCGAATGGAAAGCTGCCTACACTGCTCAAGTGCATGATATGGTCGATTGAAGAGCTGCAATGAAATTGTCCAAAGACACATCATCAACTGGAACGGGCCAGTCTGGTACAGGAGTTACCTTATTGTTCCGAACCCGCACTCTGTCACGACCCCAGTGAGACTCGTGTGGAACAGCAGCCAAAAGTTCAGAAGCGTGAGCTTGAACCAAAGAAACATTCACACTGTCCTACAGATTCAGGGGTGGAGTGTACGCTGCTCTGGGTGACATAAAAAAGATGTACAATTCGGTTTGTTTGGAAGACCAAGAAGTGCACCTGCATAGATTCCTCTGACGAGACTCCGAGGACAAGGAGCTGGGGAAATATGCAATCACAAGAGTGAACATCAGAGATAAACTAGCAGGGTGCATTGCGTAGCTAGCAATGCTTGAAACTGCTAACCTCCCTCCTTTCACCCACCTCAAAGAGGAGCAGCAGGTGCTGCGACACAAAAGCTACATTGATTACATTCTCACATCCCACAACAACCTTAACCAGTTGAAATCCATCACAGCAAATGTGGAAGGCCAGAGGTTTTGAGCTCAAGCCTTGGGTCTTTTCTGGGCAAAGTGGGAGGAAAGAGTGTAATGACAAGCTGGAGAAGTCCAAGGCAGGAACCATGGTCTTGCCAAACCAAATGCACGATGATGACAACAAGGCACTTGGGACTAGGCTACATAGTAGAAGAGGTCATGTCATGGTTACAATCAATTTCTCGAAGACAAAGAAGAAAATGAGACTTGGCTAAGATCTTCTACAAGAGCAAATCAGAGACCAGACGCCAAAACCCCTGACATGAAGAGAACTGCTCAGCCAAGTATCAGGGCTGTATGACCCAGGTGGCCTGGTAACTCCTGCTAAGCAGAAGGGAGCTATTCTGGTACGAAGGGCGTTCCAAGAGGCAAAGGGTGAAAGGTGTCCAGTCAAAGACACATGGGACATAGCACTCTCAGATGGCCTCAGGGAGGATGCAATTAAGCTCTTCGAGGAGTATGTTCAACTTCGCAAGGTAAAGTTCACCAGGGCACTGACTCCCCGAAGCTTCACTGAGGAACTCTGGGCAATCACGTTCTCTGATGGAAGCCAGCACACCTATGGAGCAGTGATGTACCTAAGGTGGAACTTGGACCAGGGCTCAATTGTCGGGCTGGTGGAGTCTAAAGCCAAATTAACTCCCTTGGATCACAAAAGTGATGTTGTCAAAGCAGAGATGTGTGGAGCAGTGTTTGCCTCACGCCTGAAAAAGTACTTTGAACAGCTTAGCCAAATCCAAGTTGGGAGGTGGTACCATTTCATTGATAGCCAAACAGTCCTTGGTGTAATACAGTGTGAAAGCTATGGCTATCAAACATTCTTTGCAAATAGGATAGGAGAGATTCAAAACAGCACAAGGATCCAGAACTGGCAGTGGATTCCTGGTCCGCAAAATGTTGCTGATGTAATCACCAGAGGAGCCAGCCCTTAAGACCTGGATGAAGACTCAGAGTGGCAAAATGGCCAAAGTTTTTGAGTTTGCCAGTGAATGAGTGGCCGATGAAATCAGCCAAAGAACCAGGGAAGGCATCAACAAGCTGCAAAATAAGGCACTTATTGCTGCTTTGACAAGGGCCAAGGCAAAGAAACAAGAACCAGCACAAAAACAGTACCAGGTCAAAACAGAACAACAGAGACTGCCTGCAGCATCAGCCATCCGAAGTCTTGTGGACATCAAGCAGTTCAGTGTTCTAATTCAACTAGTCAAAACAGTTGCACGGGTCTGGAGAGCAGCAAAAAAGTTCATTGGACAAAATCAAGCCCTGGACAGTCCAAAGTAGGAGGCAGTTTCTTTGGCAGGACTCATCTCAGTAAGGGAACGAGAAGATGCTCTAAGAGACATTTTTCTAGCAGCACAAGAGGGACGTCAATGTCAGGATCTTCCCAAGCTACAGTGTTCCAGTGACAAAAGCTCTGAAAGTAACAACAAGGCATCCAATCTCTGACGGGAAAAACGACAGGTTCCAAACCGCCATCCTTCACAGGGACGTCAGGCGGTTGGTTGTCTTACTACCTACTGAGGAACAGATGGAAAGTCAAGTCAACAATATATCATAAAAACACCGAACTGGGACCTCCAAGTTTGCCTTTGAAGCTGGCGATCTCCCCAGTGTTTCCATGGGAAGATCAAGTGGGAGGTGTCAAGTCAAACTTGAGTTTCTAGCAAGTATTGGAATCTAGAGGCAAAAGAAAATAAAATTTAAAAATAAGAGCAAGAATTTACTGATAGACCCGGTGGAACCTACTGCCCGAGTGCTGCTTCTGCCCGGAATATTTGGGCGGACCCCGCAGCGTCACAGCAGCAGTAAGATGCCAAACTTTAAATACCTTGAGACTGTTTCATGGAAAAGAGCACTGCCGTCACCGCGTTTGGGTTAACTCCATTATGGGCATCATCGCGTGCAGGCACTTCTCAGAAACGGCGCGAGGCTTAAGAAGAGCTCGCGAACCTTCAAGAGAGTTCACCCGGTTTGCTTCTTTCTAATTATGGACAGAATCGCTTTTGAAAGAAGAGATGTTTATGGACATGATAGGAACAAAAATCTGACTCCAAATGATTTTGACATTGACTCCTGGTCAATGATGAGTTAACACCTCAACCGGGAATCACTACATTTAGCTCAACTACAGTAAGTAAAAAAAAAAATCCAGTAACCATCTCTGGAATAATGTAGTTCTGATCACCCATGAAATACAGAAACTCTCCAGAAACTCCCATAAAAGCACTGGGAAACTCCCACAGAACTGGGAAAGCACCTTGAAAGACCACAGCTGCTGAAGGATACAGTTCACCACTTCGTTTTCAAGGCCAGTTAGCAATAAACACTAGCCTTTCCAGCAACATTCAGACCTCGGAAATGAGCCAGGTTATTATTCAGCTGGCACACAAATTCTATACTGAGAGATAAAGAATGGAAACTCACCAATACTAGGTCCAGCAATTCTACACTCAGAGATAAAGAACAGACCCTCACCAATGCTAGGTCTAGCAATTTGGGAAAGGATTGACAGCAGAAACCACAAGATTGGAGTTCTCAGGCTCAGGGAATAATCCGCCTTCCTGATACCATCTGATCAAACAGGTTACACTTTCAGGTGTCATAATTTCAAACTGCTGAAGTGCGTGTTAGAAAGTTCACAATCTGCTTTAAGACAATCCAATTGAAAGGAGTGGTTTCTGGCTGAAGGCTGAGGATTTCCAAATTTAAAGCTTGATACCACATCAGAAGGTGACTGAAACCATCTAAACACAACCCTATCTTAATAATTGTTAGTGTTTCCTGAGGTATGGTAAGGATTAGGGCCAGTATCTAGGATCAGGGCCTTAGATGGATTAGTGTGAGAGAAAGATTTTATTTCAATTTTAGGGTGTTTGTTGTTTAGTAATTTAGGCTAGATCCTTGTTGCAATTATTCTGATGTCATTTGTCTCCTACACTTCACTGCATAATAATCCCCTAACATAGCTTGAGAGGCCCAAGTACCTCTATTTTCTTCACATAACACACAAACGACAGCTTTGTGGCCATTATGTAAATCACCTCCAATGCCTAAATATGTTGGGAGTCTAACTAGTCCATGATGTGGTTTGATGACATCATCTAACTTGAACCTAGTGCTTCAGCTTTGTAGTAAAGCACTCCAGCGTTGGTAATGCATATTGAGTTGTGTCATCTCCTTATTTATTGAAAACACATCACATTTTTTCCTTTAGTATGCTATCCTTCATATTTGATGAGCATTAAACTCCATTTGCCACTGTCCCATTCACTTGGGTACTCAGAGACTTCTGCGCTGCACCTTCATTCCATGCATCTCCAAGTCATGCACATTTCACAAATGTGAAAATACAAACTTGCATCACTAAACTGTACAAAAGTCAGAATTACTTTTCACACTTGCAAGCGTATCCCTCCCACCACAAAAAGACACCCAATTTGGCTGGACTTCTTTCTCAATCACTGTGAATAATTAAATTAGGGCTCTGGGGATGGGGAGTACTGCAGAACAGAGGGACCTAGGATCAAGTACAGGGTTCCCTAAAAGTGACATCACAAATAGACAGGACAGTGAAGAAAGCTTTTGGTACCATACCCTTCATCAGAAAAGACAGGGTATGTTATGCTGCAGTTGCACAAGATGTTGGTTAGGCCACTCTTGGAATATTGCATTCAGTTTTGCTCATCCTACTATTAAGTAAACATGCAATTAAGCTGGAAGATTTGCAAGAATGTTGCTGTGAACATCCTGGAACCTTACTAGAGCAGAGGAAATGCCTTATATATGTGCATAAATCATGAGGGTCATAAATAGGGTGAATGTGCACAGTCTTGTCCCACGTGCAGGAATCAAGAACTCTTGGAAATCGGTTTAAGGTGAGAAGGGAGATAAATAGAAACCTGAAGGGCAACGTTTTCATCCAGGGCATGGTCAGTACATGGAATGAGCTGCCAGAGAACGTGGTTGAGGCAGGTACATTAATATTTAAAAGTCTCTGAAGCAAGTACATGGATAGGAACAATTCAGGGATATGGGCTAAAAGCAGGCATATGGCATCAACTCAAATGGAAATCACAGACAGCATGGACCTGTTGGGCCTTAGGGCCTGCTTCTGTGACTTTTAATCACCAGATATAACTTTTTTATCCACAGAAAAAATGTCCCAGGGCTGGATGGAAACAATAATAGATCTTTAGAAAGAGAGTTGTGAAGAGACTGTTTGAAAATTACCCTTTTGGAACTGTAAATGATGTTACACAAAATACATTTTCTCTCTCTTCCCATGTTGGAGGACCGAACAGCTGTTCGTCAACACCTAGGAATAAAAAACAAACTGTGAAGTTGCAGGTTAAGAGCCTTGCAAGAACAATGTAACCTGCACCAATTCAATTCGTTTTTAAAAACAGGATCCGCCAAAATTTCCATTCATATGCCCTAATAAAGTTGCTATATATTAAATGATTTACAGAGAAAAACATAAAAAAAACCTCTAGAACACAGTAAGAGATCTGCAAATTAATAATCCTCTACAAATGCTGTTCTCACTTCCTTTTCCCTTGAGAAATAATACTTACTGGCATCCTCTGTCAATTCTCTGATCATTTTCAACATCCTCTCAAAACTGAGCATCAATTTCAAATCCAACAAAACTTTCTGGAGAAAATCAAATCCAGAATCAGGTTTGATATCACTGGCATACGTCATGAAATTTGTGGCTGTGCAGCAGCAGTACACTGTAATGCACAATATTTTTTTTAAATACTATAAACGGCAATTTAACAAATAAATTAGCATAAAAAGAGCAAAAATAAATGTGCATGGTTTCACTATCCATTTAGAAATATGATAGCAGACAGGAAGAGCTGGTCCTAAAATGTTGAGTGTGCCTTCAGTCTCCTGCACCTTCTCATTGGAGTTGAGAGCATGTTCTAGGTGATGGATACCAACTTTCTGACCATAAGACCATAAGACAAAAGAGCAGAAGTCCGCCATCGAGTCTGCTCTGCCATTTTATCATGAGCTGATCCATTCTCCCATTTAGTCCCACTGCCCTGCCTTCTCACCATAACCTTTGATGCCCTGGCTACTCAGATACCTATCAATCTCTGCCTTAAATACACCCAATGACTTGACCTCCACTGCCAACCGTGGCAACAAATTCCACAGATTTGGCACCCTCTGGCTAAAAAACATTTTTTCACATCTCTGTTCAGAATGGGCGCCCTTCAATCCTCAAGTCATGCCCTCCCATACTAGATCCCCCACCATGGGAAACAACTTTGCCACATCCACTCTGTCCATGCCTTTCAACATTCGAAATGTTTCTATGAGGTCCCCCCTCATTCTTCTAAACCCCAAGGAGTACAGTCCAAGAGTGGTCAAACGTTCCTCATATGTTAACCCTCTCATTCCCGGAATCATTCTCGTGAATCTTCTCGAACCCTCTCCAACATCACCACATCCTTTCTCAAATAAGGAGCCCAAAACTGCACACAGTACTCCAAGTGAGGTCTTACCAGTGCCTTATAGAGCCTCAACATCACATCCCTGCTTCTATACTCTATTCCTCTAGAAATGAACGCCAACATTGCATTTGCCTTCTTCACCACCAACTCAACCTGGAGATTAACCTTAAAGGTATCCTGCACAAGGACTCCCAAATCCCGTTGCATCTCAGAACTTTGAATTCTCCCCCCATTTTAATAATAGTCTGCCCATTTATTTCTTCCACCAAAGTGCATCACCATACACTTTCCAACATTGTATTTCATTTGCCAATTCTTTGCCCATTGTCCCAATCTATCCAAGTCTCTCTGCAGACTCTCTGTTTCCTCAGCAATACCAGCCCCTCCACCCATCTTTGTATCATCAGCAAACTTAGCCACAAAGCCATCTATTCCATAATCCAAATCATTGATATACGATGTAAAAAGAAGCAGTTTCCAACACGGACCCCTGTGGAACACCACTGGTAACTGGCAGCCAACCAGAATGGGATCCCTTTATTCCCACTCTCCTGTTTCCTGCTGATCAGCCAACGCTCTATCCACATATGTAACCTTCCCCTAATTCCATGGGCTCTTATCTTGTTTAGCAGACTCATGTGTGGCACCTTGTCAAAGGCCTTCTGAAAATCCAAATACCAACATCCACTGCATCTCCCTTGTCTAGCCTACTTGTAATTTCCTCAAAAAATCGCAATAGGCTTGTCAGGCAAGATTTTCCTTTAAGGAAACCATGCTGAGTTCTGCCTATCTTGTTATATGCCTCCAGGTACTCCGCAACCTCATCCTTGACAATCGACTCCAACAACTTCCCAAACACTGATGTCAAGCTAACAGGTCTATAATTTCCTTTTTGCTTCCTTGCCCCCTTCTTAAATAGCAGAGTGACATTTGCAATCTTCCAGTCCTCCAGAACCAGGCCAGAATCTATCAACATTTGAAAGATCATTGCTAATGCCTCAGTAATCTCCACAGCTTCTTCCTTCAGAACACGACGGTGCATGGCATCTGGCCCCGGAGATTTATCTACCCTCAGACTATTCAGCTTCCTGAGTAATTTCTCTGTCATAAATGTGACTGTGCACACTTCTCTTCCTTAGCACCCTAAGTGTCTGGTATACAGCTGATGTCTTCCTCAGTGAAGACTGATGCAAAATACTTGTTCAGTTCCTCCGCCATCTCCTTATCTCCCATTACAATTTCTCCAGCATCATTTTCTATCGGTCCTATATCTACTCTCACCTGTCTTTTACTCTTTATATACTTGAAAAAGCTTTTAGTATCCTCTTTGATATTATTTGCTGGCTTCCTTTCATTGTTCATCTTTTCCCACTTAATGATCTTCTTACTTTCCTTTTGTAAGCTTTTAAAAACTTCCCAATCCTCTGTCTTCCCACTAATTTTTGCTTCCTTGTATGCCCTCTCCTTTGCTTTTACTTTGGCTTTGACTTCTCTTGTCAGCCATGGTTGCATCCTTTTTCCATTCGAAAATTTCTTCTGTTTTGGAATATATCTGTCTTGCACCTTCCTCACTTCTCGCATAAACTCCAGCCACAGCTGCTCTGCCGTCCTTCCCGTTTGTGTCCCTTTTCAGTCAACTTTGGCCAGTTCCTCTTATGCCACTGTAATTTCATTTACTCCACTGAAATACTGACACATCGGATTTTGGCTTCTCTTTCTCAAATTTCACAGTGAACTCAATCATGTTATGATCACCGCCTCCTAAGGGTTCCTTCACCTCAATCTCTCTAATCATCTCTGGTTCATTACACAATACCCAATCCAGTACAGTCGATCACCTAGTGGGCTCAACAACAAGCTGTTCTAAAAAGCCATCTCATAGACATTCTGCAAATTCTCTCTCAAGATCCAGTGCCGACCTGATTTTCCCAATCCACTCGCATGTTAAAATCCCCCACAATTATCATAACATTTCCCTTCTGGCAAGCCTTTTCTATTTCCTGTTGTAATTTGTAGTCCACATCACTGTAGCTGTTTAGAGGCCTGTAGATAACTGCCATCAGGGTCCTTTTACCCCTGTGATTTCTTAGCTCAACCCATAAAGATTCTGCACCTTCCAATCCTATGTCACCTCTTTCCAATGATTTAATATCATTTCTTACCATGCCTTCCTGACATCTTTACTGCTATCTTAGATTTATTTCTGTTTCCACCCTCCTCCACTCTATCATTCCGGTTCCCATCCCCCGATAAATTAGTTTAAACCCTGTTGAACAGTTCTATTAAACCTTCCTGCCAGGATATTGGTCCCCTTCGGTTCAGGTGTAACCCATCCTTTTTGAACAGGTCATACTTCACCCAGAAGAGATCTCAATGATCCAAGAATCTGAAGACTGGCCCCCTGCACCAGTCTCTCAGCCATGCATTCATCTGCCTGACCCTACTATTCTTGCCCTCGCTAGCAAGTGGCACAGGTAGCAATCCTGAGATTACTACCCTGGAGGTCCTGCTTCTCAGCTTCCTTCCTAACTCCCGGAAATCTCTCTTTAGGACCTCCTCCCTTTTCCTATCTATGTCATTGGTATCAACATGTACCAAGACAGCTGGCTGCTCGCTCTCTCCCTTCAGAATATTCAGGACCCAATCCGAGACATCCTGTACCCTAGCACCTGGGATGCAACACACCATGCGGGTATCTCCTGTCTGTTCCCCTGACTATGGAATCCCCAATTCTGAGGCATTGCATTTTGAAGATGCTGGGGAGACTAGTGCCCACGATGGAGCTGACTGAGTTTATAACTTTCTGCAGTATTTTCCGATCCTGTGCAGTGACCCCTCCATACCAGAAGGTGAGGCAATCAGCTAATATGCTCTTCACCCTACACCTATAAAAATTTGCAAGTGGTGACATACCACATCTCCTCAAACTCCTAATGAGATATAGCCACTGCCATTTCCTTCTTTGTAACTTCATCGATATGTTGGGCCCAGGATAGATCTTCAAAGATGTTGACACCCAGGAACTTGAAACTGCTCAGCCTTTCCACTGCTGATCCCCCAATGAGGACCAGTGTGTGTTCCATCAATCTCTCCTTCAACTCCATAATCAATTCCTTGGTCTTACTGATGTTGAGAGTAAGGGTTGTTGTTGTGACACTAACCAGTTGATCTATCTCGCTCCTGTATCTCATCACCATCTGAAATTCTGCAAACAATAGTTGTGTTATCAGCTAATTCATAAATGACTTATGAAATGGCGTCAGTGAACAACAATTCCTTGGGTGACTTCTTCCAGACAGCCAATCTCTTCAATTATTTCACTTTCTCTACTTCTCCTGCTTGTTCTTTTTGCTTTGATAGTGTTACGGAAACTGTTGGAACCAGTGACGTGCAGTTTAGAATTTGATTGAATGATCTAGTGCTCTGCTGAGTCTGGAGAACTGCCTCATGGAGAAGACCAGAGACAGGGATCTAAAGAAAACACATTCTGACTTGTGGAAAAGACCAGAGACAGAGCACAGGGTCATGAATGACTCCATTTCAAAGCACCGAAGACTGAAGCAATGAGGTTAATACAGAGGCCCACGAGTTCAGTAGCCAGGTTTGTGGCATTCACATTTGGTCCCAGCCTGACCACTAATCTTCACAGGACTAAGTTCATGCAGCCATTCTCTTTGAAAGTTAAACAACACGTATAAACAAGCTGGAGGAACTCAGCAGGTTGGGCAGCATCCATTGAAACGAGCAGTCAACGTTTCAGGCCGAGACCCTTCATCCGTTGACTGCTCGTTTCAACAGATGCTGCCCAACCTGCTGAATTCCTCCAGCTTGTTTGCATGTGTTGATTTGACCACAGCATCTGCAGTGTAGTTGACAGAAGAATGTTTTTGATATTCTGAGATTTATGTGATTACTGGACTGTATTTTATATCAGTCTTCTTCAGTTTTCATTGTTTTCCGTTTTCTTGCTGATTGGCCGTGGAGAATATGTTGGGGATTTGGAGTCTGATATTTGTTGGTGTTTTTCTGTGTGAATGAATCTGTTATATTTTTGTGAGCGAGGGGTTGGGGGCTTGGGGTCTGATGTTGGTTATTTGCAGGTATTTTTCTGTGTGGCTGAATCTTTTATGTTTTGTGTGAGAGCGGTTGGGGTTTTAGAAACATAGAAAAAATATAGCACAATACAGGCCCTTTGGCCCACAATGCTGAGCTGAGCATGTACTTACTTTAGAAATTACCTATCTAAAATATCCCTCTATTTTTTTAAGCTCCATGTACCTATCCAGGAGTCTCTTAAAAGACCCTATCGTATACGCATCCACCACCATCGCCAGCAGTCCATTCCACTCACTCACCACTCTCTGCTTAAAAAACTTACCCCTGACATCTCCTCTGTGCATACTTTCAAGCACCTTAAAACTGTGCCCTCTCATGATAGCCATTTCAGCCCTGGGAAAAATCCACATGATCAATGCCTCTCATCATCTTAAGTAACTTTATCAGGTCACCTCTCATCATTTATCCAAGGAGAAAAGGTCAAGTTCACTCAACCTATTCTCATAAGGCATGCTCCCCAATCCAGATAACATCCTTGTAAATCTCCTCTGCACCCTTTCTATAGTCTCCACATTGTTCCTGTAGTGAGGTGACCAGAACTGAGCACAGAACTCCAAGTAGGGTCTGACTAGGGTCCTATATAGCTGTCACATTACCTCTTGGCTCTTAAGTTCAATCCCATGGTTGATGAAGGTTGATTGTATGCTTTCTTAACCACAAAGTCAATCTGCGCAGTAATTTTGAGTGTCCTATAAACTTGGACCCCAAGGTCCCTTTGATCCTTTGATAGTCTTACCATTAATACTATACTCTGCCATCATATTTGACCTACCAAAATGAACCACCTCTTACTTACCTGGGGTTGGTGTTTACCGGTGTTCTTCTCTGTGGGTGAGTCTGTTATGTTTTGTGAAAGAGGAGGGTTGGGGGTTTAGGGTCTGATGTTGGTGTTTTTCTCTATGGGTGGGTCAGTTAAGTTTTGTGTGAGTGGGGTTGGGGGTTTTCATGCTCATGTCAGTGTTGTACTATACACGCATACCTTGACAATAAAATGAACCTTTGAGTTGAGCCAAGACACACAGTCACGCGTGTAGAGAGAGTAGAACAGTGGGCTAAGCACACATTGTTGAGGTATGCCAGAGTTCATCACCAGTGAGGAGATGTTATTACTGATCCGCACAGACTGTGGTCTCCCAATAAGGAGTCAAGGTTCCACTTGAATAAGGAGGTACAGAAATCCAGGTTTCAGAGCTTATCGATTAGAACTGAGGGTACGATTATGTTGAATGCTGAGCTGTAATCAATAAACAGCAGCCTGACATAGGTATTGTTATTGTCTAGATGATCCAAGGCCGACTGGAGTATTAGTGAGATTGCATCTACTGTAGAGATGTTATGACAATAGGCAAATTGCAGCAGGTCCAAATCCTTGCTTAGGCAGTAGTTGATTCTGACCATGACCAATCTCTCAGAGCACTTCATCACAGTAAATGTGAGTGCAACTGGGCTACAGTCATTGAGGCTCACCCTGTTCTTCTTGGGCAGTGGTATGATTGTCACCCTTTTGAAGCAGGTGGGAACCTCCAACTGTAGCACTGAGAGATTGAAGATTGAAGGTGTCCTTGAACACTCCCATCAGTGTTGCATAGGTTTTCAGTAGCCTACCAGGTACATCATCAGGACCCGATGACTTGCAAGGGTTCACCCTCTTGAAAGATGTTCTGACATCAGCCTCCGAGACAGAGATCACAGGGTCACCGGATGCTGTAAGAATTCACACAGGTGTAGTTTTATTCTCCCTTTCAAAGCATGCATAAAAGGCGTTGATCTCATCTGGAAGTGAAGTATCACAGCCATTCATGGTATCAGCTTCACCTTGTAGAAAGTACACCTTGTGCAAACCCTGCCAGAGCTGACATGTATCTGATTCTATTTCTTACTTCCATCAGAATTGTGTTCTTTTTTTGCTCTTAAAATAGCCTTCCCTAGGTCATATAGTTAAGAATCATTGGTCTTGAATGCCATAGGTCTATCTCTCAGCAGTTTATATATCTCCTAGTTCACTCACAGTTTTCAGCTTGGGTATCCCAAAGGCACACACTCATCCACACAGGTCTCGATGAAGTCGGTGACAACTGTGATATATTCATCCAGATTCCAAGATACATCGCTGAATATTGCCCAGTCCATCTCAAAGCTGTTCCATAAACGCTTCTCTCCTCCCTTCACCATCCCTTCTTCATCATCAGTACTGGTGCAGCTGCTTTCAGCTCTGCCTTTCTGCCAGGAGTTGAAGTATAGCTAGATGATCAGGCTTCCTAAAGTGCAGGCATAGGACGGCACAATGGTCAAATGTTGGCTCCTCTGATTCTACTGTTGGCAGTTGTTTAGAGACTTCCTTAAGTTGGCCTGGTAGAATTCCCTTGCAATGATAGGGTCCCAACACTGAGACCAACTCAAGAAACTTGTTCTTGGGACTTTCCAAGAATCCAAATATAGGCCTTTAGCATGCTTACCTCTTCTTTTCAATTATTTATTTGGACTGCATATGAGTAGTCTACAAAGGTTTTATTTTCCTATAACTGCTATTAGTCAGTTATGAGGGTTAATGTATAAGGATTAAGGTAGCACAGTGGCATAGTAGTTAGCACAACACTTTACTGCGCAAGGGACCCGAATTCAATTTCTACCGCTGTCTGTAAGGAGTTTGTACATTCTCCCCATGACAGCTATGTGTTTTTCCCCCCATTGTACCGGTTGCTAGGTTAATTGGTTATTGTAAATTGTACTATGATTATTGAGGCTCAGTTGTTTAGTAGAGTCTGACTCTTCATCGAGTCCATAGGATTTTCATGGCAAGATATGGTAGATTGCCAGGCCTTTCTTCTGCTGCTGCCCAGTTTGGGACCCGGGTGGGTTTGAACACAGGACCATCTGCCTGGAAGTCCAGCGCTAATGCCACTGGCCCATGATGAAGCAAGGTTTAAATTAGGGGTTGCAGGATGGCACAGATCAAAGGGCTGGAAGGCCCTACTCCACATTGTATCTCAATCAATCAATCAATAAAAAAAAGATGCTAACAATTCCCGTCAATGCCAACCAGCAATACAATACCGGGTGACCTTGCTGATGACAGTATTTATATTGAAGTGGCACTATCACAAATCTATCAGTCTATGTAGATCCCTTCTGGGTACATTATATCCAGACTGTGCTACTGGCAATGCAGCTGATTTTTCATTTGGACTCATAGCATCCACAGCTATTTGTTTTTCAACTTCTGGTTAAGATGGTGCTACGAACACCTGCAGCAGCTTTTGGTAGTTAAAAAGCTAAGAAGTCTGACTAAAAACATCTCTAAAAATACCTTTGCTGGGGAAATTTGTGTTAAATTATCAATTCAAAAGGTGAAGGGGTGAGTGACGGCAAGGGAACTTAAGGGGATAAACCAAATTGTTGCAGATGGAATCCTGATGCCTGTACAACTGGCCTGGGTGTCACATTGGGCTGCTCCCAAGCACCAGGGAGAAGTCAGGGCCTGGAAAGAGGAGATTCAGTGCCCATACAACTGGCCTGGGTGCGAGGTTGGATAGATCCAGGCACCGAGGAGAAGTCAGGGACTGGACAGAGGACATTCGGTGCCCGTACAACAGGCCTGGGTGTGTGGTTGGACAGCTCTGAGCACCAAGAAGTCAGGGCCTGGACAGAGGAGATTCAGTGCCGTACAACTAGCCCGGATTTGAGGTTGGATAGCTCTGGGCTTCAAGGAGAACTTGGAGCCTGGACAGAGGAGATTCAGTACCCATACAACTGGCCTGGGTGTGAGGTTGGATCACTCTGGGCGCCAAGCTGATTTGAAGAGCTTGCAAGCAGCTTTGGGCTGGGTGGCAAAATCTGGGCCCAGAGCGAGTTGCTGGGCTGCATAAGCCAGGCCCAAAGCCTTTCTCTGCAGTAGCTAATATTGTTCCATTATTCAAGAAGGGAAAAAGATTTCCAGGATAATCCTGGCAACGATTGTTTGGTAAGTTTCACAACCATGATAGGAAAGGTTTGGAGAGAATTCTTTGGGAGTGGATTTATGAATATTTGGAAAGCCATGGCCTATATAAGGACAGTTAGCATTGCTTTGAGCTGGGAAGGTCATATCTTGCTAGCTGTAAAGAGGTGATAGATAAAGACAGACCCAGGAATGTTGTTTACATTTTACTAAGGTGTTTTGACAAGCTCCTTCATGGTAAGCTTATCCCAAAGTATAAAATTCATGAGATCCATGGTGATTTAGCTATTTCGATTCAGGATTGGGTCACCCATGGAACTCAGAAGGCATTGATAGATAGGACTTATTCTGACTGGAGATCTGTGACTTGCAGTGCTGTGCAAGGGGCTGTACTGCCACCTAAACTGCTTGTGACATACAAAATGACAAATGAAAACACGAATGGGTGGGTCAGTAAGTTCTTAGATAACACACAGATTAGTGGCCTTATGGTTAGTGTAGAATTTGCCAGATCAGTTGCAGATGTGGAAGATGAAACAATAGATTGAGTTTAATCCAGGCAAGCGTGAGGTGTTGCACTTCGGGTGAACAAACGTAAAGGAACAGTAACAGTCAATGATTAGACCCTTAATAGTGTTGGTGCACAGAAGCACCTTGCAGTCCAAGACAATAGCTCTATGAAAGTGGGAAAGAAAGATTCTATTAGCTGAAGCACTGAGTTTAAGAGCCAGGAAGTTATATTATAAACCTCTGGTTAGCCATTCCTGGAGTACTGCATTCAATTCTGGTTAGCTTTGGAGACAGTGAAAAACAGGCTGCCTGCAGTAGAGAACATGTGCTATCAGGAAGTTTGGAAAGACCTAGTATGTATTCTCTGGAGTGGCGGAGGCTTAAAATAAATTTATAAGATTATGAGAGGTACAGACCATATAACTATATAACTATTACAGCACAGAAACAGGCCATCTCGGCCCTTCTAGTCCATGCCGACGCTTACACTCACCTAGTCCCACTGGCCTGCACTCAGCCCATAACCCTCCATTCCTTTCCTGTCCATATACCTAACCAATTTTACTTTAAATACTGAACCTGCCTCTACCACTTCTACTGGAAGCTCATTCCACACAGCTACCACTCTCTGAGTAAAGAAATTCTCCCTCATGCTGCCCTTAAATTTTTGCCCCCCCCTCAAATCATGTCCTCTCATTTGAATCTCCCCTAATCTCAATGGAAAAAGCCTATCCACGTCAACTCGATCTATCCCCCTCATAATTTTAAATACCTCTATCAAGTCCCCCCTCAACCTTCTACACTCCAAACAATAAAGACCTAACTTGTTCAGTCTTTCCCTGTAATTTAGGTGCTGAAACGCAGGTAACATTCTAGTAAATCTTCTCTGTACTCTCTCTATTTTGTTGATCTTTCCTATAATTCGGTGACCAGAACTGTACACAATACTCCAAATTTGGCCTTACCAATGTCTTGTACAATTTTAACATTACATCCCAACTCCTATACTCAATGCTCTGATTTATAAAGGCCTGCATACCAAAAGCTTTCTTCACCACCCTATCCACATGAGATTCCACCTTCAGGGGACTATGCACCATTATTCCTAGATCACTCTCTTTTACTGTATTCTTCAATGCCCTACCATTTACCATGTATGTCCTATTTGGATTATTCCTACCAAAATGTAGCACCTCACACTTATCAGCATTAAACTCCACTGCCATCGTTCAGCTCACTCTTCTAACTGGACTAAATCTCTCGGCAAACTTTGAAAACCTACTTCATTATCTACAACACCACCTACCTTAGTATCATCTGCATACTTACTAATCCAATTTACCACCCCATCATCCAGATCATTAATGTATATAACAAACAACATTGGACCCAGTACAGATCCCTAAGGCACACTACTAGTCACCGGCCTCCAACCTGACAAACAATTATTCACCACTACTCCCTGGCATCTCCCATCCAGCCACTGTTGAATCCATTTTACTACTTCAATATTAATAACTAGCAATTGAACCTTCCTAACTAACCTTCCATGTGGAACCTTGTCAAAGGCCTTATGAAGTCCATATAGACAACATCCACTGTTTTACCCTTGTCAACTTTCCTCGTAACCTCTTCAAAAAATTCAGTAAGATTTGTCAAACATGACCTTCCACGCATAAATCCATGTTGACTGTTCCTGATCAGATCCTATCTACCCAGATAATTATATATACCATCTCTAAGAATACTTTCCATTAATTTACCCACCACTGACATCAAACTGACAGGCCTATAATTGCTATGTTTACTCTTAGAACCCTTTTTAAACAATGGAACCACATGAGCAATACAAAGTAAACAGATGACTAACACTAGAGGGCATGCATTTAAGAAGGGTTAAGTTTAAAGAAGAAAGAAGATGTGTGAGGCAATTCTGTTTTCCACACGGAGAATGCTGGTGTCTGGGGAGATGGCAGAAACAAATGGGATGAGAACTGGAGTGATAGATTGAGGATGTGGCAGCTGGTAATAAGTAGATTCAGTGTGTAGTGAGAATATAAGGAAGGACAGCCAGATTATAGAGCAGAATTGCAGACATGGAATGACTTGAAGTGTAACATGGGGGCAAAATTGAAAAGGGTGATGAACACAGGACTGAAGATGCTATATTTGAATGCATGCAGTATACAGAATAAAGTAAATGATCTTGTAGCACAGTTAGAGACTGGCAGGTACAAGGTTTTATGCATCACTGAGTCATGGCTGAAAGAAGATCATAGTTGAGAGCTTAATATCCACGGATAAACAGTGTATCAAAAGGACAGATAGGTAACAGAGAGGTGGTTCTGTTAGTAAAAAAAAATGAAGGTGATTGGTGAAAGAGATAAAGGGTTGGAGAAGGGCGAATCTGATGGGAGAGGACAGTAGGGCTTTCCCAGTGGCCATCCATTTCAATTCTAATTCCCATTCTGACATGGCAGTCCATGGCCTCGTCTGCAATGAGGCCACACTCAGGTCAGAAGAGCAACACCTATTCTCTATCTGGGTAGCCTCCAGCCTGATGGCATAAACATACATTTTCTCAAACTTCTGGCAATTGATTCCCCCCCCCCCTTCATCATTTCCCATTCTTGTTTCCCTGTCACACCCTTCTTTATTAGTTGCCCATCACCTCCCTCTGGCTGAAGAATTGGAGCAGGGGGCAAGAATTCAGATTTCTGAATCATTGGGACCTCTTCGGAACAGGTATAACCTGTACAAAAGGAATGGGTTGCACTTGAATCCGAGGGGCATCAATATTTTTGAGGACAAGTTTGCTAGAGTCTTCGGGAGTGGTTTAAACTAATATGGTAGCGGGTGGGACTAGTATGCTAGAGCTGAGGATGAGCCAGCAGTAGATGATGTAACATCTAAAATGAATGTAAGAACGGACAAGCCAATGATTGATGACAACTGCAGACAGAGAAAAGTTGTACCACAGAGGCAAAATTCAAAAGGGCAAAGAATGCAGGACTGAAGGGGCTGTATTTAAATGTATGTACCATTCGCAATAAGGTGGACAAATTAGAGCAATTAGAGACTGGTCAGTACGACATGGGCATCACTGAGTCGTGGCTGAAAGGCAGGCATAGTTGGGAGTTTAACATCAAATGATATACTATGTATCGAAAGGACAGGCAGGAAGGCAAAGATGGTGGTGTGGCTCTGTTGGTGAGAGATGGAATTACATCTTGAGAAAGGTGACACAGGCAGAAAATGTCGAATCTTTGTGGGTGGAGTTAAGAAACTGCAAGGATAAAAAAAACCATTATGGGAATCATGTAGAGGTCGCCAAATAGTAGCCAAGAATTTAGGTTGAGATTGCAAAGGGAGCTGGAAAGGGAATGTAATAAGGGTAATGTCAGTATTTTAATGGAGGACTTCAATATGCAAAAGGAGATTAGGAAAATCAGGTTGGTGTCGGATCTCAAGAGAGGGAATTTGTTGAATGCCTACGAGACTGGTTTTTAGAGCGGCTTGTGCTTGAGCCAACTCGAGGGAAGGCTATCTTAGATTGGGTGTTGTGTAATAACCCAGATCTTATTAGGGAGCTTAATGTAAAGGAACCCTTAAGAGGCAGTGATCAGAATATGATTGAAATCATACTGCAATTTGAGAGGGAGAAGCACAAGTCACATGGATCAGTATCGGAATGGAATAAAGGGAATTACAGAGACATGAGAGAGGAGCTTCCCAGCTGGATTACAGGGGGATACTGGCAGGGCTGATGTTTCTTGGAATAGTTCAGAAGGTACATCATAGATATGTCCCACAGGAGAAGTTGTTCTCAAATGGCAGGGCTAGGCAACCACGGCTGACAAGGGAAGGTATAGACTGCATAAAAGCCAAGGAAAGGACATGTAAGGTAGCAAAAATAAGTGGGAATTTGGATGATTGGAAAGTTTTAAAAATCTAACAAAAGGCAACTAAAAAAGCTATAAGAAGGGAAAAGATGAAATATGAAGGCAAACTAGCCAATATTATAAAGCAGGATACTAAAAGCTGTTTCAGTTATATAAAGAATAAAAAGAAAGTGAGAGTTGATATTGAAAGGATGCTGGTGAGTAGTAATGGGAGACAAAATGGCAGATGAACTTAATAAGTACATTTGCATCAGTCTTCACTGTGCAAGACACCAGCAGTGTGCCAGAGGTCCATGAGTGTCAGGAACAGGAGTGAGTGCCATTGCTATTACAAATAAAAAGAGCCAGGCAAACTCAAAGGTCTTAAGGTGGATAAGTCAACTGGACTAGATAGACTACATCCCAGAGTCCTGAGAGAGTTTACTGAAGAGATAATGGATGCATTGGTCATGATATTTCAAGAATCACTTGATTCTAGCATGGGAAAAATTGAAAATGGCACTCCACCCTTTAAGAGGGAAGAAGGCAAAAGAGAGATTATAGAGATTATTAGCCTAACCTCAGTGGTTCAGAAAGTGTTGGAATCTATCATTAAGGACGAGGTTTCAGGGTACTTGGAGACTAATGATAAAATAAGTAAAAGGGAAATACTGCCTGAAAAATATGTTAGAATTCTTTGAGGAAGTAATCAGCAGGGGAGAGAAAGGAGAGGCAGTGGATGTCTTTTACTTAGATTTTCAGAAGACATTTGATAAGGTGCCTCACATAAGGCTGCTTGAAAAGATAAAATCCTATGGTATTACAGGAAATACACTGGCGTGGATAGAAGAATGGCTGACAGGCAGGAGGCAGCAAGTGGGAATAAAGGGGGCCTTTTCTGGTTGGCTGCCAGTAACTAGTGGGTTTCCTCAGGGGTCAATATTGGGACCACTACCTTTCACATGGTTTGTCAATGATTTGAATAATGGAATTGAAGGCTTTGTGGCAAAGTTTGCCAAAGATAGAATGATTGCAGCAGGAATACAGTTTTGGGAAATGTATGATAATACATTTTGGTAAAAGGGACAATAGTGCAGACTATTATCTAAATGAGAAGAAAATTCAAACATCAGAGGTGCAGTTAGTCATGCAAGACTCCCAGAAGGTCAGCTTACAGGTTGAGTCTGTGGTCAGAAGGCAAATGCAATGCTGCCATTTATATCAAGGGAATAGAAAATAAACACTAGGAGATAATGCTGAGGCTTTATAGGACACTAGTCATGCCACAACTGGAGTATTGTCAACTGTTTTGGGCCCCTTACCTCAGAAAGGATATGTTGTTATTGAAGAGAGTCCAGGGGAGGTTGATGAGGATGATTCCGGGAATGAAGGAGTGAACATATAAGGAGCGTTTGGCAGCTTTTGACCTGAACTCTCTGGAATTTAGAAGAATGCAGGGGTGGGGTCTCATTGAAACCTACTGAATGCTGAAAGGACTTGTTTACATGAATGTGGTGGAGGTATACAGAACTAGAGACCATAGCCTAAAAATTATGTGGCGACTTTTTAGAACAGATGCAAGGACAATTTTTTTTTAGCCAAAGAATGGTAAATCTGTGGTTGAAGCCAAATCAGCAGGTATATTTAAAGCAGAAGTTGATAGATTCCTGATTGGTTGGAGCTTCAAGGGATATGGTTGATGGACAGGTATATGAGGTTGAATGGGATCCGGGATCAGCCATGATGAAATGGCGGAGCAAACTTGACGGGCTGAATAGCCTATTTCTACTCCTATGTCTTATGGTCTTGATACTCCCCCTCCCCCCACTTACATTTTTCTATGGTCTTCTGTCCTCTCCTATCCTTCGCTAGCTTTTTATCTCTTTCACCAATCAACATCCCAGACCTTCACTTACACCCCCTAAGCTGATTTCACCTATCTCCTGCCACCTTGGACTTTTTAATCCACTTCCCCACACTTTCTTATTCTGATTCTGCTCCTTCCTTTCCAGTCCTGATGAAACATCGACTGCTTACATACATGCAGGTTTCCTCCAGCATTTTGTGTGTGATGCTTTGGATTTCAGCATCTGCAGATCTTCTCATGTTTGTGATTTACATCTATGCAAATCTCTACAGCATCTTGGAACCCTGTGATCTGTCTCAGAAGGCAATGGCTTTCAAGAGGGTGAATCCTCGCAAGGCCCAGATGGTGTACCTAGTCGGGCAATGAAATCCTGAATGGGTGTGCTGCAGGATATCTTCAATCTCTCACTGCTGCATCAGAGGTGGAACATCTGCTTCAAAAAAGTGATAATCATACCAGTGCCCAAGAGCAGGGTGAGCTTGAAGTGCTTTGAGAGTTTGGTCACAGCCAGAATCAACTCTTAATGTTCTGGACCTGCTGCAATTTGTCTGTCACTACAATAAGTCTACAGAGAGTGCAATCTCATTGGCTCTGTACTTGGCCTTGGATCATCTGAACAATAGCAATACCTCAGGCTGCTGTTCATTGACTGCAGCTCAGCATTCAACACCATCATACCTCAGTTCTAATCAACAGGCTCCAAAACTTGGGCCTCTATACATTTCTTGACTTCCTCACCTGAGACTACAGTCAGCGTAGATCAGAAATAACTTCGAAAGTACCCTAAACCTACATCCTAACAATTGACTCCAATATCTTCCCAACACTGTCAGTGGTTGAGGATAACTGGCGTTTGATTTATTTTTACAAACAAGAGAAAATCTGCAGATGCTGGAAGCCCAAGCAAAACACACAAATCACTGGAGGAACTCAGCAAGCCAGGCAGCATCAATGGAAAAGAGTAAACAGTCAATGTTTTGGGCTGAGACCCTTCAGCAGGACCTACCTCAGGACTCTTCCTGAAGGGTCTCAGCCTGAAACATCAACTGTACTCTTTTCCATAGATGCTGCTTGGCCTGCTGAGTTCTTCCAGCATGTGTTGGTACAATTTCTTTTCTTCTGCTTCTCTGTCTTCTTGAAAGTAAAGTGACATTTGCAGTTTTTCTTTCCTCCAGAACCAAGCCAGAATCTATTGATTCTTGAAAGATCATTACTAATGCCTTCACAATCTCCGCAACCGCTACTTTCAGAACCCTGGGGTGTACACCATCAGGTTTAGGTGACTTATCTACCTTCAGGCCTTTCAGTTTCTCCAGCGCCTTCTTGCTTCTTGCACCTTCCAGCAACTTCATTCACTTCTGCCCCATAGCACTCTTGAACTTGAGGCATACTGTTAGTGCCTTCCACAGTGAAGACTGATGCAAAATACTTATTCAGTTCATCCTCCATTTCCTTGTCCCCCAATACCACCTCTCCAACATCATCTACTCTCGTCCCTCTTTTACACTTAATATATTTGAAAAAACTTTTAGTTTCTTCCTTAATATTATTAGCTTTGTATTGCTTCTTTTCCTTCTTTGTCTTCTTTAGTTGCCTTCTGTTGGTTTTTAAGCTTCCCAATCCTGACTTCCAATGAATTTTTCCTCCATTATATGCCTTCTTTGGCTTTTAAGTTGGCTTGGACTGCTTTTGTCAGCCACTGTTGTGTCATCCTGCCCACAGAATACGACTACTACTACTTTTGGATGTATCTACCCTGTGCCTTCCGAATTGCTGATCTACTGTCATCCCTACGAGTGTTCCCATCCAGTCAACTTTGACCAGCTCATCTCCCATCTTTGTAATTCCCTTGATGCCACTGTAATACTGATACATCTGACTTTAGCTTCTACTTCTCCATTTACAGAATGAATTTTATCATATTATGATCACTGTTCCTTTACCTTGAGCTCTCTAATCTATTTTGGTTCATTACATAACACCCAGTCCAGAATAGCTGATCCCTTAGTGGACTAAACCACAAGTTGATCCAAAGAGCTGTCGCGTAAACATTCTACAAAATTCCCCTCTCTCCCGGAATCCAGCACCAACCTGATTTTCTCAATAGCAAACATAAAGTACACTGCAGATGCTGTGGTCAAATCAACATGTACTAAAATGCTGGAGGAACTCAGCAGGTATCCGTTGAAACGAACAGTTTCAATAGATGCTGCTTGACCTGCTGAGTTCCTCCAGCTTGTTTGTACGTGTTGATTTTCCCAATATACCTGCATATTGAAATCCTCCATGGCTATCGTAACATTGCCCTTTTGATATGCATTTTCTACCTCAGAGGTCTGTATATAACTTCCATCAGGGCCTTCATATCCTTGCAGTTTCTTGGCTCTAGCCACAACGATTCTATCCCTTCTGATCATATGTCATCTCTTTCTGATGATTTAATAACATTTTTTACCAACTGAGCCAACCCACCCCCCGCTTAACTGCCTTTCAATACAATGTGTATCCTTAGACGTTAAGCACCCAGCTATAATCTTTTAGCCATGATTCAGTGATGCCTGCAACATCATACATGCCAATCTGTAACCGTTCATCTTCCCAATTCCTTATTCTGCATGCATAATCAATCCTATATTTGTCACTCATTTTGATTTTGTCCCCATTTTACATTGCAACTTGACCCATTGACCTCAAAAAGAGTAGAAGAGATTGCTCCAAGAACCAGCAGAAAGCCAACAGGCTTCGTCACCTATGCCATAAAAAAATAAGAAAAAGATGCAGAGAAAAAATGATGAGAAAAAATGATGGTTTGTTTGTCGATGCAGGACTACAAGGGCTACCACATGGCCAGGCAGATGTCCTTCATGTTCACAATGTGTCTTATTGGAAGAAAATACAGCAAAGTCAGAAGTCTGGGAATGGGTGAGATGGAAAATAAAATTGAGAGGCAACTGAAAATTGAAGGCCATGCTCATTGGAATACCGGTGTCACGCAAAGCAGGAGACCAAACTGCATTTGGTTTCTATTTTTCATAGCTCAATTTTGAACTTTGAATCAGCAACTGTTAACATATCAGTTAAGGTGAAGAAAAGCGCTTAAGTAGGACTAGAACAAGCATCTTATCACATGTTCCACAAATATAGTTATCTTTTAGAGGATGCAGATGGCCAATTAATGGACGAGCATATTAGAGTCCAAACTCTTGATAGGGTCTGGAGTAATGCAAACACCAAATAAGATTGGCAGATAAATTATTGTGAAGAGTTTTAATTACACAGATTTTTAGAAAACACAAAAAAAGTAGGCTATTCAACTACGATCATAGCTCATCCAGTCTTGTTTCAACTTTCTTCTCATATCCTTCAATCCCTGACTCCTAGAATAATATGCAACTCATCCTACCATTCTATCGGTGCATTTTGGAGAGAATCCTGACTGGTTGCATCACAGCCTGGTATGAAAACACCAAAACAGAAAAGCTTACAAAACAAATAGTGGATATAGCATGGATAAAGCAGTGGCTAATTAGCAGGAAACAAAGAGTGAGAATAAAGGGGAGCTTTTTCTGGTGGGCTCCCAGTGACTAGTGGTGTTCCACACTGGTCTGTGTTGGGGACCAATTCTCTTTACGTTATATGATGGAATTAATGGCTTTGTTGCAAAGTTTGCAACCAATATGGAGATAGGTGGAGGGGCAAGTAGTTTTGAGGAAGGAGAGGTTACAAAATGACAAACAGATTAGAAGAATGGGCAAAGAAATGGCAAATGGGATACAGTGTCAAGAAGTGTATGGTCATGCACTTACAAAAAACTGGTGCAAAGGGACTTGGAAATCCTTGTACAAGATTCCCTAAAGGCAAATTTGTAGGTTGAGTCTGTGATGAGGAAGGCAAATGCAATGTTAATATTAATTTCAAGAGGACTAGAATATAAAAGCAAGGATGTAAAGTTGAAACTTTATAAAGCACTGGTGAGGCCTCACTTAAGAGTACTGTGAGCAGGTTTGGGCCCCTTATCTTAGAATGGATATGCTGAAACTGGAGAGGGTTCAAAGGAGATTCACTAAAATTATTCCATGATTGATTGGTTTGTCTTATGAAGGGCTTCTGTTGGCTCTGGGCCTGTATTAACTAGAATTCAGAAGAGCGAGGGGTGACCTCATTGAAACCTATTGAGTGGTGAAAGGTCTTGATAGAGTGGATATGGAGAGGATGTCTCCTGTGGTGGGAGAGTTTAAGACCAGAGGACATAGCCTCGCAAAAGAGTCGCATCCTTTTAGAATGGAGATGAGGGGGAATTTCTTTAGCCAGAGAGTGGTGAATCTGTGGAATTCTTTGCCACAGGCATTTGTGGAGGCCATCTTTATGTATATTTAAGGCAGATGTTAATAGATTCTTGATTGGTCAGGGCGTGAAGGAATACGGGAAGAAGGGAGGAGACTGGGGCTGAGAGGAAAAATGGATCAAGCATGATGAAATGGCACAGCAGACTTGATGGGCCAAATGGACTAATTCTGCTCCTATACCTTATGGTCATAACCCAGAGTATCACAGGAAAAGCCTTCCCACCATCGAGCACATCCACGAGAAAGCAGCATCCATCAACAAGGAACGCCATCATTCAGACCACGTTCTCCAGGTAGTATATTGTAACATATATATACTTTGATAACAAATTTGAATTTTGAACTTTGAACATATTTAATGACTTGACCAGCTTCTGTGCAAGAGAATTCCACAAGTCAAAGTTCTCTGGAGAATTTTTTTTTCCCCATCTCAATGCTAAATGGTTTATCCCTGATTGCAACCCTAGTCATAAAGTGGAGATTCTCAACACAGAAAGAGGGCCTTAAGTCCAACTCATCCATGTTAAACAAATTGTCTTCATGGGCTTATCTGGCTTACTTTAGCCGATATCGCTCTAAACCTTTCCTGATTACAGTTATAAGAAGTTTGTGAACCCTTTGTAATTATCCGGTTTTATGAATTATATCCTATCCTCGTTATATGTGTTATCAATGCAGAATCACAGTTATGCGAGGAACCTATTTCTACCAACGTCTCCTTATAGGCATCCAAAACTCCGTTATGCAAGGAGCACTGCTTTCCCGCCAATACAAGTCACATGCGCACACCTCACATTCTCTCTGTTGGGACGAGAAGCACTGCTTTCCCACTAATACAAGTCAGATGCACACACCTCACAGTCTCACTGTTGGGACGAGAAGCACCGCTTTCCCACCAATACAAGTCAGGTGCACGCACCTCAGCCTCACTCCCGCCAGTTTTGCATTGGTTTTGGCAAGATGTGGATGTGCGATCTTGCACACTTAAACTTTTGTTGGTTTTACCAACAGTGTAGTAACTTTGTGCTTGAAATATTAACTATGCCTCCTAAGCGTCCGGTTTCAAGTCCTGGGCCATCAGCCGAGCGGCAGAGAACCGCTTTAACACTTAAACAGCACAGTATCAGGTGAAGGTAACGCAGCTCTGGGATGCTACTGCTGGGAACAGAATCTTGCATTTAAAGTTTTTTTTTGTTGCTTGACATTGCGCCAGCCATTTGGACAGCATTCATCCTAACATAACAGTGCATCCTGCCGCCTAACACAACATCACTGATTCAATCACTCGACCAAGGTGTGATCCACATTCAAGGAGTATTTTTTTTTTACAGCCAACTATCTCTCAGATGCTGCAAGCAACAGACGATTTTGAAAATCCCAGGAGTTTACCAACGGTGAGGGAATGGTGTAACTCAGAACACTTGCCACAAATGGCGATGGACATTGACCCAAGTTTAGAATGGAGTCAGCATTTCAGTCATTCCCTGCTGTCGACCCTTCTTCCCTACAAGCAAATTTATGCTGAAAAACAAAATGCTGCCAAGCAAACAACCCTCACCACTTTCTTCAAACCAGTGTAAACTCCTGCTGCTGGCAGTTCTAAGAGTTTTCCTTCACCCCTTGCTGTGCTTGATATGATCCTGATGACAACCATCCACCCTATCCATGTAAAGCTGCCCAACACCACAACAACCACTCATCTCCCGGAGCGAACACACCAGCCACATTAGATTTCAAACTCCATTCCCTGCTAAACTTCGAGTGTTTTATGAAGACGGGATGCAGTTGTACCAGACAGTGGAAGAGAAGACTACAGACATGAAGGCCAGAGAATTGCCCGTCAGCGTGATCAAACCGAGGGAAAGCCTGGCAGAGGAATTATCCCGCTCCGCTTGGGAAATAGTGCGAGAATCGAGAAGGCAGGAGACGGGAGGAGGCCGAGAGAAATATATCAGGAAGAGACCGGGAGTTTCCCAAAGACAGTCCTCACCCTGTTCAGAAGAGCCATAAGGATTGGCTAACATTAAAAATGTTGAGAAGCTAAACGGAAGCAAAAGTAGACGGTGATATACCTATCTCGAGAAATACTTATTATAATGTGGATTTTATATTACTTAGTTGTTATTCTTTATTCACTCACTTACTCCTTTTTCCCCACCAAAATGAGTATATATATACACACAAACCCCATTTCCAGAAAAGTTGGGATATTTTCCAAAATGCAATAAAAACAAAAATCTGTGATATGTTAATTGATGTGAACCTTTATTTAACTGACAAAAGTACAAAGAAAAGATTTTCAGTAGTTTTACTGACCAACTTAATTGTATTTTGTAAATATACACAAATTTAGAATTTGATGGCTGCAACACACTCAACAAAAGTTGGGACAGAGGCATGTTTACCATTGTGTTACATCACCTTTCCTTTTAATCATTTTGGAACTGACGATACTAATTGTAGTAGATTGGCAATTGGAAATTTTGTCCACTCTTGCTTGATATAAGACTTCAGCTGCTCAACAGTCCGTGGTCTCCGTTGTCTGATTCTCCTCTTTCATGATGTGCCATACATTTTCAATAGGAGACAGATCTGGATTGGCAGCAGGCCAGTCAAGCACATGCACTCCGTGTCTACAAAGCCACGCTGTTGTAGCCCCTGCAGAATGCGGTCTGGCATTATCCTGCTGAAATAAGCATGGACATCCCGGGAAGAGACGTTGCCTTGATGGCAACATACGACGCTCTAAAATCCTAATATACGCCTCAGAGTCAATGGTACCTTCACATACATGCAACTCACCCATGCCATGGGCACTGATGCACCCCCATACCATCACAGATGCTGGCTTTTGCACCTTTCGCTGATAACAATCAGGATGGTCATTTTCATCTTTGGCACAGAGAACTCGACGCCCATTTTTTCCGAAAACTAGCTGAAATGTGGACTCACTTGAACACAGCACACATTTCCACAGTCTTTCGGTCCATCTGAGATGAGCTCAGGCCCAGAGAACTCGCTGGTATTTCTGCATAGAGTTGATGTATGGTTTCCTCCTTGCGTAATACAGTTTCAAGTTGCATTTTTGGATGCAGTGATGGTCTGTGTTAAATGACAATGGTTTTCCGAAGTACCCCTGAGCTCAGGTGGCTATAATTGTCACAGTAGCATGACGGTTTCTTAGGCAGTGCCACCCGAGGGCTCGAAGATCACGCGCATTCACAGTGGTTTCTGACCTTGCCCTTTATTCAGATGTCTCTGAATTCTGTGAATCTTTTCACAATATTATGTACTGTAGATGTTGAAAGACCTAAATTCTCTGCTATCTTGCATTGGGAAATGTTCCTTTTGAACTGATTAACAATTCTCTCACGAATTTTGGCACAAAGGGGTGAGCCACGACCCATCCTTGCTTGCAAAGACTGAGCCTTTGATGGACGCTACTTTTATACCCAGTTATGATACCTCACCTGCTAGCAATTAGCCTACTTAATGTGGAGTCTTCCAAACTGGTGTTACTTGAATATTTTGTGCACTTTTCAATCTTATTTTAACTCTGTCCCAACTTTTATTGAATGTGTTGCAGCCATCAAATTCTAAATTTGTGTATATTTACAAAATACAATTAAGTTGGTTAGTAAAACTATTGAAAATCTTTTCTTTGTACTTTTGTCAGTTAAATAAAGGTTCACGTGAATTAACATATCACAGATTTTTGTTTTTATTGCATTTTGGAAAATATCCCAACTTTTCTGGAAATGGGGTTTGTATATACGTGTGCATATATGTATAGGAGGAGTACACAGGGAAATCTTTTCTGTGTAATGGATTTGTTCACTGACTTTTATGAATACTGCAATGGGGGCCCTCAACTCACAAGTAGGAGGGGTTATCCCCCACAGCTAGACATTTTCTCCAGCTCAACGCAGGGTCATCTACTAGAGACCTCAGCCTTGGAATCACACGTTCATCACCATTTTTGTTATTATTTGCGTTTTTTGGCTCTTATTTGTTCAGGGAGTAGATCGATTAAGTTTCATTCTGCTAACTTCAATGATAAATTGACAGATAAATACAGATGGCCAAGGACAAAGTGAAATTCATTTCTTTTAATGTCAATGGGCTATTAAATCCAATCAAATGTAATAGAATTTTATCCAAAATGTAAAAAGAACAAGCCCATGTAGTATATTTACAGGAAACTCATTTAAGTGATAATGAGCATAGAAAACTAAAGAGAATGGGCTTCACTAATTTGTTTTTCTCCTCATATAAATCAGGACATAGGAGAGGAGTTGCTATTCTTATCTCAAGTAAGCTAATTTTGAAAAAGTATTCAAAATGGGAGATAAAGAGAGCAGATATATTCTGGTAAGGGGGAATATAGACGGGAATTCAGTTACTCTATTGAATATATACACACCCCCGGGAAGTGGTATTGGTTTCTTTCAAAAAATTACTGATATTATGGTAACAGAAACAGAAGGTCTCCTGATATGCGGGGGAGACTTAAATTTACGATTACAACCAAACTTAGACTCTTCCAATAGAAAAACCTATGAAACAAAATCTTTACATAAGAAAGTTAATACACTTTTTGAGAATGTTGGTTTCTTGGTGTTCACCTGACGGAGAATCTCACCTGGTCCCTCAACACCAGCTCCATAGCAAAGAAAACCCAGTAGCGCCTCTACTTTTTTGCGAAGGCTGAGGAAAGTCCATCTCCCACCCCCCATCCTCGTCACATTCTACTGGGGTTGTATTGAGAGCATCCTGAGCAACTGCATCACTGCCTGGTTCTGAAATTGCACCATCTCGGATCGCAAGACCCTGCAGCAGATAGTGAGGTCAGCTGAGAAGATCATCGGGGTCTCTCTTCCTGCCATCATGGACATTTACACTACATGCTGCAACTGCAAAGGAAACAGCATTATGAAGGACCCCATGCACCCCTCATACAATCTCTTCTCCCTCCTGCTGTCTGGAAAAAGGCTCCGAAGCATTCGGGCTCTCACGACTAGACTATGTAACAGTTTCTTCCCCCAGGCCATCAGACTCCTCAATACCCGAATCCTGGACTGACACCTTGCCCTACTGTCCTGTTTATTATTTATTGTAATGCCTGCACTGTTTTTGTGCACTTTATGTAGTCCAGGGTAGGTCTGCAGTCTAGTGTAGCTTTCTCTGTTTTTTTTATAACGTAGTTCAGTCTAGTTTTTTGGACTGTGTCATGTAACACCATAGTCCTGAAAAACATCTCATTTTTACTATGCACTGTATCAGCAGTTATGGTCAAAATGACAATAGAAGTTGACTTGACCTAATTGATATATGGAGGGACCTTTTCCCCGACAGAAGGGATTACACTCATTATTCTGCTCCCCATTCTGTATATACAAGAATAGACTATTTCATAACATTTGGAAAAGACAAAGACAAAATAAACACCTGTGGAATTGGGACAATAGATGTAAGTGACCATGCACCTATATATTTATCTGTTGGTTTTGACTTACAACCAAAGAATACTATTTGGAAACTAAATTCAAATCTACTCAATGATCCATGCTTTAAGGAACAAATTAAAAAAAAGAAATTGGCCTCTACTTAGAATTTAATGATAATGGAGAGGTTTCACCTCCCATTTTATGGGATACTCTGAAGGCGGTCTTAAGAGGGAAAATTATAGTGATATCTTCATATAAGAAAAAAAGGAATAAAACATTAGAGGAATTACAAAATAGGCTGAAGGAACTAGAGAGAAAAAAAAACAAATTGAATTTGACACAGGATACATTGGGGAAGTTAAAAGAATTAGGAATGAAATTACTAGTTTGGCTACGCAAGAAATCAGGAAAAATTTAATATTTCTGAAACAGAGACATTATGAAAGAGGATCAAAATCTATGAAAATACTGGCATGGAAACTGAAAAAAAATAGCAGAAAATACATTCATAGAATTAGGGACCCAAGAACGAAAATGATAAAAAATAAGCTAAGTGAAATTCAAACACGAGGAAATCTGCAGATGCTGGAAATTCAAGCAACACACAAAATGCTGGTGAAACACAACAGGCCAGGCAGCATCTATGGGAGAAGCAATATCGACGTTTCGGGCCGAGACCCTTCGTCAGGACTAACTGAAAGGAAAGATAGTAAGAGATTTGAAAGTAGGAGGGGGAGGGGAAAATGCAAAATGATAGGGGAAGACCAGAGGGGGTGTGGTGAAGCTGAGAGCCAGAAAGGTGATTGGCAAAAGGGAAAGGATCATGGGCTAGGAGGCCTAGGCAGAAAGAAAGGGGGAGGGAAGCACCAGAGGGAGATGTGACAGGCAGAGTGATGGGCAGAGAGAGAAAGAAAAAAAAGGGGGAGGAGGAAGAAAAACTAAATATATCAGGGATGGGGTAAGAAGGGGAGGAGGGGCATTAACGGAAGTTAGAGAAGTCAATGTTCATGCCATCAGGTTGGAGGCTACCCAGCTGGTATATAAGGTCTTGTTCCTCCAACCTGAGTGTGGCTTCATCTTGACAGTAGAGGAGGCCATGGATAGACATATCAGAATGGGAATGGGACATGGAATTAAAATATACGGCCACTGGGAGATCCTGCTTTCTCTGGCGGACAGAGCATAGCTGTTCAGCGAAATGGTTTCCCAGTCTGCGTCGGGTCTCACCAATATATAAAAGACCACACCGGGAGCCCCGGACGCAGTGTACCACACCAGCCAACTCACAGGTGAAGTTTCGCCTCACCTGGGAGGACTGTCTGGGGCCCTGAATGGTGGTGAGGAAGGAAGGGTAAGGGCAGGTATAGCACTTGTTCCACTTGCAGGGATAAGTGCCAGGAGGGAGATCGGTGGGAAGGAATGGTGGGGGAATGAATGGACAAAGGAGTCACGTACAGAGAGATCCTGCAGAAAGCAGAAAGAGATGGGGAGGGAAAGATGTGCATGGTAGTGGGACTGCATGGGTCCCAGTTATGCCTGCTTTTTTATTGGCTTTGTGGAACAGTCCATGTTCCAAGCCTATATGGGTATCCGTCCCCCTCTTTTCCTTTGCTACATCGACGACTGCATTGGCGCTGCCTCCTGCATGCATGCTGAGCTCATTGACTTCATTAACTTTGCCTCTAACTTTCACCAATAACATCCACCAAACGTTTCCTATAGCTGCTGATCAGACTTGCACAACAACAAAGAGGAATTTGAGACCATTCCTCCATGCAAAACTGTTTCAGCTCATCAATGTATCTGGGACAGCTTGCATGAACAGCCCTCTTCAGGTCATGCCACAGCATCTCAATTGGGTTAAAGTCTGCACACTTATTTGGCCATTCCAAAACATGAATTTTCTTCTTTAAACCATTCTGTTGTCGATTTACTCATGTTTCAGATCATTGTTTTTTGTATCATCCAACTTCAATCAAGCTTCAGGTAATGGGTGACTACCCTGACATTCTCCTGTAAAATGCCTTGATACAATTTTGAATTCATTGATCTTTCAATGATTGTAAGCTGGCCAAGCCCTAAGGCAGCTAAACAGCCCAAAATCATGATGCTCCTTGCACCATGTTTCACAGTTGGGATGAGGTTTTGGTGTTGGTCTGCAGTACCCTTTTTCTTCCAAACAGTGCTAGAAGCATAACTTTCTGCTAGAAAGTTCAACTTCTGTCTCATCTGTCCACAGAACATTGCCCCAGAAGTACTGCGGAATATCCAGGTGGTCTTTTGAAAACTTGAAGTCAAGTCAAGTCACTTTTATTTTCATTTCGACCATAACTGCTGGTACAGTACATAGCAAAAATGAGAACATTTTTCAGGACCATGGTGTTACACAACACAATACAAAAACTAGACTGAACTACGTAAAAAAGAGAAAAAAAAACTACACTAGACTACAGAACTACCCAGGACTGCATAAAGTACACAGAACAGTGACAATAAATAAATGATAAATAATAAATAATAAATAAATGACAATAAATAATAAACAGGACAATAGGGTAGTGTCAGTCCAGGCTCTGGGTATTGAGGAGTCTGATAGCTTGGGGGAAGAAACTTACATAGTCCGGTAGTGAGAGCCTGAATGTTTTGGTGCCTTTTCCCAGATGGCAGGAGAGAGAAGAGTTTGTATGAGGGGTGTGTGGGGTCCTTCATAATGCTGTTTGCTTTGCGGATGCAGCATGTACTGTAAATGCCTGTGATAGCAGGAAGAGAGACCCCAATGAACTTCTCAGCCGACCTCACTATCCGCTGCAGGGTCTTGAGATCTGAGATGGTGCAATTTCCGAACCAGGCAGTGATGCAGCTGCACAGGATGCATACAACAATGTTTTGTTTGGAGAACAGTGGTTTCCTCCATGGTGTCCTTCCATGAGCACCATTGTTGTTCAGTGTTTTTCTTATACTGGACACATAAACCTAGACTTTAGCAAGTTCCACTGATATCTGCAGGTCTTTTGGGTTCTTTTTCACCTCCTTCAGCATTGCACATTGTGCTCATGGTGCAATCTTTGTAGGATACCCACTCCTAGGGAGAGTGGCGACAGTAATCAGTTTCCTCCATTTGTAGACTGTTGCTCTTACTGTGGACTGATTAACACTCAGGTCTTTAGAAATGCTTTTGTAGCCTTTTCCAGCTTCATGCATCAGGCAATTCTTCTTCAAAGGTCCTCTGAAAGTTGTTTTCATTGAGGAATGGTGCACATAAAGACAGCTTTCTTAAGAAGAGCAGGCTCTGTCAATAAAATGACTGTCTTTTTTTAAATTCAGGCAGGGCACCTCTACAACCCACACCACCAATCTCAGCTCATGATTGGAACAACTGACTCCCAATAGCTTTCATAGAAGGCATTACCCCAAAGCTTCATATACTTTTTTGAATGCAAACTGTGATTGTTTGAATGGTGTACTCAGTACTGAGGAGAAGTACAGGTGTTTGTGTGTTATTAGTTTAGGCAGATTGTGTTTGTCTCTGACATCGATGAAGATCAGACCGCATTTTATGCAGATAAACCAGGTAACTGCAAAGGGTTCACAAACTTTTTCTAGCAATTGCAGACTAGACACTTCCCTTACAATTGGATTTTTTGATCCAATTGTGAACACCTGACTGATGTATGGCTTGTACATATAAAGGAGTTTGAGAGACAAAGATGGATTTTCTGACAGCTTCTGTTGGTTGTGAACTCAATTTGCAGGTGCATTTCTGACTTGCAAACTGGGTTACACACATTTATTCGTAGGAGGGGAACACTACCATAATTTGAGGAGAACTTGTTTCTGAAGTCATTAATATAATCTGTTAATATACTGACTGCACCGAGCCACATGTCACACAGTAGTCAATCTATGCCTGACAGTCAGAAAATTACATTTATCCTGACTGTCGTTTAAAGATTAGCCCATCTTTCAGCCATATCCGAACACCACAAGCTCTAAACTTAAGAAGTAGCCTACTGAGCAACGTATAATCAATGTCACTTGGCTCTCTGTTGGAGCCTTGGTAGGAATGGCGGCCCAGGGGCAGCAACAGGTCGGTATTTTTGTATTTACTTCTTTAATTCACTCAGTAAACCTCACAACTTCAGAATACAAAAGGTTATGCTTTGAGTGAAGTGAAGATCCTGGTGATCCAGGAGAACTGTGGAATGTTGCAACTCTTACAACCCGTAAGAAATCAGAGACTTCAAGTGTCCCTATGGACAATGGTAAAGAAGTGGCTCCAGCTACAAATGAAGATGGAATCACATCTACATTGTTGAGGACATTATGGGTAGCATGCTTTGTGCTCTGGTCACTCTACGATTATAGTCTACACAGGCAGGAAGTGAGCAGATGATCACCAGATTGTAGATGTAGTCAGGGAGTACAGGGATCCCCTATGGGCAACTATTTCTCAAACAGATGTACTGTTGGGGAGAATGGCTTCAGAGAGTAAAGCAGTGGCAGCCAAATTATGGCACAACTGACTTTTCTGCTTAAGAAAGTGGCAAGAAAAATTAGAACTACAGTGAATGGATTGTAAGGAGATGAGATATAGATTTCTGTGCTCACAAACAAGGTCCTTAAGGTTTGAAGACAAACTGGAGGTCTCATCAATTGAGGCAATACAGACGAAAATAAGCAAGATACAGCCAGTCTATAGGCCTCCTAATTACCAGGAGATAAAAATACGTAGACAGGCTGTGGATAGGTGTGAAAGGAACAGGGTTGCCATAGTGAGTGTTTTAACATCCACAACATTGACAAGGGTTTCCTGTAGAAGAGTATTAGATGGGTCAGAATTTCTTAAGTGCATCTAAGAGTGTTTCTTGAAACAGTATGTGGATAATCCAACAAGAGTGACCATACTTGACCCTGTTTTTGCAAAATGAGTCAGGCCAGATGACCAGCCTTGCAGTGGGACAGCATTTGAAAATAGTGATCATAACTCCTTAAATTTTAAAATAGCTCTGAATAGGGTAAGTACGGGCCTTCTGGTAAAATACTAAACTGGGGGAAGGTAAAACAATACATTAACAGACAGGAGCAGAGAGTGTTATTTGGGAGCATCTGTGTTATCAAGCAAGTTCAGATCTGACAAGTAGGAGTTGTGTAACCATAGAACCCTACAGTACAGGCCCTTCAGCCCTCCATGTTGTGCCGACCCATATAATCTTTAAAAAAAGTACTAAACCCACACTACCCCATAACCCTCTATTTTTCTTTCATCCATGTGCCTGTCCAAGAGGCTCTTAAATACCCCTAATGTTTTAGCCTCCACCACCATCCCTGGCAAGTCATTCCAGGCACTCACAACCTTCTATGTAAAAAACTTACCCCTGATGTCTCCCCTAAACTTCCCTCCCTTGATTTTGTACATATGCCCTCTGGTGTTTGCTATTGGTGCCTTGAGAAACAGGTACTGACTATCCACCCTATCTATGCCTCTCATAATCTTGTAAACCTCTATCAAGTCCCCTCTCATTCTTCTACACTCCAAAGAGAATATTCCCAGCTCTGCTAACCTTGCTTCATATGACTTGTTCTCCAATCCAGGCAACATCCTGGTAAATCTCCTCTGCACCCTCTCCATAGCTTCCACATCCTTCCTATAATGAGCTGACCAGAACTGAACACAATACTCTAAGTGCAGTCTACCAGAGATTTGTAGAGTTGCAACACGACCTCTCTACTCTTGAACTCAATCCCCCTGTTAATGAAGCCAAGCGTCCCATATGCCTTCTTAACTACCCTATCAACCTGTGCAGCGACCTTGAGAGATGTATGGATTTGAACCCCAAGGTCCTTTGTTCATCCACACTCTTGAGTAACTGACCATTAATCCTGTACTCGGTCTTCTGGTTTGTCCTTCAAAAATGCATCACCTCATACTTGTCCGGATTGAACTCCATCTGCCATTTTTCTGCCCAACTCTGCAGCCTGTCTATATCCTCTTGTAACCTTCAACAACCTACAGCTCCATCCACAACTCCTCCAATCTTTGTGTCATCCGCAAACTTACTCATCCATTCTTTCGCCTCTACATCCAGGTCATTTATAAAAATCACAAATAGCAGGGGTCCCAGGACAGATCCCTGCAGCACTCCACTAGTCACCGACCTCCAGGCAGAATACCTTCCTTCCACAACTACCCTCTGCTTTCTTCCTTTAAGCCAATTAACGACAAGCTGATCAAAGCTCAGGACCAGTGTAAGGAGAAAAGACAAGAAAGGGTAATGACAAGAGCTTAGGAATTTAGTCATAAAAGGAAGCTATATGGCAACCACATTTAGAGTACTGTGCTCAGTTCTGGTTGCATCACTATGGGAAGGATGTGGAAACTATAGAAAGGGCGCAGAGGAGATTTACAAGGATGTTGCCTGGATTGGGGAGCATGCCTTAAGAGATCAAGTTGAGAGAACTCGGACTTTTCACCTTGAAGTGACAGAGGGTGAGAGGTGACCTGACAGAAGTGTATAAGATGATGAGAGGCATTGATCGTGTGGATAGTCAGAGGCCTTTTCCCAGGGCTGAAATGGCTATCACTAGAGGGCGCAGTTTTAGGGTGCTTAGAAGTAGATACAGAAGAGAGGTCAGGTTTAAGTTTTTTTTACGCAGAGAGTGGCGAGTGGCTGCCAGTGACAGTGGCGGAGGCGGATATGATAGGGTCTTTTAGGAGACTCCTGGATAGGTACATGGAGTTTAGAAAAATATGGGTGACTCTAGGTAACTTCTAAGGTAAGGACATGTTCGGCACAGCTTTGTGGGCCGAAGGGCCTATATTGTGCTGTAGGATTTCTATGTTTCTATGAAGCATAAAAGGTTTAGGAAGCTAAAAAATCAGACAGGGCACTTAAGGAATATAAAGATAGCAGCAAAGAGATTTTGAAGGACAAAAAGAAATGTCCTTGGCAAGTAGAATTAAAAATTAAGTCCCAATGCATTTTACATTACTTGAAATACAGACGATTCCAGTTAACTGGGCTATCAGTTAACTATCAGCATGAGTTTAGTACTTTTTTTAAGGACTATATGGGTCGGCACAACATGAAGGGCTGAAGGGCCTGTACTGTAGGGGTCTATGGTTACACAACTCCTACTTGTCAGATCTGAACTTGCTTGATAACACAGATGCCGGATGAGATACATCCTCGGTTATTGAAAGAGGCAAAAAGAGAAGAATGGTGCTGCTTTGATAAAGGTCTTTTTATGGTCAACAGAAGGATAAAAGAGTAGCCAATGTTGTTCCTTTGTTCAAGAAGGGAAGTTGGGATAATCCAAGATATCATAAGCCATGACCCTCATTTCAGTGGCAAGGAAGATATTGGAGAGGATCCTTAGGGGTCAGGTTTATGTGCATTTGTGAAAATATGCCTTAACTGGGGCAGTCAGCATGGGCTTTGTGTCGGGAAGGTTGTGTCCTATGGAACCTGATTTGAGTTTTTTTGAGGAGATGATAAAAGAGTTGATTATTGGGATAGGCAGTAGATGTTCTCAACACAGAATTTAGTCCAACATTTGACAAGGTTCCTGGTGGTAGGCTGATCCAGACATACATGGTGACTTGCTTGTTTGGATTCAGAGGAGAGTGCTAAATGGTGACTCCTTTGCTTGCATATATGGAAACAGCTCTATTTCTATCAATTTCTTTATTTTTTCCTTTCTTTTGAAGACCCTGACCTGGAGCTACACACTGACTTTGGTTCTTTGCAGGAATGGGACCCGCTCTCAGGGTTCCATAACTGGTCATTATTTGGCACGCCGAGGGTTTGGCCTGAGAGTCCGGCTCAAATTCAGAAGCCTAAGTCCTTGGGGCTCTGGAGATGTGCGGATTGAGGGTCGATATCACGGCAGGAGATCTGTGTGTCATCGGGGGAGTCAGGATATCCACCGTGGGCCCGAAGACCCAAGATTTTTGCGATCTTCGGGCACAGAAAAAGCGACCTAGCAGACTTTTAACATTGTAAACCAGCAAGTTGTTTGTTACATCTCCCAGCTCACTGGTGAAAAACAGAGACACCTTCTTCTCCCTTATTAGGGAGAGAGAGAGAATCTGTTGTATGTCAAATGCCTGATGTAACGCAAAGTCTTTGGGGTAACTGCAAGTCTGTGTCTTTGCTATTGCTTTGCTCATGCTGAGTACTCAGTGGTGGTACTGATGCTTGCTTTTTTTTAAGTCAGATGGGGCCGGCGGATTGTTGCTTATGCGCTGGAGAGAGGAGAGCTGGGGGAAGGGACTTTGGTGTTCTTATGTTTATCTGTCATTCATTCTTTGGGGCACTTCTCTGTTTTCATGGATGGTTGCGAAGAAAAAGCATTTCAGGATGTATATTGCATACATTTCTTTGACATTAAATTGGACCTTTGAACCTCTGAAGATATTATTCTGGTCAGAGGCCTATAATCAGTGGGGTTTCCACAAGGATTGGTACTGGGGTCTCTGTTGTTTCTCATACAGTCATAGAAGTGTAGCATAGAAACAGGCCCTTTGGCCCATCTAATCTATGCCAAACCATTTAAACTGCCTGCTCCCATTGAACTGCTCCCAGACCATAGTTCTCCACACCCCTACCATCCAACTTCTCTTAAATATTGCGATCGAACTCACATGCACCAGTTGTGCTGGCAACTCATTCCACACTCTCAAACACTATGAGTGAAGAAGTTCCCCTTAGCTCTTTCAACTTTCACCCTTAACCCATGAACTTTGGTGTAGTCCCACCAAAAAAACCAGCTTGCATTTACCCTATCTATACTCCTTATAATTCTGTATAACTCTATTCAATCTCCTCTCAATCTTCTGTGTTCCAAGGAATAACGTCCTAACCTCTGCAATCTTTCCTCATAACTCAGGTCTTCCAATCCAAGAACAGCCTTCTAAATTTTCTCTCTACTCATGCACTCTTGTTTACATTTCCTGTGGGTAGGTGACCAAAACTGCACACAATACTCCAAATTAGGCCTCACCAACATCTTATACAACTTCAACAGAACATCCAATCTCTTGTAATCAGTACTTTGATTTATGAAGGTCTATGTGCCAAAAGCTTTCTTTACAACCTTATCTATCTGTGCCACCACTTCCACTGAATTAGGGGCCCGTATTCCTGGATCCTTTGTTCTACCACATTCCTCAGTGCCCTGCCATTTCTCTGTGCAAGGCCTACCCTGGTCGGCCTTACCAAAGTCTTACCTTGCTCCCGTCTACATTAAATTCCATTTGCCATTTTTCAGCCTATTTTTCCAGCTGGTCCCAATCCCAATGCAAGCATTAATGGTCTTCCTCACTGTCCATTATACCCCAAATCTTACTGTCATCTGCAAATTTGCTGTTCAGTTAACTACATTATCATCCAGGTTTTGATATAGATGACAAACTACAACAGACCCAGCACTGATCCCTGCAGCATTCCACTAGTCACAGACCTCCAGTCAGAGGGGCAACCATCTACTACCACTCTCTGGCTTCTAACACAAAGCCAATGTCTAATCCAATTTACTGTCTCATCTTGAATGCTGAGTTACTGAACCTTCTCAACCAACCTCCCACGGAAGACCTTGTCAAATTCCTTGCTAAATTCCTTGTGGACAATATCCACTACCTTGCCATCATCAACATCCTGGAAACTTCCTCAATAAGATTGGATAAACATGACCTACCACACACAATGCTTTGTGATATATCAATGACAGATGAAAATGTAGTAGCGTGGATTAGTAAATTTGCAGTTGACACAAACATTGGTGGAGTTGTGGACAATGTAGAGGGCTATTAATAGATGCAGCGTAGTATAGATTAGTTACAAATATAGATGGAGAAATTGCAGACGGAGTATCTAGAAAAGTGAGAGATCTTGTATTTTGGGAGATAAAATGCAAGGGGTAAGTATATAAGTAATGGCAGAACCCTTAATAATATTGATGCACAGAAGAATCTTGGGATGTAATCCTTACCTCCTTGAATGTGGACACTCCAAGTCAATAGTATGATAAAGGTACCATACGGCATGCTTGCCCTCATTGTTCAGGATAAGCGTCAGCAAATTAGATTGCAGCAATACAAAACTTCAGTTAGCTTGCACTTGGAGCATTGTGTGCAATTCTGGATGCTGTATTACAGGAAAGATGTGCAAGCTTTTGAAAGAGTGCAGAAAAGGTTTACCAGGATGCTGCTTAAATTCGAGGATATGAGATACAAGGAGGATGGACAAACATGGCTTGTGTTTTCTGAAGGGAGACCTGATAGAAATGTATAAAAATATAAAAGGCATAGATGAATAGTCAGAATCTTTTCCCACTAGGTGTGAAGTACTACAAGACGTACATACCAGGTGAGAGGGGAAACGTTTGAAGGACTTGTGTGGGGCAAGTTTCTTCTTGCATAGAACAGGCTGCTGAGGCAGTGATGGACACACACGAGTATACAGGGAATGAAGAGTTAATTGACCATGTACCAGCAGAGAGGTTTAGTTTAATCTGACATCATGCAATGAAGGGACTATTATTGTGCTGTACTGTTTGTTCTATGTTGTTGAATATAAGGGACCCAGATCAGAGGAGTCTCAGATCTACCGCATAACATTCAAAAGGGGAGTATAAATAGCTAGAGATTGTGGTCTACATTAGTACTAAGAGAGATGAGAATCTCCTTTAGTACTGAAGAGTTAGAGTACAGATTGAAACACAAAATGACTGGAGCATAGGAGACCAATGAGTGATCTTATAAAGGTATGTGTACAATGTCCTGTGTATGTTACTCAAAATGACTTCTTTGGTTTGTTACAAGTAGGAATGCTTCTTTGTCGGATAAGTGTTTCTCTCGCCGTTGTTTCACTTTAGAATGGCTGATATGGTAATTGTATTCATTTGTTAATCAATGGGAAATGTTATTGTGTCTTGTGAGGCTGGGAACTTGGGGGAGGGGTTTTCACGGGTTTTTGGTGTGAGGGGAGTCGGGAGAAAGACGCCAAGGGAGGTGGACGTGCGCTCGGAAGACCACTGGGGAGTCCGGGGTGGAAGACGTGGAAGTCAGAGGCAAGCGACGAAGGGTCGAATGGTTCGATGGTTGAGCTCCAACGAGTGCACTAAACTGACTGAACTTTGATAAGTTGGCGCCTTTTGTTTTTTTCCATATATATATATATTGTATTGCCTAATACTCTTTTAAGTTTAGTAAACTCTTTAAAGTGTATTTCATAACGGTATTTGTGGGTTTGATACTGTTGGCGGGCGCGAGGCATAAACTCGATTCTCACAGCACCTGCGTGTAACGGGAGGTGGGTTGGTGAGTGGCTGGATCTCCGTTTCCCCTAGACCGGGGGTCGGCAACCTGCGGCTCCCGAGCCATTTGTGGCTCTTTCACCTCTGTGCTGCGGCTCCCTGTGGCTTTGGGAAATAATTGGTCAGTATTTAATTAAAATGTATTTTATGTTAGTTTGTTAGCTTTTGAAATGTAATTATGGTGATCTTGTACAACCTAAGTGTAGCGACACATTTCCTGCCACATCCGAAACGGCTCACAATTAGCCAGCATTCCGGCTAAGGGAGATAGCCTACGGGGGTTTGTGAGTACGCGTCTTTTGCAGCATCTGCGTCCATGGGGGCTGGGTTGAGGGAGGCTTAAAAGCAAGGCTGTTTAGTTCGAATAAAGCTATCTTTGACTGCAGTTTACTGACACCGCTACAACGTGTTTTTATCGCTGGCTGTCCAGACGGAAGGTGCTGAAACGCTTTGTCGCGTGTCTGGAAGAAGTGAAAACTTTCCTGGGCAGCAAAGGGCTCACCTTTCCTGAGCTGGAACAGCCAGAGTGGCTGGAAAAGCTACACTTCATGGTAGACATGACAGCGCACCTGAACACGCTGAACACAGCTCTTCAGGGGAAAGGACGTACAGCCCTGCACATGTTGGAGGATGTTTTGGCATTCGAGCGCAAGTTGACAGTGCTTGCCAGAGATTTACAGAAAGGCACTTTGTCTCACTTCCCCAATTTGAGAGAGTTCAAACAAGGTCACGACATGATAATTTCGGAGTATTTACATTCTGCAATCATCGCAATGCAAACATCGTTTGGGAAACGCTTCTGTGAGTTCAGAGAGGAAAAAAACACATTATCCTTCCCGGTCACTCCCTTAAGCATCGATCCTTCCCTACTGAATACGACTGCATTGGCAGGTGTGAGTCAACCTGATCTTGAGATGGAACTGGCCGACATAGCCGACAAAGACATATGGGTGTCCAAGTTTAGACGCTTGACAGCAGACCTTGAAGATGTTGCCCGTCAGAAGGCCGTTCTTGCTCAGAAACACAAATGGAGTGATATTGAAAACCTCACAGATGACAGCTTGCGATCCTGTGTAAAGATGAAGGTGACATCATACAGCCCTGATGTGCAGACGCTGTGCGCTGAGGTCCAGGAGCAGAAATCCCATTAACCAAGTATGATAAATATTTTAATTGCCTATTATTTTACTTATATTCATATTTTTTCATTGTTCAGTGAAATAGTCCTTTCATTTTTCAGGATGACAGCTGGCTGACGTTATTTTTGGTTTGCTGCTGGCGGAAAATTTAAGTTCGGCGTTTTTCATAAATACAAGAAGGACTCAAATAGACATTGAGTATTTTACTTAAAAGTAACTTTCAACCCAACGTCTTTTTTTCGGAGTTCAAAATGTTTTTGTTGCATGCAGAAATGTAATTTCGTTTTCTCTGCAGGAGTTCATCAATTTCATAAATGCAACACATTATAGTTTGTTTATACATAGCATAAAGGCAAAAAAAACGTTGTATGCAGTGTTATTTCATTTTTAATGTCAAACGGGTTTTGCGGCTCCCAGTGTTTTCTTTTCTGTGGGAAACGGGTCCAAGTGGCTCTTTCAGTGGTAAAGGTTGCTGACCCCTGCCCTAGACATATACCAGCCTTTCGGGTAAGTTACATATGTAAATCATGAAGGCACAGATAAAGTGGATGCACACAGCTTTTTCCCCAGGGAAATGGAACCAAACACTAGAGGGTGCAAGTTTAAGGCATGAGAGGAAAGATATAAAAGGGACCAAAAGAATGAGATTTTCACAAATAGATTGCTATACACTTGGAAGTGCAAGCTGCCAGAGAAAGTGGTTGAGACAAGAAAAACAACATTCAAAAGATGTTCAGACAGGTTTGGAGAGATATGAGCCAAACAGGGGCAAGCAAAAATAGCTTATATGGGCATCTTGACTACCTTTATGTGAGGCATCACTCCAAGACTACGTTCAGAGATAAAGTGTGATGGTGGAGTGTTGTTTTTCTAATTGGATGCCTGTAACCAGTGGTGTACCAGAATAGTATTGGGACTCTTTCTGCCATGTGTTAATGGGTTGAATTACTATGGGGGGGGGGGGGTGTAATCTTAGGCTACAGAATGGTGTTCAAGAGAGAGCAAAGCATTGGCAGATGGACTGTAATCCTGATAAATATGAGATGCGTTTTGGGAAGTCGGTTCGGTACAATGAAATTACATCAAAAACAGTGCCTATGTTTAAAGTGAGATGAAGAAGTTCTAAAGGAAATCTAAGGGTTAAGTCTTTTTTCCTCCGAACAGATTACTGAAATCTGGAAAGCCATAAATAGTAGTGGGATCAGATGAAACTACAATAATTCAGAGTTTTGGACAAATCCTTAATTAAAGGATAGGAGGAAGTGGGCCTAGTGTGGGCAAATAAAATTAATGTGGACAAAAGGTCAGCATGGACATGGTGGCTGAATAGCCTAGTTCTGCGATGTCTAATTCAAGACTTCAAGTTGCATTACAACTTTCCCACTCTTTTATTCCCCAGCAACCCTAAACATTCATCACCTTCCCTTGAAAAGAGAATTTCGGTTTTGAGTGAAAACTATAAAAGCTGAGGTGCCTGAATAGCAGTGAAGGCTTATAAAATTACGAGGAAGTCTTATTTGCACAAAAGTATAAAACAAAGGCCACAGGATTCAGGTGAGGAAAGAGTTCTAGAGGGAATCTAAAGAAGAGTTCCTCGCCCCCACGAGAGATAGCTTTAAGTCTGTAACACACAGTCTGAGAAAGTGGTGAAAGCAGAGACCACAACGTTTTTGTATCTGGATGGAGGCTTGAATTCCAAAATTTAGAGGGTTACAGGTCAAGTGGTATTATAAATGGAATTGATATACTTTATGTTTAATATGGACAGGTGGGCCCAAGGGCCGCGTCCTGTACTGTATGATTTTATGACAACCTGTAATTTCCCAATAGCTGATCATTGCTACAATCACTGGATTACTGAATACGAACAAAAAGAGGGAATAGGGAGGTGGAAACGGGAGAAGACGGGTTTGGGTCGAGGGCAAGAGGACAATGAGCATCGGGAGTGAGACGGCGAGCTGTAATGAGACCATGAGAAGGTGAGTGAGATGAGAGAGGGTGAATGGGGAAGTGAAGGATGAGAGTGGTGGGTAGGTGGAGTTTGTGAGAAAGGAGGGAAAGTATGGGGGGAGAGATGGAGACATTAGGATAGGGTGTGAAGTGGGAGTTGGAGGGGAAGTGAAGAGGTAAAATAAGGAGAGGCAGGTCTGACCATCTACAACCACTCACCATGAACTGGCTGCCCCGCGGCTTGGGCCCCACTCTCAGCCGGCCAGCACCATCATGTTGCCATCTCGCAAGGTAACATGGGTGGAAGCAACAGCTGACGTAGTGGCGCAGGCGCGTACGTGCTCTCTCGCGGAACTGATGTCACGTGACGCGGATGTGCATGCGCAGTCGGAGTGCAACCAGCCGGAAGGAGGCACCGCCGAGCGGTGAGTGTGGGGCTGGTGTGTTCGGTGGGAGCTGGACAAGTGCGGGGCAGGTTTATTGGAGATCTTGGTGGTAAAGACGGAGGGGAGTAGAAATAATGCCGAGTGGAGTGGTGGCAGCTTGGAAGGACGGAGAAATGGGAAATGGTATGGGGTGGGGGAGGAGGTTCGGAATCACCTCCGGGTGTCTATAACCGGGTTAACGTACCCGGGTTAGTTCCTGGTGTTCTTTTGCCAAGTATCTCTATATACAGAGATTATTCTAACAAATAGAAATGAAGCCCGTCTGGTCTGAAAGTCTTTAGCCGTTTTGATTTATTGAGATATCGCGCTGAATGACATGGGTAGGACGAGTGACGAGGTTCTGTGAAGCGAGTTAGGTGCGAAGTTAAAGGGCAGAACATCTACGGTTGTTTTCTCAGGATTGTTGCCTGTGCCACTTGCGAGTGAGGCCAGAACTAGGAAGATCATACAGTTTAGCATATTGCTAGGGAGTTGGTTTAGGAGGGAAGGCATAAGAGTTTTGCATCATTGGGCTCTCTGCCAGGGAAGGATTTACAGAAGGGACGGTTTGCACCTGAACTGGAGGGGGACTAATATCCTAGTAGGAAGGTTTGTTAATGCTGCAGAGTGTGGTTTAAACTGGAGTTGCATGGGGATGGGAAACCGTGTGCCAGAACAGTTAGTGCAGACAAGTGTTGGTAAGACCTCAAAGTTAAGAATCAAAAGGTTGAGCATGTGTGACCAGTGTTCTGAGCTGCCTATATTTCAGTGCAAGAAATGTCGTAGGAAAAGCGGATGAGAGTGCTGAATATGAGATAGCTGGTTTACAAACAGGGGCAATGTGTAATGAGGAGAGGCTGTTGATAGCACAAAATTGCAGTTAACAGGATGTAAAAGGCAGACAGAATTGAAAGAGATGAGTACAAGACTGAAGCTGTTGTATTTGAATGTTCACAGTATTTGGAATAAGGTAGATGAACTTGCTGCACAGTTGCAGATTGGCAGGTACGATGTCATAGTCATCACTGAATCATGGGTGAAAGAAGATTATAACTGGGAGCTTAATGTCCAAGGATACACATCGGATCAAAGAACAGAAAGGCAAAGGGGGCAGATAAGAAATGAAATCAAATCACTCGAAAAAGGTGACTCGAAGAAGATAGAGCTAAGGAGCTGCAAGGGTAAAAAGACCCTGATGAGAATTGTATACAGACTCCTAAACAGTATTAACAATGTGGCCTACAGATTACAATGGGAAATGGAGAATATATGCCAAAAGGGCAATGTTACAATAATCATGGGAACTTCAATATGCAGATTGATTGGGAAAATCAGGCTGGTGCTGGGTTCCAGGAGGTGGAATTTCTAGAATGCCTATGAGATGGGTTTTTTAGAGCAGCTCATGGTTAAACCCACTAGGAGATCAGCTATTCTGAATTGGGTGTTGTGCAGTCAAGCAGAAATGGTTAGAGAGCTTAAGGTAAAATAAAACTAAGGGGAAAGTGATCATATTATGTTCAAATTCACCCTGAAGTTTGAGAAGCTAAAGACAAATGTATCAATATTACTGTGGAGTAAAATGAATTACAGATGTATGAAAAAGGAGTTGGTCAGAATTCATTGGAAAAGAACACTGGCAGAGCAGTAATGACTGGAATTCTGGAAGCAATTCCGAAGGGACAAGATTTATACATTTCGAAAAGGAAAGAAGTATTCTAAAGGCAAGATGACACAATTGTGGCTAACAAGAGAAGTGAAAGCCAACATGTAAAAGCCAGGGAGAGCAGAAATTAGAAGATTGGAAAGCTTTTAAAAACCAATAGAAGGCGACTGAAAAAGTCATTAAGAAGTTAAAGATGGAATACAAAAGTAAGCCAGCCAATAATATCAAAGAGCATACCAAAAGATTTTTCAGATTCATAAAGTGTATAAGAGGGGAGAGAATAGATATCAGGCAACTGGAAAATTATGCTGGAGAGATAATAATGGGGGACAAGGAAATGCAGATGAACTAAATAAGTATTTTGCATCAGTCTTGTGTAATGAACCAGAACTGTGGAAGACACTAGCAGTGTGTTGGAAGTTCCAGGTGTCAGGGTCATAAAGTGTACAAAGTTACCATAACTAGAGAAGGTTTTAGGGAGACTGAAAAGCCTGAAGGTAGAGACCAGATGGTGTACACCCCAGGGTTCTGAAAGGTGGCTGAAGAGATTGTGGAAGCATTGGTTATGATCTTTCAAGAATCACTAGATTCTGGAATGGTTCTGAAAGACTGGAAAATTTCAAATGTCACTCCACTCTTCAAGAAGGGAAAAAGGCAGAAGAAAGGAAACTATAGGCCAGTTAATCTGACCTTAGTGGTTGGGAAGATGTTGGAGTTGATTATTAAGTATGAGGTCTCAGGGTACTTGGAGGCACATGATAAAATAGGCCCTAGTTAGCAAGGTTTCCTCAACGGAAAATCTTGCCTGACTAATCTGTTGGAATTCTTTGAAGAAATAAGAAGCAGGATAGACAAAGGAGAACTAGTTGATGTATACTTGGATTTTCAGAACGCCTTTGACAAGGTGCCACACATGAGGCTGCTGAACAAGTTACAAACCCATGGTATTACAGGGAAGATGGATAAACATGGATAAAGCAGTGGCTGATTGGCAAGAGGCAAAGAGTGGGAATAAAGGGAGCCTTTTCTGGTTGGCTGCTGGTGTCCAGTGGTATTCCACAGGGGTCTGTTTTGGGACTAATTTGTTTTACATTATATGTTAATGAATTAAATTGGATGATGGAATTGATGGCTTTGTTGCCAAGTTTGCAGATGACACTAAGATAGGCAATGAGCAAAGACATAGTAGCTGGAATACAGTGTGGGGAAGTGTATGGCCATGCACTTTGGTAGAAAAAAATGAAAGGCTTTTCTAAATGGAGAGAAAATACAAAAAAACTGAGGTGCAAAAGGACTTGGGGGTCCTTATGCAGGACTCCCTAAAGGTTAATTTGCAGGATGAGTCTGTGGTGAGGAAGGCAAATGCAATGTTAGCATTCATTTCAAGAAGATTAGAATATAAAAGCAAGGACATAATGTTGAGACTTTGTAAAGCACTGGTGAATCTTCATTTGAAGTATTGTGGGCAGTTTTGGTCCCCTTATTTTTGAAAGGATGTGCTGACACTGGAGAATTCATAAAAATGATTCCAGGATTGAATGGCTTTTCATATGAAGAGCATTTGATGCCTCTGGACCTGTATTCACTGGAATTCAGAAGAATAAGGGGTGATCTTATTGGTGACAGGCCTTGATAGAGTGGATGTGGAGAGAATGTTTCCTATGATGGGAGAGTCTATGACCAGAGGACACAGCCTCAAAATAGAGATGCTGAGGAATTTCTTTAGCCAGAGAATGGTGAATCATGTGTAATTCTTTGCTGCAGACTGCTGTGGAGGCCATGTCTTCATGTGCAGAGGTTGACAGATTCTTGATTGGTCGGGTGTAAAGGGATACAGGGAGAAGGCAGATTGGGGCTGAGTGGAAAATTTGATCAGCCATAATGAAATGGTGGAACAGGCTCAAAGGGCCACATGGTGCAATTCTGTACTCATATCTGATGGTCTAATCGGCCCTTCGAGCCTCAACAGCCAGCAATCCCCCGATTTTAATCCAAGCCTAATCATGGGACGATTTACAATGACCAATTACCAATATGTGGGAAGAAACACACGTGGTCACGGGGAGAAAGTACAAACTCCTGACAGTCAGAAGCAGGAAATGAATCCGGGTCCCTGTACCGTAAAACATTGTGATGACTGCATTAGAGTTGCCCTGGGTTGATACTGTTTGGGAATGGGTATTGAATATTTTGTTTTAATCTGTTTTGGTATACTTTATGTAACATATTACTTGGTAAATTTACTTCTTAGCAAACCTGGAAATAAATGGGCTTATTATTTTCTGCACAGTGTTTTTCCTTGTTGAGGCAAAATGAAATGTCACAAATTATTTGCTGGGCAACAGTGTGACAGTTCAGTTTCTTTTTGTTGGACTTGGTCTTTTCTGGAGAGCTGATAGATCTTGCAATTGAACAGCTTCAGCTTACTCAATGAATGGGGATGATTTCTCCATTCCCACACACGAGGTATTACAAAGCCTACCTGTGATGCACAGTCCCACTCGGCGAATAGGTTCGAACTGCACTGTTGGTAAAACATCAACTATACAGTGCTGTTGTTTGCAAGCTGCCATGATTGTATTATCTATGGTATTGCTGAAGGGATAAACACAAGCTTTATGATAGTTCTACTTTTCCTGCAATGTTTCACATTACCTTCAAGTTATGTAGGGATATGTGTCCTCTGATGTGAATTGTTGCACTTGACTGTCAGCTTCGATTATTCCCAGACTGGGACTAGAACCTGCAATCCCTTGCCTACACAGTCTGTGAAATTGAAATGGTAACACACTATAGAAAAATAATGTATCTGAGAGAGAGAGACCGGGGTTAAACGTGGTATTCCAGTAAGGGCTCAGGGCAAACTTGTTTAAAATAGTTGTGCTTTTTGGTTCATCTAGATGCTTTGATATATAGCTGTCAATGTAAATGTGAAGATTCTCAGTGTTATTCAGAACATGGGCTTGTTTCGATACATATCTGTGATAGGATTTAAAACTGGAATGTGTTTGTTGCTTCTTGTTCAGTTGGAGGAAAAGTGTATCTGATCGGAGCACTTGGAGCAGGTAGATGTAATATTTTTTTAGAAAAGGACACACTCAAGGCAAGGCTCACCCTGTAACTGCAGGGGCAGTTTGGATTTTGTGCCCATTTTTTTTTAAGCTTGCATGAACATAGAACGCTGGCTTGCATGCCTCTATGTTAGACAACTATTACAATCCAAATGGCTTGATGTTGTGGGAGTTTGAGGCCCTGAATGGTGGTGAGAGGTGGTGAAGAGACAGATGTAGCAATTGTTCCACTTGTGGGAATGTGCCTAGAGGGGGATTAGTGGGGAGGGATGAATGGGCAAGGGAGTCAGAGAGAGAGAGAGATCCCTGTGGAGAGTGGGGGGGGGGGGGAGGGGAGGAGAGATGTGTTTCGTGGTAGGATCCCATTGAGGATGATGGAAGTTAAGGAGAAACATATAGAGATAGTGCTGGGAAGTAGTGTTGGGGTTGAAGATCAGCTGGTGGGCTTCTCCAGGGATCAGTGCTTAAAGCTTACCTTTATACCAGTTATTTCAATGACATGCCCAAATAGACCAAACGTTATCTTTCTAAGTTTGTCAGTGACTCTAAAATGAAGGGTCATAGGCTCAGAATAAGGGGAAAGCAAATTTCTTTATACAGAGGCAAGAGAATCTTTGGAAATCCTGTATCTGACAACTGTAGAGGCTCAGTTGCCGAGTTCCTTCAAAATAAATTACTATTAGATGTGGAGGGACTCAAGGGATACATGTGTAAATGTTGGAAAGTGATATTGAGGTCGAAGATTGGAATAGGGCAAGCTATTTATGATATTTGCATCAAGGAACTTGCTTGAGATCTTCAAATTCATAGGTATAACCATTATCAATAACTTATTCAGTCCATATTATGGCCAAGAAAGCACACCAGCACCTCCACTTCATCACAAGGCTATGGAAACTTGACATTTCCCTGATGTCCTCACACACTTTTACAGTACACAGTAATGAATATCCAGTCTGGATTAACACACACAGAAAATGCTGGAGGAACTCAGCAGGTCAGCCAGGATTTATGGAGAGGAATAAATATTCGATGGTTTGGACCGAGACCCTTCATCAGTACTGAAAGGAAGAGGGAAAAAGCTAGAAATTGGGGGCGAGGGTGGAATCATAGCTTAATATGGTAACTGCTCTGCCCACGACTGCAAGAAATAAGAATCTATCATGAAAACCAGCCTCCCATCCATTTCCCACTGCCTTGGGAAAGCAGCCAACGTAAAGACCCTTCCCACTCCACTGATTCTCCACACTTCCATCAGACAATACAAAGGCTTGAAAGCGCGTACCACCAGCCTCAAGGGCAACTACCCTGCTGTTATGTGGATTACTTGTAAATAAAGATGAATTTTTGAACTCTTCCTGCCTGGTCATGATCCTTACACCTTATTGTCTGCATGCACTACACTTTCTCTGTACCGTAACATGATATTCTTCATTCTGTTCCTATTTTTCACTTTGTACTTCCTTGATGAAATTAGTGTTTGGAATGATCCATATGGATGAAATGCAAAACAAACTTTGTTGTTGAACTTACTACATGTGACAATAATAAAACAGTTCCCCAAATCAGCCATGACTTCATGAATATTATTCCTTGTGCATCAAGCAGCAATCTTTGCCATTTCTTTAGCATTAGCTAGCTCGATGCTCAATCCAGCACGAATGGAAAACGTGCAAGGAGCCAGTCGGATTTGAACCCTGGACCATTACACCACCAGCTGGCTATAATTTGATGAATGGTGTAGACTGTACTGTCCAACTCCTAAATCATGTTTATTGATGGAATTTTACTTTTGGCCTGCTCTGTGACTATTTGAGCAGTGGAAGAGGTCTTGATGCTGTTTCTAAACATGGCTGCAACTGGTTAGGTTGCTGGGTTGGCAGATTGCTCTGAGGTGCCTGCATTTGTACTGTGAGCTTCTGTATTCATTTTGGCAAAACTGGCTGAGGTGAGCAGTGCAGATTTGAAATGGCTCTACATACAGTGATGTATATTCTCAACCTACGTTGTTGATGAATAAGTGCTTCTTGGTTGATTGTAGCTGAGCTCTTCCTATTCACAATTTTGTATGAAGATGTGGGTTAGGGTACATGAGAAATATTTGAAGTTGTGCACCATTGCTCTTGTTTGCAGCTATACCGAGTCATAAATATTCAAATCAGTAACACGGGATAGCCTACCCAGTTCTTTAAAACATGGAAACTTAAAGCTTGGGTTCTTTTCTTGAGGGTAAGAGTTTGAAAGGGGGATGTTAAACGCAAAATAAACTTAAGATTGTAGAAATCTGAAATAAAGGAAGCAAATGCTGAGAATACTCAGCTGGTCAGGCAGTGCCTATGATTATCAGAACTGAGAGAGAAAACAAGTTAATGTAATTAGCATAGAGGGTGGATAAAACAAGGCAGATATCTCTGGTGTCAGACCAGCTGACCTAATGGAACAATAAAAACAATTGAAAACACAAAGTACACTGCAGATGTTGTGGTCAAATTAACACGTACAAACAAGCTGGATGAACTCAGCAGGTCGGGCAGCATCCGTTGAAATGAGCAGTCAACGTTTCAGGCCGAGATCCTTCGTCAGGACAATTGAAGCTGCTTTGTGTAATTTGCTGAGGCAGAGCAAACAATGTAAAAAAGGCAAAAAGCAAAACTGAATTAGAATGGCCCATTCTGATCAGAGGGAACAAGTTGCCTGAAGCTGGTGAATTTGGTACGCCTGAAAGTTCTGGAGGCTGCAATGGGCCCGCATTGAAGATGAAGTGTTGGTCCTCAAGTTTGCCTTGGGTTTTATGGTAACAATGCAGTTGATATTTTTTCACCCAGCTTGTGTTTTGCTTCTCCAGTGCATAGGAGGCCACATTGTTACACTGAATGCAGTACACCAGCGTGGAAGAGCCAGGAGCCTTTGAAAGGCATATTCATCCAACATTCTTCTTTGGCCTAGTCTCTTCAGATTTATATCTGTGACACTTTGTTCTTCATCACTTCAACTGTTTCTGATTCCCTGGGATTAACTGGTGTATCTTCATTGTGGAGGCCGAGTCTGCGGGTATATTTAAGGCGGAAGATGATTGTTTCCTGATTGGTCAGGGCAGCGAAGGATATGGCGAGAAGGCAGGTGTAGATGGTTCAGTGGAATCCCAGATTAGCAATGATAGAATGGCAGGGTAGACTTGATGGGCTGAACAGCCTAATTCTGCTCATGTGTCTTATGGTCTTCACCATGAATGCACAATCCTTTTATACAACATCCTTGGCAATGTCAGGGCAGTTTGAGCCCCTGCCCCCCCCCCCCCCCCTCCCACCAGTGATTCAAGCAGGTACACTTTCAGGTACACTTTACCTGGCAGAACTCATTCTCAAAACAAACAACTCCACTCACATTGTCCAGACCAAAGATGCAACAGTGGGCCCATGCTACACCTGTGTTTTTTTGTGTGGGATATGTGGACCAGTCTTTGTTTCAAAGCACCCCAGGCCCACTCTACCACCTCTTTTTCCATTACATTTACTGTGGTTTGTTCTTGAACTCTTAAAGAACCTGAACATTTCATTATTTCTGATGCCAATTCCAACCCCCCCCCCCCCCCATCCCAGCCTTCATGCATCTGACTTCCCTTCCTGGGTCTCGCCATCTCCAGTTTGGGATACATTAGCCCCAAACAATCATGAGTAGCTGATTGGCTATGGCTACTAGGAAGGCTTAATCTATTTTGACAGGTATGGGGAATCCAAAGGAAAAGTGAGGCGGTTGGAATTTGACATGAAATTCAACGACAGTAAGGTCGGTAGATAAGAAAGCACAGCAAGGTTAGGAGTGATGAAGGACTGTTGGATTCAATTGCTTTTATTTCAGTTCAAGAGCTCTGATGGCTAAGGTGAATGAACTCAGGACATAGAAAACTACATGGACTAGAACATTATTGACATACAGAAATGTGCCTAAGGGAGGAAATTGATTAGCAGCTAAATACTCCAGTGTACAGGTGCCATATGTGGAAGAGAGTGAGATACATTTCTGGTTAAGAAGAACATCATGGCCACAGTGTGAGAAAAACTTGCTGAGGGATCATGCAGTGAGGATGTTTGGAGCTGAGAAATATGGGGCTGATTAACTTGTTTTCATTGTACTATAGTTAACAAGAATCAGAAGAGCAAATATGCAGGTATATTACAGAAAGTAGCAAGAAAGATTAAACTGTCATAGCAAGTATGATATGGACTGGGACTGCCATAGTGTTCCGGGCTTAGCAGAGTTCAATTTGTTAAATGTGCCCAGCAAAGTTTCCTCTGAAATGTAATGAGAGTACAAAGCTGAACCTGCTCTTGGGAAACTGCATTTCAAGTGTCACGTTAGTGACTGAGGTGTCAGTGGGGGGCACTTTAGTAACTGAGGTGTCAGTGGGGGGACACTTCACTGACTGAAGTGTCACTGTGGGGGTACGTTAGTGACAGAGGTGCCAGTAGGGGTTCTTTAGTGACCAAGTGACTGAAGTGTCAGTGGGGGGGCAGTTTTGTTACTGAGGTGTCAGTAGGGGGTCTTTAGAGACTGAGGTGTCAGTGGTGGGCACTAGTCCATGGGAAAAGCATGAACAGAAAATGTCTGGGATTGTTGGGGCTTTGGCTGCTTTACTGAGATATCAAGAATTCAAAACTGCATGTTAGAGTGAAGGGCCAGAATAAGTAGATAGAATAGGGCACCTTATGGACCAAAGTAGCCATATTTGTGTACAGCTGAGGGAGATGGGCAAGATACTGTCTTTCTAAATGGTGAGAAAATTCAAATATCAGAGATAGAAAGCGACTGAAGTCCTCATGCAGGATTCTCTGAAGTTCAGCTTGCAAGTTCAGTTGGTGGTAAAGAAGACAAATGCAACCTTGGTATTCATTTCAAGAGGACTAGAATACAAAAGCAAGGATGTAATGCTGAGGGTTTATAAGGCATTTGTCAGACCACACCTGAAATATTGTGAGCAGTTTTAGGCTCCTTATCTCAGAAAAGTTGTGTTGGCATTAGAGAGGGTCCAGAGGAGTTCACGCAAATGATTCCGGGAATGAAAGGGCTAACATATGAGAAGTATTTGATGGCTCTGGGCCCCTGTACTCACTCGAGTTTAGAAGAATGGTGGGTGGGGGGGAGGATTCTCATTGAAACCTATGGAATATTAAAAGGCCTAGATGGTGTGGACGTGGAGAGGATGTTTCCTATTGCGGAGTAGTCTCAGATCAGATAACACCTCAAAATAAAGGGAAGTCCCTTTAGGACAAAGTTGAGGAGGAATCTCTTTAGCCAGAGGTTGGTGAATCTGTGGAATTTGTTGCCACAGATGGCTTTGGAGGCCAAGGCATTGGGTATATTTAAAGTGGAGGTTGATTGACTCTTGATTAGTAAGAGTGTCACAGGTTAATGGGGGAAGTCAGGAGATTGGATTTGGGAGGTACAATAAATCAGCCTTCATATAATGGTGGAACACACTCATTTGGCTGAATGGCTCAATTCTGTTCCCATATCTTATGGTTTTTTCTTGTTCACCTGGGTAAGTGAGTTGGGCTAGAATTTCACAATAAACAGAAATGACCCCGGGCAGTGTTGTAAAACATGGAGCTAGGAGTAAAAAAAAATACATGGTTCCTTGAAAGTGTTATCACAGCAAGACAGGGTACTAAAGAAGCCCTTTGGTACCCTGGCCTTTATTGGTCAGAACTTGGGATGTTACAGTATAGAACATAGAAAATCTACAGCACAGTACAGGCCCTTCGGCCCACAAAGCTGTGCTGAACATGTCGTTACCTTAGAACTGCCTACGCTTACCCATAGCCCTCTATTTTTCTAAGCTCAATGTACCTATCCAGGAGTCTCTTAAAAGACCCTATCATATCTGCCTCCACCGCTGGCAGACAATTCCAGACACTCACCACTCTCTGCGTTTAAAAAAAACCTTGCCCCTAACATCTATAGGTTTGCTAGTGCTGCTCTGGGGGGTTTAAACTAGATTTGCAGGGGGAGGGGAACCAGAGTATTCGAGCAGATAGTGAGGTAAAGGAGGATAAAGGTCATGAGAGAGCTGCAAGTATAGTGCATGGAGTAAAGCCAGATCTAACATATAAAGGGGCTTTGAGAAAGGAGAAACAGAATAAAGGGTGTAAAGGTAGTAAGGTAGAAGGGCTAAAGTGCATGTACTTCAATGCAAGAAGCATCAGGAACAAAGGTGATGAACTAAGAGCTTGGATACATCCATGGAATTATGATGTAGTGGCCATTACAGAGACTTGGCTGGCACCAGGGCAGGAATGGATTCTAAATATTCCTGGATTTTAGTGCTTTAAAAGGGAGGGGAGGAGGGGTGGCATTACTGGTCAGGGATACTATTACAGTTACAGAAAGGGTGGATAATGTAGCAGGGTCCTGTTTTGAGTCAATATGGGTAGAAATCAGGAACAGGAAGGGAGCAGTTCCTCCATTGGGAGTATTCTATAGGGCCCCTGGTAGCAGCAGAGATATCGAGGAGCAGATTGGGAGGCAGATTTTGGAAAGATGCAAAAATAACAGGGTTGTTATCATGGGTTACTTTAACTTCCCTAATATTGATTGGCACTTGATTAGTTCCAATGGTTTAGACGGGGCAGAGTTTGTTAAGTGTGTCCAGGACGGATTCCTGTCACAGTATGTTGACAACCTGGATGTGGGGGTAGAAGGGTGGGTTGGCAAGTTTGCAGACGACACAAAGGTTGGTGGTGGTGTGGATAATGTTGAGGATTGTTGAATATTGCAGAGAGACATTGATCGGATGCAGAAGTGGGTTGAGAAGTGGCAGATGGAGTTCAACCCAGAGAAGTGTGAGGTGGTACACTTTGGAAAGACAAACTCCAAGGCAGAGTGCAAAGTAAGTGGCAGGATACTTGGAAGTGAGGAGGAGCAGAGGGACCTGGGGGTACATGTCCATTGATCCCTGAAAGTTGCCTCACAGGTAGATAGGGTAGTTAAGAAAGCTTATGGAGTGTTAGCTTTCATAAGTCGAGGAATAGAGTTTAAGAGTCGCGAGGTAATAATGCAGCTCTATAAAACTGGTTAGGCCACAGTTGGAATACTGTGTCCAGTTCTCACCTTACTATAGGAAGGATGTGGAAGCATTGGCAAGGGTACAGAGGAGATTTACCAGGATGCTGCCTGGCTTACGGAGTATGCATTATGATCAGAGATTAAGGGAGCTAGGGCTTTACTCTCTGGAGAGAAGGAGAATGAGAGGAGACATGATAAGAGGTATACAAGATATAGAGAAATAGATAGAGTGGACAGCCGGCGCCTCTTCCCCAGGGCACCACTGCTCAATACAAGAGGACATGGCTTTAAGGTAAGGGGTGGGAAGTTCAAGGGGGATATTAGAGGAAGGTTTTTTACTCAGAGAGTAGTTGGTGCGTGGAATGCACTGCCTGAGTCTCTGGTGGAGGCAGATACACTAGTGTAATTTAAGAGACTACTAGACAGGAATATGGAGGAATTTAAGGTGGGGGGGTTATATGGGAGGCAGGGTTTAAGGGTCGGCACAACATTGTGGGCCGAAGGGCCTATACTGTGCTGTGTTGTTCTATGTTCTATCTCCTTTGTACCTACTTCCAAGCACCTTAAAACTATGCCTTCTCGTACTAACCATTTCAGCCCTGGGGAAAAGCCTCTAGGAAAGGCTGTTGTGTCCAATCAACAGGAATGCTGTGCTTCCACCTTCAATCTTCAGACTCGGAAGCAATGCACCCAAGACTTTGTGGTAGACAGTTTCAGGCTGTAAAACAAACCTGGATTAGACAGATTGGATAAACACATGATTGAGGTGGGTGTTTGATATGAGTGTTCATTAAATTCAACCACGTTACCCAATAAACTTTTATGTTTCTAACTCTAATGTACAAGTTTATGTAATTTGCCTGTCATGTTTGTAATATACTTGCTGTTGCTGCAAAAAGCTAATTCTCATGGCACGTACACCTTGGGTAAGTATGGCCATGACAATAATAAAAAATAAAATCTCCCACAAAGCCAAAGTCTAATCCAATTTACTACCTCATCTTGCCGAGCGACCGAACCTTCTTGACCAGCCTCCCATCAGGGACTTTGTCCAGTGCCTTGCTGAGTTTAGCCACTTGGTAAACTCTAATCGGGTCTCTTTTACAGTGTTTGCGACTGAAGGAGAATTTAGAGAAAAGGCTGTTGTGTCCAGTCAATGGGAATGCAATGCTTCCACCTTCAGTGTGTGAAAACAAGTAACCTAGGGGCTCCTGTCTTTATCAGCCGCCTAGGTTTAGTGTTAGCACTTGTAAAATGCAAACAGCAACTGCACGGTTCCTGTCCCAAACAATATGCTTCAGCCTTTCCAGGAATAGTGAACCACTCAGCTCATGATCAATGTAAAACTTCCATAGATGTGTGGTGGAGACTGGCTGCCTCACACTGCTATGGAAACACCAAAGCCCTTGAATGGAAAATCCTAGACAAAGTAGTGGATACGGCCTAGTCCGTCACGGGTAAAGCTCTACCTACAATCGAACACATCTACAAAGGAGCGCTGTCACAGGAAAGCAGCATCCATCATCAAGCCATGCATATGTTGCTGTTGTACAAGACACAGGGACTGAATTGTTGAGAGAGGTTGGGACATTTTTTCAACACAGCATAGGAGAATAAGGGGTGATCTTAATACAGGTGTATAAAATCACAGGGGCAGAGATAGGATGAATGCACCTATTCTTTATGCTAGGGTTGGAGAATCTGGAACTGGAAGGAATCAGTTTAAGGTTAGAGAGAAAATATATATTAGGAACCTAAAGGGCAACTTTTTCACCCAGATGGTGGTCAGTGTTTGGAATGAGCTGCCAGAGGAAGTGGTAAAGGTAGGTACATTAACATTGTTTAAGACATTTAGACAGGTACGTGGATAGGAAAGGTTTAGAGGGATATTGGCCAATTTCAGGCAAATGAGACTAGCTCAGGAAGATATCATATGGACGGTGAAAAGGGCTTTTTCCGTGCTATGTAACTCTGACTGTAGACACAATGGGTAGAGTGTGGAGGTTGAGAGAACTGTGGACTCGCAGGTCAGTTGGTGCAGCGTTCTTCACTGGAAAGTGAATGGCTAGGTAGCAGCCCCCTCTGACTCTTCCAGCGGATCTCCTCCCCCCCCACCCCACCCGAGCTGCCACCTTTGTGCATCTGTTACTATTCTACAGACAGCACCAAGATGTTGATGCACCTTCATTGTTGCCTGGCCAAAAGTTGGCCATGGCTCCTGCACAGACTGGCACTTGGGAAGGCAAGGTGGGAGTTAGTGGAGGAGTAAACTTTGTATGCATACCAGAAATTAGAATACTTGTGAAAATACACAGAAAATACTGGAGGGGAATTGATGGAAAGAAACCTCAACTGAGCACAGAAACTGCCAACATTTCATATAAGAAAAAAGTAAGTTGCAAATATACAAAAACCTGCAGCTCTCAAAGGAGGGTGTCTTTTGAGGGGAAAGGAAAGTCAATATTTTGGGTTCAGACCTTTCATCTGGATTTGGGATGGCAGGGTCTCAGCCCAAAATGCAGCTGTTCATTGTTCCTCCAGCAGGCTGTTGCTCCAGATTCCAGCATCAAGAGTCTCTTGTGTCTGAAGTAAAAGTGTTACCTTGCCAACTATGGTCTCCACCCTGTCACAAGCATTCCCTTGGTTCTCTCCCACTCCCCTCTCCGTAATATTAATATGCATACTTCCTTCCATCTGCAGTCTTTTATGTCTCAGACCCAGAAAGTCAGTTTATTTTCTCTTTCTATGAACACTGCTTTACCTGAGTGCTTCCAGTACTTTCTTCTGTTTCAGATTTCCAGTATCCACAGTCTTTTGTTGAGGTAACAAAATGATAACCTAGTTGTGTGCACAGCTCAGTGATGATGCAGGCATTCCCATTTTAATCTATGTACAGCACAATTACACCTTTCAGACATCTTGAGTATAACAACAGTTCGGATTATTGGTTATCTTTAATCATTTAAGTAATGTCCTGTTGGTGCAGTCAGCTGATAGTGTTAGAATCTTACAACAGGTTATGCACCAACAAATGACACACTTTTTTAATCAGCTCAGTGCAGATCAGCCTTACAGTAATCAAGGTGCATGCATCACTGTACTGTAGCCTGCTGTGTGTGCCGATAAGGTCAGAGCAGTACAGGTTTTACTGTTGAAGTTGACTGATTAAACTCTGAAATTTGCCTGTGAGAATTTGTAAGGTAGAGCACAGTGTGGATGTGCAGCTATTTGCAAAGGTGCTATGCAGCATCAGAGCTTGACTGCCCTTTGAGGGAGGGAGGAGTGGAAGGACATGTAAAATGAAATAAATAACTGTGTATGGGGACACTACTCTGAAACAGCAGCACAAGCTCCATGTAATTCTCCCTAACCACTTGGCTTTGCAGTTAGGTATATTTGTACATTCAATTTGCCAATCTTGCTGCCACACCCGTAACTTGAGGGAGAATAATTTCCATCTAATACACAGATAAAAGTGAGTTTTCACTCAATCTTGCTATGTCCCTTAAGAACAGCTTCTATCCTCTCGATCATCAGATTTCTGAATGATCCACAAACACTAGTTTGTTATTACAGTCGGCCCTCCTTATCCGCGAATTCAACCAACTGCGAATCACGAAAACCCGGAAGTGCTCTTCCAGCACTCGTTGTTCGAGCATTCCTAAGCTCCGGAACCTGGGTCTTAGCACTCAGATCTGCAGCTGGGTCTTCAACTTCCTCACAGACAGGACCCAGGCTGTAAAGATAGGAGACAAGTTCTCCTCTACAATCACTCTGAGCACTGGTGCCCCACAGGCTATGACCTCAGCCCCCTGCTGTACTCACTGTACACCCATGATTGTGTAGCCAAGTTTCCATCAAACTCTTAAGTTTGCTGATGACACCACAATTGTAGGCCACATCTTGGGTAATGATGAGTCTGAGTACAGAGAGGAAATTAAGAACCTCGTGGCACAGTGCGAAGACAATAACCTATCCCTCAACGTCAGCAAGACGAAGGAATTGGTTGTTTACTTCAGAATGAGTAGCGGACCGCATGACCCCATCTACATCAGTGGTGCGCAGGTGGAACAGGTCAAAAGCTTTAAGTTCCTCAGGGTGAATATCACAAATGACCTGACTTGGTCTAACCAAGCAGAGTCCACTGCCAGGAAGGCCCACCAGCGCCTTTACTTCCTGAGAATGCTTTAGAAATTCGGCCTGTCCCCTAAAACCCTCACTAATTTTTATAGATGCACCATAGAAAGCATTCTTCTAGGGTGCATCACAACCTGGTATGGAAGTTGTCCTGTCCAAGACCGGAAGAAGTTGCAGAAGATCGTGAACATAGCCCAGCACATCACACAAACCAATCTTCCATCCTTGGACTCACTTTACACCACACGCTGTCGGAGCAGTGCTGCCAGGATAATCAAGGATAAGTCCCACTCAGCCAACACACTTTTTGTCCCACTTCCCTCCAGGAGAAGGTTCAGGAGCATTAAGATACATACTAGATTTGGGAACAGCTTCTTTCCAACTGTGATAAGACTGCTGAACAGATCCTGACCCAGATCTGGGCCGTACCTTCCAAATATCTGGACCTGACTTGCACTACTGTACTTTCCCTTTCCTATTTTCTAATTATGATTTATAATTGAAATTTTTATTATATTTACTTTGATTTGTACTTCAGGGAGCGCAAAGCACAGAAACAAATATCACTGTGATGATTGTACGCTCTAGTATCAATTGTTTGGTGACAATAAAGTATTTGTATGTACAGACTTTTTTTCTTGTCATTATTCCCTAAACAATGCAGTATAACAACTATTTTATATAGTATTTGCATTGTATTAGGTATTATAAGTAATCTAGAAATGATTTAAAGTATACGGGAGGATGTGCGTGGGTTATCGTGGATCGGGATCAAAATAAATCGGAAGTTCTCTTACTAAGTAAGTCGGAACAGGTACATCCGGTATTATTAAGCGTCAGTCAAACATTTGTCTTAGTATATAGTATATATTTTACCTTTCTATGCATATAAAACACTTAAGAATGTATGTTTCAGCGCCGGGCTCGGGAACAGTTCCCGAGCGCGAGCCAGTGACAGGCCGCTTTCGAGTGCGCTCTCCACTGTGCCTGGTTGATGTGGAGGATCAAAAACTCAAAATCCCAAACCCCAATCGGGGTTCATCGGGGCAGGGCCTTTCTCACTTTATCCTTTAAAATTGTTCCAATCGTTGACTGAAGTAGCCTAACACTTTTCCAATGACCAATGGCATTTCACCTTTTTCCCATCGCTTTATTACTTCCACTTTATTTTCAATTGTGATCGTGATTATTTTCGTGAACAGAAACACTGCAGATTCAGAGCTCCACTGCCGGGTCCTAATGTCCACCACACTGAGACAGATTAAATAAGGCCTGGGGTTCCGCTGGGTCCTAAGATCCACCGCATTGAGACAGGTTGAATAAGGGACTTGAATATCTGCGAATTTTGGCATCTGTGAGGGGTCCTGGAACCAATTCCTTGCGGATAAAGAGGGCCAACTGTATCTTTGTGCATTACTTATTTACGTAACATAGTCATTTTTATTTTGACAAACTTTGACAAACTTCTATAGATGCACATGTAGAATATCCTTGGCTGCATCATGCATCATGCCTGGAATGGAAACACCAGTGCCAAAGAAAAGTCTACAAAAAATGGTCACGGAAGGGGTCCTCCCACCATTGAACATATGTGCAAAGAACACTGCCACAGGAAAGCAGCATCCATTACCAAAGACCCCCCCACCAACCAGCTCATGTTCTCTTCTCACTGGCCATTGGGAAGAAGGTACAGGAGTCTCAAATTCCACACCACCAGCTTCAGAAATGGTTATTGCCCTACAACCATTAGGCTCCAGAATCACTGACCTTAACTGATTCCACAACCACAACCTTCCCAGGACTCTAAAACTATTGTTCCTATGATTGTATATTGATTTTTTACTATTGTCTGTTATCTTCTTTTGTGTTTGCATTTGTCTTCTTTTGTACATTGGTTGTTTATCGGTCTTTGTGTGTAGTTTTTATTGATACTATTGTGAACGCCTGCAAGAAACAGACTGTCAGGGTAGTATATAGTAACGTACACATCATGTACTTTGATAATAAATTTACTTTAAAGGGTGAAGTGTTGTCCAGTTAGTGTGCAGCAAGCTCTCACTAATTGCTGTCAGGTGATAGTTACGTCATCTTTTATACCACTTGAGGAACAGACTATTTTATATCTTATCACGTCAGCACTTGTTGCGATGTACTACATACAGAGCTAGAGACAACGACATGCAGTCAGTAAGCCATTTCGAGACTAGTTTATTAAAACCGTGGCGCTGGCATTTAATCCATAGCGCCCGCCCTATCCGGGCGGAAATGATGTCAGAGGTGCATTACCAAAGTCTCTCCCCACGCGCTGGTTTTGTGAGTTGGTTTGCCTGTGCAGAAAGTGGGTTGCCACATAACCCCCCCCGCCAACCCCCCCAGAAGCGGCGATACATCCCCCAATGTCCACAGTCTGGATCAGCCTCTGTTTGGGAGGTCTGCCTCTGCACCGCGGTGCCTGAACCTCGACCAGCTGCGCCAAGTCCACATGGGCTGGTTTGAGTCGGTCCACCGTGAAAACCTCCTCTTTCCCCCCAATGTCCAGAAGGTACGTGGACCTGTTATTGTTGATCACTTTGAACGGCCCCTCGTACGACCGCTGTAGGGGTCGTATGAGGTGTCGGCCCCTTCATACAAACACAAACTTACAGTCCTGCAGGTCTTTGGGTACGTGGGTTGGGGTCCGTCCATGCTGTGAAGTTGGTATGGGGGCCAGGTTGCTGAGCCTCTCGCGTAGTCTGTCCAGGACTGCTGCGGGTTTTCCTCTTGCCCCCTTGGGGCTTGTATGAACTCTCCTGGGATGGCCAGGGGTGTGCTGTACACCAACTCGGCCGACGAGGCATGCAGATCCTCTTTGGGCGCTGTGCGAATTCCAAGCAGGACCAATGGAAGCTCGTCCACCCAGTCAGGTCCTCTCAGGCGGGCCATGAGAGCCGACTTCAAGTGACAGTGGAAGCGTTCCACTAGTCCATTCGACTGTGGGTGGTAGGCAGTTGTGTGGTGTAGCTGCGTTCCCAACGGGCTGGAGGTGAACTGGGCGCCTCTGTCGGAGGTAATGTGGGCCAGTACCCCGAAGCGTGCTACCCAGGTTGCAATCAATCGGAATCGGCAGATGTGTCGGTGAGCGGGATCACCTCTGGCCACCTCGTGAACCAGTCTACCATAGTTAGGAGGTACCGCACTCCTCGGGACACTGGTAAGGGGCCCACGATATCCATATGAATGTGGTTGAACCTCCGGTGGGTGGGTTCGAACTGCTGCGGCTGGGCTTTAGTGTGCTGCTGCACCTCGGCTGTTTGGCACTACGTGCACGTTCTGACCCATTCACTGACCTACCTGTTTGCGAAGTCCGTGCCACGTAAACTTGCTGGAGACCAGCTGGACGGTTGTCCAGATAGGTGGGTGCGCCAAACCGCGTATGGAGTCGAAAACTCGCCGCCTCCAGGCTGCCAGGATGATGGGGCGAGGATGGCCGGTAGCCACGTCGCACAGGAGGGTCCTCTCACCTGAGCCTACGAGAAAGTCTTGCAGCTGCAAACCCGAGACTGCGGTCCTGTAGCTAGCTGGGCATCTCGTCATCTGCCTGCTGCGCCTCCGCCAGTGCTGCATAGTCCACCCCCAGGGACAGGACCTGGATAGCTGGTCTGGAGAGTGCGTCCGCCATGACGTTGTCCTTTCCTGAGACATGCTGGATGTCCGTCGTGTACTCGGACATGTAGGACAGATGTCGCTGCTGGCGAGCTGACCAGGGAATGCGAAGGTCAACAGTTTGTGGTCCGTGAACGCAGTGAAAGACCTGCCTTCTAAGAAGTACCTGAAATGCCGGATTGCCAGATACAGTGCCAACAGCTCCCAGTCGAAAGCACTGTACTTGAGTTCAGGTGGTCGTAGGTGCTTGCTGAAGAACGCCAGGGGTTGCCAACGCCCCTCGATGAGTTGCTTCAGCACCCCACAGACCGCTGTGTCGGATATGTCCACCGTGAGGGCGGTCAGAACGTCCGTTCTGGGGTGCACCAGCATCGCAGCATCTGCCAAGGCTTCCTTGGCTTTAACGAAAGCGGCTGCGGCCTCCTTGTCCCAAGCAATGTCCTTTCCTTTACCCGACATCAGGGTGTACAAAGGGCGCATGATACAGGCTGCTGAGGGGAGGAAACGGTGGTAACAGTTCACCTTACCAACGAACTCCTGCAGGCCTTTGACCGTGTTGGGCCGGGCAAAGTGGCGGATTGCATCTACCTTGGCGGGCAGAGGTGTTGCCCTGTCTTTGGTAATCTTGTGGCCCAGGAAGTCGATGGTATCGAGACCGAACTGGCATGTGGCCGGGTTGATCATGAGGCCGTATTCACTCAGTCGGGTGTAGAGCTGGTGGAGGTGGGACAGATGCTCCTGACGAATACTGCTGGCTATGAGGATGTCGTCCAAATAGATGCACGCAAAGACCAGGTCGCGTCCCACCGCATCCATTAGCTGCTGGAACGTCTTGTGCGGCATTCTTCAGGCCGAACGACATTCGGAGGAGCTCCAACAGGCCGAACAGGGTGATGAGTGCTGTTTTGGGGATGTCTTCAGGGTGCACCGGGACTTGATGGTATCCCTAGACGAGGTCTACTTTGGAAAAGATTCTTGCCCCGTGCAGCTTTGCTGCAAAGTCCTGTATGTGCGCCATGGGGTAGGAGTCTGGAGTGGTATCCTCATTCAGTCTGCAGCAGTCGCCACATGGTCTCCAACCCCCGGCTGCTTTGGGCACCATGTGCAGGGGGGAGGCCCATGTGCTGTCAGACCTCCGTATGATCCCCAATTCCTCCATCCTCTTGAACTCCTCCTTCACCAGGCGGAGCTCTTCCGGGGGGAGCCTTCATGCACAGGCATGCAGGGGTGGTCCCTGGGTTCGGATGTGGTGCTGTACCCTGTGTCTGGGCGTGGCTGCCGTGAACTGTGGTGCCAGAATCGATGGAAAGTGTGCCAGGATTCTGGTGAATTCGTTGTCCAACAGAGAGATGGAGTCTAGGTGCAGGGCCGGCAACTTGGCTTCACCCAGGGAGAACGTCTGGAAAGTCTCGGCATGTACCAGTCTTTTTCCCTTGCAAGTTGACCAGCAGGCTGTGAGCTCGCAAGAAGTCCACCCCCAGGAGTGGTTGGGCCACCGCAGCCGATGTGAAGTCCCACCTGAACCAGCTGGCGCCGAACTGCAGCTGCACAGTGCGGGTGCCGTAGGTCCGTATCGTGCTGCCGTTTGTGGCCCTCGGGGTGGGTCCTGGCTTCCTGTTACAGGTGTCGTACTCCGTCGGGGGCAAGCCGCTGATTTCCGCTCCAGTGTCAACCTGGAAGCGGCGTCCCAACTGTTTGTCCCAGGCGTACAAGAGGCTGTCCTGGTGGCCAGTTGCCATGGTCATTCACGGCAGCTGGGCCTTGGCCCTGGCCCTTGCAGGGCAGGCAACAACAGCGGGCTTCTGTGCCCCACCACTGGTGGTAGAGACACCACTGTTCACTGTCCTCCTCACTCCTGCCTCTGTGTTGTGTGCGCCCCCCCCGCCGGGCCTGGTCTGGTCTGCTGTTGGGCGCATGGCCTGGTAATCTGACCGACTGACGCCACGCTCTCCCTCTTGGCTTTCCATAGCACGTCTGCCCGGGCCACCACCTTCTGGGGGTGGCTGAAATCTGCGTCGGCCAGCAGCAGATGTATGTCCTCAGGCAGTTGCTCTAGGAATGCTTGCTCAAACGTGAGGCAGGGCTTGTGTCCGTCAGCCAGGGCCAGCATCTCATTCATCAATGCTGACGGCAGCCTGTCTCCCAAACTGTCCAGGTAAAGCAGGCAGGCACCCCGCTCACGCCGTGAGAGGCCAAAGGTCCCAATGAGCAGCGCTTTGAATGCTTCATATTTGCCTTCTTCTGGGGGCAACTATGAAATCCGCAACCTGGGCGGCCGTCTCCTGGTCAAGGGCGCCCACCACATGATAGTAACGCGTGTTATCAGAGGATATCTGCCAAATCTGGAACTGGGCTTCTGCTTGGCTAAACCACATGCATGGTTGCAGCGTCCAGAAAGTCGGCAGTTTTAGCGAAACTGCATGAACAGATGAAGAGTCGGTCATCTTTGGTCCAAATCCCGTTTGGACCGTTGGGGTCACCAATGTAGTGATGTACTACATACAAAGCTAGAGACAATGACACGCAGTTGGTAAGCCGTTTCGAGACTAGTTTATTCAAACTTCGTGGCGCTGGCATTTAATCCCTAGCGCCATGACGTCAGAGGTTCATTACCAAAGTCTCTCCCCGTGCGCTGGCTCTTTGTGAGCCAGTTCGCCTGCACAGAAAGTGGGTCGCTACACACTTTTAATTTTTGTTCATCTTTGCCTTTCCAAGAATAGCTGCTAAGAGATCTTTTGTGACCAATTATTTTGTATTTCTCAGAGGTAACAAAATCTATTCATGAGGGTCATGTAGTTAATGTGGACTACATTCAGCTTTGGCAAGGTCCTACATGAGAGATTTGTCCATCAGATCCAGAGTACTGTCCATTGATAAACTGGATCCAGAGGAGTCAGAGAGAATAGTGAATAGTTGGTTTGTGGCTGGAATCCACATAATTGCTGGAATCCTTGCATGAAAACATCGGTGTTAGTTGATAGTGAAGAGGATAGTCATAGACGACAGAATGATATTAGTCATTAAGATGGGCAGAGCAATGACAAATGCAATTTAATCCTCCTAAATGCAGGGAAACACATACTGCCAGGACAAGTAAGGGTAGTGCACAACCATGAATAGCAGGACACTCGGCAGTACTGAGAACAAGAACTGGTGTACAAGTTCAAGGAATCCGTAGAAGTGGCAGCAGATATGGAATGTGATGGTCAATGGAAGGGGGAGGAGATTGAAGAGATGATTTTAGTCAATATTACTTTCATTCAGCAGATGGTTAAAACTGAGGAAGTGATGGAGACAGAAATGTTCATATTTAAGATGCATCTAGACAAGTAGTTGACAGACCAAAATATGGAAAACTGTGGACCAAGTACAAGTATATGGGGTTAGATGTTCGGCATGGACAGGGTGGGTCAAAAGGCCTGTGTCTGTGCTGTCTGATTGCCTCCATATCAAACAGAAGATTTTTGCCTGATATTACTGTTTAAAGTAAACAAGAAAGAAAGCAGCTAATTGATGTGTTCCACAAATCTGTTGTCAGTGTGATACATGACTTGAGCAATTGTGAATTTATCAGAGAGGGTAGGCTTTGATTAATCCAGCATTTCTGCTTAAAAATTTTCAAAATAATCTCCAATGTTGTGTGCATCAGATGGTGCATAATCAGTAAGTAATAATAGGATGGTAGGACAGTTTCAAAATTTGCAGGTTAAACTTTAAGACACTAGCAGAATTAGGTCATTGTAGTCTGCTCTGCCATTTCATTAAGGCTGATTTATTATCCCTCCCAATCCCTTTATCTTACATGATAAAAATCTGGAGGGAAAGCAGACAGTTTACTTGTAAATCAGTGAAATGAGATAAAATGAGTTGGGTGGCCATTTTTTTCCTATATAAATTGGTAAGGTCTTATCCAATGACTGGAAGGAAAGATAATCAAGATGGTCCTTGGCCTTTCTTCAACTGGTGCTTCCTGTGGTGAAATGAATGGACGATCTTCAATTAGAAAGCCTTTTTGAGCAGAGGGTGGTGTTGTTTGGAATATTCATGTGCTGGTGAATTTCTGTGGAATGCCTGGCACATTAGAGACCGGTTTATGTCTGATCTTGTTTCACCCTTCCGTCATGACAGGTGAGAACCACATCAGCATGGCAGAAACGTCTGCTCAAGATTTACAGCTCCGTGCTAACCAGGTGACAGATGAGGTGAGTACTAGCTGCGGGATTTCATTTTATGATTTCATTTTCAGTTGATGATTAATTGTGAAGGGAAGTGACGGCTGATTATTCTACCTCCACCTCAACAGACCTTGCCTCAAACATATACTTTCCACCAGAATTCATTGGATAAAAAAGCCAATACTCTGTCTTGGCTTTTGAAGCAATGGTTTCATTTGGTTTTATTTATTTTCAGGAGTTGGACATATCTGTCAATCAATTCTGGCCTTGCCCATTTCTGACTGCCCTTTAAAAAGTGGTGGTGAGCCATTGTCCTGATGGTGCCCCTCAGTGGAGTGTCTGATTTGGACTTATAGTGATGAAGGACCAGTATAATATCATACTTGGAAGAATCCCAGGTGGAAATCTGCTTAAGTCCTGTTGGCCTGGGCTAATTACTGCAGTGTATTTTGGAGTTGATACACTGTGCAGCCACTGTCTACCTCTGGTGGAAATGAATATTTAGGATGATACATGCATTTCTATAGCTGCTTTTCCTGAATGGTGGCTTGAGCGTCTTTGAGTGTTATTGGGATTACATTCATCTGGGTGTTTTATTGTACCCATGACTTGTACTTCATAAGTGGCATAATGTTTTAAGATGTTGTGGCATGAGTTACTCACTGCAGGATACCCAGCCTCACCTGTGATAACTTCCCTTTGATGTTGATGGTAGAGGACTTGACCAATGCTAAGGATCCGTAGTTGGACACACTCTTGTGATGGTCACTGTCTGGAATTATGGTACAGACATTCCTTCCTCCAGCCCATTGTTGTCTAGGTCTTGGTCTATGGCCTGCCTTGTTTGCTCTGGAGTTCCAAATGGGATTTGAAAAACCTGATTACCAAGTTTTCAGTTCCAGGTTGGCAGCAGTAATTATGGGTAAGAGTAGGGGGAGTGGGAGGAAGGTGTTGGTTTTTGCATGGTGCTTTGTTCATGTCTACTTCTGCTTCTGTTCACAGTCACTGGAGAGTACCCGGAGGATGCTACAGTTGGCAGAGGAGGTACAGTAAACACACCTAGCTGATTATTACAAGCAATCTTCAGACTTGACTGCAGTGCTGAAACAGACACTTGATTCAAGTTCATTTGAACAGGCAGCTCTGCAATGAAGGCTGGATTATTGAGGTTTCCTCCAGCGACCATAGGAATACTGGAGGGGCAGGTTGTGAAATGATTGACTAGTGAGATGAAATGCAACTTTGTCAGCTTAATGGAGATACCTTGGTAGGTCACCAGAGCTAAATAAATTTCATCCTGGACACAACCTGTAAATCCTTGGACCTGCAGTGGTACTCCTATTCCAAACTGTGTCTGACCCTTCCATGGGAGGCTCTCGGGATTCCCCAATATTGGGAGGTATTCTATATCACATTGGAATTAACAAGAGGAATGGTTCATCGGGTCTGACTATTTGGTGGGACATGATGGATCTAATTGTAGCTATATTCCTGTCGATCCCTTATCACATGTCTAACTAAAAATGTTCACTCTCTGCTTGTACGGCCCTTTGAGGCTGACTAGTTCAAAGAAGGCATTTTCCTGACAGAAAACATTTTCCTCCTTGTCTGAAGTGGGAAAAACCTTTTATACAACAGCAGTAAGGGGCCTTTAGAAATAAGGTTCTGGTGTTCCTGTGCCCGGAACATTGTTTGTGAGTTTGGTGGCTTCCTCTATGGAAGAATATATTTGCATTAGAGTAAGTGTGGTAAAGATGGCTGGGATAGGGGTTTGTCCTTGTAGGAGATTAAGCAAACTGGGCCCTGGGAGTAGGCCATTAGATTCTATGTCTGCTTTGTCACTGGATACACAGGATCACTTTCATAGTCATAGTTCTGGGCCCTGAGCAATTCACCGCGGTGAGACACAATCCGCTGTTCGGACAATTTAAATGCTGGCCCAGATAGTCGGGAAAGGCAGGGTGTCGAGACTTGGATGAGGTTGATTTACTTTGGAAAAGTCAAAAATTGTTTCATCGGAAGTGAAATCTAGGCCCAAAGCGATTCACTGCAGAGGATTCCCGGTCATAATGTGAGGTACAATCCACTGTTCAGGCAATTTAAATGCCAAGCCAGGGTCTTGTCTCTCCGTGACGTTAAGACTGTGAGGCTGCCTCCAGCTGCTATGCTTCATGCCTATGAACTTTACGGCAATTTGACCTGCTGATACAATGAACTGAATACCGGGGATTTGGATCGAAGGACTCACTTTGGTTCAGAATGCTATTGTTTTTGCTTGCTTCTGTTTTTTGTATGATTTGTCTTTTTTTTCTCTCTCTCTGTGCGCATTGAGGGTTGGTCTTTATTTTGTTCTTAATTGAGGTTTTTGTGTTTCTTGTTTTGTGACTACTTGTAAACAAACAAATCTTAAGGTTGTATAATTTATGCATTCAGTCTGTGCCAAGTCTTTTAAGCTGCCTACCCCTATCAACCTACACCAGGACCATAGCCCTCCATACCCCTCCCTTCAAAGTATCTATCCAAACGTCACATGCACCACTTAACCCAGCAGCTCATTCCACACTCTCACAACCCTTTGAGTGAAGAAGTTTCTCCTCATGTTCTTCTTAAGTTTCTCACCTTTCACCCTTAACCCATGACCTTTGGTTGTAGTCCATCCAACCACAGCAGAAAAAGCCTGCTTTCATTTACCCTATCTATACCTCTATCAAATCTCCTTTCAATCTTTTATGTTCCAAAAATAAAGTGTTAACTTATTCAATATTTCCTTATACCTTTGGTCCTCCAGACCTGACAACATACTTGTAAATTTTCTCTGTACTCTTTTTCAACCTTAATTACATCTTTTCTGTAGGTGGGTGACCAAAACTTAACACAAAACTCCACATCAGGCCTCACCAAAGCCCTTATACAACTTCAACATAACATCCCATCTCAATACTTTGATTTATGAAGGCCAGTGTGCCAAAGGTTTTCTTTACGATCCTACCCATCTGTGCCACCACTTTCAATGAATTATGGATCGCTATTCTCAGATCCCTTTGTTCTACCACAGTGCCCTGCCGTTCACTGTGTAAGATCTACTTTGTCCTACTGAGGTGCAACACCTTGCACTTCTCTGCATTAAATTCCATCTGCCATTTTGCAGCCCATTATCCCAGCTGATCCAGATTCCATTGCAAGCCATGATAGTATTCCTCACTGTGCACTACTCCCCCAATCTTGGTGTCATCCTCAAATTTTCAGATCCATTTAACAACATTATCATCCAGATCATTGATACAGGTGACAAACAAGGACTGACTCAACACCGATCCCTGTGGCATTCCACTAGTCATAAACCTCCAGAGAGGCAATCATCCACTACCACTCTTTGGCTTCTTCCTCAAAACCAATATCTAATCCAATTTCCTACCTCGTCCTGAATGTTGAGCAACTGAACCTTCTTGACCAGCCTCCCATGTGGGTCCTTGTCAAATGCCTTACTAAAGTCCATATAGACAACATCTATTACCTGTCTTCATCCACTTTCCTGGTAACTTCCTCAAAAGCTCTGTGTTTGGTTGGACATGACCTACCCTGCACAAAGTAATGTTGAATATCTTTAATCTGTCCATCGCTATCCAAATACTCATATATCCTGTCCCTTACAATACCTTCCAATAACTTCCACCACTGATGTCAGACTCACTGGCCTATAATTTCCTGGTTTATTTTTAGAGCCTTTCTTAAACAGCGGAACAACACTGGCTGTCCTCCAATCCTCTGATACCTCTCCTGTCACTAAGGATGATTTAACTATCTTTGCTAGGGCCCTTGCAATTTCCAGTAGGGACCAAGGGAACACCTTGTTTGACCCTGGGGATTTATCCATCCTGATTTGCCTCAGGACAGCAAACACCTCCTCCTCTGTAATCTATAGAGTCCATGAAGCGGATGCCACTTTGCCTCACTTCTTTTACCAATGATACTCTGTGTTTATTTCTTGAGTAAATACAGATACAAAAAATTCATCTAAGATCTCCCCCATCAAGGAAAGGAAGATTGAGGTCTGTTAGGATAGGACCAACAAATTGAACTTGTTTTCTCAACAGGTTGAGCATGGGACCTTCTGCTCTCCCCTTCCCCACTTGCCCACACCACACACCCTCCCTGCCCCCTGAAGCCTTCACCATCCACCCCTCCCTCTCCCAGTGAGGTCTTGTGTTCCAAACCCCCAACTTTGAAATATCCTCCCCCACCTGACTGTGACTGCAGATCAAGTTAAGAGACAGCTGGAGAGACTACCTCAAGACAAGGCACTGAAGGCTTGTGCAAGCCAGCTGTCTGATATTTTGCAGCACCTTTACAATCTGAGTCAGGAAAAGGTACTGGTGCTGTGGAAAATTTCTTGCTTGGTTCCTGTATCCAAGAAGGTGACTCCATCTGAACTTAATGACTACAGACCAATTGCCCTCACATCTCATGTGATGAAGGTGCTGGAGAGGATGGTCCTGACTCACTTTGGACCACAGGTGAGATCTTTATTGGACCCTCTACAGTTTGCCTACCAACTTCATGTAGGAGTGGATGATGCCATCATCTACCTGTTGCAGGAGCTCACTCCCACCTGAACGATGCTGGTGGCATTGTGAGAATCACATTTTTTAATTTCTATAGTGCCTTCAATACAATCCAGCTACACCTTCTGAGCAAGAAGCTGCAAAGGATGGGTGTAGACGAAACCACTTTCTCCTGGATTACTGACTACCTGACAGACAGATCCCAGTTTGTATGGCTAAGTAGTTCTCTGTCTGAGGTGGTGGTGAGTGGCACTGGAGCACCACAAGGGACTGTCCTGCCTGAGTTTCTGTTCACACTATACATCTCACACTATCGGTACAACTCTTGAGTCTTGTCATGCATAAGTTCTCCGATGACTCTGCAGTGTTTGGGTGTATCAGAGATGGGCAGGAGTTGGAGTACAGAGGACTGGTGGATGTTTGTGGAGTGGTGAGGGAGGAATCACCTGCTCCAGAATGTGGCCAAAACCAGGGAGATGGTGATTGATTTTAGGGGGAAGAGGACTGTGACAAGACCTGTTTACATTCTGGGAGAAAAAGTTGTGATGGTAGAGGAGTACAAACACTTGACAACAGACTTGACTGGAAAACCCACACCAAGACTGTTTATGAGAAGGGGATGAGCAGATTCTATTTTCTAAGGAAACTGACATCCTTCAATCTGTGCAGCAGGATGTTGGAAATCTTTTACCAGTCTGTTATAGTGAGTGTAGTCTTCTTTGCAGCTTTATGTTGGGGGAGCAGCATTGGTACTGGTGATGCAAAAAGACTAAATAAACTCATCAAAACAGCTGGATCTGTCCTTGGCTACAACCCAGACTCTTTTGAGTTGGCGGTCAAGAGGAGATCACTAAACAAACTGCTATCCATCCAATTATGGACAATCTGGCACATCGTCTCCATGACTTACTGAATAAGCAGTGGAGCACCCTTTTGAACAGGCTCATTCAGTTCCAAAGATCATTACTGAAAATCTTCCCTACCAAATGCAATAAGCATGTACAACAGTTCATCTCTGCGAGATAGGAGAACACACATCATAGTACAGTAGTCTCTGTTTTATTATTTCTTATATTATAGCACATTGGTAAATTGTGTATATTATTACTCTGTATTTTATTATTAGTTAATTATTTAGTATTATTATTGCGAAGTGTGTTTAAATGTTGCTGCTGTAATGAAGTAATTTCCAACTCAGGATCAGTAATTATTATTCTGGGTCCACACATGAATACCATTCTGGTTTTCAATAAGGAATCCTTTTGCTCTTAGCTTATCTGTAGAATCTCTTAGGATTCCCCTTCACCTTGTCTGCGAAGGCAACCTCATGCCTTCTTTCAGCCATCTTGATTATTTCTTAAGTGTTCTCTTGCATTTCTTATACTCCACAAGCACCTCATTTGTTTCTACTTGCCTATACCTCTGCACTTTTTTTTCTTAACCAGGGTCTCAATATCTCCTGAAAACTACTTGTTATCTTTACCTTTTACACTGACAGACACATCCAAGCTTTGTACTCTCAAAATTTCACTTTTGAAGGCCTCCCACTTTACCAAGTACACCTTTGCCAGAAAACAGCCTGTCCTAATTCACACTTGCCATATCCTTTCTGATAGCATCAAAATTACCCTTTCTCCAATTTAGAATCTCAAACCACAGCTGTGACTTCTATGTACTAATTAAGAAAACTTTCCTGATACATTTGACAAACACTGTCCCATCTAGTCCTTTTACAGTTTGGGAGTCCCGGTCAATATGTGGAAAGTTAAAATTCCTTGCATTATAAAACCTTATGTTTCTTGCAACAGTCTGCAATTTCTCTATAAATTTGTTCCTCTAAATCCCACAGACTGTTGGTGGTCTGTAATATAACCCCATTAATGTGGTCATACCTTTCTTATCACTCAGTTCTACCCAAATGTCTCACTGGACGAGTTTTCCAGTCAGGCCTGACCGAGTACTGTCGTGACATTTTCCCTGATCCCTGACTAGTGATCCTCCTCCTTTAATCCCTCCAGCTCTGTCACATCTAAAACAATGGAACTCCAGTATATTAAGCTGCCAGGCCTACCTCTTCTACAACCAAGTTTCACTAAAGGCTACAATATCATAATTCCAGGTGTTGATCTATGCCCTGAGCTTATCTGCCTTTCCTACAATACTTGTTGCATTGAAATATACGCAGCTCAGGGCATTAGTTGCACCATGCTCAAGCTTTTGGTTCCAACTTTGTCTGAAGTCTTACATCTGTCTCCACTAACTGTTCTGGCTCTCTGGTTCCCATCCCCCTGCAACTCTAAACTGTCCCATGCAGCAAAAGCAAACCTTCCGACTAGGATATTTGTCTTCATCTTGTTCTGGGCAAACTGTCTCTTCTCTATAGATCCCACCTTCCCTGGAAGAGAGCCCAATGATCCAAAAATCTTACACTTCCCCTACACTAAATCCTTAGCCACATCTTAAACTGTATAACCTTTATAGTTCTAGCCCCACTAGCATGTGGCATGGGTGGTAATCCTGAGATCACAACCCTGGAGGTCCTCCCCTTTAACTTGGCACCTAACTCTCTGAACTCATTTTACAGTACTTCCTTGTCACTCTAACTACCTATGTCATTGGTACCAAATGGTCCACGACCTCTAGCTGTTCACCCTCTCACTTAAGAATGCTCAGGATTCGATCTGAGATGTCCTAGACCCTGGCACCATATCATCTGGTAATCTCTTCACTCACAGAACCTCCATTCTGTTCCCCTACCTAATGAATCCCCTATCACTGCAGTTCGCCTATTCTTTCCCATCCCCTCTGAGTATCAGAGTCAGGCTCAGTGCCAGGCTGTGACTTTCTTCTGCTAGGTCATCCCCAACAGTATCCTCCATTAACCCTCTGATTCCCCTAATCCAAAAATTTTCCATGTGATAAGACTGAATCAAACAGTCGAAGAATTTTAAGAATTTGCTTCTCTTCTCCATTTTGAACACCAGAAAGTTTAGAAAATCTGCAGATGCTGGAAATCCAAGCAACACACACTAAATGCTGGAGGAACTCATTAGGCCAGGCAGCATCTATGGAAATGAATAAACGGTTGACATTTCGGGCCGAGACCCTTCATCAGGACTGGAGAGAAAAAGATGAGAAGTTAGAGCAAGAAGGTGGAAGGGGAGGAATAAGTACAAGGTAGTAGGTGATATGTGAAACTTGGGGGGAGGGGAGAGGGAGGAGTGAAGGAGCTGGGAAGTTGATCGGTGAAAGAGATAAAGGGGTGGAGAAGGAGGAATCTAATTGGAGAGGATAGAAGGCCATGGAAGAGAAAAAAAGGAAAGGAGTCCAGAGGGCGATAATGGGCAGGTGTGTTGATGTGAGAGAGAGAAATGGGAATGGGGGAATGGTAAAGGGAGAGGGCAATTACTGGAAGTCTGAGAAATGGATGTTCACACCCCACTTACCATTCCCATTTCCTTCTCTCATCTATCTCCTTACCTGCCCATCACCTCCCTCTGGTGCTCCTCCTCCTTTCTTCAATGGTCTTCTGTCCTCCTCTATCAGCCTCCCCCTTCTCCAGCCCTTTATCTTTCACCAATCAACTTCCCCCTCTCCCAGTTTCATCTATCACCTACCATCTTGTACTACATCTTCCCCCCACCTTCTTGCTCTAACTTATCTATTTTTCCCAGTCCTGATAAAGAGTCTCAGCCTGAAATGTCGACTGTTTACTCTTTTCCATGGATGCTGCCTGGGCTGTGTTTCTCCAGCGTTTCTGTTTGCTGCTCGAAAAGCAGAAACTGACTTCTGATCTTTGACATTCCCCTCAACCCCCATCCTTGACCTAGTGAAATATCATCCCTGTATCAGTTTCAGCCTCTGTCAGAATTCCCTATGTCATCAGCTTGCATTAAACTGTACATAAACTCCTGCTTACTTTACCTTCATAGGAATCAACCTGATAATCCTTCGCTGTCCCTTGATCCATATCCTTCCTTTGGTTGTCAATTATTCCTGTACCGAGTATTCCACATGTTGTACCAGTGCCTGTATATAACTAGCACAGCGTCTATTGGATGGAAATACTTTGATAAGTGCCAACAAAGTGCCTTCTTAAATTCTTACTGACCTGCATGTTATCTTTATGTGATTCTTGTTTAAAGGCACCTCTGCAGACCTCTATCTGCCATGTACTTGGTCATTCTAATATTATTGATTTCCCTTCTTCAGAACCTTACATAGAAAGGTACAGCATAGGAACAAGCCTTTTGGCTCATAATGTTGTGCTGAACCGAGTGACCAACTGAACTAAACCCCTCTGCCTACACAATGTCCATATCCTTTCATTTTCCTCACATTCATGTCCCTATCCAAATGTCACTTAAAAGTCTCTAATCTATCTGCCTCTATCACCACCCATCATTCTGTGTAAAACAAAAACCTTGCCGCTCAAATTACATCTGGTTTTAGACATTTCAACCCTGGGAAAAAGATACTATCTATGCCTCTCAATCTTATAAACAGCGAACATATCTCCTCTCAGCCTCCACTGCTCTAGAAAAAAAAACAATCATTTGTCTAACCTCTTGTTATAGCACATGCTCTCTAATCCAGGAAGCAGTCTGTTAAACCTTCTGCACCCTCACCAAAGCCTTGACGTCCTCCCTATAGTGGGGCAACTAGAAATGTGTGCAATACCCAGGTGCGGCCTAACTAGTTTATAAAGCTGCAAAATTCCTGTCTTTTGAACCCAGTGCCTTGCTAATAAAGACAAGCATGTCATATGCCTTCTCAACCACCCTGTCAACCTGTGTAACTACTTTCAGGGAGCTATGAACTTGGACACCAAGATCCCTCTGATCATCAACAATGTTAAGGGTCTTGCCCTTAACAGTGTACTGTCTCTTTACATTTGACCTACCAATGTGCCACATTTCACATTTGGCCAGGTTAAACTCCATCTATCATTTCTGCACCCATATCTACAACTGAGCTACATCCCATTGGTATTCTTTGCCAGTTTTCTCACTATCCAATGACCCCTGTACTATGGTGTTCTGGTCAGTTTGCTGATCTTTTCTGCAGTTACTCCCCTTTCCCTTCTTACTGACGAATTCTGCAGGGCTGCAACAACTTTCAGAACATGGTGTCAGGGTAACTTTCTCTTCCCTTTTTTATCTCGGTGATTGAATCCTGGAGTCCAACTCATTAACTCTGGGTTCCTTGAGCTGCAGACACTTGCAACGGATGTTGACCTCAGATCCCAATAGTTGTCAGCACACTCATACTGTGACTCCTACACACCAGCTAAGTTGCCAATTAATTTAAATAATTGCTTAATTATTTAGATGTAAAGCCCCTAACCTGCAGAATTCACAATCTCTTCATCTCTTCAGTGTGCCAAAACTCGATTTCCTCAGTGTATGTTTTCCTTTTCAATATTGTTTGGAATGTTCCTGTTGAAACTGCTTCCACAATCCAATTATAAGATAATCAAATTATAACAGTTTTCTCCAATAATAAGATCGCCTCTTTCTGATGATTCTGTTGATTATCTTTGATTTGTAGATTGCCAGTCCCTTGGTCAAGAAATTTCTCCTTTATCAGAATCTGGTGGATTCCAAAACCACAGGCCATTAATATTGCATATTTTAGTGATAATCCAACAAGAAATTGCTAAGTATCAGAGCAGATTGGATGTGGAACTCTCTACTACAAGGGTGTTTGAAGTACATCACTAGATATATATATCTGACAGAACAAAATGTTGATGGGATAAACAAAGGCATTAATATTTATTTTGGGTTAAGTGGCCTCCTTCTGTGCAGGTGAGAATTAATGTTTCAATTGATGGTTTAAAGTGTGTTTAATAAAACTCCATTGTATCAAACAGTAATTTTCCATGTATCAACCACTGCATGTCTTCTTCACTTCCCAGAAGTAAACACGAGTACTTATGGAACAAAAGTCTTTGAGATTTCACACTTAACATATAAATAAATTGTGCACTAATTCGTACATGGTCAGCACAGACCCCACTCTGTGAGAATGGATCTTTCTATAACTCTGATATTGGGAAAGCACACAGCTTTGTGTCGGTGTGTTTCCCTGCCCTGAGATTGACTCATCCTTTCTTTGCAGAGCAGGGATGCTGGTGGTAAGACCCTAATCATGCTGGATGAACAGGGAGGTGAGTACACTACTCCCCTTACTAACCATTGGTGTGATCCCAGGAGGGAGTGGGTCCCTGTGGAGATGGGAAAATGGTAACAGCAGCCTTATTGGTGAGGTCACAGCCACTGGGCTGCATAGCTAATGTTGGTAGATTGGGGATATGTGCTTGTGTTCTAATCCTTTGGGACTGGGCAGTGGGAAAGAGAGGAAGTTCCCACTGGGCAAAATGTCCACATACTGCACAGAGAAAGCCTAATCTTGCTAAGTTGTAGCCAGTGTAGAGAATAGATCCTAATATGCATGGGCAATTCCTGATAAATGAGGGGCAGGTGGCATTAAGTGGGGGGGGGGGGGGTCTTTCCTATTGGGCTTCACATGCCAGTACTCTGAAGACTCATACAGGTACAGACAAGTGGGCAGGAGCTGGGCAGCCATACAATGCCTGACCTGGGGCTTTGTGCTGTGCTTTGCTTAGAACAACTGAAGCGTATTGATGAGGGGCTGGATCAGATCAACCAGGACATGAGAGAAGCAGAGAAAAACCTGACTGAGCTCAGCAAGTGTTGTGGCCTGTGTGTGTGTCCCTGCAGCAGGTAGGTGTGCTGTCCACATCTAGAAAATGGCTGTAGCCTCCCCCATCTCACTGTATACTTTGTACTCAGGGTATTACTACAAGCCACTGACTGCCATCATGTAGAAAGCCCTGCAGCCATTTGCACGGCAAGCTCTCACTAACAGCTGACTACAGAACTACTTTTTAAAAACAGCCAACTTTAAAGTTGGCAAAAGTTTCTGGTCCATAATTGCACATCACAGCTGATAAAAGAGAAAAAACAAGATGGTTTTCAGCAGGGGAGTTGGTGGGGTAGGGATGGGTAGAACCTAGTGATTACGTTGGTGAGACCAGCTGAATTAACAGGTGAAGCTGTTATCTCTCTACACCTCTGTTCCGTATGGTCTGATGACTCTCCTTCCTTGAACAGAGGCCCAAGCAGCACCCCTCAACCAACATTCACTTAATATGCATCATTTGAATTCCCCATTCCACTCCAACATTGACCTGAGGTCTGTGGCCTCCTGCAGTGTACATTGAGGCCCAACCCAGATTGAAAAGCACCTCATCTTATATCTGCTAATGCAGCCTGATATTGAATTACCCAGCTTCAGGTAACTGGCCATTTCTGAGCATCCTCATTCTGCAGCTTGACCTGTTGGGCATATCCTACAGTATTACTTTCAACAACACATTAGGCAGGTAAGGAACCTTGATGTGCTTGAAACCACACCTGTTATCATAGATAATCCCCATCACTTCCCCACCTCTTCAACTGAGAACTAACTTGTTTTTCCTTTTCCATCAGACCTGAAATATAAACTGTTCCTCTTTCCCCAGATGCTGCCTGACCTGCTGAGTGTTTCCAGCATTTTCTAATTTTATTTCAGATTTCCAGCACTGCAGTTGTTTGATTTTCTATTTCTAATAATTTTGGGAGGTGATTATTGGCCAGCACACCAGGGATAACCTTTGACATTTGATTGGGGTCTTGTTCATCCACCCAGTACGACAGTCCTTTGAGCCCTAGGTTTAACTTTATGACCCTGTGGCAGTGCATCAGTTGCTCTGTGCTGCACAAGCCATGCAGCTTAATCTCCAGAATGTGATAGAGTTCTGATTCAGAGGTTGAAGATACCACTGAGGCTCAACTGACAGTATGCACCTTACTACTGTGCCCACTGAAAGCTGCCGCCATCTGTCCACACAAGGCACTGGTTGATGCCGTTCCAACAACATTCCAGCATTAAAATAATTGGAATAATCCAGAAGGGCATCAAGCAGTTCAGTACACTGCTGTTGGAAAAGTGCAAAGAGGTGCTGACAGGCTGTCCTTGGGTAAAGAACAGGGTTCCTTTTGCAGACATCCATAGGCTGATTTTGTCCAAAAGTCAGTACTCAAAAAAAAAAATCTGCAATATGATGACCATGTTTCCACAGTATTGAATGGGATTAAAAGCAGCTAACGCTGACAAAAGAAAGAACAATTACTAAAACTAGTGAGAGAGACAAATCTTGTTCTGCCATTCATAGAAATAAATGTATGTTCATTTATCAAACTTTTGAATTTAATGTTATGGAGCTTGTTCATAAACTAGGGGTGTCCATAACTGGGAATGGCCTGTACATATCTAACCCATGCTGCACTTGCCAAGTGGATTTGCTTAATGTCGATTTTAATATGCAAAGTTGGTGCAAATGTGACACAGGGCAAAATAAAATTTCAAGTGCAGGAGAGTGTGGTTGGTATTGGCGCTTGAAGTGCAGCGGTGGCTAATGTGTCGGGCTGTGCACGACATGTGAGAATTGAGCTCTTGGGTGTGTTGTATGTCAGCAGTAACCACTTTCTGCTGGTCGCTATTTAATTGCTCTCCAACAAGTCAAGTTTTCTCAATGTTTGCTCCCACTCTGCATTGATGCTAATCAAAGTGTTGTTGATGTCAATCCAGTCAGTAACTCAAAGGAACTGTTTCCTATAACACTAGACTCCCCACTAACACTGCACTGATAATGTCTTCTTTGAGTTCATTTTCTTGCTGTCTCTTTTACTCTTTCCTCACCCCTCCACCCTACCTCCTTTGTTCTCTGTGCTTCATTCGATGGAGATTAACCCTAATGTAATCCTGAGTGGAAAGGGAGCCTGACAGTGATATACACAGTGGATTCTAGCATGGAAAACATGGACGATGTGGGATCAGCGTTTGCTGTGCTCGGACTGAGTAGGTGATTTGTTTACCTGCACGCTGCATGAGCCTGTGTCTGCCTTTTTGTTTGTGTAAGGCTTGTAATCCTATCCCTATAAGCATCTCTGTAGTGCCATTTAAATCTTCGGGATGTCCCAAAGGCTTTCTTGACAATGAACTTCTGTGTGTTAGTTATGTGAAAGCCCAGCAGTCTCCTGCAAACAGCAACACAATACTCCAGGTTGAGGGTGAATATTTAATGTAACATCAGACAGAACTTTTGCTTCAAGCAGTATCCACATACCCCTGAGAGAGTCAAGCAGGCTTGGTAGTCATAACTTAAGTACAGAATCAGGTTGTGTTAATGTGTGGAAGGAAGGGGGAAGTTACACCTGTAGCCAAGCTGAAGGGCTTGGAAGTTGGATGGAGATGGTGAAGAGCCAATTAGCATGGTTAATCTAGACTAGTTTAATTCCGATTTGGCTAAGTGCAAGGAATTGTATTTTGGAAAGACAATTCGTGATAGGACTCAACTCAGTAAATGCCTTAGGGAGTGTCGAAGGACAGAAGGACTTACATGGTTCACTGAAATTTGAATCACAGATAGACAAGGTGATGAAGATTACTTTTGGCGTGTTGGCCTTCATCAGCTATGATATTATGTTGCAGTTGTACTGGAGGGGCTCATATTGGACGAATGTACACAGTCTTTATCCTAGGGGCTGGGGAATCAAGAATTAGAGGGTACCTGCTCTAGTATTGGTTAGCTGTTGAATCTTACAGTTAGATGTGATTGGAGTTTGCAGCCTGGATTTGTACCAGCCTGACAGCTCACAGCACTGTAGTGTGTAGCCCTGGTCAGATATATCCATGTGAGTGGTGAGACTGGAGGACCATCGATGCTCTGGGGTAGCAGTGTACCTGAACATCATGGTACCTTCAGATTGAATATTGCAAAGATTCATAACCCAAGGACCCATCCTCATTTCAGCCTTAAAACATACCAAATATTTTTGGGAGAACTTACAGAAAAGGCGGGATCAGAGATTCCACTGCAGCTTTCTGCCACACTGGCTGAGACAGTCTGGACTTCACAAGTAAAAACAGGCTTGAATTAAGCTTCCACCTTTGGGCGCTTTGTATCTGACAGAGGAGAATATTTGTCTTTGACCCCTCCTCACCTAATTCCCCAGCCTACATTTTGCAAAAACTTCATCCCAGTGGAGGTGTTTCCAGAGATGAAGCTTCTTGCTGTTGCCTTGGCCATCACCATCCAAACCCAGACATTCCTCTTTCTAGGCCCATTTAGAAAGACAGCCAATCCACCACCACCACCACTTACAGAACCCCAATCAAAAACCACTATTTGTCCAAACAGATCTGTTCCCAACACTCAGAAACCTACCTCATAGTGGTAAAAACGCTCACGTGCCCTGTGGCCCACTGTGTCCCATGTTGACCTTTGCCTATTTGCACCAATTGTACTTGCCCCCATAAGGTATCTATCTTTCTAAAACTTGCCTATGTAAGCATCTGTTTAAATGCCTCTGAAATGTAGTGATTGTACCTGATTCCACCACCACCTCTGCAATGAGTTCCTGATATCAACTATTCTGTTTAAAAATAACAGAATTGCTTTTGAAGACTGCTTCCTCTCTGGCTTAAACCAATGCCCTTGATGTCTCTCACAATAAGGTACTAGAGCAGAATTAGGCAGTTTGGCCCATTCAGTCTATTTTACCATCCCATCATGGCTGATTTATTATCTCTTTCAACCCCAATCTCCCATCTTCTCCCAGTAACGCTTGATGTCCTTACTTAGCAAGAACCTACCAACCTCTGCTTTAATATATCCAATGACTTGGCCTCCACAGCCATCTGAGGCAATGAATTCCAGGTGCCCCAACTTCTGGCTAAAAAAATTCTTCCTCAACTCTGTTCTAAGAGGATGTCCTTGTATTCCGAGTCTGTTCTCTCTGGTCCAAGAATCCCCCACTACAGAAAACATGCACTCTATCTCGGCCTTTCAATATTCAATAGGCTTTAATAAGATGCACCCCTTATTCTTCTAAACTCCAGCAAGTACAGGGCCAGAGCCATCAAACACTCCTCATATGTTAACTCTTTTATTCCTGTGATCAGACCCTCTCAAATGTCAGCACATCCTTTTACAGATAAGGGGCCCAAAACTGCTCTTAAGGCTCCCACTGCAATCTGACTAGTGCCTTAGCATTGCAGCCTTGCTTTTATATTCTAGAATATGAATTAATTATAATTCAGTATTCAACACAATCATGCCCTCAGTTCTAATCAACAAGCTTCAGAATCTGGTCCTCTGTACTGTACCTCCCTCTGCAACAAGATCCTTGCCTTCCTCACAGGGAGACCACAGTCAGGGTAGATCAGAAATAACATCTCCTCACTGGCGATTAACAACTGTTGCACATCAAAAGATGCGTGCTTAGCCCAATGCTCTTTCAACACCCACAATTGTGTGGCTAGACATAGCTCAAACGCAGTCTATAAATTTGCCAATGGCGGAACTATTTTTGGCAGAATTTCAGATGGTAACAAGAGATACACAGAAACAAAGTAGATCAGCTGGTTCAGTGGTGTCACAGCAACAACCCTGCACTCAACATCAGTAAGATCAAGGAATTGATTGTGGACTTCAAGAAAAGGAAGTTGAAGAAATACATTTGAGTCCTCATCGAAGGATCAGAAGTGGGAAAGGGTGAGCAGTTTCAAGCTTCCCGGCATCAACATCTCTTAAGATGTATCTAGAGCCTAACATATTGATGCAGTAGCAAAGATAGTGGTCATATTTCATTAGGAGTTTGAGGAGAAGTGGTATGTCACCAAAGACCTCACAAATTTCTACAGATGTACTGTACAGAGCATTCTAACTGGCTGCATCATCATCTGGAATGGAGGGACCAATGCACAAAATCAGAAAAGGCTGCAGTAAGTTGCAAATACAACCAATTCCATGATGGGCACTGGCCCTTCCTAGCATTGAAGACACCTTTGAGGTACTTGGAGACTAACGTCAAAGTCAGCATGGTTTCTGTAAAGGGAAATCTTGCCTGACAAATCTGTTGGAATTCTTCAAAGAAGTAACCAGCAGGGTGGACAAAGGAAAGGCAGTGAATGTCATTTACTTGGATTTTCAGAAGGCATTTGATAAGGTGCATCACATGAGATTGCTAACAAGATAAAATTCTATGGTGTTACAGGAAAGACAGTGGCATGGATAGAGGAATGGCTGACAGGCAGGAGGCAGCGAGTGGGAATAAAAGGGGCTTTTTCTGGTTGCCTGCCAGTGACTAGTGGTGTTCCTCAGGGGTCACTATTGGGACACCTACTTTTCACATTATTTTTCAGTGATTTAGATAATGGAATTTATGGCTTTGTGGCAAAGTTTGTGGATGATATGAAGATAGGTAGTGCTGAGGAAGCAATGCGATTGCAACAGGACTTAGACAAATTGGAAGAATGGACAAAAAAGTGTTAGATGGAATACAGTGTTGGGAAATGTATGATAATGCATTTTGGTGAAAGAAACAATGGTGCAGACTATTATCTTACTGAGGAAAAGGTTGAAACTTCAGAGGTGCAAAGGGACCTAGGAGTCCTCGTGCAAGAGTCCCAGAAGGTTAATTTACAGGTTGAGTCTGTGGTAAAGAAGGTAATTGCAATGTTGGCATTTATTTCAAGGAGATAATGCTTAGGCTTTATAAGCTCGTAGTCAGACTGCACTTTGAGAATTGTCAACACTTTTGGGTCTCATTCAGCTGGTAGGATGTGTTGTCGTTGGAGAGAGTTCAGAGGAGGTTCTTGAGGATGATTCCGGGAATGAAGGGGTCAGCATTTGAGGAGGATTTGGCAGCTTTGTAAATACTCTGTTTACTTTGTAAACAGCTTTCTAAATACTCTCCATATTTAGAACACTGAGGGATCTCATTGAAGCTTACTGAATGTTGAAAGGACTAGATAGGACGGATGTGGAGAGGATGTTTCCTGTGGTGGGGGTATCCAGAACTAGAGGCACTGCCTCAAAATTGAGGGGCAACCTTTTAGAATGGTGACAAGGAGTATTTCTTTTATCCAGAGAGTAGTGAATCTGTGGAATGCTCTGCCACAGACTGTGGTGGAGGCCAAGTCCTTGGGTGGAAGTTGATAGTTTCCTGATTGGTTAGGGCATCAAAGGTTAGGGCGAGAAGGCAGGCACATGTGGTTGAGTGGGATCCAGGATCAGCCATGATGGATTGGCAGGGCAGACTCAATGAGCTGAATGGCCTAATTCTGCTCCTACGTCTTATGACAATGCCTCAAAAAGGCAGTATCTATCAATAAGGAGCCCCATCACCCAGGACATGCCCTCTTCTCATTGTTGCCATCAGGGAGGAGGCACAGGTGCTAGAAGATCCAGGCTCAACATTTCAGGAGCACTTCTTCCCTCTGCCATTGGATTTCTGAATGGTCCATAAACATTACTTATTTTCTCTTTCTTTTTACACTATAATTTTTATATCTATATTTTATGCTTATATCTATATATGTACTGTTGTCACAAAACAAGAAATTTCATGACATAGCAGTATATTAAAACAGCATATTATATATAATATAGCAATATATAAAACAGCATATTAAAGCTGATTCTGGTTCTGAATATTTACATTGCATTTGTCTTTCTTCCTTACTACTGACTGAACCCGCAAGTTAACCTTTAGGAAACCTTGTATGAAGATTCCGAAGTCCCTTTGCACCTTTAATTTCTGAATTTACTCCCTACTTAGAAAATAGCCTATGCCAGACAACCCCAATAGGCAGACCATTGGCCAGGTACTGACCACGAGAGCCAAACGTCTGAACCACTGGCACTTATGTGAATGCACCTGTCATGACATGTAAATAAAGCGCACACTGCTCTAATTTACTTTAACCTCATCCTACACCGTACACTTGACCTATACCCCTGTACAGCGCACAACCTACTGCGTGCACTCTACGGTCCTCGACTAGACAGTGGCACACACCAGCTACCCGCCTGTCATCTAAGCGAATTGTTACCAGCAGTAAGTCATGGACCCTAAACCAAACAACATGGCCTGCGCGAAAAAGCACAAAATCAACCAGGAAAACCGTCAGTTCAAATCTGACTGGACTGATCAGTTTTGTTTTATTTTACCGGACCATGCCAGTGCTAAACCAACATGCTTAATATGCATGCAGTCCATAGCTGTCTGCAAATCAGAAAATCTAAAGCAGCACTTCAACACTCTGCATGCTGCCAGTTTTAATGCCAACTACCCTGCAAAATCAGATCAACGCAAACAAAAAATTGCAAATATATCATATAAGCACTCTGTTTCTACTATCTGTAAGTCAACATCTGCACAAGAGAATGCAACAGCTGCCTCATTGCATGTGTCATGGGATTTTGCCAAAGCTAAGAAGCCATTCATTGATGCCAAGTTGATTAAAACACGTGCAATTGATATGGTTGACCAAGTTTTAAGTCCGGATGAGAAAAACCAAGAAAATGGTTGTGGAGCTATTAAAGATGGTGCCATTGTCAGCTAACATAGCAACAAGAAGAGTACAGTCGGCCCTCCTTATCCGCGAATTCCGCATGCGCGAATTCAACCAACCGCGAATTGCGAAAACCTGGAAGTGCTCTTCCAGCACTTGTTGTTTGAGCATGTAAACATTTTTTCTTGTCATTATTCCCTAAGCAATACAGTATAACAACCATTTTACATAGCATTTACATTGTATTAGGTATTATAAGTAATCTGGAGATGATTTAAAGTATACAGGAGGATGTGCATAAGTTATCGTGAATCAGGATCGGAAAAAATCGGAAGTTCTCTTACTAAGTAAGTCGGAACAGGTACACCTGGTGTTATTTAGCGTCAGTTAGTCAAAAGTTTGTCTTAGTATATAGTATATATTTTACCCTTCTGTGCATAAAAAACACTGAAGAATGTATGTTTCAGTGCCAGGCTCGGAAACAAAAGTTCTCAGGACTCAGGACAGACCGCTCCTAAGTGCGCTCTCCACTGTGTCGGGTTGATGTGGAGGATCAAAAACCCAAAACCCCAAAGACCAATAATTAAACCACTGCGTTGCTTAGTAATAATTGTGGCTTTCATCGGGGCAGGGCCTTTCTCACTTTATCCTTTAAAATCGTTCCGATCGTTGACCGACGTAGCCTAATGCTTTTCCAATGACCGATGACGTTTCACCTCTTTCCGATCGCTTTATTATTTCCACTTTATTTTCAATTGTGTTCGTGATTATTTTCACGAACAGAAACACTGCAGATTCAGAGTTCTGCTGCCGGATCCAAATGTCCACTGCATTGAGACAGGTTAAATAAGGTCTGGGGTTCCGCTGGGTCCTAAGGTCCACTGCATTGAAACATGTTGAATAAGGGACTTGAGCATCCGCAAATTTTGGTATCCACGAGGGGTCCCGGAACTAATCCCCCACGGATAAGGAGGGCCATCTGTAGAAGTTTTAGCGGAGGAGTGTTTTTCCAATCTTCTCATCAATTTGGAGAAAACAGAAGCCATATCACTAGCCATAGATTTGTCCTGTGACTGAACCGATATGGAAGAGCTATCTGTGTTCGCAAGATTTTTTTTATGTGAAGACCTTTCGGGAAGAGCAACTTTGTTTGCTTCCTCTGCCTGGGCACACAACTGGGGAAATAATTTTTAACAAATTGATACAGTTCTTTGAGAAGAATGGCTTGGATGTGAGCAAAATTGTGTCTGTTGTCACCGATGGGGCTCCGTCGATGGTGGGACAGCACAAGGGCTTGGTAAGCAGTTTTGCCACTGTTAACCCAGACTCTTGGCATTTCATTGCATTATTCACAAATCAGTGCTGTGCACTAACCTGTGTGGGGAAATGAAAGAGGTGATGGATACTGTGACAAGACTGGTAAATTTCATTCATGAGAGTTCTAGTCTGCAACATTGCCTTTTCAGAGCATTGCTGGAGGAAATGTCAGTGGAACAAAAAGATCTTTTGCTGCATAATGATGTTCGCTGGCTGAGCAAAGGCCGTGTGATGGAGAGGATGTGCGACCTGCACGATGAGCTTGTGTCATTTTTATCCAGCCTGCAGAGACAAAAAGCCCAAGGACTTAAGAGGTTTTTAAGTGACTACAAGGTGATGGCATGTTCCTTTTTTGTGTGACATCATGTCTCATCTAAATCAACTTAATCTGCGCTTGCAAGGCAACAACCACACTGTTGCGAATATGTACAAGGCAATTGAAGCTTTCCGGTCAGAGCTGAACCTTTTGGAGAGAGACATACACGGGAGAAAGTTGCACTTTCCACATCTGCGAGAGCATTGTGAGAAGAACTAAATACGGGAGGATCTGGTGATGAAGGATTTTGTGGCGACCCTGGCAAAACTCTTCAGGGAACGATTTGAAAGCTCCCCAAAGCTCTCAGGTGACATCCTCCTCTTCCTGAGACAGCCGTTCTCCATTTCAGCTGACGGCCAGTGGACTGCAGAGGCCAAAAGTCTGGTGCAACTCTTCAGATGGAGGTCTTGGAAATGGGAACATCTGATTTGCTCAAAGCTCAACACATTGGGGTGAGTGACTTTTGGATCAACGTGGTTCCCCAAGCTCAATTCAAAAACAGGAAAGCTATTGCAATGCTCCTATTCACACTGTTCCTCTCCACGTATATATGTGAGTCATCGTTTTCTTCAATGAACTCTTGTCAAGAACCAAGGCAGAAACAGACTCTCCAATTCACATCTTGGCCAGTGCCTCAGGATTGCCACAACAGAATATAGGCCCGACATCAGAAGCCTCATCCTGTCGCTGTCACTTCTCTCACTGATTGGTGAGTGAATCAATTTATTTTTGTCAATCTTATTGTGGTATAATAATATTACAACAATAATACTGATAATTTCATTTATAGCTATACTTCAAATGCTACATAGCTAATTAAAAAGAACAAATAGATTAAATGAAAGAACAAACAGTGGAAAAGGCAATACTACTAAAACTCTGTGTGGAAGAGAAGTGGTGAAGACTACGTTTACTCTGTGTGTGTGCACGCGCGTAAGCGCACACATGTATTTTAAGTCCAGATGAGTTCTCAATGTGACAGCTGACAATTGTGATAGCTAGACTCATAATTAAATGTATGGTTTTGGACTTATTTTGTTTCAAGAGTGCTTTTTTTGTGTGACCCACAACAGAGGCTTTGAGAATCTCAGGCCTAAATTACTACTACTACTAATGATAACAATAATGGTAATAGCAGCAACAACACAATCTGCCCATAAAACAACTTACTGGCACAATGAAAAAAAAACCCTGGATGTTTTGGCGCTTGGCTTGGCATGCTTGATATAATTTGGCCCTTGTGGAAAACTAATTGGGGAACCCTGGCCTATGCCTTTATTGCTTCTACCAAAGTGTATGACCATGCACGTCCCTGCACTGTATGCTACTTCTTCGCCCATTCTCCTAATCTACATCTTTTTGCAGACTCCCTGCTTCCTCAACATTACCTGCCCCTCCATTTGTATCATCTACAAATTTGGTCACAAAGCCATCATTTCTATAATCCACTGACATATGAAATGTAGTCCTAACTCTGACCCCTGCATAACACTACTAGTCATTGGCAGTCAACCAGAAAAGGCCCCCCTTTATCCCCACTCTGGGTGACTGTCAGAATCACTTCCATAAGGTCACCCATTAGCCTCCTTCATCCCAGGGAAAACAAGCCCAACTTATCCAATCAATCCCAAGTTATCCAATCCAAGCATCTTCCTGGTGAATGTTGATAGCAAATTTCCTAAAATTCCCTGTTGAGGGAGGCCTACTAAATCAAAAATTTCTTTATTTAAAATGGAGGGACACAAAGCAGGAAACTACAGGATGCATGCAAACAGCTGGAGGAACTCAGCAGGCCAGGCAATATTTATGGAAAAGAGTACAGTTTGGGTTGAGACCCTTCAGCAGGACTCTTGGCCCGAAACATTGATTGCACTCTTTTCCAAAGATGCTGCCTGGCCTGCTAAGTTTCTTCAGCATCTGCAGAATTCCTCTTGCTTGTGATTGGAAAACTACAGGACATTTAGGTTAGTGGGGACAATGTCTAAAGGTGTAACTAAAAATATCCTAATGGAATGTAGACAAGTTGAAGGTAATCAGACAAAGCCAACAGTGTTTTGTTAAAGGGATATCATGTTTGACCAGTTTGTTGAAGTTGTTTAAAGTGATAAATATTGTAGACAATATATCCACAGAAACTGGTGGAAATTCCCATATTTCTAAAGACACTTGACCACTTCTAAGGTTGATATGGAAATAAAAGCTCACCTTACAAGATAACATATTGTGAGGCTGGCTACCAGAAGGCATGATTGAGTATTTTCTGGTTGGAAGTCTGTATCGAGCAATTGGAACTGGACCTCAGCTTTTGATAATGTACAGAACTGACTTAGAGTAAGGTAGTGAAGGTATGGCTGCTAAATTCATTGATGACCAATAGGTAGGAATACAAGTTGAGGAGAGGTCAAAGTGAAACCACAATGGAAATGGAATGGGCAAGGATTTAGCAGATGACTGTAGTGTGGGGAGAAATGATTTTGACAGGAAAAGTGAAAAGCATATGATCTAAATGTTTGGGAGATGAGAGAAATCTGGTGTCCTACTGTATAATTTGCAAAAGTTTGTTATATGTGAATGGCAGATAGTCAAAAATTTTCATTTAAGTGAGGTGGTTCTGCTTCAGTTCTACAGCTGAGATTGCTATCCATCAAGTAGGCTGTGCAGTATATGCAACAGGCCTTAGGCCTGTAAAGCCTGAGCCCCAGCAGTCTGCGGCTCCTTGGCTTTGGAAATGTTTTCTGCCAGTGTGGTTAGTGATTTAACTGCTGTATTCAATTCACATCATTCTGCGAGAGGCAAGCTGGGAGAAACTACCTATGCTCAACACATGGAAACAGACTTCCCTTTCCACAAATATTCTTGCCTTGGGCCATCCCAACTGATTCTGCAAGCTTTTAAGTACAGTTACTGTTTGTGTGGTCAGGAACATTCTCCCTGTCCACCTGAGTAAATGGGAACACACCAATCACTTTATGTCATTGCTTGTTCTCTCCTCTCAGAGTGAGAAATTTTGAGATGGGGGACAAGTACAAGAAAGCTTGGACAAGCAATGCTGATGGAAACACAGGCAGAGTGGTCTCCAATCAACCAAGCAAGTCACAGAACAACCGTGAAATAGCCAAGCAGAGTGGTGACGAAGCTTACATCAAGAGGTAGGTTAATCAGTTCACAAGTGTGGCAATGCATCAGTCCTGCCCCAGCAGTACATATCCTTGACTCCCAGAGTACATTACATTCAAATCAAACGGGTGAAGGAAACAAGACCCCTTCACCACTCGCTGTGGCAGAATACTCAGGATTATGTCCTTTCACCTGAACTCTCCATTAGTAAATATGGGAATTGGCATTCACTTCTGAGTCTCCTGTGCCTACTGAAATAATGAGAGAACTCTGCTTTCCTCAGGATAACAAATGATGCACGAGAAGACGAGATGGAAGATAACCTGCAACAAGTGGGCAGTATCATCGGAAACCTGAAAAATATGGCGATTGACATGGGCAACGAGATAGAGTCTCACAACAAGAAAATTGAAAGCATTGCTGAGAAGGTATTTTTGTGTTTCCCCCCCCCCCCCCCCCCCCCGCCGCCCGCAGTGCAGCAGCTTCAATAATGTAGATCACACTGTCTGAGAAAACCCAAACTCCCCAAGATCCCATGTAATCTTACTGAGAGCAAGCAAAGCATGTCTGCTGACTGGAGCATTTAGTTAGATCAAGTAGAATTATGGCCCAAAAAACCCACAAAATTCACTAAAGAAACTCAACAAATGAGGCAACATCTTAACTAGATTTGAAGGGTTTTTACTGTTGACATTGATTGTCCATTTACCACCCTACTTGTTGCTCAATCTGCTGCATTCCTCCAGTTGTTTGTTGCTTCAAATTCTGCATCTGCAGTCTCTTATGTCTCTAGAATTACATAATTTCATGTGGACTAAGACTAGCATGTTCTAGGCATGAGGATAGATGGTTTCATGTCACACACAAAATGCTGGTGGAATGCAGCAGGCCAGGCAGCATGTATAGGAAGAAGTACAGGCGACATTTCGGGCCAAGACCCTTTGTCAGGGCTAACTTAAAGAAAAGATAGTAACAGATTTTAAAGGTGGGGGGCGGGGGGGGAGATCCGAAATGATAGAAGACAGGAGGGGAAGGGATGAAGCCAAGAGCTGGAAAGTTGATTGGCAAAAGGGATACACAACCAGAGAAAGGAAAGGATCGTGAGATGGGAGGCCTAGGGAGAAAGAAAGGGGGTGGGACCACCAGAGGGAGAGCAGGCAAGGAGTGATTGTGATGGGACAGACAGAGGAAAAAAAAGAAACGGGAGAGGATAATAAATAAGGGATGGGGTAAGAAGGGGAGGAGGGACATTAACAGAAGTTAGAGAAATCAATGTTCATGCCATCAGGTTGGAGGCTATCCAGATGGAATATAAGGTGTTGTTCCTCCAACCTGAGTGTGGCTTTGTCTTGACAGTAGAGGAGGCCATGGATAGACATATCAGAATGGGAATGGGATGTGGAATTAGAATGTGTGGCCACTGGGAGATCCTGCTTCCTCTGGCGGACAGAGAGTAGGTGTTCAGCGAAACAGTCTCCCAGTCTGCATCGGATCTCACCAATATATACAAACCCCATTTCCAGAAAAGTTGGGATATTTTCCAAAATGCAAAAAAAAACAAAAGTCTGTGATATGTTAATTCACGTGAACCCTTATTTAACTGACAAAAGTACAAAGAAAAGATTTTCAGTAGTTTTACTGACCAACTTAATTGTATTTTGTAAATATACACAAATTTAGAATTTGATGGCTGCAACACACTCAACAAAAGTTGGGACAGAGTTAAAATAAGATTGAAAAGTGCACAGAATATTCAAGTAACGCCGGTTTGGAAGACTCCACATTAAGGAGGCTAATTGGTAGCAGGTGAGGATCATGACTGGGTATAAAAGTAGCGTCCATCAAAAGCTCAGTCTTTGCAAGCAAGGATGTGTCGTGGCTCACCCCTTTGTGCCAAAATTCGTGAGAGAATTGTTAGTCAGTTCAGAAGGAACATTTCCCAACGCAAGATTGCAGAGAATTTAGGTCTTTCAACATCTACAGTACATAATATTATGAAAAGGTTCAGAGACATCTCAGTGCTTAAAGGGCAAGGTCGGAAACCACTGTTGAATGCTCGTGATCTTCGGGCCCTCAGGTGGCACTGCCTAAGAAACCGTCATGCTATACTGTGACAATTATAGTCACCTGGGCTCAAGAGTACTTCAGAAAACCATTGTCACTTAACAGTCCGTCGCTGCATCCAGAAATGCAACTTGAAACTGTATTACGCAAGGAGGAAACCATACATCAACTCTATGTAGAAATGCCGGCGAGTTCTCTGGGCCCAAGCTCATCTCAGATGGACCAAAAGACAGTGGAACCGTGTGCTGCAGTCAGATGAGTCCACATTTCAGCTAGTTTTCAGAAGAAACGGGCGTCGAGTTCTCCCTGCCAAAGATGAAAATGACCATCCTGATTGTTATTAGCGAAAGGTGTAAAAGCCAGCATCTGTGATTGTATGGGGGTGCATCAGTGCCCACGGCATGGGTGAGTTGCATGTATGTGAAGGTACCATTGACTCTGAGGTGTATATTAGGATTTTAGAGATGTATATTGCCACCAAGGCAACGTCTCTTCCCGGGATGTCCATGCTTATTTCAGCAGGACAATGCCAGACCACATTCTGCACGAGCTACAACAGCGTGGCTTTGTAGACACAGAGTGCGTGTGCTTGACTGGCCTGCTGCCAGTCCAGATCTATCTCCTATTGAAAATGTATGGCACATCATGAAGAGGAGAATCAGACAACGGAGACCACGGACTGTTGAGCAGCTGAAGTCTTATATCAAGCAAGAATGGACAAAATTTCCAATTGCAAATCTACAATTAGTATCCTCAGTTCCAAAATGATTAGAAAGTGTTATTAAAAGGAAAGGTGATGTAACACAATGGTAAACATGCCTCTGTCCAAACTTTTGTTGAGTGTGTTGCAGCCATCAAATTCTAAATTTGTGTATTTACAAAATACAATTAAGTTGGTCAGTAAAACTATTGAAAATTTTTTCTTCGTACTTTTGTCAGTTAAATAAAGGTTCACGTGAATTAACATGTCACAGATTTTTGTTTTTATTGCATTTTGGAAAATATCCCAACTTTTCTGGAAATGGGGTTTGTAGAAGGCTGTATCGGGAGCACGAGATGCAGTATATCACACCAGCCGACTCTTAGGTGAAATGTCGCCTCACCTGGAAGGACTGTCTGGGGCCCTGAATGGTGGTGAGGGAGGAAGTGTAAGGGCAGGTGTAGCACTTGTTCCACTTACAAGGCTAAGTGCCAAGAGGGAGATCGGTGGGAAGGGATGGGGGGGACGAGTGGACAAGGGAGTTGCGTAGGGAGTGATCCCTGCGGAAAGCATTGGGGAGGGAAAGATGTGCTTGGAAAGATCCCGTTGGATGGAGAATTATATCTTGGACCCAGAGGCTGGTGGGGTGGTAGGTGAGGACAAGGGGAACCCTATCCCGAGTGGGGTGATGGGAGGATGAGGTGAGAGCAGGTGTGTGTGAAATGGGAGAGATGCATTTGAGAGCAGAGTTGATGGTGGAGGAAGGGAAGACATAAAAAAGGAAGACATCTCCTTTGTCCTGGAATGAAAAGCCTCGTCCTGAGAGCAGACGCGGCGGAGACGGAAGAATTGCAAGAGACAGGGTGGGAAGTGGAATAGTCCAGGTAGCTGTGAGAGTCTGTAGGCTTAAAGTAAGTAAAGTAGCTTAAAGTAGCTTAGATAAGCTGTCTCCAGAGATGGAGACAGAAAGATCAAGAAAGGGGAGGGAGGTGTCGGAAATGGACCAGGTAAATTTGAGGGCAGGATGAAAGTTGGAGGCAAAGTTAATGAAGTCAACGAGCTCAGCATGCGTGCAGGAGGCAGCGCCAATGCAGTCATCGATGTAGTAAAGGAAAACTATATGCGGATATCCGTATAGGCTTGGAACATGGAATGCAGACATAGCTGGGACCCATAGGGGTGCCCATGGCTACACCTTTGGTTTGCAGGAAGTGGGAGGAGCCAAAGGAGAAATTATTGAGAGTATGGACTAATTCTGCTAGATGGAGGAGAGTGGTGGTAAAGGGGATCTGGTTGGGTCTGGAATCCAAAAAGAAGTGGAGAGCTGAGCTCAGACTAGAAAAGACGAGGAGAAAATTCTTTAGCCAATCGATAGTGAATCTGGAATTCATTGCTCCAGATGGCTGTTGAGACCAAGTCATTGAGTATATTTAAAGCAGAGCATTAGGTTCTTGATTAGTCAGGGTGTCAAAGGTTACAGGGAGGAGCAGAATGTGATCCTAAATCAACCATGATGGAATGGTGGAACAGACTCAATGGACCAAATGGCCTAATTCCGCTCCTGTGTCTTATGGAATGGCCTCTTCGGCTGTAACCATTTTATCATTCTCTGCACTATCAAATTAGAAGGTAGAGCAACTACTTTAAACTTGAAGACCAAATTTTAAAATGATACTGTTCCCATTAAATTTTCCCATCAGTTGTCAGACTGCATTTCTGTCTGTGAGTATCTCAGTAAGCAAACACCAATTCTTGTTTTAAACAGGCGGATGTTAACAAAGCTCGGATTGATGAAGCCAATGAGAGAGCAAACAAACTCATCAAAAAGTAATGCGGAGCTCATGAAACTCACCTCTGAATTTACAGCTTCACACTAGAGCCTGATTTCCATGCAAGTCACTGTCTTGCGCCTCCACATCTCAATTTCTCCTATCAACGTATCTCCTTGAAATTATAATTGTAAGATGTTCCAAGTGCCTCACAGCATTATTGACTATGTACAGCTTCCCAGCCAGACTGCAACCACAACCATCCTCAGTGACCTGTATAGAGAAGTGACTGATCTCTCAAATGTTCTTGTGGCTATATATTCCATAGGGAACCTTGGATGTAAATGTGTTGGAGAACTTACTGGAAAGGGAACCTAAGGAAAAATACTAACTCATACCTCTACTACAGCAGATACACTTCCGATCAGTTCCCCATTCATTGTCTTCCTCTACCATGGCCATCTTTATGACTATTGCTTATGTATAGTCGTAAAGATGGCCATGATAGAGGAAGACAATATGTATATAAGCAATTATCCACCCCATGTCAGTCTCCTTTGCCACAATTACCATCATTTCAGCTGCTGTTGACAACTGCCATCCTACCTGATTGGTGGAGAATGAGGAACTGGAGAAAGGGTTGGACATTTTTCTTGCAGTAGTGTACCAGAGACTCCCAACTAAAGGAATGGTGCCCTGTCTCAAAGATGGACCATCGTCTGCACACCATTTCTCCCTTCACAATTCTTGTACTTGCTACTATAACACCTATGCTAATTTTTTAAATAAGGGACTTCTCTAAACTTAAAAAAAATGTATCCAGGTCCTTTCCCTCATAATTAAAGAATGATCCAAGCTCCACCCAGTTGCTATAACTATATACTGGCATGAATTTATTTCATACCTCCACCACTGTCTCCATTAAGAGTTTTGGGCACTGGCTGTACATGGTGCTAATAAAATGCCTTTAGAAGGGGCATATATGCTCTGCTAATTGGGTGAAGCTGGCTTTCCCCTTGGACAAAATTCTCTACACAAAGCTTATTATGTTTATCAGGGACATCGCGTGAAGCCTCGCCTGGCTTCATTACTTAATAGTGAGTTGCATACAGTGAGTAAAATATATTGTACATTTAATCATTTTTCTCCGCGTGCACTGAGAAATGTTTAATAATGTGAAATGTGATCACAAACTTTATCCTTTCACCTTTACATGTCTCAATACTTTTTCTAAAATAAAGATGCATATTCTCCCCTGAAGTTGTTATAATTGAAATTCAGTTCAGAGCATAATTATATAGAAGGCAGGAGAATGGGTCAGCCCAAGCAAACTTTACTTTGTTCCCTCTATTCTGCTTTTTCACATCAAATTGGGAAACAAAATAGGCATAGGATCAAAACATTTGCACATAAATGACAAATGGTAACCCTGTCTCATCAACAAGAGTTTACACAAGGGATAATGGTTGCAATTACATCTTGAAACTGAGCCTTGACAGAATGGGTAATGCCTCAGGTTGCAGACACTGCCAACAGTGAAGAGTGTGGGAGATAGCTGACCATTCATACTCCTGGTCAGGTTGCACCCCTCAAAGTAGTGTGCACAGTACTGAGATCAAAGAAGCAACAGTGTCTTGGGAGTGAGTAAAGCCCAATGCCCTTATTTAGCAGCAGCTTAAACTAGAGTGTGTAGTGTTTTATAAGACCATCAGCTTAACTGCAAAACAGGTAAGGAATTCATGTTCATTTCTCTTACAACATGGTAGAGGTACTTCCACTCCTTTGGGCTAACAAGCTACTATGATTGTTTAACCAGCCATCAATGGACCAGCCCGTTGTCCCATAGTTCAAAGGCTCGTGCACCTAGATGTCCGTTAGATAAATTTCTTCTTTGTTGCTGTAAAGCGCTCCATGTACTGAAAGGAGAAAGAATAATCACGAGTCAGACAGTAGCACCACAACCATCCAGTAAGGACAGGCCAGCACCCTGAGCTCTAAACCCAAGCTTAGTGCACTACCGCCAGGCTGACTGAATGCCTTGCTCACTTGGGCGAGGCACAGAAGGGCAAGCACATGAATGGAACAACAGTATGTAGAATGAGCACACAATCTTGGAACGGCTGGGAAATTATAGGGTACAGGAAAGGATTAGTATTTACAGAATACTATGGGAAAGGGGGAGAAGATTTTGACTGGGTACAAGTGTACATGGGGAGAGGTTAGAACACTGCAATTGCTAGCAGTACCAACAATATTTCTGAGCTAATGTTTTCACTTCACATTCTGGATACAGATGAAACAGCGAAGAATTCCTGGTCTTATTGCTGCTAAGAAAGCCACCACACAGCAGCCTTCCTACTTCTCATCACTGAAACCCACCTGATCATATCCCTCCAGGTCTCGCAGCTTCCTTATTTCAAAGAGATTGCCTTCCAGAGCCAACAGACAGATCTGGGAATCAGCCAGAATGCTGATGGGAATCATGGAGATTTCTAAACAGTTTTCTTCCATCCGCAGCACCTTCAGCCGTGGACAACGGGAGATGCGTGGTGATATCTGAGAGATCTGAAAGCACAAACTGGTTACTTTAAAATCAAACTAGCAGGCACACAGCTGCTATTGCTGGAAATCCGTAGCAACTGGATGAATTCAGGTGGTCAGGCAGCATCAAACTGCTAGTTTGTCTTTCAGAACTTAAGGATCATTGACCTGACATACTGTCTCCACATTTGCTGCCTGATCAACTGTTTCCAGTATTCTCTGCTTCTGTTACAGCTTTTCAGCGTCTGTTGTTTTGCTTTCAATAACTGATGCAGCCATAAGTTTGTTTAGGTTTATTTGTACTTCTTGTGGTTCCTATCCAAGTACCTCAATTGGATTACTCAGTTTTCCAAGTTCAAGATAATATATAGTGGCATGCAAAAGTCTGGGCACCACTGGTCAAAATTTCTGTTACTGTGAATAGTTAAGTGAGTAGAAGATGAACTGATCTTCTAAAGTCATAAAGTTAAAGATGAAACATTCTTTTCAGCATTTTAAGCAAGATTAGTGTATTATTTTTGTTTTGTACCATTTTAGAGTGGGGGAAAAAGGAAAGGAGCACCATGCAAAAGTTTGGGCACCTCAAGAGATTTAAGCTCTCAGATAACTTTTACAAAGGTCTCAGACCTTAATTAGCTTGTTAGGGCTATGGCTTGTTCAAAGTCATCATTAGGAAAGGCCAGGTGATGCAAATGTCAAAGCTTTATAAATACCCTTACTCCTCAAACCTTGTCCCAACAATCAGCAGCCATGGGCTCCTCTAAGCAGCTGCCTAGCACTCTGAGAATTAAAATGAATGATGCCCACAAAGAAGGCTATAAGAAGATAGCAAAGTGTTTTCAGGTAGCCATTTCCTAAGTTCTTAATGTAATTAAGAAATGGGAGTTAACAAGAATGGTGGAGGTCAAGTTGAGGTCTGGAAGACCAAGAAAACTTTCTGAGAGAACTACTCGTAGGTTTGCTAGAAAAGCAAATCAAAACCCGTTTGACTGCAAAAGATCTTCGGGAAGATTTAGCAGACTCTGAAGTGATGGTGCATTGTTCTACTGCGCAGCGACGGGACTCCGCCTTCCACCTGTGGACATGTAAGACACAGTTCCTTTCTGTTGGCCTTTAATCTCTCCCTCTCCTGACTTAAACTTTGAAATTTTAACTTTATTCAGTCGGATCCTGTAGAGCGACAGTTATAATTATGTCTAACATGAGCAGCACCAGAAAAAATCCTGAAACAGGCAATGGTAAGCTTAAAAAAGCTGACAAGACTTCAGAGGAGCCACCATGGGTAAATAGATTAGTCTCAAATCAGCTATATCGTTACTGAATTAACTCAACTAAAAGAAAGATTTCTTCTCTTGGAGGAAAAAATTACTCTTTGAGCCTTGACCTTAAAGAGGTTAGTTGTAATGCGGCTGATATTTCTTCTCATTTGCAAAAAGCTCAACAACGGATCGTGGATTTGGAGGCTCGCTCTCATCGGAACAATATTCGAATTGTTGGATTAAAAGAGAAATCAGAATCTGCCGACACACTGGATTATTTTGCTAAAATGTTTCAATCTTTATTTCCTGAGGCTTGCTTGCAACCACCGGCTCATAAAGTTGGTGCTTTAAAATCCTCAGTTCGTTAAAACAAGCATGTCGTTGTGCGTTTTATTTGTCTTAGAGACAAAGACTACATTTTTTTTACTTTTTTTATTGAGTTTTCAAATAATTACAGAAGGAAAAAGAAAATATGTAAAAAAATATATATATACCCTTCCCCCCCTCCCCCCAACATCCCTATAGAAAAAAAAAGGAAAAAAAAGAAAGAGTGCCTGGATATCAGGAGATCCGCACAAGCTCCATGGAGTTCGTTATAACTTTAGTATATATATATTTATTTCTTTCCCCAAATAACCAATTATTTTATCTTCGGAGCACCTATATATTTAATCCTGCCTTTTGTAAATAAGGGTGCCAAATTTTCAAAAATGTTTCATATTTATCTCTTAAATTATAAGTAATTTTTTCAAGTGGAATACAGCTGGAAATTTCATTCTTCCAACGATCTATACTTAAAGTATGCATCCGATTTCCAAGTAACTGCAATAGCGTTTTTGGCTACTGCCAGTGCAATTTTTATAAATTCTTTCTGATATTTATTCAATTTGGGTTTCGATTTTATCCCTTCAATGTCACCTAATAAAAATAATATCGGATTATGTGGAAGTTGTGTTCCAATAATTTGTTCCAATAAAACTCTTAAATTTGTCCAGAAAGGTTGAATTTTAGAACAAGACCAAGTAGAATGTAAAAAAGTACCGATTTCTTGTTTACATTGGAAACACTAATCGGATAAATTTGGGTTTAATTTATTTATTTTTTGTGATGTAAAAAATTATATTGTACTAATCTTAACCGGACATTTATTGTATTTGTCATACTATCAAGACATAGTCTTGACCAATTTGTTTCTTCAATTTTAATATTCAAGTCACTTTCCCATTTTTGTCTTGACTTATGGACTCCTTGTTTAATTGCCTGTTTTTGGATCAAGCTATACATACAAGAAATAAATTTTTTAGTCTTTCCTTTTTGAATTAAAGTTTCTATTTCATTAGATTTCGGCAATAACATTGTTTGACCTAATTTTTCTCTTAAATAAGCCCTTAATTGGAAGTAACAAAAAAAGTGTTGTTTGATACTTTATATTTATTCTTTAATTGATCAAATGACATTAATATACCTCCTTCAAAACAATCTCCGATATATCCAATCCCTTTTTGAAACCAATTATATAAAAGTTGATTATCCATTGTAAAAGGAATGTCTAATTTGAATTAAAGATCTCTTTGCTAATAAAGATTTCTTTGTCTTATCATCAACATTTATCTTATTCCATAAGTCAATCAAATGCTTTAATATAGGAGATTCTTTCTTTTCCCGTATCCATTTAGATTCCCATTTATATATAAAATCTTCTGGTGTATTTTCTCCTATTTTATCTAGTTCTATTCTAATCCATGCCGGTTTATCTTTCTCAAAAAAAGATGCAATAAATCAGAGTTGATTTGCTTTATAATAATTCTTAAAATTTGGAAGTTGTAACCCTCCTAGATCAAATTTCCATGTCAATTTTTCCAACGATATTCTTGACATCTTACCTTTCCAAAGAAACTTCCTCACATATTTATTTAACTCTTGAAAAAACTTTTGGGGTAGTTGTATTGGTAGTGATTGAAATAAGTACTGTAGTCTAGGGAATATATTCATTTTTATGGTATTTACTCTACCTACTAATGTTATTGGTAATACCATCCATTTATCAAGATCTTCTTGAATTTTTTTCAATAATGGTAAGTAATTTAATTTATATAAGTTCTTTATATCATTATCAACTCTTATACCTAAATATTTTATACCATTTGCCGGCCATCTAAATTGAGTTATTAATCGACATTGACTATAATCTCCTTTAGTAAGAGGTAAAATTTCACTTTTATCCCAATTTATTTTATAACCTGATATTTTCCCATATTCTTCTAATCTATAGGATAATTTACGCAACGAGTGCAATGGGTTTGTTAAATAAAGCAGAACATCATCAGCAAATAAGTTAATCTTGTATTCTTCCTGATTAACTCTGAAACCCTTAATATCTGGGTCCATTCTGATTAATTAGGCTAGTGGTTCTATCGCCAACACAAATAAAGCAGGTGATAATGGATAACCTTGCCTAGTTGACCTTGTTAACTGAAATGGTGTTGAAATTTGACCATTTGTCACTACTTTAGCTTTGGAATTAGTATTTAAAATTTTAATCCATTTTATAAAAGATACTCCTAATCCATATTTTTACAATACCTTAAATAAAAAATCCCATTCCAATCTATCAAATGCTTTTTCTGCATCTAAAGCAACTGCCACACTCATTTCCTCCCTCTTTTGCGCCAAATGAATTATACTAAATAACCGAGTTACATTATCTGCTGATTGTCTATTTTTAATAAATCCTGTTTGATCCATATGTACTAATTTTGGTAAGTATTTAGATAATCTGTTAGATAAGATTTTTGCTATTATTTTATAATCAGTGTTTAATAAAGAAATAGGTCTATATGATGCTAGCTTTAAAAGATCTCTACCTTTTTTTTGGCAATACTATTAAAATAGCTGTCGAAAAAGATTCTGGAAGTTTATGCATTCTTTCCGCTTAATGTATTAACTCCATAAAAGGAGGAATTAATAAATCTTTAAACTTTTTATAAAATTCAGGCGGAAAACCATCTTCTCCTGGAGATTTATTACTTTGAAATGATCCTAGGGCTTCTTCGACCTCTTTCAATGTAAAAGGCATATCTAATCCCTTCTATTCTTCCATATTTAATTTTGGAAGTTATTTGTGATATTATCTATCTTGACATTATCATTTTGTGATTCTGATTTATACAACTCAGAATAAAAATTCTTTAAAATTTCATTAATTTCTAAAGGTTTACAAGTAATTTTATTTACTCTTGTTCGAATTGCATTTATTGTTTTAGAAGTCTGGTCTGTTTTTAACTGCCGTACAAGGACCTTATGTGATCTTTCACCTAGTTCATAATATCTTTGTTTAGTTCTCATAATTGCTTTTTCTGTGCGATATGTCTTGTGTATTATATTGTAACTTATTAATAAGTTGTCTTCGTTTTTCTTCTGTCATATTTCTTTGAGATTCTTTTTCTAATTTTGTAATCTTTTTCCAATTGATCTATTTCTATCATATATTCCGTCTTAATTTTAGAAGTATAGCTTATTATCTGACTTCTCAAATATGCCTTCATTGCTTCCCACAATATAAATTTATCAACTGAATGTGAATTTGTATCTAAAAAGAACTGAATCTGCTTTTTCATAAAATCACAAAAATCTTGATGTTTTAGTAATACTGAATTAAATCTCCATCTATAAATTGATTCCTCTTTATCTATCATTGTCATTATCAAAGGAGAATGATCTGACAATATTCTCACTTTATATTCCATATTTTTCACTATCTTGAATATTCGTTGATAATAGGAAAAAAATCTATCCTTGAATATGTTTTATGTCTATTTGAATAAAATGAATAATCTTTCTTTTGGATTAATTCTTCTCCATATATCAATCAAATTTAAGTCTTTCATCAATGATAGAGTTAATTTTACTACTTTTGATTTTGTGACAGCCTTTGTTGATCTATCTAAAACTGGATCTAGACCAGGGATGGGCAAACTTTTTGACTTGTGAGCCACAAAGGGTTCTAAAATTTGACAGGGGGGCCGGACCAGGAGCAGATGGATGGAGTGTTTTGGTAATACACCTCATAAGAGAAAATAAAATATCATGGGATATGTAGAAAACATGTGCTTTAATTTCAATTGAAAATGAACAAATGCATTACAACAAAATATCTGTCTTTGAAGTCCCATGGTATTTAGCTATTTATTGAAATGACTTTTAAAACACTGAAAATTAAATGAATAAAATACAGCTTTTTTTAATAGTAACAGTTATTTTAACGCACTGAAAATTCTGTTATCCTTCAAGATATTATCATCATCACTCTCTTCCTGACTGTCTTTATTTCAAAAACGGTAGGAGATGCAGGTCTACTTGTCCTGTTCCTTCTTATTCAATTGTCCCGTGCCAAAACTCAACAACGACCAGCACAAAGACAGAACAGTGGCCAGTATGCTGAGCGCGTTATTTGATCTGGAGCGCATTTTTTATTTTGAGAAAGTACGTGCACCTGCGCACTACTCATGTCCATCACATAACAGAAATGACATGTAACATGTAAGGCTTATTGAAAAACATATTTTCAAATGCATTTTTTACATAACACAACAAAGAAACTTATTTTTAATTTCAGTGGGAACAGTGTTGTTGGTCTCCCTTTTTAGCCAGCGCATCAAAGTCTGGATTTAGTTTTGTTGTGGCGATTCTCAGGATGGATCTGAGGTGTTGGTCAGTTAACTTGGATCTGTGGCTGGCTTTGTTGATGTTCATGACGCTGAACGCCTGTTCACACAAATAGGTCAAGCCCAACAAAGAGTAAAGCGCAAATGTGGAGTAATACGCTGCACCTCAACAAAGGTCAATGTGTAGCAGTGTGCTACATACAGCGCTAAAATTACGACACAGAGTCGGTAACTGCAGTCGAAGAAAAAAAACTTTATTCGAAATCTCCAGCCTCATTTTTAAGCCTCCCTCAACCTGCCCCCCTGCGCAGAGGCTCCAAAGATCTGTGCTCGCAAATCCCCGCAGGCTATCTCCCTTAACCGGAACGCTGGCTAATTGTGATCCGGTTCGGATGTGCCAGGAAATGGGTCGCCACAAATGTATATAGAGTATATACAAATGTATATATATCTATTGGGAAAACGCCGGAATTGCGGGGAAAAAAACATTAACAAGGTTTATTAATATAATTTCATCAAGTTCTGCGGGCCGGATTAAAAAGCTTAACGGGCCGCATATGGCCCGCGGGCCGTAGTTTGCCCATGCCTGAGCTAGACAAAAGTTAAAATCTCCACCTATTAATATTTTGTCATGTGCGTTAGCCAAATTCAAAAAGACCTCCTGTATAAATTTTACATCATTTTCAGTTGGTGCATATTCATAAGAGTCCATAGTTCTGAAAAAATTTGACAATGTATAATTACATATCTCCCCGCCGAATCAATTAATACGTTTTGTATTTTAATTGGTAAATTTTTATTAAACGAAATTGCAACTCCTCTCACCTTTGAATTAAATGAAGCTGCAATAACATTTCCAACCCAGTCTTTTTTAAATTTCTGATGTTCTATGTCTGTTAAATGTGTTTCTTGTAAAAAAGCTATATCTGTTTTCATTTTTTTAATGTATGTTAAAATTCTTTTTCTTTTCACCGGTCCATTAACATTAAAACTTTAAAAATTCAGTAATTTAGTCATTATTTTTAATTATATTACTCCAATCTATAATAATACCTAATCTTTCAACTTTCATGGTATCTTGGGAAATCTTTTTAAGATTCTCCATGTTGCTATGTGTATCCCCCACCGATCATCCAGGCAGAAAGATAGAAGAAAAATAGAGTATAAAGAAAAAACAAAATACCCCCCTACTAATGTTGTGAAAAAAAAACACATTACCCCCCTCTGTTGTACAGGTCATGGCAATCGCCATGATTACACACGTGAATCCCGTAGTAATCGATCCAAAGCTCCCCAGCTCCCCCCCGCAACATAAAAAATATATATACAAGAAAAAAAATACTATTCTTAATTAGTATTTCTGAAATTTTGCTTTTCTCCCCTCTATCATCCTTAAATGTCCATCATTTCCATTCACTGTCTCTATATTCATCTTTAATCCATTACGCTTGGAAATCTCTATGTGTAATTAGCGAATAGATGGAAGTTTTTGTGCGAACTCCTCCGCTTCTCGATAATCGGTAAAAAATCTTTTTCCCTCCTCCAAAAAAATTATCAGTGTTGCTGGGTGACGCATTATAAATTTATAACCCTTTTCCCATAAAACTTTTTTCGCTGGGTTAAATTCCTTCTTTCTCTTCAGAAGGTTATAACTTATATCAGGATAAAAAAGAACTGCCTTCCCTGCTATCATCAATGGCCCGTTTCTCTTTTTGGCACATTGGGCATTCGCCTTCAGGATCTTTTCTTTATCTTGGTATCTTAAGCATTTTATCAAAATTGATCGTGGATTTTGATCAGCTTGAGGTCTTGACCTTAAGGCTCTATTAGCCCTTTCAATCTCAATTAGAGTTTCTCCTTCCATTTCCAATTTTTCAGGGATCCATTTTTGAAAAAAAATTACTGGATCTTCTCCTTCTATATCTTCTTTAAGTCCAACAATTTTAATATTGTTTCGTCTACTAAAATTTTCAAGCTTATCAATTTTTTCCATGAATTGTTTTCTTTCTGATGTCCAGGCAGTAGTATCATTTTCTATTTTATTCATTCTTTCAACCATGTCTTCCGTTGTAGTTTCCAAATCTATAATTCTCTTTTCCATTTTTTCCTGCCTTTTTGTCATTTTATCAAACATAATCTCCATATTTATCACTTCTTGTTTGATTACTTTTAATACGTTTAATTTTTCTAATTTACGCATTATTTGCATCAAAGTCTTTTCTATTTTTCCAGAAAAACTTTTACCTCCATCTTCGTCTGATTTTTCCAGAGAATCTGACCCTCTCTCTCAGATTCACTTTCGGTTTCAGTTGTAACTAGGACTTGTAGTTCTGGTTGCTCCCGTTTACGTATGCTCCTTCCTTCACGTTTGCGCAGTTCTCGTTGGTCTTTTTCTTTAAAAATGGTCGATGTTGCCGCAGTTTCCTGTTCTGTATCGCTGGTGGTATAATGTACCTGAGCCCGCGGTTCTTTGGCAGAAGTGAGCCTTGATTCTGTTCCAACTTGCGTTGTCTTCACGGTAGTAGTTTTCTTCATCTTCTGTTTGTGAGGCATAACTTGAAACAATCCGGAGTAGTTTATAAGTAACTTTTAGAAAGTATTGACTAACTTTTCTTCACTTAAACATTCATTTATTGATTTTTTACGGGAGAGCTGGGTTCCAGCGTCTCGATCCTACATCATCACGTGACGTCCCCCAAAGACTATTAAGCTTGCAAGAAAACAAAGATTGTTACCATTTCAAAGCTCTGAGATTAGCTTCTTCAAAGATTTTCCACATGAAATTGTTCAGAAACATTCTGGATTCGCTGCTGTAATGTGTACAACTTATCAAAGACAGTTGCATCCATCTCTTCAATACCCAGCTAAATTAAGGCTTTTCGTTAAAAATTCTGGGGTTCGTATTTTTGAGGACCCAGCTGAAGCTCTGCATTTTATTAATTCTCTCCCTGACGTGTCTGAAGTCTGAATGATTTACTACTGTTTGATTGTCTCGCCACGTAAGGAGTGATGAAATCGGAAGATTTGATGGGTATGAAAAGTCTTTACCTTGAAATGTACCTTTATATCTGAAATAGACTGGTTTGGATGGTTTTAACCTCAGAAGACATGGTGAGGGAACTGTCGAAAGACTGTAGATAACTTTGAACCATCTGGAATTTTTTTTCTTGTTCGCAGCATTTAAATGAACTAATTGCTTTTCTGCTTCGAATGCTTTTGTTTAGAACTTTTAAGTAATTATCTGGGTTTCTTTACGTTTTAAAGATAGATTTGATAATTTAAAGATGGTGATTGTTTTTCTTCTGAGCAAATATTTCAAGAATTTTTTTGGACGGTTTGTTTTCCTTACCTAATATTATGAAGGTTATTTTCAAAACTGAAGGTCGTTTCTAATAACTGTTCTTTACAACTCAACTGTAATGAGCTGTATGTCAACTGTAATGAGATGTATATTCAGAAGAGGGAAACAGATGACTCTTTTCATTTTTACCTTCTATTCAGGCAGGTGGAGTTTATAATTGCTTTTCATAAATTCTTTGGGGCTTGCGTTGATCGATATCAACTTATTTCCGGGCTTTGTAGGTTGGCTGGGTTTTTTCCTTTTTTCTTATTTTTTATCCCCATTATGGAATTCCAGAGCGTACTCAAATTATTATTGTTATCTCCACCATTCTTGACTACCTTATCCTGACATTCATCAAACTACTTTTTTAAGATATAAAGTCTCATGATAGATATTTAAACAGTTAAATGTTTTAAGTTGGAATGTCCGTGGTTGGAATCATCCTATTAAGCGTAAGAAAACATTTAAAACTGTTAACCGATTCCAACCTGATATACTTTGCACAAGAGACGCATATCAGGTTATGTGATAAAAATCAATTTTTTTAAATTTTGGAAGGATCCTCAGTTTCATGCAAATTCTCAAAGTAAAATTAGAGGTGTTTCCATTTTTATTGATTCCGATATTCCTTTTAGCCAGGAGGATATTATAGTTAATATTAATGGTGGATTTTTGATTGTTGAAGGAACAATTTACAACAGGAAAATGGTTTTGATTAATATATATGGAACAAGTGTTGATGATCCCGCTTTCTTTAAAGTTGTTTTTGCTCTATTACTTGATCTAAATGAATATATGTTATTAATGGGTGGTGATTTTAATACTTGTTTAAATCCTTTAATAAATAAGTCATCATCCAAACATCAACTCTCTAATTGTTCTGCATCACTTATTAATTCCTTTTTAATTGATTATGGCTTAATTTAAATTTGGAGACATATGCATCCTAGTGATAGAGAATATTCCTTTTTCTCACATGTTCATAATATTCAAGAATCGACTACTTTATAGTCGAGCCTCGACTTCTATTTAATGTTCAGAAATGTGAATATTATGCAATTGTTATCTCTGATCACGCTCCCTTAAATCTAATAATTGAACTGAAAGATGTTGCTTCTGCAAGACCACTTTGGCGTCTTCAAGAACATTTGTTACAAAGCTCAGAATTTGTTGAGTTCATTGAAGCTTAGATAAGAGTTTTTTTCTCTAACAATAAAGGAAACGTCTCAAAGTTAGTAATTTGGGATACATTAAAAGCTTACTTGGTCAGATTATTCCGTATATAGCTAAGCTGAAGAAACTGACAAGAATAGAATTAGATAACATCAATGCAACCTCTCTAAATGTTGATTTGTTTAAAAGAGTGCAATTACAATCACAATATAATTTATTACTAACTTACCCTATTGAAGGATATTTGCTTAAATTGAAATGTCAGTTTTATAATTTTGGGGTTAAAAATAATAGGCTCTTAGCCTCCCAATTAAGGGCAGCTAGAGCTAAAAGACAAATTTTAAAGATTCATAAAGATAATGAAGATATAGTAAGTAATCATGAAGACAATAATATTTTTCAGGATTTTTATTCGGATCTTTATAAATCTCAATTTCCTGCAGATTCCTCCAAAATAAGGCTTATTTTACATAAGATTAATTTTCCTCAAATTACTGTTGAAGCTCAACAGATGCTTGATGCTCTAATTATTGAGCAGGAAATTCAGAAAGCTATGTTGTCAATGCAATCAGGTAAAGCTCCTGGACTTGATGGTTATTCGGTAGGATATTACAAAAAATTACTTTCTCCATATCTTTCAGAAATATTTCATGAATCTTTTGAGAAGGGTAATTTACCACCTTTTTATGAAGCTTCTGTTTCCTTAATCCTTAAGAAAGATAAAGATCCTACTGAATATTCATCATATAGACCTATTTCATTATTAAATGTGGATGCAAAAATTCTTCCTAAGATAATGGCTAACCATTTCGAAAATATTTAACTAAAATCATCTCTATGGATCAAACAGGCTTTATTAAAGGCTGTTACTCTTTCTCCAATGTTTAGATTGATGAACATTATATATTCATCACTATCTAAGATACACCGATTTGTTATTTCTCGATGCAGAAAAGGCATTTGATAGAGTTGAAAGCACATTCCCGTTTAAGGTATTAGAAAAATTTGGCTTTGGTAATATTGTCAATAGGTGGATTCAAATGATCTACAAGAATCTTATTGCTACTGTTATCACTAATAATCTCAGGTCCGCTTTTTTCACTTTCACACAAGTACTAGACAGGGATGTCCATTAAGCTCTTTATTATTTAATCTTGTACTACAACCTTTGGCTATAATACTCCGTGAAGCTAAAAATATTCATGGCATCTCTATAAATGGGACCACATAAGATTTCTCTTTACGCAGATGATGTTTTGGTTTATATTTCGAACCCTGAAGAATCTATTCCTAATCTTTAGGAAATACTAAATGATTTTGGAAAATTTTCAGGATATAAACTTAAATAAAAGTGAATTGTTTCCATTAAATACTCCTGTTTTTATATACGATATTCCATTTAGAATTCTTTTAAATATTTAGGTATTATAATTACTAAAAAATAAGGATCTTTATAAAGCTAATGTAGTTTCTTTAACGGACTCGATGAAACAATTATTTTCTAGATGGAACCCACTTACACTTTCTTTAATAGGTCGTATCCATGCCATGAAAATGATGATTTTACCTAGATTTTTATATATTTTTGAAAATATACCTATCATTTTAACTAAAAAATTTTGATCAAATTGACTATTATTTAGTCCTTTATTTGGAACAATAAAAGACCAAGAATTAATAAATATAATTTACAAAAATCTAAAAAAGATTGTGGACTTGCACTTCCTAATTTAAGATTGTATTATTGGGCTGTTAATATTCAACAATTATGTTTTTGGCTGTATTGGCTCGATAAAAGCCAAAAACCAGTTTGGATTGATTTGGAATTAAAAGCTATCAAACAATTTCATTTAACCTCATTTATTAGGAGCTCCATTACCTTTACAACTCTCTAAAATTCCAAACTTAAATCTCTACCCTGTTATTAAACAGTCCTTACAGATTTGGTTTCAGTTTCGCAATTTAAAATTTTAAACAATTTAAATTGTCTAGCTCTTTATATCAAAATTTTTTATTTAAACCTTCAATAACCGATCCCATTTTCTCTTATAGAGAGTAATGTTATGTCTTAGTTTGGAAAAAATTATAAGTAAAACTTTTGATCCTTGATTCAATTTTGAGAGAAGATGGGGCTCTTTTGCAAAATATAATTTAATTTGAATTAATTAAATAAATTAATTAAATTTAATTGAATTAATTTCCTTCCAATTTTATTTTATATAAATGTGAATTGGCGGTTGATGATTTTTCTATATATATGAGAGAGATGATGGTAATAAGACGTATTGCTCCGGGAGTTGATTCGTAATTTTTTTTTTCTTTTTCCTTCACTTGTAGTTAGTGGGGTTTCTTTTTTTTTTAGTTAGTTGGGGTTCTCTTTTTTCCTTATTTTTATAAAATAGTTTTTTTTCATTATTATATATATTTTTTGATAAGTTTTTTTCTTCAGCTTTATTAATTGTATATATATATCAACCTGTTGAAGTCTTGTATCATTTTATGGCTGTAGATTATGTATCGATAAAAAGATTTTTAAAATGAAATACTGTGCAGCGACATCTGCACAAATATGACCTTCACAGAAGAACCATCAGAAGAAAACCTTTCCTGCGTCCTCACCACAAAATTCAGCATCAGAAGTTTGCAAATGAACATCTAAACAAACCTGATGCATTTTGGAAATAAGTCCTATGGACTGATGAAGTTAAAATAGAACTTTTTGGCCACAATGAGCAAAGGTATGTTTGGAAAAAAAAGGGCGCAGAATTTCATGAAAAGAACACCTCTCCAACTGTTAAGCACGGGAGTGGATCGGTCATGCTTTGGGCTTGTGTTGCTACCAGTTGCATGGGGAACATTTCACTGGTAGAGGGAAAAATGAATTCAATTAAATAACAGCAAATTCTGGAAACAAACATCACAGTGTCTGTAAAAATGCTGAAGATGAAAAGAGGACGGCTCCTACAACAGGATGATGATTCTAAACACACCTCAAAATCCACAATGGACTACCTCAAGAGGCACAAGCTGAAGGTTTTGCCATGGCCCTCACAGTCCCCTGACCTAAACACCACCGAAAAATCTGTAGATAAAACTCAAAAGAGCAGTGCATGCAAGACAGCCCAAGAATCTCACAGAACTAGAAGCCATTTGCAAGGAAGAATGGGCGAAAGACCCCCAAACAAGAATTGAAAAACTCCTAGTTGGCTACAGAAAGCATTTACAAGCTGTGATACTTGACAAAGTACTAAGTACTGACCATGCAGGGTGCCCAAACTTTTACTTCGGGCCCTTTTCCTTTTTTGTTATTTCTATCTTTTACAGTTTCAAAATAAAGAAATAATCTTGCTTAAAATATTAAAGAAATGTGTCATCTTTAAATTTATGCCTTTTGGAAATCAGGTCACCATTTACTCGCTTAGCTATTCACAGTGACAGAAATTTTGATTGGGGTGCCCAAACTTCTGCATGCCACTGTGCAGTACATGCATAATATAACTGTCCCAAACTACACTAGAGCTTTTCAGATATAGTAACCGACCTGGTTCTGGTTGACATTAAGTTCAATAGCTTGCAGCTGCTCCAGGTCATCCGGAAGACGCTGGATTTGGTTCTTGGACAAGTCCACCACATCTAGGTGTCGTAGTTGACATAGTTGGAGGGGAAACTCCCGCAGCCGGTTCCCAGAGAGACTCAGGGTCTTCAGGGCTGCCAGCTGCCCAAAACTGGAAGGGAGATGCTTCAATGAGTTAGCACAGAGGTGAAGACTCTCCAGTTTCCTCAGCTTGCCCAAATCCTCAGGAAGAACAGCTGACAGGAAAGGAAAGACAAACCTGTTCAATGAGTAGGATTGATAACAAGTCAAGGTACTGAGCCATAGTATGATTGTGGATCACTGCAAGGCTTTAAACCTTAGGACAGAAAGTTTCATGTTTCTGGAACACCAACTACCACAGGCAGGCAGCGAATCAGATTGGTTGCACAAGGGTTGTATGATGCAGTAAGAGAAAAGGGTACAGACGCCTGGGATTAGGATCAGTCAATAATGTCCCTAACAGAATGTATGGGCTTCACCTACCCAAAACTTGGAACCAAAAATATTTGAGAGTAAACAATGCTACTGAGGTATTCAAATCAAATGTATCAGGGAAATAAAGCAAGTAGGAGATGGAATGTTGAAAAAAATTAAAACACAGGAAAGTAAGAACATGTGGATAGGTGGAGTAAGTGGAGTAATAAACTCAAGCAGAGGTGTGTACACGTGCATGAAGATTGATGAGGTGAAAACAATAGATAATACAAGGGCAAACACGAGGAAATCTGCAGATGCTGGAAATTCAAACAACACAAAGTGCTGGTGGAACACAGCAAGCCAGGCAACATCTATAAGAAGCACTGTCAACGTTTTGGGCCGAGAACCCTTTGTCAGGACTAACTGAAAGGAAAGATACCAAGAGATTTTAAAGTAGTGGGGGGAGGGGGAAATACAAAAGACTGGAGGGGGTGGGATGAAGCTAAGAGCTGGAAAGGTGATTGGCGAAAGTGATACCGAGCTGGAGAAGGGAAAGGATCATGGGACGGGAGGCCTCAGGAGAGAGAAAGTGGGAGGGGGAGCACCAGATGGAGAACAGGCAGAGTGATGGGCAGAGAGAGAGAAAAAAAACTAAATATTGTCAGGGATGGGGTAAGAAGGGGAGGAGGGGCATTAACAGAAATTAAATAAGTCAATGTTCATGCTATCAGGTTGGAGGCTACCCAGCTGGTATTCAAGGTCTCCTCTACTGTCAAGATGAAGCCACACTCAGGTTGGAGGAACAACACCTTATATACAGGCTGGGTAGCCTCCAACCTGATGGCATGAACATTGACTTCTCTAATTTCCGTTAATGCCCCTCCTCCCCTTCTTACCCCATCCCTGACAATATTTAGTTGTTTTTTTTTCTCTCTCTGCCCATCACTCTGCCCGTTCTCCATCTCCCTCTGGTGCTCCCCCCCACTCCTTTCTTTCTCCTGAGGCCTCCCGTCCCATGATCCTTTCTCTTCTCCAGCTCTGTATCACTTTCGCCAATCACCTTTCCAGCTCTTAACTTCATCCCACCCCCTCTGGTTTTCTCCTATCATTTCGCATTTCCCCTCCCCCCCCCCACTACTTTCAAATCTCTTACTATCTTTCCTTTCGGTTAATCCTGACGAAGGGTCTCGGCCCAAAACGTCGACACCACTTCTCCCTATAGATGCCGCCTGGCCTGCTGTGTTCCACCAGCATTTTGTGTGTGTTGTGATAATACAAGGGTTGGATGTGAGGCAACAGCATTGATGGAGATGTGGTGCTGTGCTCTGTTGACAGTTTTCTTGGTCTTACCCAGTTTGTTGTTATTGAGAGTCAGACTCTTCAGTGCTGCGAACTGTCCAATAACAGAAGGCAAGTTCTCAATCTTGTTTCCCGAAAGATCCATCGTTCTCAAACTTCCTGCGAGTCTCTGTAGGTCCACAGGGAACTAAACATTTAAAAACAAATCCCATAAACCCCAAGGATCGCTAAAGGATTAAAAAGGCTATCGTACAGGCAGTCCCCGGGTTACTAAAGAGCACTGTTCCCGAGTCCGTCTTTAAATTGGATTTGTACATAAGTCAGAATCGGCACATCCGGTATTATTTAGCGTCAGTCAAACGTTTGTCTTGATATACAATATATATTTTACCTTTTTAAGCATATAAAATACATAACAAATGTACATATGTATTTCAATAATTAAACCACTGCGTTCCTTAGTAATAATTGTAGCTTTCATCGGGGCAGGGCTTTTCACAAGCTCCATTATTCTCACTTTATCCTTTAAAATTGTTCCAATCGGTGACCGACTGTAGCCTAACGTTTTTCCATTGACCGAATGCGTCTCACCTCTTTCCAATTGCTTTATTATTTCCACCTTACAGTATTTTCAACCGTGATCGTTTTCCATCAATGAAACAGATACAGTACAGTACATGCCATACACCGTGGGCAACATGACCTGAGCTGCCCCGGGTCCTAAAATCCACTGCACTGTGACAGATTAAATGGGACAAGTGGGGACGGGGCTGACCCAAATACGTACAATAAAACATCTTAAATATAATACAGTACTGTACATAATACTGTAATAATAAAAGTAACTACATATGGTTGCATCGATGTCTTACACACTAGAAGGGGCATTCGTGAGGTAACATTATGGTGGACCTGGTGCTGGAGACTCAGGGTTTGATTCTGCTGCTGGAGAGGGCAGGTTTACTACTGGAGTCAATTTCTTGAAGTAGGCATGAAGGGAGGCTTGTACAGAGCTTTTCTTTTTCATCATAAATGGCCTTGTAGCAGCTGAGGTTCTCCATAACTGCATGGTAAACTTTGGTGAACCTCTCTGTATTAGGATCTTGCTCCTCTAACTTTGCCATCCCTGTTTCAATGAGACAAAAGGCTTCAGCTAACTTTTTCAGTTCCAGAGATCATCTGCTGCTCTAGTTCCATAAGGTCTTCATTGGTCAGTTCTTCAGCATGGGAGTTGAGCAACTCTACAACAGCATTTTCACCAAAATCTAACTGCAGTTCATTACCAATATCAACCACAGCTTGCCTGGCTTTGGCGATGTTGTCAGCTGTAAGCCCCGAGAAGCATGCACAAACTGGGGGCACAATGTAAACCACACTCCTTTCATATTTGACTGCTTCTCTTCATCCCAAGAATCAGCAATATTTTTGATGGCATCACAGATGTTATAATCCCTCCAGACTTCCCTTCAGCTCATCACATCATCTTGGGTAGCTCTGACTGCTTGTGAGAAGGTCCGCCATAAATAATAGGCCTTAAAGGAGGCTGTGACTCCCTAATCCATTGGCTGAAGTAGCGATGTGGTGTTGGGGGGTAAAATATGACTTTTACATTGGGGTGAAGGTCATCTAAAGTGCTTGGATGTCCAGGTGCATTGTCAAGCACAAAGAGAATCTTGAAAGGAATTTTCTTGGCCAAGCAATAACGTTCAACAGCAGGAACAAAATGGTTCAAGAACCACTCTTCAAAGATGGCAATTGTAACCCAAGCCTTCAAAAACTTGCCTTCCAAATAATGGGAAGAGATGCCTTAATGATATGGTGAAGTGCCCTCAGATTTAGGGAGCAATACTCAAGCAAAGGCTTGAGCTTGAAATCCCCGGATGCGTTACCCCCAAGCAATAATGTTAGGCTATCCTTCGATGCCTTATGCCTTGGTGCACTTATTTTCCTCTTTCGAAATGTAAGTCCTTTCAGGCATTTTTTCCCCAAAATAAGCCAGTCTTGTCTACATTAAATATTTGGTTTGGCAAATAACCTCCCTCTTCAACAATTTTTTTTTAAACTTATTTTTTTATGCATTTCTACAACAAAAAAAAACAACCAAAATAAGAGATTAATACAGTGCAAGATAAACGTACAATAATATGATTCAAAATAATGATAAAAAAAGCACCCAAACTAAAGTCGTGTAAAGTTAGTACCCACCCCCCGCAAGAAGAAAAACTCAAGACCAACCACAGCAAAATGTAGGAAATACAAATCAGAACATTCAAGCCCCCAAACCTGTACATGAAAATAAGAACAAAAGATAATAATGCCTATTACCAAGAAAAAAAAGCTGAAAGGGACTAAGAAGAAACAATCTAAAGAAAAGTTATGAAAATATTCAAGAAAAGGTCCCCACACCTTATGAAACTTTATGTCTGAATTAAGAAGTGAGTAGTCAATTTTTTCAAGGTCTAAACAGGACATAATATCATTAAGCCATTGGGCATGCGTGGGTGGGGCAACATCTCTCCACCCAAGAAGAATTAAACATCTAGCCAAAAGAGAAGCAAAAGATAATATTCAACGTTTAGTCCGACTCAAATGTATATCTGTCTCACCCAAGGAGCCAAGAAGAGTAATCAGAGGGTTAGGTTCTAATTGGCAATTCAGAATATGGGATAAGGTTAGGAAAACATCTCTCCAAAATTTCTCTAGACTAGAGCAGGTCCAGTACATATGAGTAAGAGAAGCCTCGCCACTTTTGCACTTACCACAAACAGGACTAATGTTAGAGTAAAATCAGGACAATTTAGATTTGGACATGTGAGCCCTATGTACAATCTTAAACTGTAAAGGACACTGGCGAGCACAAAGAGAAGTTGAGTTAACTGACTTGAGAATTGAGTCCCAGACCACATCAGATAAGGAAATATTTAACTCATGCTCCCAAGCCGTTCTAATTTTATCAAAGGGGGCATGCCATAAAGGCACTAATTTATCACAAATAAAAGAATTAAGCCCTTACCCAGTGGATTAATAGAAAGAAACAAGTCCACAGCGTTTTTCTCAGGCATCTCAGGAAAGTTGGGTAATAAAGGATTAATGAACTGTCTGATTTGAAGTTACCTAAATAAATGGGCATTAGGTAGATTAAACTTAGCAGAGAATTGTTGAAAAGATGTGAAATGATTATCAATGAAAAGATCTTCAAAATGCCTAATGCCCTTTCTATACCAATCATAAAATGTTGAATCGTGCATAGAAGGTGAAAAAAGATGATTATGTAAAATAGGACTAGAAAGGGAAAAACCATGGAAACCATTAAATTTTCTAAACTGCACCCATATTCGCAGAGTATGTCCAACAAGAGGGTTAACAATTAGTCTAGGCAAACTACTAGGGAGTGCAAATCCAAGTGGTGCAGAAATAGAGAGATCCTTAGTAGAGTTCAACTCTACTATGTTCCCAAACTGAGTGAAAGCTGAATGTAGGAAATAATTACTCTCATATCTACTTCCTTAGGACTGGTGACAACCAGCCTTGTATTTCCTTTAACCTCCTTGACCCAACGGAAGAACTAAGAGAGTGCATGTTGAATGCACACTATGTGACAACCTGTGTGCAGTTTTCTGATACAAATCACCCCTCCTTATAGTCGCTACAGAGCCTGTGTGCTACAATTCTCTACGTATTCCCATTGTGATGTCTCATCTATTGTCCCAACAGTCACCACAGTTTTTCTTGTCCTTCAGTTACTAGCAGCAATACTCCTGTTCCAATGTGCTTCAGTTTCCCTCCGAGGGAACTTTGCTTCTCCTCGTATCAGTTGACATGGCATTTATTTCACATCTACAATGGCAATGTCCATTTCTATCTGGTAATACAGATTCTTGATTCATTGAAAGTGGCATCACAGGTAGATAGGGTTGTAAAGAAAGCTTTTGGCACATTGGTCTTCATACATCAATGTATTGAGTATAGAAGATGAGATGTTATGTTGAAGTTGTATTGGTGAGGCCTAATTTGGAGTACTGTGTGCATGCTTTTCTGGTTAGCTAACTACAACAAAAATACCAACATGATTGAAGACTGTAAAGAGAATTTACAAGGATGTTGCTGGGTCTGGAGAAGCAGAGATTTAACAGGTTCGAATGTAAAACTATGAGTAGATTTGATAGAGATAGACAAAAGGAGAGTATAGACAGGGTAAATGCAAGCAGGCTTTTCCCACTGAGGTTGGATGGGATTACAACCAGAGGTCATGGGTTAAGGGTGAAAAGTGAGAAGTTTTAGGGAAACATGAGGGGAAACTTCTTCACTCAGAAGGTTGAGAGTGTGGAATGAGCTGACAGCACAAGTGGTGCATGTGAGCTCGATGTCAGTGCTTAAGAGAAGTTTGGATAGGTACATGGATGGTAGGGGTATGGAGGGCTATGGTCCCCGTGAAGGTCGCTGAGAATAGACTGTTTAAATGGCTTCAGCATGAACTAGATGGGCCAAAGGACCTGTTTCTGTGCTGTACTTCTCTATGACTCGACTTCATCAGTACCCAACCCAACCCTTCCACTTCAGCAGTCCCCAGGAGTTAACAACTACATTCCATTCTTGATAACTGTTGGTACGTTGGAAATGAACAAACAGTTGCTGCGAGGATCATAGAAAACAGTTGTTTCAGGAGAGCAATTTGACATTGGAAGAATGGCTACACTGACTCAGTGAATGAATAAATGAGTCTGCTCAGTGCTTGGCTTCCTCCAGGCCGATTTTTCCAGTTGGTGGATAGAAGGTAAGTGGAGATACCCTACTCCCACCAGCCAGAAGATGCCTGCAGCAGCCAACAAATCCATCTTGCCAATGTCCCAAACATCTAGAACATAAGCCTGCACCTCAATGTTGCCTGACACCAAAGAAAACAGTTGCAATTAAATACTGAGCTGGCTTTGTTCTTTCACACCCCCATCTTTAACAACTGGCAACAACACTCCCAGATACGGAGTTAAAAATGGCCTAGAATATCCACAAATGAATCCAAGAAAACCACACCATCACAACATCCATTTATTCCTTAGCAGTATCACCTCACTATATTCTGCTTCAACCTCATGGCTCCCAGGTCTGGAGTTCTCTCCTTGAACCTCTCAAAGCAGACATGAAAGTTTCTCACCTCATTCAGGCCTTTCCCTGTAAGCTGGAACACACCCGTCTTCTGTGCGGTCTCCAGGTGAGCTTTCAGAGCACTGTTCCCCATGGCAAAACCACACAAATCCAAGGAGAGAAATAATTTCCTCAATCGCCATTCACATACAGGTCATTATGAGACGAGTACTTTACTCACACGAGATCATATCTTAAAAAAAAGACAAAAAAAACAACTGACAACATCCGCCGATGTCCTTGCTGGGTCTACACCAAAATATCAACCAATTCAAGTCAGCACCCATTGCAGTCAATGTCGATGTTCCAAGTTCTGGGTCACCGGGACTATTCACCCAATAACATATCAATGTCAGCAGTCTTTAATAGATAAGGGCAGAATTAGACCCAAGTCTGCTCCACCATTCAGCATGGCTGATCTATTATCCCTCCCAACCCCATTCTCCTGTCTTCTCCACGTAATTTTTGATGCCCCTACAATTTTTTTTATATTATTAATGTTTTTGGACCATTTTAAATATAACTATTTAATATACAGTAATATATATTTACTGTAATTAGTTTACTGATTATTTCCCTATAATATCATGTATTGCATTGTACTGCTGCCACTAAGTTAACACTCGTGACATATACCGGTGATATTAAACCTGATTCTAACACCTAACAACCTTTAAATATTCCCAATGACTTGGCCTCCACAGCTGCTTGTGGCAATGAATTACACGGTTTCACAATCCCCTGGCTAAACTTCCTCTCCATCTCTCATCTTTTCACCTTCTGAAAATCCAAGTAAATATCCATTGACTCTCCCACCATCGAAAACATTCTCTCTACATCCACTCTATTTAAGCATTTCAATATTGGGTAGGTTTCATTAAGAGAAACCACCCCCACCCATTTTTCTAAACACCAGCAAGTACTGGTCCAGAACCCTCAAACACTGCTCATATATTAACCTTTTCATTCCCAGGATCATTTTTGTGAACCTTCACTGGACCTTCTCCAAATTCAGCACATCCTTTCTTAGATAAGGGGCCAAAGCTACTCACAACACTCCAAGTACGGTCTGACCAATGCCTTATAAAGCCTCAGCATTACATCCTTGCTTTTATATTCTAGTCCTCGCAAAATGAATGCTAACATTGCATTTGCCTTGACTTAACTTATAATTTATGAGATATAATATGAAAAGAATGTCTCACCTGCAGAATACACCAGCAGCCAACTAGAAAAGGCTCCCTTTATTCCCTAACTTCACCTCCTACCAGTCAGCCAATGCTAGTATATTTCCTTTAATAACATGGGCTATTATCTTGTTTAGTTGTCTGATGTATGACATCTTGTCGAAGGCCTTCTGAAACTCCAAGTACACAACTCTCTGTCTATCCTGCTTGTTATTTCCTCAGAGAAAGAAATCCAACAGATTTGTCAGGCTAGATTCCCCCCCCCCCCCACCACCAAGGAAACCATGCTGAATTTGCCCTATTTTATCATGTGCCTCAAGTACCCCAAAACCTTATCCTTCAAAATGGACTCCCAACACCTTAGCAACCACAACTGGCTGATACTTTCCCATCTTCTGACTCTCTTCTTCAAGAGTGGAGTGACATTTGCAATTTTCCAGGCCTCTGGAACCATTCCAGAAAATAGTTATTCTTGAAAGATCATTACTAATGCCTGCACAATCTCTTCTGACACCAGGATGTACACCATCTGGACTTATCTACCTTTAGGCCTTTAAGCTTCCCAAGTACCCTTAGTAATAGCAGCTACACCCACTTCTACTCCCAGCACTCTAATTTCTAACATACTGCTGGTGACTTGCACAGTGAAGACTGACACAAAAATACTTAAAGACTTTGTCTGCCATTTATTTGTCTCCATAACTAGCTCTCCAGCAGTCTAATATCCATTCTCACTTTTTCTTTTGCTTATCTTTAACCTCCTGTCAGCCATGGTTACCTCATCCTCTTCCTTTGGGATGAATCTATCCTGTGCCTTCATAATTGCTCCAAGAAATTCTTGCTATCCCAGTTCTGCTGTGAACTCTGCTAGTATCCCCTTCCAATCAACCAGATTCTCTGTAATTCCCTTTACTGTACTGTAATACTAATACATCTGCAGGGTGAATCCTATCATAATATGATTACTGCCTGTTAAGGATACCTTACCTTAAGCTCTTGAATCAAATCTGGTTCATGACTCATCACCCAGTCCAGATCTGCCTTTTCTCTCATGGGCTTAACCACAAGCTGCTCTTAAAAGGCATGTTGCAGGCATTCTGCAAATTATTTTTCTTGGAATCCAACACCCACCCGATTTTCCCAATTTTCCTGCATAATAAAATCCCTCGCGTCTCTCAAACCCCAATTCTACTCAACATCCAAGAACCATGAAAAAAAATCCACATATTTACATCAGACAAGTCCCAAGCAGTGACACCACCCACCACCAAACAAATCGTTGTCTCACTTCTTATCCCGCTTATGGCATTCCCATCCATGAGTTCCTCACCATCAAAATGCTGGAGTTACCAACCAGAGGCGAAAACTAACCCAACCCAAAGTCCATGGGCACCAGCGGTCAGAAACCAAGTACCTGTAATAATAATGCCCTCCTCCCGCAGACAGTACAGCTTTGCTTCCTCAGAAAACACTATGTATTTCCGAGGCCTGGGCCCCGCCCGAACCGGACATTTGGTCTTGTCCCCCGCCACTTTCATCACCTGAGTAAACCGTAAACGATCTCTCCTCCCAGCCTCGAGCGCCAAGCCTGTGGCCGGAAACTTCACTGTCGGTACTTCCGCTTGTTCTCGGAAAAGAGCTCACGTACTCTGCTTCTTCTTGTTTTTCTGCGGTTGGCACCCAGCATTACCGCCACCTTCTGCTCCGGAGTGTGGATCAGACGATGGATTTATATTCCAAATCCCTTCACCCATTCACACACACACACACGCACGCACGTACCCACCCTATCCTTTCTTATTTGGCCATCCTAATACCCTATTCCTGCTTATCTATCATACCCTATTAAAAAACCCTGTATCCCTTAAGAAAGCAAAAAGTACCCTGACCTGTGCTCTCTCACCCATACCCAGTAACCCTTTTAATATGAATTCCTGCACCCCCAATTCCCTTAAATTAATTCTCATCATCTCTCTCTGTATCCCATACTTCCTGCAACTCAGAATTACATGTTCCACTGATTCCCCTTCCTAACATTTCTTAAACAATTCTGTCTGGTGTTTCCCTATCATTTTCCATATTTTGTTTAATACACAGTACCTCAGCCTTAACCTAGTCCACACACTTCCCTCTCTTCTGTATCCACTGCCTACCCTAGTACCTGTAACACTCTTCTGAGTTTGATATAAGTGCCTCCCTTTCCCCTCTCTGTCCCATCTTTCCTGCCACATTTAGATGACGTTTCCCCAGATTACACACATTACTATTACTAATGTGCATTTCTATATTCATCCACCCTCTCACTCCCCTTCACCCCTACATGAGCTGGAACCCATAAAAATTTTACCTGACTTCCCCGATTTGCAATTCTTGTGACTGACTGAAGGACTTCATTAAGTACATCTTGCCGGCTGTTTGAGTGAAAAGCCCTTAAACTTGCTAGAACTGAGGATGAATCTGAGCATATCAACACTTAGGCTTGTCTAGCTTTCTCCACCCAGCGCAACGCACCCAACACTGCCAACATCTCCACTGTATACACACCCAACTTATCAGATGTTCTTCTGCTGATTCCAATTTCTTTTGCTGGTATAGCCACCCCAAACCCTGTCACTCCTGTTTCAGGTTCTTTAGCACCATCCGTATAAATCTGAGTATAATCACTATACTTTTCCATCCGATAGTTAAATGCACTTACCAAATCAGCTTTATATTTTTCTTTCCTTTTCACCTCTAACAAATGCCTGTCTATGTCAAGCCATACAATCTTCCATGGAGCTACAACCAGGTAAACTACTAAAGGACTTATCCTTAGATCATACACTCCACATTCTTTAGCAATATCATTCCCTACCTGACTAAGGTTACCCCTCTGAAACATCCCATTCTTCCAGCACTCCTGCACCACTTATTTTGCAGGGTGAGAATCATTGCGACCCTGCAAATTAGCCCAGTAATTTGCCATCAATTGCATCCTTCTTAGTTCCAAAGGCATTACTCCCAATTCTACCTGTAGGGCTGATATTGGTGATGTTTTAAAAGCCCCACTGCACATCCTCAAAGCCTGAGCCTGAATCACATCCAGATTCCTTATAAGAGACCTAGCTGCTGATCCATATGCTACACTTCCATAGTCCAAAACAGATCTGACTAAAACCATGTACATCCTCTTCAACGCTGAACAACTTGTTCCCCATTCCCTACCAGTCAAACATCCATCTCATCACATTTATTACTTTTTTACATTTCATCTCAACTTTCCTGATAATGGTCTGCCCACATTAACCGTGAATCAAACATAACTCCCAGAAATTTAAATGATCCAACCCTTTCTAATTCTATCCCATACATCCTTAACTTCTTCCCTACCTCAATTCTTTTCCTGGTGAAACATACAGTTTGAGTTTTTTCTACTGAAAATCTACATCCCCAATCATAACCCCACTCCTCCACTTCATCAATTGCTCCTTGTAGCTTCCTGATTATATGCTCCATATTCCTACCTCTTTTCCACAAGGCCCCATCATCCGCAAACAGTGACCTACCTATATCCAGTGGTAACTTTATGAAGACATCATTGATCATAACGATGAAAAGTAACAGGCTAATCACACTACCCTGAGGTATGCCATTTCCCACTACGTACTGATTTGATAATTCTGACCCAATCTGAACTTGAAATTTCCTACCAAACAAAAACTCTTTTATCCAATTAAAAACTCTCCCACCAACCCCCATCTTGTGCAGTTTAATTAACAATCCTTCCTTCCGCATCATGTCATAGGTTTTTTCTATGTCAAAAAACATTGCAACTACCGACTCTTTATTTGCCTGGGCCTTTCTTATTTCAGTCTCTAACCTCATCATTGAGTCCATGGAATTCCTTCCCTTCCTAAAACCACTCTGATAACTTGTCAGTATTCCCCTCTTCTCAAGATCATACGATAACCTTTCTGTTATCATCCTCTCCATTATCTTGAATATATTTGATGTTAATGCTATTGGCCTGTAGCTAGTGGGTTTTGATGGATCCTTGCCAGGTTTCATAGAACATAAAACAATATAGCACAGTACAGGCCCTTTAGCCCATAATGTTGTGCCAACCCTTAAACCCTGCCTCCCATATAACCCTCCACCTTAAATTCCTCCATATACCTGTCTCTTATATTTCACTAGTAAAGTTTCCTTATTGGAATTACTACTGCTTATTTCCATGCACTTGGTAATCTTCCCTCCTCCCACACTCTGTTGTAAAGATGCAGCAAGAGCGTTCCTTCTCCAAGATTTTTTAGCATAACATAGCATATCAGATCTTTCCCTGGGGAGGTTGGTCTCAATCTCTTTATTGCTCTCATCATTTCTGCCAATGTATATGGTTCATCAGTTTCTTCCCTCCTGTTTAACACACCTGGGTATTGACTCATTGTTCTTTCCCTTCTCCTTTGCCATTCTTCAGCCAAAGTTTCTGAACTGTGTATCTTTACGAACGACTTGGCCATGATCTCAGCCTTATCCCTACTGGAGACTGCTGTTTCCTCCTCAGATATCATTACTGGATATTCCCATTCCCTTCCATCTCCTTCCATCCTCTTAATCTTTCCCCATACCTCTCTCACAGGCATTGTTCTTCCTATTTTGTTGCAAAAACTCCTCCAACTTGCCCTTTTAGCTTGACATATAGTTCTTCTCACCACTGCCTGTGCCTTCTTATATTGAATCAAATGCTGCATATTATGGGTTCTTTTAACTAGGCTGAATGCTCTATTTCTGTTTTTTTTTAACAGCCTGACAACATTCCTCTGTCCACCATGGTACCAGTTTTCTATTCATCCTATTTTTAATCCTGGGTATAGGTCGTTCTGCTGCCATAATAATTGCTGAAGTCACCTGTTTAGTTCATATATATTTCCACAAATGTCAATGCTTCCTTCACTCAAATTCTGGAACTTACCCCAATCTGCTTTTCCAAACACCCATTTTGGGATTCCACCACCTGGTCTTACTTCAACTCTTCCACCCACTGAACATGAAACTGGGTAGTGATCACTGCCTACTGTTGAAGCAGTCCAAACTCCCCAGTTACTAACTCCTGCCAAGGTATTAAGACACTAATGTAATATCTAATACTGACTCAGTTCCTGTTGTTATGTTTATTCTTGTTCCTCTACCATCATTCATACACACCAAATCAATTTTTCCATCAATTCTTCAATTACCTTTCCACTTGAATCTGTAAACCATATTGTGCTGTGAGAATTGAAATCTGCATACCACGCTACTTTATCTCTGTTTTGTCCTTGTATCCTTACTAGGCTATCCAAATCCAACCTTTTACATGGATTATAGTAGTTAATTATGACCACTTCCACCACTATGTATTCCTGATTATCTCCCTTTTCCAGTACCCTATATGGTATACCTTGCTTGATTAATATAGCACAACCCCCTCCTCCCCCTAGATTTCTATCTTTCCTTCGACCAAGTCTCCTGAATACACACTACATCCAGTTTTACAAACATTTCTTTAATAAACTGCTTGAATTCCTGACTATTGACCAGCAAGCTCCTTGCATTCCATTGCAAGAGAATCACCATAATTAGTATCAACCAACCCATGACACTTCCTGGTTTGACTGATTAGTAAGGTTCTCCTTCACTTCTTCCCATGTCAATCCTACAAACCCTAAATGGTTCATTGCTGCTTTGACAACCAGCTGAATTTTTTCATTTTTTTGATGTTACCTCAGCCATACTATTAATCACTCCTGCAATGAATGTTACTAGAGCCTTTTTGTCTACACAATTCCTGTCATTTGTGCTTTGTTGCATCTCTTGCATCCCTCTTGCTCCCTGTTCATTAGGAGCATTATTCTGTTCTCTTGACAGCTTCTGCATGTGATCTTTCTTTTCACTCTTATTTCTTGAATTTTATTCTCCCATATTATAACCTCACACCCACCATATGCCACATTATGAGCTCCTCCACAATTACAGCATTTTCATTGCACTCCTGTTCCACACTTTCCGTATTCATGATCACCCCCACATCTAGCACATCTCCTCTGCCTATTAGTTTCTAGCTATGTGTCCAAACCTTTGACAATTATAGCACCTCATTGGCTTTGGCACATACACTGAGTAACCCATAAAACCCAGGAACACCTTTCCTGGCACTCTTTCTTCTTCAAGTTCAATCAATACTGTTTCACTTTCCTTTTTCATTCCCTCATTTGTTGTTTTTAGTCTTTGAACATTCATTATTTTCCTCCTTTGATGTTCCTCTTTAACTCCTCCATATTTATTCTCATTGGTACCCCCGTGATCACTCCTTTACATCCACCACCATTTCGTGGTCCCACCCTCCCTCTGTATTCTCTCTTAATTTGAGTGCTTTCTCAAGCTGTTCCTCATTCGTACATCTTACCAAACGGTTGCCATCATTAAGGACTTTTGCAAATACTATTTCCCCTATCTTATTTCCCAGTGTTGTTAGCCCAAACGGGTTAATTTTCTTCATGTTTCCTTGATCCTTCTCATTAAACCTTATTATGACAACGCCTTCTCTCTGAACTTGTTTATCTTCCTCACTTTCAGAGCTCTCTCCACTATCAGTTCTTATTCTTTTACTCCCTTTGTCTCCGTTTTCATTCATCCGTCTCCTCATTCCAGTCACAACCATCCATTTTTTCCCCAGCTCACGTGCTTGATCTCTAGGTAACAGCTTTAAATGACCTTATTGACGTGCCGGAGGTGTTTCGTCATATTTGCGCGACTTAGTCGTGAAACGTCATCGGCATTCGACTGAATATCGGCGCGAAACGAGAGGCGGTGAGTGATGGTGGGTTAGGGTGTGTCGTGTATGTGGGCCTGCACCTCTCACAATTCCCCTTCGCCCAGCCTAACTTCACCACAACATCCCCACTCACGGTCGCTGACAACGAGGGCCATGCTTAGGCCGTTTCATCAATATAACTCTGTGCCGATTCCTGTATGGCTACGCACAGCTCAAATGCCGTCTATAAATTCGCTAATAGATAACCATTGTTGGTAGAATCTCAGATGGTCACTGATTTGTGATCAATGATCACTGTTATTGGCCGAATCAGTATATAAGATTTTGTTTGCTCTCTCATTGGCTTCATCAATCCGAGCTTTGTTAACATCCGCCTGTTTAAAACAAGAATTGGTGTTTGCTTACTGAGATACTCACAGACAGAAATGCAGTCTGACAACTGATGGGAAAATTTAATGGGAACAGTATCATTTTAAAATTTGGTCTTCAAGTTTAAAGTAGTTGCTCTACCTTCTAATTTGATAGTGCAGAGAATGATAAAATGGTTACAGCCGAAGAGGCCATTCCATAAGACACAGGAGCGGAATTAGGCCATTTGGTCCATTGAGTCTGTTCCACCATTCCATCATGGTTGATTTAGGATCACATTCTGCTCCTCCCTGTAACCTTTGACACCCTGACTAATCAAGAACCTAATGCTCTGCTTTAAATATACTCAATGACTTGGTCTCAACAGCCATCTGGAGCAATGAATTCCAGATTCACTATCGATTGGCTAAAGAATTTTCTCCTCGTCTTTTCTAGTCTGAGCTCAGCTCTCCACTTCTTTTTGGATTCCAGACCCAACCAGATCCCCTTTACCACCACTCTCCTCCATCTAGCAGAATTAGTCCATACTCTCAATAATTTCTCCTTTGGCTCCTCCCACTTCCTGCAAACCAAAGGTGTAGCCTTGGGCACCCCTATGGGTCCCAACTATTCCCTTTCTTGAATAAAGGTGACATTCAATAGTTTCCTTTCTTGATTCCCACCATAGCCTTAGATACATCTCATTGGACCTAGGGGATGTACTTCACATTTATTTAGTTGAAGACATCCAGGGAAAATCCTGGACAATATTTCTCACTCTCTGCATGCCACCTTGGCTGAACAGGGAAGCACTTTTAATTTGAGTGCTTTGGAAGCACTGCTCCAAAGAGCGCTATATGAGGTCATTCTTACCTTTGGTCATTAGGCTCTATAATGAGTTAGCCTATAGCTGGGGAAGTGATGACCCCCTCCTGTTAGACTGTGGTAACTTATTTTTTATTCTTTCTTCTGCACTTGTAATGCTACTATGACACTGCAATTTCCCTCGCAATCAATAAAGTATTTATCTTAATGTTAATATCCTGTAGAATATCACCAACACTTCTCCCTCAGTTCACCATCTACCTTATTTCCCTCCTGGCCCACAGCCCCTAGCTCTATATACAGATTGCCCCTAAGGGGATTTACTCTTTCCCTGATTACTTTTGCTAATATACTTATAATCTACCCTGTGATGTTTTGTAATCTTGTCCTCATGGACCACCTTTGCCCTTCTATTTTTTTTAAGTTCTCACCTACCCTCTCCCTGGTCCTCAAGGGTCTCTCCAGTTTTTAGTCACTTTTCTTTAACTTATTTTTATTGATCAAATTCTCAATATCCCCTCTCCAGAGTTCCCTGATCTAACTATATTTACTTTTTATACTTAGAATGTGTTGACTCTGATCTCTCGTAGAAGACTAACTTGTTTACCTGCAACCCCTGTCAAGTTTCACCAAGCCCTGTCATTACCTTGTGTGAGTAATGCACCTTGGTTTGAGGAACCAGGCTCGTTTGGTGGGGTGTTGTGTGTGAGTAGTGCACCTGGGTTTGACAGTGGACATGTATACACATGAATAACAATAACACTGAACTTATTGAAATCCATCTTCTGCCAATTTAAGACAACTTCCAGTGCATGTTTACCAGAATGTATCCCAGAACGCCCTCAGTGATGCATCCCTTTCTCTGTGTGTCTCTCTCACTCTCTCCCTCCCACTCACCACTCCCCACCACCCCAAGTGATATTGTATCTGTCTGGGTGTGAGTACCAGTCTGTTTCCGAGTCTGTAGTAATATCATGGTGTGATTGTCAATGTGAATCTGTGTCTGTCTGGGTTCCAAGTGATTAATGAAGCCACTGATCCATTTTTGTGTGGTGTGTCTGTGTATGGGCCTAGAGTGATGTCAGGAGTCTGTGAATTTTCAAGTCCCAAGTGGTGTCACAGGGGAGGGGAGGTGAATAATGTGTTTCAGGGTCACAAGTCTTGTCACAGATGTCTCAGGATCAAAGGTGTTAACTTTCTTGGTCATGTGGGTGTGTGTCTCTATGGTACTGAGATGATGTCATGGAGGTGTGTGTGTAAGGGTCATAGGTGTGTTTTTGTCTGTCTTGGTCACAGGAATTTGTGTGTCTTAGTTCACTGCTCTGTGTGTCTATGTCTTTGCAATCTTTATTTCATTGAGATCTGTGACTGTGAAGTTTTGCATTTATTCATATTTTAATTCTGTGCAGATTCCATGAGTAGCTGACAGGTGATGACCATTCATTTACTAAAGTTTGCTTCTCAGTGTGATTGAGGTGAGGATGCAGACCAGTAACACCTGGGATCCAAAAGCACCAAATCCTGCTGCCTGCTTTCTTCAGAGGTGTCTGCGATCTGGGATATTGACACAAGTAAGTCTGGCTCACCTCTTAGCTGAAGCTGATGGAAAATTGGTGTGATTATCTTTACAACACACGCAAAATGCTAGAGGAACTCAGCAGGCCAGGCAGGTCTATAGATGCTGTATGACTTGCTGAGTTGCTCCAGCATTATGTGTGTGTTGCTTGGATTTATAGCATCGGTAGATTTTCTCTTGTTTATGTTTATCTTTAAGTTGTCCATGTTTTTGCTTTGCCTTCTCCAGAGCAGATATGGACAACAACAGGGAAAGGTTGGTGCCTAAGCACATGTACGTGGTGGTAGGAGGACATGCCTGAGTATGTGGTGGTAAAAGGAATGGAGCCATGTTAGATCGTTCAGTGTACAAGTCTGAGCAAGTGTATGCAGCTCACGGGACAGTGAACATAACTTATTAAATTTCAAAGTAGTTATGCCAAGGGAAAGGAATAGTCCAGAAATTAAAGTATTTGAAATCAGGAAAGGCTAATTTCAGTGGCATTGGATGAGACATTAAAAGCATAAACTGGGAGAGACTACAGTTGGGTAAATCTCTTTTCTGGAAGTGGGTCTTGTAAGAAGTGAAATAGTGAGCATTCAGGAACAACATTCCTGTTGAGGGTGAATGGCAAGGAAGGCAACTCCAGTGACCCTGGGTCAAGAGATAATGTCTTAGAGGATGTGTGCATCAGGTACAGAGAGTGGAGGTGGGTGATACGAGAAATAAGAAGGGCAAAGAGGATCACAAAATATCGTTGGCAGATAAGGTTAAGGAAAGAAATAAATAAGATTGAAAGAGTACAGAAAAAAAATTACAAGGATGTTGCTGGGTCTGGAGGACCCGAGTTATAAGGAAAGATTGAACAAGTTAGGACTTTATTTGTTAGAATGTAAAAGAATGAGAGGATATTTTATAGAGGTATACAAAATTATGAGGGGTATAGATAGGGTAATTGAAAGCACCCTTTTCCCACTGTACTTGGGTGGGACTACAACCAGAGGTCATGGTTTAAGGGTGAAAGGTGAAAAGTTTAGGCAATAAGACATAGAAGCAGAATTGGACATTTGGCCCATCAAGTCTGCTCCGCCATTCAATCATGGCTGAATCCTTTTCTCCCCTCCTCAGCCCCACTTCCCGGCCTTCTCCCTGTAACATTTGATGCCATTTTCAATCAAGAACCAATCAATCTCTGCCTTAAATACACTCAACAACCTGACTACTACAGCTACCTGTGGTAACAAATTCCATCATCCTTTTCTGCGCATCTCTATTTTAAATGGTCACCCCTCTATCCTGAGGCTATGCCCTCTTGTCCTAGACTCTCCCACCATGGGAAACATTCTTTCCACATCAACTCTGTCTGGGCTTTTCAACATTCAAAAGGATTCAATGAAATCCCCCCCCCCCCCCATCCTTCTAAATTCCAGCAAGTACAGACACAGAGCCATGAAACATTTCTTGTATGATAACCCTTCCATCCCAAAATCATCCTTGTGAACCTCCTCTAAACCTTCTCCAGTGTCAGCACATCTTTTCTTAGATGAGGAGCTCAAAACTGTTCACAATACTCAAGGTGAGGCCTCACCAGTGCCTCAGCATCACATCCCTACTCTTGTATTCTACTCCTCTTGAAAGGAATGCTAATATTGCATTTGTCTTTCTTACCACTGAATCAACCTGCAAGTTCATCTTTAATATGTTCTGCATAATGACTCCTGCAAGTCTGGCATCTCTGATTTTTGGATCTTCTCCCCATTTAGAAGATATTCTGCATATTTATTTCTGCTACCAAAGTGTATGACCATGCAATTTCCAACATTGTATTTCATTTGCCACTGTCTTGCCCATTCTCCTAATCTAAGTCCTTCTGCATCCCACATGTTTCCTCAACACTACCTGCCCCTCCATCAGTCTTTGTATCATCTGCAAACCTTGCAACAAAACCATCTATTCCATCATCTATATCATTCATATACAGCATAAAAAGAAGTGGTCCCAACACTGACCCCTGCAGAACATCACTAGTTACTGGCAGCCAACCAGAAAAGGATCCTTTTATTCTCACTCGCTGCCTCCTACCAATCAGCCAATGCCCTAATGCTCTACTGTGGGTTCTTAACTTGGTGAGCATCTCATGTGTGGCATTGTCAAAGGTCTTCTGAATGTCCAAATATACAACATTAACTGCATCCCTTTTATCTATCCTACTTGCAATCTCCCCAAGGAATTCCAACAGATTCCTCAGGCAAGATTTTCCCTTAAGGAAAACATGTTGACTTTGTCCTTTCTTGTTCTATGTCACCAAGTAACTGGTCTAGAGTTTCCTTTCTGATACCTTCTTCCTTACTTACAGAGTGGAGTGACATTTGCAAATTTCCAGTCCTCTGGCACCATGCCCAAGTCCAGATTTTTGAAAGATCATTACTAATGCCTCCACAATCTCTACTGCTACCTCTTTCAGAACCCTAGGGTGCAGTTCATCTGGTCCAGGTATACCCTTAGGTTTTTCATCTTTTCATCTCCCTTGTAACAGTAACTGCACTCACTTCTCTTCCCTCACACCCTTCAACATCTGGCACACTCCTAGTGTCTTCCACAGTGAAGACTGATGCAAAATACTTATGTAATCCATCTGCCATCTCCTTTCTCCCTTTATTATTTCTCCAGCCTCGTTATCTAGCAGTCCTGTATCCACTCTCATCTCTCTTTTTCACATCTTTGCAGAAGCTTTTACTATCCACTTTGATGTTTGCTAGCTTCCTTTCATATTCCATGATTCTTTTAGTTGCTCTTTTAAAAGCTTCCCAGTCCTCCATCTTCCTGCTAATTTTTACTTTGTTGTATGCCCTCTCTTTTGCTTTTACATTAGCTTTGACTTTCCTGATCTGCCATGATTTTACTATTTTGCCATTTGAGTATTTCTTCATATTTTTGTGTATGTCTGTCCTGCATCTTTCTCATTTTTCCCAGAAACTCATGCCGTTGCTGCTCTGCTGACATCCCTGCCAGCATCTCCTTCTAATTTACTTTGGCCAACTCCTCTCTCTGTAGTTTCCTTTCCTCCTCTGAAATACTGCTACATCATAATTCCCTTTTTCCCTATCAAATTTTAAGTTCAATTCGATCATATTGCTATTGCTCCTAGGGTCTTTTTACTTTAAGCCACCTAATCACCTCTATTTCATTACATAACATTCAATCCATTATAGCTGATCTCTAGTAGGCTCAACAAGCTGCTTTAAAACGCCATCTCATAAGCATTCAACAAACTCACTCCCTTGACATCCATTACCAACCTGATTTTCCCAATTGAGTTGGATGATGAAATCTCCCATGTCTATCGGAACATTGTCCTTTTGACACGCCTTTTCTATTTCCTATTATAATCTATGGTCCACAGGAGCACATGAAGGAAACTCATGTGGTGAGAGTGTGGAGCACTCAGGTGCTGCATGCGAGCTTGATTTCAATATTTAAGTGAAGTTTGGATTGGTATGTGGATGGAGGGCGGTGGTCCCAGTGTAGTTCGTTGGGAGTAGGCAGTTTAATTGTTTTGGCATGGACTAGGAGGAACGAAGGACCTGTTTCTCTGCTGGGATTCTCTATGACTCTGTGAAAATCCCAAGGCATATTAAGAACAAGGGAGTTGCAAAGGAAAGAATGTGATCTATTGGAGATCAAAACGGCCCGATTATTTACCTGTTTCCGCTATGGAGAAAGTTGTTGGTTGGAGTCTTCATTTGGGGTGGTGAATTTCTAGACTACATTAAGGTTTAAAAAGAGGAATTATTAGATAACTGGCATAAAGATGAATAAATCTCCAGAGCTAGTTGAAACGTATCCCAGTCTGCTATCGGACATAAGTGAGGAGGTTAAAGTTGGCTCCGCATTGTGGGCTGAAGCACCCATATTCTGCAGCACTGCTTTGTGTTCTTACATCCTTCCATTGAAAGTATCCTACCCTTATTGGTTCTCCAAAACTGCAGCACCTCACATGTTCAGGTTTGTTTCTTTGTCTACCTTACCAATTTATTGTTATCACTGTAGTTGAATACCATAGTGATATCGATACATTGGTAAGGTAGTTAACACAGATCTTTGTGTTGTCCATGAAGTTAGTAACCACATCTTGTATATTCACATTCATTTTGTTAATAGGTATAACAGTAAGGTCCCATCATTAACCTCTACGAAGGCATGAAGTTCCAATAGTGAAGACAACCTCTGCCCCACCCCCCCAACTCCAAGCAGGTATTGGATCCACTTATCAAATTCCTTGGATCCCACAGGCTTTAACCTTTTGTACCAATGTTCTATGTGTGACCTTGTCAAAAGATTTACTGAACCTTTTGTAGACAAGATCAACCATACTGCTCTCATTGGAACACTTGGTAACCTTTTAGTAAAAATGAAATTAAGTTAACCAGGCAGAATCTAGCCTCAACAAAGACATGCTGACTCTCCCTGATCGACCCCTGTCTGTCCAGCTGCAAATTAATCTTGACCCTCAGAACCTTTTGTAATAACTATCAAGAGTACGGGGAACAATTTTGGACCCCCTATTTAAGGTAAGATATTAACGACAGTTCAGAGAAGGTTCATTTGGATTATCTTGGGTCTGGAGGGATTGTCCTCTGAGGAAAAGTTAGATTGGGTCTCTACATTGTTTTGCAAGGTGATCTTATGGAAATGTACAGATTTTCAAAAGTCATGTGTCTAAATGTTGTAGGGGCCATTCCTCTCGTGGGGGAAACCTGAGTTAGGGAGCATGAACTCAGCATAAGGGACTGCAATAGGGACAAATTTCTCCTGAGGATTGAGAGTGTTTGCAATTCTGCCACAGGGAGCAAAGGGGCCATAGTCATAGAGCTATAGAATACAGAAATGGGCCTTTCAGATCCAATTGTCCACACCTTTAAGGTGCCTATCTTTTCCTGTCCAAATACACTGTGATTCTATCACTTCCTCTTACAGCTTGTTCCATACACCCACCATCCTCTGTGTGGAAATCTTGTACCTTGGAGCTCCTTTAAATATTCCTCTCACCTTAAATCCATGCCTTTCTTGCCCTTGGTAAAGACTTTTTACTATGTACCTTCTCTAAAGGTCAATAAGGTTCCCCCTCAGTCTCCTGTGCTCAAGGGAGAACAGTGTCGACCTTTCTAATCTCTCATTTTAACTCAGGCCATCCATTCCAGACAACATCCTGCACTTCTTCAAGTCCTACTGCATCCTGTGTAACATACTGACCAGAACTAGCGTGGCATAACCAGTGTCCATCCAGACGATTAAGATGCATGGGCTGTTTTGGATTAAAAATTGGCTTGCCATGGGAGACAGAGGGTCATGGTCAATGAGACTTATTCTGGCTGGAATCCATGAGTGTGAAAATCAGCAGTCAAAGTGCAGAACGCCATTAAGCAGGTCACTCATTATTGGGGTTTTAGATGCTGCCTGTGAACAAATTTAAATAAAAATGTGTCTACATGCACTGGCTATCCTTTGATAATTGATTCGTCCCTCGTTCTACTCTTTTAATTTGCACACATTCTCACTATCAAACATTGACACTGATTATGTTTCAAATGTCCCTCTGTGGTCCTGTTCTGCACCATTGCCGCCTAAGAGCAACATTATGGCTTGCAACTTGGCAGAGACACTAGTGAAAGGACAGCTGATTTACAAGGTCCACTCTGGCTCCAACTGATGATGTTCTCCCCCCAACCCCACTGTAAATAGGAAGCTTTGGAATGGAATCAAGTACAGTTTGGAAACTCAGTGCCGTTTGCCCGACGCTTCAAACAGCTGGATGCAATTTCAAACACCATGGCAGAACTTCAGCAGGTATGAGCCTTATGATAAACTGATTTGTTCCGAAGGGTAGCATATAACAAAGTGATAGTCATGCAATGATACCCAAAACAAAATGGGTCTCTAGCCACTTGATAGCAGTAAAATCAACAAATTTGCAAGAGGTTTCTCAGTACATGGACTAACTTCCTCAATCTTAGTGTAAAAATTCTGCAAGACTGAGGGTGTTATATTTGAATGCATGCAGTATACGACATAAGGAAGAGGAGCTTGCAGTACAGTTCCAGATTAGCATGTATGATGTTGTAGGCATCACTGAATCAAGGCTGAAGAAAGATGAAAGCTGGGAGCTTAACATCCAAGGGTACACATTGTATCAAAAAGACAGGCTGTAGGCAGAGGGGTGGGGTGACTGTTGGTAAAAATGAAATCAAATCTTTAGAAAAAAGTAACATAGGATCAGAAGGTGTAGAATTGTTGTGAGTCGAGCAAAGGTAAAAAGACCCTGATGGGAATTATATACAGACATGCAAACAGTAGCAAAGCTGGGGTTTACAAATTGCAAATGAAGATAGAAAATACATGTCAAAAGGGAAATATTATGATGTTTAGAACAGCTCATGGTAGAGCCCACTAGGGGATCAGCTATACTGGATAGTTTGTTGTGTAACGAACTGGAATTGATTAGAGAACTTGAGAGAATTCGCCCTGCAATTTAAGGAGAAGCTAAAGTCAGCTGTATCAGTATTACAGTAGAATAAAGGGAATTATAGAGGCATGAGAGAGGAAATGGGCAGAATTGATTGGAAGGAAACATGAGCAGGGTAGAGGAGCAATGGCTGGAATTTCTGGAAACAATTCGGAAGATGCAAGGAAGATATATCCCAAAGAAGTGTCTATAGAAAGAGTGAAAGGAGATTTACAAGGATGTTGCCTGGATTGGGGAGCATGCCTTATGAGAATAGGTTGAGTGAACTTGGCCTTTTCTCCTTGGAGCAACAGAGAATGAGAGGTGACCTGATAGAGGTGTACAAGATGATGAGAGGCATTGATTGTGTGGATAGTCAGTCTTTTTTCCCAGGGCTGAAATGGCTAACACAAGAAGGCACAGTCTTAAGGTGCTTGGAAGTAGGAACAGAGTAGATGTAAGGGGTGAGTTTTTTTATGCAGAGGGTGGTGATTGCATAGAAAGGGCTGCTGGCAACAGTGCTGGAGACGGATATGATAGGGTCTTTTAAAAGACTCCTGGATAGGAACATGGAGCTTAGAAAAATAGAGAGCTATTGGTAACCCTAGGTAATTTCTAAGGTAAGGATGTGTTTCGCACAGCATTGTGGGCTGAAGGGCCTGTATTATGGTGTAGGTTTTCTATGTTTCCCTGTTTCTAAGTAGTAGCCAAAGGGAGTGCACATAATTTGGCAAAAATTAGTGGGAAGTTAGAGGATTGGGAAGCTTTTAAAAACCAACAGAAGGCAATTAAAAAAGTCATGAAAAAGATGCAATGCGAAGGTAAGCTAGCTAATAATATTAAAGAAGGTACCAAAGGTTTCTTCAGATATATAAAGTGTAAAACAAGGGCGAGAGTAGCTATCCGACACTGGAAAATGATGTTGGAGAGGTGGTAATTGGCAACAAGGAAATGGAGGATGAACTGAATAAGTATTTTGCATCAGTATTCACTGTGGAAGGCACTAGCAGTATATCGGAAGTTCAAGAGCGCCATGCAACAGAAGTGAGTGAAGTTGCTGTTGCTAGTGAGAAGGTGCTGGAGAAACTGAAAGGCCTGAAGGTAGATAAGTCACCTGAACCAGATGGTGTACACCCCAGGGTTCTGAAAGTGGTGACTGAGGAGGTTGTGAAGGCATTAGTAATGATCTTTCAAAAATCAATGGGTTTTACCATAATTCTGGTTCAAATTGCAAATGTCTCTCAACTCCTCAAGAAGGGAGAGAGACAGAAGAAAGGAAATTACAGGCTGATTAGTCTGACCTCAGTGGCTGAGAAGATGTTGGAGTCAGTCATTAAGGATGAGGTCTCAGGGTACTTGGAGATACATGATAAAATAGGCCGTATTCAGCATGGTTTCCTCAAGGGAAAATCTTGCCTAACAAATCATTGGAATGCTTTGAAGAAATAATAAGCAGGATAGAGAAAAGGGAACTAGTTGATATTGTGTACTTGGATTTTCAGAAAGCCTTTGACAAGGTGCTACACATGAGGCTTATTTATAAGCTCATGGTATTCCAGGAAATATTCTAGCATAGATAAAGAAGCGGCTGATTGGCAGGAGGCAAAGAGTAGGAATAAAGGGAGCCCCCTTCTGGTTAGCTGTCAGAGAGCAGTGGTGTTCCATGGGTCTGTGTTGGGACTGATTCTTTTAACATTATATGTGAATTATTTGGATGAAGGAATTTAAGGGCTTTGTGCACAGTTTATAGACAATATGAAGATAGGTGAATGGGCAGGCAGTGTTTAGCAGAGAGGCTACACAAAGACTTACAGATTAGGAGAATGGGCAAAGAAGTGGCAGATTTCCATCATTGTTGGGAAGTGTATGGTCAGGCACTTTGGTTAAAGAAATAAAAGCTTAGACAATTTTCTAAATAGATGGAACATTCAAAAATCTGAGGTGCAAAGGGACTTGGGAGTTCTTGTGCAGGATTCCCTAAACATTAATTTTCAGGTTGAGGTGGTGGTGAGGAAAGAAAATGCAATGTTTACACTTGTTTCAAAGGGATTAGAAGAAAAAACAAGGATGTGATGTTAAGGCTTTATAAGGAGCTGGTAAGGCCTCATTTGGAGTATTGTAAGCAGTTTTGGCCCCATTTAAGAAAGTGGAGAGTGTTCAAAGGAGGTTCACAAAAATGTTTCTGGGATTGTGAGGCTTATCATATAAGGAATGTTTGATGGCTCTGGGCCTGTACTCACTGGAATTAGGAAGAATGAGGGGGGAATCTCATTGAAACCTATCAAATGTTGAAAGACCTCAATAGAGTAGATTTGGAGAGGATGTTTCCTGTGGTGGGGAGTCTTAAGACTGGAAGACACAGCCTCAGAATAGAGGGACTTTCCATTTAGAACAGGGATGAGGAGGAATTTCTTTAGCGGTGAATCCGTGGAATTCGTTGCCAAAGGGGCTGTGGAGGCCAAGTCGTTAAGTATATTTAAGGCAGAGGTTAATAGATCCTTGATTAGTCAGGGCATGAAAAGGAACAGGGAGAAGACAGATTGGGGCTGAGAGGGAAAGGGATCAACCATGATGAAATGGTGGAGCAGACTCAAGACCACTGGCCTTATGGTCCAAGTGTTGCAACAACAGTGTCATTAGTTCCCCACTGTTCTTCCAAAGTATGGAAGGGACAGTGTTGAGATTCATCCCCGCAGCCGCATGACAGAGGACACTCTGATCTACGGGCTGTTCCCGGGGATGCCCACAGAGACCAACATCCAGTGCTGCTGGCACGGTGAAAGACGCTCTTTGGTCGGCCCGAAACTTGATGGTCTACCAGCACATGGAGATGTCCATGGAGGAATGCTGCCGACTGGCACATTCTCAGCTGCAGGAGTACGTGCTGAGGGACGCACTCAAGCTTGGTGCGGCCACCGCAAGGGCCCGGTGGGGAAGGACCACGGTCTATGGTTTTTCTCACGCGGGAGTTGGAGGGTGGGAGCGGGGTGTATAACCCTGAACAAGTGTATGTAAATATGAAGTAACAGTGCCACCTGGGTGGCGAAAAGTGTGGGAAAGTAAAGACTGTAATGGAAACATTTGTAAAGGATTGAGAGTCATTGAATGGTTTATTGTACATAATTTTACTTTTGAATAAAGTATATTTTGTTTAATAAAAAAAAAGCAAAGAAAATGGACACTGAGCTAAGAAGGGTGTCTGAAAACCTGGTGAATTTTGTGGATTTTGCAAACAAAGAAAAATGCTGCATTTCTATAGCACTTTTTGCTACATTGGCTGCATAATGCTCCTTTCTGGCACCAGAGTAATTGCAGCAGCGGATCTTCTCTGTTAAATTTTAATAATGACCAGACATTTTGCCTTTAGTTGTGATTTTATTGGCAATGTTCACTGGAGGGCAAGACTGATGCATCAGAGGCAGATGAGAGTCTGCTTGGTTGTATACTTTATTGAAACATGGCTTTCTCCGGGTACACAGGATACAGTAGTCAGATCAAGTTTCATGATTCACAGAATGGATTGAACTGTGCACTTGGGGAAAGGGGTGTGAGTTTTATGGTTGACTTTCATTGCTGCTCCAATGTGGCTGTCCTGTTAAACTCGTGTTCCCTTGAGTGGTTAAATCCAGTCCATTCTAATTACCTCAGCTGTTCTGTGTAATTCTGACTGCAGCTTGTATACCACCAGCAGCTAACTATAATCCAGCGCCCGCCACGCTGCATGATACTATCTTCAGTTTCCAAACAAGAAACGGTCTATTCCAACGCATTTCAGATTATAGTTGGACTCTTCAACTGGGTTTGTTTGAAGAAAACCCTATCCAATTACCATCAGCATATTCAAAGCAAGAAGGCTGCGAGTGGAACGTCTGAAAGGATTTTCGGAGATAAGGCATTTTACTGCTTGGGGTAAAGTAGTGGTCGCCAACCTTTTTCAGCCCAAGATCCACTACCTCGGCCATGGTAAAAGGCAAGATCGATCTACTAAATCGTTTAGACTCGCATGCACACCGGGCAGAAAGGACCGGAAATGGAGCCCTGCAGCCCCGGAAGCAGTCTCTCTTTGCAGACGGTTTTCCATAGTGGGATTGTTGCTATGTTACCATTATCTTAATTGGTATTATTTGTTTTTATAATGCTCACATTACAACAACTTTAATTCTATGTTTCATTATTTAATTTTATTTCAACACGAAAAATAAATGAATAAAAATTGACTGTTGCACTCTGTGTAATGACTGGGGCTGAATACTTTCTGCTATTATGAAATTTGGCTCATAACTCATACACCCAGTCTGAGACCATCTGTGAGGTGTCTGTCAGTAAAACAGCTCCTGTACTTAGATTTAATAATTTTCATCTGTTACAGCACAGTGCCCTCCCAAACCTCCTGACAGACTGAATATTTGAATAGACAGTTTCCTTTGTTAGACTGAATGCTGAACCTGCCACGTTTTTCAGGTGTTTTGTATTGGTAAACTTACTGAGACATCAGTATGTTTCAGAGGTACGCAAGCTAATGACACCACTGTTTTTTGTTTCCCAGTTCTTTTACTTTTGGGGAATGTTGGAATTTAAAGGGGGAGAAGTGTTGTAATGTGAGCATTATCAGACATCCCACCCTACAAAAACTCATTTCAGGGAGGTAGCACCATCAATTTGCGGGAGACTCCTGGGAGAGGTGGGATGTCTGCAATCAAGTAGCTCCTTAGCAGCTAGTTAGCAAGTTTAAATAATGTTAGCTATGATAATGAACGAATGACACCTGTTAAACTCACCTCAACATGTCTTTTACATTTTAACCCACCATGGGCAATAGAACAGTCGCTGTTGCAATCAGTGCTACCCCTTAACCACCAGTCCCTTAAACAAAAGGGGATAGCTACACTGAACTTCACTAAAATGTTCCCACAGCCAATGATCTCACTTTAAGGACTCTTTGTCTCATGTTCTTGTTATTTTGCTTTTTATTTCTATTTGCATTTGCAGTTTGTTGTCTTCTGCACTCTGATCTTTCATTGATCTGGTTATAGTTACTATTCTATAGATTTGCTGACTATGCCCATAAGAAAATGAATCTCAGGGTTATATTTGGTGACATATATGTATTTGGATAGTAAAATTTACTTTGAACTTTTGAGAAACTCTGATCAGAGCACCAAGGAGAACCCTGCTGCTTCACTGAATCATGACTTGTAATCTGTTATCAAAAAGGGTGTTTTCTGCCATCTGTTATCGAGATAGTAAGTTTGCTGATAACACAAATGTTGGGGATGTTGTGGATAGTCTGGAGTGTTGTTAGAGGTTGCACCAGGGCATCGATAAGGATGCAGAACTGGGCTGAGAAGTGGCAGATGGAATTCAACCCAGTTAAGTATAAAGTGCTTCATTTTGGTTGGTCAAATTTGAAGACAGAATATAATATTAATGGTAAACTTAGCAGTGTGAAGGATCTTGGGATCCACGTCCATTGGACACTCAAAGCTGCTGTGTAGGTTAACAGTGTTAAGAAAGCGTATGGTGTGTTGGCATTCATAAACTGGGATTGAGTTCAAATGATGTGAGGTAATGTTATTGCTATATAAGACCTGAGTTAGACCCTAGTTGGTGTACTGTGTTCAGCTCAGGTCACCACTACAGGAAGGATGTAGTTAATATCAAGTGCAGAGGAGATTTGCAAGGATTTTGCCTGGATTGGAGAGTGTGCCTTATGAGAGTAGGTTGAGTGAACTTGGCCTTTTCTCCTTGGAGCAACGGAGGATGAGAGGTGACCTGATTGAGGTGTCTAAGATGATAAGAGACATTGATCGTGTGGATAGCCAGAGGCTTTCTCCCAGGGCTAAAATGGCTAATACGAGGGGGCATAGTTGTAAGGTACTTGGAAGTAGGTACAGTGGAGATGCCAGAGGAGGGTTTTTCACACAATGGGTGGTGGATGCATGGAACACACTGCCAGCAATGGTGGTATAGGCAGATACAATTGGGTCTTTTAAGAAACTCTTAGATAGGTACATGGAGCACAGCAAAATGGAGGGCAATGTGTAGGGAAATTCCAGAGTAGGTTACATGGTCAATAGACAATAGGTGCAGAAGTAGACCATTCGGCCCCTCGAGTCTGCACTGCCATTCTGAGATCGTGGCTGATCATTCACTATCAATACCCAGTCCCTGCCTTGTCCCCATATCCCTTGATTCCCCTATCCATCAGATATCTATCTAGCTCCTTCTTGAAAGCATCCAGAGAATTGGCCTCCACCGTCTTCCGAGGCAGTGCATTCCACACCTCCACAACTCTCTGGGAGAGGAAGTTTTTCCTCAACTCTGTTTTAAATAACTGACCTCTTATTCTCAATCCATGCCCTCTGGTACTGGACTCTCCCAACATCTGGAACATATTTCCTGCCTCAATCCTATCACATCCTTTAATTATCTTAAACGTTTCAATCAGATCCCCTCTCAATCTCCTCAGTTCCAGAGTGTACAAGCCCAATCTCTCCAATCTCTCTGCGTAAGACAGCCCTGCCATCCCAGGAATCAACCTAGTGAATCTACGCTGCACTTCCTCAATTGCCAGAATGTCCTTCCTTAAACCTGGAGACCAAAACTGTACACAATATTCCAGGTGTGGTCTCACCAGGGCCCTGTACAAATGCAAAAGGACGTTCTTGCTCTTGTACTCAATTCCCCTAGTAATAAAGGCCAACATTCCATTTGCCCTCTTCACTGCCTGTTGCACTTGCTCATTCACCTTCATTGACTGATGAACTAGGACCCCTAGGTCTCTTTGTATTTCTCCCTTACCTAACTCTACACCATTCAGACAATACTCTGCCCTCTTGTTCCTGCTTCCAAAGTGGATAACTTCACATTTATTCACATTGAATGACATCTGCCAAGTATCTGCCCACTCACCCAGCCTATCCAAGTCTCCCTGTATTCTCCTAACGTCCTCTTCGCATGTCACACTAACACCCAGTTTAGTATCGTCAGCAAACTTGCTGATATAGTTTTCAATGCCCTCATCTAAATCATTGACATAAATCGTAAAGAGCTGTGGTCCCAATACGGAGCCCTGTGGTACCCCACTAGTCACCTCCAGCCAGTCCGAGAAACACCCATTCTCTGCTACCCTTTGCTTTCTATCTGCCAACCAGTTTTCTATCCATGTTGAAACCCTGCCCCCGATGCCATGAGCTCTGATTTTACTCACCAATCTCCTATGTGGCATCTTATCGAATGCCTTCTGAAAATCTAGGTACACTACATCCACTGGCTTACCCTCGTCTAACATCCTTGTTACACCCTCAAAAAACTCCAACAGATTAGTCAAGCGTGATTGGCCCTTGGTAAATCCATGCTGGCTTGGCCTAATCCTATTAGTGCCATCAAGATATGCCACTATTTCGTCCTTAATAATGGACTCAAGCATCTTCCCCACGACTGACGTTAGGCTAACAGGGCGATAGTTCTCTGTTTTCTCCTTCCCTCCCTTCTTGAAAAGTGGGATAACATTAGCCACTCTCCAATCTTCAGGAACTGATCCTGAATCTAAGGAACATTGGAAAATGATTACCAATGCTGAGACGATACTCCCCACAGTTACATCAAGACAATACTCCCCACAGTAACACCCAGACAATACTCCCTACAGTAACACCGAGACAATACTCCCCACAGTATCACCGAGACAATACTCCCCACAGTAACACCGAGACAATACTCCCCCCATGGTAACGCCGAGACAATACTCCCCGCAGAAACGCCCTGACAATACTCCCCCTGATAACGCTGAGACAATACTCCCCACAGTAATGCCGTGACAATACTCCCCATGGTAACGCTGAGACAATACTCCCCACAGTAATGCCGTGACAATATTCCCCCAAAGTAATGCTGAGACGGTGCTCCCAATTTGAGAGAATGCCATCTACTGTAACACTGGGGCAATGTTATTTGTTTGTTTATGTAATTATTATTGAGATACAGCATAGAGTCTGATCTCCAGCCCTTTGAGTCCTGCATCCCCCTGATTTCACCCTAACCTTGTCAGCAGGCAATTTACAAAGACCAAATAAACTACCAGCCGGTGTGTGTTTGGGAGGGAACCCACACAGTTACAAAAATAACGCACAAACTCCTCACAGGCAGTGGCAGGAATTAAACACAGTCGCTGGTATTGTAAAGCATTGTGTTAAACACTATAATGCTGTGCCACCCCATTACATACTCACAGAGTTAAGACAAAATAGTGTTTTGCCAGACTCTCCCAGTATGAAGCAGGTAAAAGGGTTTCATTACAGCCCCACCAAGAATAGTGAAGAAATATAGTAACATAAAATCATAAATAATTAAATAATAAGTTTGCCCGCTTTACATTGGGCGAGTGCTATTTGTCTTACACTATGAGTATGCTACCCAGTGTAACATTGCCAGGATACCGAGTCAAGACACAGCAGATGCTGAAATCTGGGGAAAAGCGACCTGCTGGAAGTGTGATTTCTGAACATTAGTAGAATGAAGGGATAAAGCAGCAGAATTATTTTGATTATTTGTTAGGCTACATCCACTGGCTTACCCTCGTCTAACATCCTTGTTACACCCTCAAAAAACTCCAACAGATTAGTCAAGCATGATTTGCCCTTGGTAAATCCATGCTGGCTCAGCCTAATCCTATTACTGCCATCAAGATATGCCACTATTTCGTCCTTAATAATGGACTCAAGCATCTTCCCCACGACTGACGTTAGGCTAACAGGGCGATAGTTCTCCTTTTTCTCCTTCCCTCCCTTCTTGAAAAGTGGGAAAACATTAGCCACTCTCTAATTTTCAGGAACTGATCCTGAATCTAAGGAACCTTGGAAAATGATTACCAATGCATCCGCAATTTCCTGAGCCACCTCTTTTAGAACCCTCGGATGCAGACCATTTGGACCCGGGGATTTATTAGCCTTCAGTCCTATCAGTCTACTCATCACAGTTTCTTTCCTAATGTCAATCTGTTTCAATTCCTCTGATATCTTATGACCCTGGCCCATCCATACATCTGGGAGATTGCTTGTGTCCTCCCTGGTGAAGACAGATCTAAAGTACGCATTAAATTCTGTTGCCATTTCCCATAACAATTTCTCCCAATTCATTCTTCAAGGGGCCAACATTGTTCTTAACTATCTTCTTTCTCTTCACATAGCTAAAAAAGCTTTTGCTATCCCCTTTTATATTCCTGGCTGGACTGAGCTCATACCTGATTTTTTTCTCTCCGTATTGCTTTTTTAGTTAAGATCTGCTGTTCCTTAAAACTTTCCCAATCATCTGTATTCCCACTCATCTTAGCCCTGTCATACTTCCTTTTCTTTAATGCTATACAATCTCTGACTTCCTTTGTCAACCACTGTGGCCCCTTCCCCCTCTTTGAATCCTTCCTTCTCATTGGAATGAACTGCTTTTGCATCTTTTGTATTATCCCCAAGAATATCTGCCACTGCTGATCCACTGTCTTTCCTGCCAGGGCATCCGCCCATTTAACTTTGGCCAGCTCTTCCCTCATGTCTCCGTAGTCTCCTTTATTTAATTGCAACACTGACACCTCTGATCTGCCCTTATCTCTCTCAAATTGTAGATAAAAACTTATCATGTTATGATCACTACTTCCTAATGGTTCCTTTACTTTAAGATCACTTATCAATTCCTGTTCATTACACATCACCAAGCCCAAAATAGCCTCGTTCCTGGTTGGCTCAAGCACAAGCTGTTCCAAAAATACATCCCTTAGACACTCCACAAACTCCCTATCCTGGGGTCCAGCACGTACCTGATTCTCCCAGTTCACCTACATGTTGAAATCTCCCATAACGACTGCATTACCTTTAGCACGGTACAGCATTGTGGGTTGAAGGGCCTGTAATGTGCTGTTGATTTCTATATTCTATGAGAAAGGTGTTCACCATGATCTTATTGTAAAGGGTGTTTTCTGTTTCATCTGGAAGTGACTGCACGGGCTGTTAGTTGGATCATATTCTCTGTCTCCAAAATGGGAATTAGATTCATAACCTTCACATTGAGACAGTGTTGCACTGAGCTGTAGCTGTGCGGAGGGAAGTGGGGGGGGGGGGGTGCGATACCAGCGTTTTAATGGAGATGAAGCATCACAAGTCATAGAGTCATACAGCAACAAAATGGGCTCTTTGACCCAGTTGATCTATTTTGATCTGGTTGAACTGCCTTTGGCCCAAATCACTCTGAACCTTTCCTATCCATGAACCTGGGGTTAATTTACATGTTCATCGAAACATACAGTGAAATGTGTCATTTGTATTAATGGCCACCGCAGCCTACTGATCTGATGGGGTACAACCACCGCATGCCACAATGCTCAGCAGAGCAACGTATAACATATCAAAACAGAACGCATAAAGCAACAAGACACACATGCAATCCTCCCTCCCAAACACATACACAGTCCTCCAACCCCAGAAAGGGGCATTTTGAGTCTCAGTGGACTTGTGGATTCACAGACACTGGGATTTTACTTCCCCAGCAGACTCACAGACTCAGGCTTCTGCAGACTTCTGAAATTATGATTGATCTTTGGTATCAACCCCAAGATTGCCAATGGCAACAAATGAGAACCCCGAACCTTTACCCACAAATTCTGCACTTGCCAATGATGGGACCCCGAAAACTAATCTTCGAACTCTGCATTCACTGAAAATGGCACCCAAAACACTTGGCCCTGAATTCCACATTCGCTGATGATGGGACCCAAAACACTAAGCTTCAAACTTTGGACTCGCTGACTCATGCACCAAGAAGGTCACCAGCCCTGATGACTCCTGCCCGGATGGAACTTCATTTCATTTCATTTTTCAATCTTTTTATTGATTTTCAAATAAAGAATATACAAATCAGAGGAGAAGTTTAGCAAACAGATAATTTAAAAGACATTTAAACAGCAACAATAAAAACAAAGTATATAACGTCAAGATCAAATGGGTAAAATATTACGCTGTTATATATACAATGGTCAAAAAAACGACAACTCCTCATAGCAATCATAAAAGAAAGATTGGAAATTTTATTGATAAAGGAGAAAGAAAACACCACTAACTAAACTGAAACAAAAAAAAGAGAAAGAAAAAAAGATTGGGCAGTCCAATTGAGGATAAAAAAATATATAAAAAGAGAGAAAAAAAGACAACTTCCTTCCAGTCATCTCCAAACCTTCATGGATAAGGATTTCAGCCAAAGAGAATAAAGAAAAATAAATTAAATCGTGAAAATATTGAAGAAAGGGTCGCTAGACTTGTTCAAAATTAAAGGATGTATCAAATGTCCGGCTTCTAATTTTCTCCAAGCTTAGATATGACATAATGGAGGAGAGCCAATAGAAAAACACCAGGTGGGTTAGATTCTTTCCAGTGTAGCAAAATAGCTCTCCTAGCCAGTAAAGTTGAAAAAGCTATCACATGTTGGGCAGAAGCAGACACTTTGCTTGCTTCCTCTGGAATAATCCCAAAAATTGCTATAAGTGGATTAGGTTGAACATCCACATCTATAACTTTAGATAATATTCCAAACACATCCCTCCAAAAATTGTTTAAATTTACACATGACCAAAACATATGAGTTAGAGTAGCCACTTCTGCGTTACATCTGTCACACATAGGGCATATATTAGGAAAAATATGCGCCAATTTATCTTTGGCCATGTGGGCCCTGTGTACTATCTTAAACTGAATTAAGATATGGCGTGTGCAGATAGATGAATTATTGACTAAATAATAAATTTTACTCCATTGATTATCTGAAAGTGAATGTTGAAGTTCTACTTCCCAGGTGTATTGAACCCTATCATTAGGCGACATGCGAGCTATCATTATATGCCATTTATAAATGATAGCTATTAATTGTTTTTGAAAAGGTTTAAACTGAGAAATAGCATAAGCCAAATTTAAAGAGCAGGCCAAGGGGTAATTCGGTAAAAAAATCATGTAAAAAATTCCTAACCTGTAAATACCTGAAAAAATGTGTATTAGTGATATCATATTTATCCATTAACTGAAAAAGACATTAAACAGTCTTGTAAAAACTAATCTAAAAAATTTTTATTCCCTTAATTTTCTATGTTAAAAAAGCCTTATCCAAAGTTGATGGTTTAAAAGAGAAATTAGAATAAATATTACTAGAAAGTAGAAAATCATTTAATTCAAAAAATCTACGAAATTGAAACCAAATTTTTTAAGTATGTTTAACAATAGGGTTGAGAGCTTGTCTACCTATTCTGGAGAGCGAAAACGGAAGGGGAGCTCCTAGTAAAGAAGTTAACGAAAACCCCATTACTGAATTTTCCTCCAGCTGTAACCATGAAGGGCGAACTTGGTTGTCTATATCATAAATCCAAAAAGTAATATAACGAATATTAATTGCCCGATAATAAAATCTAAAGTTTGGTAAAGCCAGTCCTCCATTTTTTTAAAATTTTTGCAATAAAAGTTTATTCACTCTAGAGCTTTTATTATTCCAAACATAAGACAAAATCAGAGAATCTATTTTAACAAAAAAAGTTTTTGGAACAAAAGAGGGAACTGCTTGAAATATATACAAAAATTTCGGTAGAATAACCATTTTTATAGCATTTATTTGACCTATCAATGACATCGACATAGGTGACCTTTTAGAAAGCGCCTGTTGAGTATATTCAACTAAAGGGGAGAAATTATACCTATATAGGTCTTTAAAATTTTTAGTAATTTTGATACCAAGGTAAGTAAAATGGATTTTGGCAATATTAAAAGGTATTTGATCATAATAATCAGAATAATTATTAATAGGAAATAATTCACTTTTATGTAAATTAAGTTTATATCCAAAAAATACCAAATTCTATAAATATAGATAACATAGAAGGAATAGATTTCCTAGGATTTGAAATGTAAACTAATAAATCATCCGCATATAAAAAAACCTTATGTAATTTATCCCCTCTCCTAATACCCTGCACAGAATTAGAATCCCTAAGAGTGGTTCTAAAGCCAAATTAAATAATAAAGGACTGAGGGGACAACCCTGACGGGTACCTCTATATAATCTAAAATAAGGAGACTTTTGATTATTAGTTAGAACCGCAGCTACCAGGGCATGATAAATCAATTTAATCCAGGAAATAAATCCTGGACCAAAATTAAACCTCTTCACAACCTGAAATTGATAAGGCCACTCCACCCTATCAAAGGCTTTCTCTGCATCCAAAGATACAATACATTCAGATTCTTTGGCTGAAGGGAAATAAATGATATTTAACAATCTTCGAATATTAAAATGTGAGTACCTATTTTTTATAAATCCGGTTTGATCATTTGAGATAACATTAGGCAAGATATTCTTAAGCAGATTTGCTAGAATCTTAGAGAGGATTTTAAAATCTACATTCAGTAAAGAAATAGGTCTATAGGATACACATTCCGGTGGGTCTTTTCCTTTTTTTGGGATCAATGAAATTAGTGCCTCATAAAAAGTTTTAGGAAGGTTCCCAGAGGATGTAGAATCGGCAAACATTTGATGAAGATGTGATATAAGCATTTCATGAAAGGTCTTGTAAAATTCTACCGTATAACCATCAGGTCCTGGAGCTTTACCTAATTGCATATAGCCTTGGTTATCTCCTCTTGTTTAATAGGTGCATCTAACATATCAACATCTTGAATCGAAATTTAAGGTATGTTTAACCTTTGCAAAAATCTATTCATAATAATAGTGCCATCAGAGAATTCAGATTTATAAAAATTAGAATAAGTCCATAAATATTAATTTCATAAGGATCTAAAGTTTCTATTCTATCTGGTCGGCGAATTTTTAAAATGTGTCTTCTGACCATCCTAGCCTTCAACTGACCCGCTAAAAGTTTAGCAGATTTTTCCCCATGTATATAAAATAAACTTTTAGATTTAAAAATTTGCTGTTCAGTGGGAAAGGTCAGAAGCAAGTTATACTGTTATTGAAGTTCGGCCCTTTCTTTATATAGGTCTTCAGTAGGTTTAACTGAATACACTTTATCTATCTGTTTAATTTTATTGATAAGCACTGACAATTCCGCTTTAGTGTCCCCTAAGAAAAAATTTCAATGTGTCCCATATAACCAGATTTGACATTCCTTCAGTTGTATTAAATTCAAAAAATATAGAAATGTACTCCTTAATAAAATTAACAAAAGCTCCTGTAACAATCCTGTAACAATACGGGGTACAGTCTCCACTGTGAGATTTTCAAAAATCTATCCGAAAGCTTAAGGGTTAACTTTAAAGGCGCGAGATCTGAGAGCACAATGATGTCATATGCACATTCAACAACAGAGTTTAACAGATGTGTATCTTAAAAAAAAAAGTAATCAATTCGAGAATACTTGAGATGGACATGTGAGAAAAAAGAGTAATCTTTATCATTGGGGTGTTTATATCTCCAAATATCGACGAGGCCATATTCTAATAAAAAAGAGTTAATACAAGCTGCTGCTTTATTAGGAAGCAACGGATTGGTTGATTACCTGTCAATCGCCAGATTTAAGCAACAATTAAAGTCACCACCAGTGATCATTGAGATTCGGTAACTCAGAAAAAAGTCTCTTAAAAAAATCAGAATTATCTACATTAGGTGCGTATACACACACCAGAGCTACCTTTTGCTCGCATAATAAACCAGTAACAATTAAATATCTTCCGATCGAATCAGTAGTAGTATTAGAAGGGATTTTAGGGCTAAGAAATATAGAAACGCCTCTTGTTTTACTATCCGACAGTGAGTGAAATAAAGGCCCTTTCCAGAAGCGGAAAAGCCTGTCCTCATCCTGTTTTTTTTATGATTTTCTTGTGCAAAAATAATATCTGCATTAAGTGTTTTTAATTTCTTTAAAATCTTTTTACGCTTAATGGGTTGATTGACACCGTTCCAATTCCAAGATATTATATTGATTTTATTAACATCCATGTTTAAAATTGAATTTAATATTATATAAAAGAACTGTTACGCAAGTACAGATTAAACCAAAAGGCACAGGTACAACCAGGAGTGACGATCAAGAAAAGAACCTACTTTAATAGACCCCACCCCCCTCCCGCTACCCAAAAGATAAGAATTAAGGAATCGATAGGTTGATCCCATGCTAACTAATAACCCTTAACCCTGTTCTCCATCTTGCAGCTCCGTATAATAAAAAAAAGCAAAAATCCCACGGAAAATAGCCATAATAAAAGGAACAAACAGAATTCAACTACTATAATGTTACGTCTAACATTAATACAAACATAATCAACAACGGCCATCTTAGAATCAGCTAAAGTAGCTTAAACACATATTCAAAAAAAGGGATAAATCCGAGCAAATAATATTACAAACAATATTCTTTCTCTCGAAAAAAAGTAAATGAGTATATATATATATAAAACAGACCTAAAACTGTAAGTATTGAAACAAATAAAAGAAATAAAAAGATTAATACACAACAGGTCCTACACGGACCATTAAAGTACAATACTATAAAGGTTCCCTACAAAACAGTTATATATGTATTAATTATTAATAAGGTAAAAAAAATTAAATCAGCCACGTCTCATACTAAAGAATGAAAAGGTATAGAATGTACTTAACTCAGAAGATTCATAAACAACTCATACAGCAGATACTTCAAAATTGCCTATTGAGTAATCAGAATAGCTTTAATATTTTATTCAGTAGGCTTAACTTTAAGGTTTTTAATATACTCCCATCCCTCCTGAGGAGAGTTGATTCTCAGTGACTGAGATTTTTCAGGAAAAATTATCAGCTTTGCTGGAAAGTGAAGATTTAAATCTAATTTATACATTTCACTCATAACTTCTCGATATTTCTTTTGGCAAAGATTTCGGGAGGATAGTCTTCGACTATACAAATCTGTTGAATTAAAGAATAATTTCCGCTTCTTTCTGGCTTCTCGAAGAATAGCTTCTTCAGTCGCATAATAATGCAAAGAAAATACAACTGCTTGAGGATGTAATTCGGATGAACGCCAAGAAAGTGGAATTCTGTGAGCTCTGTCAATTAAGGGGCTAGCTTTAAGAATCTCGTTGAAAAGTGAGTACAACATATTTGAAAAGAATTTTAACAAATCGCCTGCTTCAGTATTTTCAGGCAATCCCAGAAGACGCCGATTCCGTCGACGCCCTTTGTTTTTGGTAGTTCCGAGGTAATTTCATTGATTTTCTTTTCCATTGAAGATATCTTCATTCCTTGATCTTTAATAGTTTGCGTGAATAGATCATGCTCATTCTCAATTCGGGTTGTAGTCTGCTGAAGTGCTTGAAGTTGAATATTAAGCGATCCGAATTCCGATTTCATGTCTTGTATTGAAGAAAATATTCCTGCTAGTGTAACAGATTCCTCCGTTTTCTTGGTTTGTTCCGTTTGCTCCATTTCAGGAAAAGTCTTGCCGCTTCTCAGTTCAATACTAGAATGACTTTTTTCGGCCATTGTAATTAAGTCGTAAATCCTTCAGTAGAAGTAATAAATCATCAAAGCTAAAAGGGATCTGTTAGCGGGATATGAAATATATTAAAAGAGAGAGCCGCTAGGAATGCGACTTACTCCATATGCTACAAAATGGAGATTCTGGATCTTCAATCTCAGGACCTGCCGATGATAGGCTGTCCTGTAGGGTGGGGGCCACCAGCCCTGTCATTGTATAGAACCCTGGGATAAGTTTTCATGTGGGCATACTCAGTAAATCTAAGAAATATAATAGAATCAATGAAAGACTGTGCCCAACAGACAAACAACCAATGTGCAAAAGACAACCATCTGAAAATACAAAAGAAAAATATAGTAAATAAATAAGCAATAAATATCAAGAACATGAGATGAAGAATCCTTGAAAGTGAGTCCATAAGTTGTGGAAACGTTTCAGTGATGAGGTGAGTGAAGTTCAAGAGCCTGAATGTTAAGGGGTAATAACTGTTCCTGAAGCTGGTGATATGGGTCCTGAGGCTTCTGTAGCTTCTTCCAAATGACAGCATCAAGAAGAGAGCATGCCGTGGATAGTAGGGAGCCCTGGATGATAGATGCTGCTTTCCTGAGACAGTGGCTATTCTTATTCTTCTGTGAAACACTTTGCATTTAAGCTGCATATTCCACCAACCTATCTACAATACATCTTCTTGAAATCCATTATAATCCTTGATCATATTGTAGACTTTCAGATTTTGCTGTGTACTTTTCCCCCACCCTGTCAAACAACAGTTTTCCTTTAACAAATCTGACTGTACTGACTTCTCGCTTGCCAAGGAAAGGCCATATAAGGAAGCAAAAGTGAGTGGGAAGTTGGAGATTGGGAAGCTTTTAAAATCCAACAAAATACAACTAAAAAAGTCATAAGAAAGGAAAAGATGAAATAAGGCCAATAATATAAAGTAGGATGCCAAAAGTCTTTTTTTTTTTCAGTTCTGTAAAGAGTGAAAGGGAGGTGAGAGTTGACATTGGACCACTGGAAAATGATTCTGTTGAGGTAGTAATGGGGACAAAGAAATGGCAGATGAATATAATGGGTACTTTACATCTGTCTTCACTGTGTCAGTGGTCCGTGAGTGTCAGGGAGCAGGAGTGAGTGCCATTGCTAAAACAAAGGAAAAAGTGCTAGGCAAACTCAAAGGTCTTAAGGTGAATAAGTCACCTGGACCAGATGGACTACATCCCAGAGTCCTGAGGGAGGTTGTGGAAGGGATAACGAATGCATTGGTCATGATCTTTCAAGAATCACTTGATTCTGGCATGGCCCCAGAGGATTGGAAGATCACAAAGTCACTCTACTTAGAAAGGAAGGCAAAAGAAGGAAATTATAGGCAGGTTAGCCTAACCTCAGTGGTTGGGAAAGTGTCGGAATCTATTATTAAGGATGAGCTTTTGAGGTACTTGGAGACTAATGATAAAATAAATCAAAGTCAGCATGGTTTCTGTAAAGAGAAATCTTGCCTGACGAATCTGTTAGTTCTTCAAGGAAGTAGCAGGTAAGGTTGACAAAGGAGAGGCAGTGGATGTCATTTATTTGAATTTTCAGAAGGTATTTTGTAAGGTGCTTCACAAAAGACTGCTTAACAAGCTACAATCTTATGGTGTTACAGGAAAGATACTGGCATGAATAGAGGAATGGCTGACAGGCATGAGACAGTGAATGGGAATAAAAGGGGCCTTTTCTAGTTGGCTGCCAGTGACTAGTGGTGTTCCTCAGGGGTCAGTATTGCAACTGCTACTTTTCACATTGTTTCTCAATGATTTAGATAATGGAACTGATGGCTTTGTGGTAAAGTTTGCAGATGATATGAAGATAGGTGGAGGGGTTGGTAGTGCTGATGAAGCAATGCGATTGCAGCAGGGCAGACGAATTGGAAGAATAGACAGAAAAGTGGCAGGTGGAATACAGTGTTGGGAAATGTATGATGTTGCATTTTGGTAAAAGGAACAATAGTGCAGACTATTACCTAAATGGGGAGAAAATTCAAACATCAGAGGTGCAGAGGGACTTAGGAGCCCTTGTGCAAGACTCCCAGAAGGTTAATATATAGGTTGAGTCTGGTAAAGAAGGTAAATGCAATGTTGGCATTTATTTCAAGGGGAATAGAATATAAAAACAGAGAGATAGGCCACACTTGGAGTATTGTCAACAGTTTTGGGCCCCACATCTCAGAAGGTATGTCATTGGTGAGCGTCCAGACGAGGTTCATGAGATGATTCTGAGAACAAAGAGGTTAACCTATGAGGAGCATTTGGCAGCTTTGTGCCTGTACTCACTGGAATTTAGAAGAATGTGGGGAGAGCTCATTAAAACCAACTGAATCTTGAAAGGACTAGATAGGATGGATGTGGAGAGGATGTTTCCTATGGTGGGGGTATCCAGAACTAGAGGGCACAGCCTCAAAATTGAGGGGTGACCTCTTAGAACAAAGGTACAGAGGATTTACTTTAAACCAGATAATGATGAATCTGTGGAATGCTCTGCCACAGACTGCAGTGGAGGCCAAGTCCATGCATATGTTTAAGGCAGAAGTTGATAGTTTCCTGATCAGTCAGGGTATCAAAGGACATGACAAGAAGGCAGGTATATAGGGTTGAGTGGGATCTGAGATCAACCATCATGGAATGGTGGAGCAGATTTGATGGACTGAATGGCCTAATTCTGCCCCTATGTCTTGTGATCTTGCCTGAACATCCTAAGTGTGGATTGCTGATGTACTACTTTGAGAAAAGCTAAAAGATTTTTGGTCATTGTCAAGTATATTTACATCTACCTTAGGCTGTTGTAGCATTTTCTTCCTTGGTGAAGCATAAAGTGGTTACAGCCCAGAAGACGACTCAATGCTCATGTCTGTGTCAGTTCTCCACCTGAGCAGAATTCTACCCCACCCACCCACTATGTCTTCCATTTCTCTACAGCAAACACTTCCTCGCCATATATTTCTCCAATTCCCTCTTTAAGGCCATAATGGAACCATTAAGGCCACTCTCCACATCTGCAGGGAGCTGCTTTAGATTCCAACCTCACACGTTTATATAAAGGCTTTGCTTGTGTGACCCGCAGAGGGTGCAGTGTTACTCAGGTCATTTTGAGCTCTCATTAACTCCATCTCTCTTCTTGCTGCAGATTAATGGTCACTTGCCTACACAATATTTTTGGATTCCTTTTTCTTTATTGCTCATCTTCTCTCATGGTTTCCCCTTGCATTTCTACTTATTTTACTTCAATGTTGGCAGCCAATGAGGCATTTGATTACTGTTGATAGGTCATTGATCTGGCCTTTCCTGCTTTTTAAATCTTTGGTCATCCATGGAGCTTTGCTTTAATTGTTACGTTTCTACAGAGAGGTAATTCCTGAATCTCTTTTTTTAAATTACAGTTCTGATTGTCAATCTATGATTCTTGTTTGGTCTTTCTCCAATGTGGAGTGTCTACATCCTTTGGCAAAGCTATTCAAAACCTTGAGCTACTATGATCATTGTTCCCTACATGATTCCCCTCTGATGGTAGTTCCACTTTGCCCAAGTCATTTCCCAGAATCTAATCAAACAATGCTGTCCTCTTTGAAGTTGGAGTTGTATTGGGTACGAATGTTCTCCTGAATACACTTTAAACAAAATCTTCTTTGTCTCTATATTGGAGATGTAAGCTATGTGTATACCTCAAAGAAGATTCTGGGGAGTTCTGTGATTAATGCAGCTCTCTGATTCCACATCTCCCCCTTCCCACCTGTCTTTTTATATTGGCTAACTCCCCTCTTTCTTTCCAGTTCTGATGAAGGGTTTCAAACTGAAATGTTCATGGCCCTCCATAGATGTGGCCTTAGGCGCTGAATGCCTCTGGCTCCTTTGCATGTTGCTGAAGATTTCCAGCATCTACAGTCTCAAGTGCATTGAGGTGGTGATAGGTACTATAGAAATGCAAAATGTTGGAAGCAGTTGATGAGCTGGTATCTCCACAGTGTAGACATATTATTAATATTCCTTTAATCAAACTTCTTTCCTATTGTCTGATGCAGTTCTTTAAAAAAACTCTGGATAGACATGGTACCTGTCTACACTTCAGGGGCAATCTGAGTGACATACCTCATTTGAGCACGAGGAGGATGGATGTTGTGGAAGGGGGCATCAACCTTGTCCTTGTACAATTCACACATTCAGACAAACGGTGTTGAATAGCAGGCTGATGGAGCGAGGGGTACTGTTATAGACCACCAGCCTGACTTAAGACTCCTTACCCAACAAAGGCTAATGGAGCACCGTAGGGGCTGGTGTTTAAGGTTGGGAGTGTCACCACACTGCAAACTATTTGATGACTCTCGGCTGCGTTCTAATAATGTTTCTTCATTTCACTTGGCCATCAGAAATCTCTGGACATAAAGTTGTTGCAGCTACAGAATAAGACAGCAGACATTACGCACCCCAAGTGTCTGGGTAAGTATGTCTCACTTGATTCTGGGTCTGTTAAATATTCAATGGAACTTATGCCTCACTTATATTCTTTCATGTGATTAGAATTTCATACACACAGTGTATCATGGTGACTTCCAGAAGGCGATGGAAACTTTCAATGAAGCATTAGAAAATGTGCAGATGCTGGAAATCCAAGCAACAGTGCTGGAGGAACTCAGTAGGCCGGGTTCAGTGAAAAACTGGCCTCTGCCATGCCTTCTCACCACGTACGACTTTCACTGCAATTTCAACACCTGCTTGCCTAACTTCATAAGAAATTGTTTAAAGCGTCTAGGCATAAAATTGAAGAACTTGTAATCCATTATAAAAACAAAACAAATCAGATTGCTTTCCTATCAGCAAATCAGGTGGTGTCTGTGGAGAAAGAAAGAGAGAGATAGATGGTTAGCATTTCAGGAGACAGACACATCATGCAGGATTTCAACCCAAAACATAATCAATTTCTTTACCTTTTACAGATGCTGCTAGCCCCACTAAGTTCCACTAGTAGATTATTAACATTTGAGGTCTGGGAATGAGAACAAGTGAATTTTCAGGAATAAATTGGGGTGGCATCTAGAATAGGTATAACTAATGGAATGTCTTTTATTGAGTAAGACTGAATGAAGCAGTTAGTCAGTGTAATATGCTTTCAGACATATCCAACTAGCCAGATTGTACAAATAGGAAAAAGAAAAACTGAGCCAAATGGATCCAGAAGCCTGAGGCAATTTGACTGACCCAAGAGGATGCTGACCTCAGGTGCTGGCTGCGTGGATTTGTGACTGCATGGGTTTTTGCCAGATATTTCCATTTCCTCCCAAAGAAGTTCGTAAATAAATTAACCCCAGCATATGGGTGAAGGGTAGGATCTGGGGAAACTGGTAAGAATATGGGGTGAATATAAAATGGAATTGGTGTGAATGGGCAGTTGATGGTTAGCACAAGCTGAGTGGGCCAAAGGGTCTGCTTCTGTGTTGTGACTCAAAACAATGGTAGGTAAAAATGTCCAGTTCTGGAGTTCAATTCTTGGAGGCTTTGGTCCGGTCTAGGAGATCATTGACAGAGAGTAGAGAGTGAGTGGAATGGAGAATTAAAGTGGCACATGACGGTAAACTCAAGGATGCCTCTGCAGACTGAGCCCCGGTGCTTTGTGAAGTGATCAGTGAATGTAGAGGAAGCAACGTTGTGAACACTGAGTGCAGAGTGCTAGTGGAAATGAACTTCACTACTTCACCTGAAAAGACAGTTTGGGTCCCTGGATGGTGGCAAAGAAGAGGTGTTGTATCTACTTTTGGCAAATGGATTTATTGCTGTCACATTTATAGAGATACTGTGAAAACCCTGTTTACATATTGTCTGTATAGATCAATTCATAAAAGCAGCAACAGAATGCGGAATGAAGTGTCGCAAAGAGAGTGTGGACAGTTGGTGTAAGGTCATAATGAGTTGATTCTGAGGTCAAGAGTCCAACTTATTACGCTAAGGGGCTGTTCGATGGTCTTATAACACCGGATAGAAAATGTCCTTGAGCCTGGTGGTATGTGCATTCAGGGTTTTGTATGAATGGGGGAAAAGAGAGAATGTCTGGGATGGCTGGGGTCTTTGATTATGCTGGCAGCTTTACCAAGACAATGAAAAGTGTGTACAGGCTCCATGCAGGGGATCCTAGTTTCTGTGATCTGATGACCTATGTTCACCGACTCTCTGCAGCTTCTTGAAAACACAGGCAAAGCAATTGAATAGGATTCTCTCTCTGATGCAGTGATGTAGGCTAAATGGGACGCCAGATTTCTGAGGAAGTAGAGGGGTCTTTTGGTATTCACAGTGTGTCCTCCTTTGCACTAAGCTTCCTGTTCCCTGCCAATTTCATTCCTGTACTATTATGATGAAGCACAAAGCAAATGCGACAACTAGCACCTCACCTTCTATCTGGGCATGATGCAGCCTTCAGGACTCAATACTGAATTCTCCAAGTTTAAGTATCTCACTCTCTGTCTTTACCTATTCAGAACTAGCTGTTGCTACTGTCCTCATGTTGGCTCAGTTCTTTTCCCCCACCCCACCACTCTTCCAATATTCCCCACTCTGACCTTTTACATCTTCTCACTTGCCTATTACTCTTTCCTGCCCTCTCCCGGACCCCTCCTCCTTTCCTTTCTCCTATGATCCATTCTCCTCTCCTATGTGATTCCTTTTTCTCCAGCCCTTGACCTTTTCCACACACCTGGCTTCACTTATCTTCCAACTTCCTCCTTTCCCTCTGCCAAACTTTTTTTTGCTCTGATGTCTTCCCCCTTCCTTCTCAAGTCTTGAAGGGTCTCAGCCCTGCCAACTGCTTATTCATTTCCACAGATGCTGCCTGGCCTGCTGAGTCCTTCCAGCACTGTTTGTGTGTGTGTGTGTGTGTGTGTGTTGCTTGGATTTCCCAGCATCTGCAGACTTTCTTGTGGTTATGTTGACTCTGTTTTTCTGATTCTATTTGTACAGTCCTGCCTTTTGGGTGTGCCTCATTTTTAGGAACACATTATCCCAACAAAGAAGCATAATTTGCTACTTAACTGCCAATTTAAATAATTTGGATTTGCCTTATGAAAGAGATTCCATTTGTGCTCTGCTTCCCTGCCCAACCTTGTTTTGTCCCAGACCTGAAATATCATTTTCCATTTGATTGGCTGAGTCTTTCCAACATTTTCAAATGTCAGTTTTTCTGGTTTTTATCTATAATGCAGTGCATTATATATAATCTATATATCTATATAATATATATTATAATCTATATAATATATATATTATAATCTATAACACAGTGCAGAACAGACAGACCTGAGAGAGAATTGAGGAGTGTATGAATAAGACAGAGAATACCTTCCCTTCCAAGTCAGATATATTGGCTGGGTCTAGCTGTACAGTGGGTTCTGGTTCTTCTTCTTCTTGTTGTGTTGTTTTATGGCGGTTGGCAAACCAGCTTTAAGGTGCATTACCATCACCTACTAGACTGGAGTGTGGATTGTTTGATAAACAGGAGGAATGAAAAGAATTGCATTCCCTAAATTCTATATAATAAACCAGAGTCTTTCAGATACTTCATGATATAGGTCCGTATTTCTCTTGAACTCCCACTTAAAATGTCTTCTATACCTACAGCAGTTTTTTTTGTTTATCTTAAGCGCTGCTATCATCTTCACTCTTTCTCTTTGATACTTCTTACATTATATCAATACATGTTCAACTGTTTCTGGTTGATTACAGTATTCACACAACCCAGATGATTGTTTCCCTATTTTATATAACGTGTATTTAAGACTTATGTGTCCAATTCTTAAACGACTGATCACTTCTTTCTTTCTTTTCTTTTTCAATCTTTTTATTGAATTTCATATATATAAAAAAAACATAATATAATAATGAATAGGTTATAAATGCATAAGACTTGAAATTAAATTAATAGTAGGATAACAATATCCTGTTAAAATATCAACAGAAAAGCATAGTACATTATCAATCAAGTCTATAGTACTTATATGAAAAAAATAAAAATAATCATCAAAAGAAAAAGTAAAAAATATAAAAAAACAGGCAAAAAATATATATTAAGAAAAAAAAAGTACTAAACTAAACTAACATGGGCAATAATAACAGTTTATTTGTATATGATAGTGCCAAAAACTCCGGAACTCCATACCTGAACAAGAATAAGTAGAGAGAAGGTCTGGAAGAGGCCAAATTAATTCATATGAAAATGTCGAATGAACGGTCCCCAGGTTTCTTCAAATTTAATTGATGAGTCAAAAATAGTGCTTCTAATTTTTTCCAAGCTCAGAAAAGAAATAGTTTGAGAGAACCACTGAAACGTGGTAGGAGGATTTACTTCTTTCCAATTTTGTAATATAGACCTTCTGGCCATTAATGTTACAAAAGCAATCGTTCGTCTAATTGAAGGGGAACATTGATTACCATCCTCATTTGGTATACCAAAAATAGCAGTAATAAAATGAGGTTGTAAATCAATATTCCAAATTGAGGAAATGGTAGCAAATATGTCCTTCCAATAGTTATGTAAAGTGGGACATGACCAAAACATGTGGGTCAATGAAGCCACATCTGAATGACATCTGTCACATTGAGGGTTAATATGAGAATAGAATCGAGCAAGCTTATCTTTAGACATATGAGCTCTATGTACAATTTTAAATTGTATTAAAGCACATATAGAAGAAGAATTAACCATTTGTAAATTTTTTTCCCATTTTTCTATTGATATATTATATTGAAGTTCTTTTTCCCATTCTTGTTTAATTCTACCTGATATTTCTGGTTGTATCTTCATAATCATATTATAAATAAAAGCCACTAATCCCTTCTGATAGGGATTTAAGGTAAAAATCATACCTAAAAAGTCCATTGAAGTTGAATTGGGGAAGGATGGTGGAATTTTATGTAAAAAAATTCTAATTTGTAGATATCTAAAAAAGTTAGATTTAGGTAACTCAAATTTGTTGGAAAGTTGGTCGAAAGACATCAAACTACCTTCAGAGAAGAGATCACGAAAGCATTTTATACCTTTCCTTTTCCATATGCTAAAAGCTTGATCTGTCAAAGAAGGTTTGAAAAAAAAATTAAGCAAAATAGGGCTATCAAGAACAAAGTTTTTCAGAGTAAAAAATTTACGAAATTGAAACCAAATTCGTAATGTATGTTTGACAACAGGGTTGGATATCTGTTTATTGAATTTAACTAAATCGGCAGAAAGAGAAGAACCCAGAACGGAGAATAGAGAATATCCCTGTGCCTCATTTCCTTTCTAAATTTACCCACTGTGGGCACAATGGTGAATCCAAATCTGATTTCCAATAAATTAAGTTACGAATATTATTCACCCAATAGTAAAATCTAAAGTTAGGTAGAGCTAAACCACCATCTTTTTTAGATTTTTGTAATTGCCTTTTACTTAACCTAGGATTTTTATTTTGCCACACAAATGAAGAAATTTTTGAATCAATGTTATCAAAAAAAGATTTAGGAATAAAAATTGGTAAAGCTTGAAATAAATATAAAAATTTCGGTAGAATCATCATTTTAATAGCATTAATCCGACCAACTAATGATAAGGATAAGGGAGACCATCTTGTAGTAAGTTGTTGAATTTGATAAAGCATAGGTAAAAAATTCAATGTAAATAAATCTTTATATTTCTTGGTAATTTTTATACCTAAATAGATAAAGTTATCATCAACAACTTTAAATGGTATCCTTTCATTCAATAAAGTTTGCGCGTTTAAAGGGAATAAGTCACTCTTATCCAAGTTTAGTTTATAACCAGAAAAACTACCAAATTGAGCCAACAAGGATAAAATAGCGGGAATAGACCTGTCAGGATCAGAAATATATAACAACAAGTCATCAGCATAAAGTGATAACTTGTATAATTTCTCATTGCGGGTAATACCAAAAATATTAGGAGATTCACGAATAGCAATGGCTAAAGGTTCTAATGCAATATTAAACAATAAAGGACTTAAGGGACAACCTTGTCTCGTACCACGAGATAATTGGAAAAAAGAAGATCTGTAATTATTTGTAAGAACAGAAGCAACAGGTTTATGATATATTAGTTTGATCCATGATATAAAATTAGGACTAAAATTAAAATATCTCAAAGTGTTAAATAAGTATACCCATTCAACTCTATCAAAAGCTTTTTCAGCATCTAGTGAAATAACACATTCTGGAGTTGTGGGTGATGAAGTATAAATTATATTAATCAGTTTTCTAATATTAAAAAAGGAATACCGATTCCTAATAAAACCAGTTTGGTCTTCTGAAATAATCTGTGATAGTACCTTTTCTAACCTAATAGCTAAAATTTTTGTAAGAATCTTAGAGTCTACATTTAATAGTGATATAGGGCGATAAGATGCACGTAAAGTGGGATCCTTATCTTTTTTAAGAATTAGAGAGATAGTAGCTTCATAAAAAGACTGAGGTAATCTCTTCTTAACAAATGCATCATTAAAAATTTCACATAACCAAGGGGAAAGCAAAGAAGAAAAAGTTTTAAAAAATTCTATAATATAACCATCAGGACCAGGAGCTTTCCCTGAATTCATTGATGAGATGGCCTCTCCTATTTCGGCCAAAGAAATAGGAGCATCAAACAAGCTACGATCTTCATCTGTCAGTTTGGGAATATTCAAATTGTTAAAAAAGTTATCCATCATGGACAGATCGCCGTCAAATTCTGATTGATATAAAGATTTATAAAAATCTTGAAAAGTGTTATTGATTTCTTTATGATCAGTAGTCAGATTGCCGTCTTGTTTACGAATTTTAATAATTTGTCGCTTAGTCGAGATAGCTTTTAATTGGTTAGCTAATAATTTACCAGTTCGATCACTATGGATATAAAATTGAGCCCTGGTCCTAATTAATTGATTCTCAGTTGAAGAAGATAATAATAGGCTATGCTCCATTTGAAGCTCAACTCTCTTCTTATAAAGTTCTTTGGTAGGAGTCACGGAATAAATCTTATCAATTTCTTTAATTTTATTGACTAATAAAGCAATATCTAAATATCTTTGTTTTCTTTTACCGACGGAATATGAGATAATTTGTCCACGGATAAAAGCCTTAAAAGAGTCCCAAAGTATTCCTCTGTCAATCTCTTCTGTATAGTTTGTTGAGAAAAACAAGTCAATTTGCTGTTTTATGTAGGTGATGAATTCTGGATCTTGAAGCAAAGTAGCATTAAGTCTCCAAGATCTAGTATTATTAGAAAAGTCTGAAATCTTGATAGATAACTTCAAAGGTGCATGATCCGAAATAGCAAAAGAATCATATTTACAATCAGTAACATCTGTTAATAAACGATGATCAATAAGGAAATAATCAATTCTAGAATAACTGTGATATACATGTGAAAAAAATGAAAATTCTTTATCATTAGGGTTCAAAAACCACCATATTTCAGTAATTCCCAAATCAACCATAAAAGAATTAATAAGTAAGGCTGATCTATTCGGAAGAATTCGAATAGGTTTAGATCTATCCATTGAAGGATTCAAACAACAATTGAAATCTCCACCCATTATCAACATATATTCATTTAGATTAGGAAGGGAAGTAAATAAACGTTTAAAGAATTCAGGGCAGTCAAAGTTTGGAGCATAAATATTAACTAGAACCACTTTTCGATTAAAAAGTGAACCAGTTATCAACAAAAATCTGCCCTGTGGATCAGAAATAATTTCATGATGTGTAAACGAAATTGAAGGGTCTATAAAAATAGACACACCCCTAATTTTGGCGGTAGAATTCGAGTGAAATTGTTGACCTTTCCAGAACCTAAAAAAGCGTTGATTATCCTCCCTCCTAATATGGGTCTCCTGTGCAAAAATAATATTAGCATTTAGTCTACGGAATACTTTAAATATTTTTTTACATTCAATCGGATGATTTAAACCATTAGTATTCCAAGAGATAAAGTTAATAGACTTATCCATCATGCCAACATTAATTGTGTATATCATAAAAGGTTAAAAAGACACATAATCCATAATTCAGTAAGAAGGAAAAATGATTCAGGAGCAACCGGAGAACATGACACCTCAACAATATTAATAATTTAAAGTCGGCCCATAAACTAAAAACAAAAAAAATAAAAAGCAAAAGCGTGAAAGAAGATTCCTACCCCCTCCCCCAACCCCACGGAAAAAAGCCAAGCGGCAGGCGCACAAACTAACACTAATATTAGCCCCATTTTCAAGATGGCGACTTCATGAAAAGAAAGAAAAGAGAAACTATATAACACCCAGATATAAATACAGGGTTGTAAACAGAAAGAATATATATTAATCAAAATGAAAAAATAATATAAAAAAGCAAAAAATCATTAATAAAAAAAAGGATAACCATTGAAGTTTAAAATAGTGTAATATACCTTTAAAAATAATTCCATATTCAAATATAAGGAAATGACGTTTCAAAAACAAAGACTTATGGGAAGAAGAAACGACATTTTGAAAGGACCATATTACAAAATATAGATGTAAATTCACCAATCTTTTTTTTAAAAAAAAGGTTATCAAAATAGAATTAAAAAAGGGTTCAATAACCACTACAATATATATATAAAAAAAAGGTTCAAAAATTCAAAACATTCGTCCCATTCTCAAATACAGGCAAATAAACGCTTACGGAAAGCAAAGTCTTATGGGAAGAAGAAACGACATCTTAAAAAATAAATCATTATTACAAAATCTTAACATGTATATCTAATCCAGAGGGAAAAGAAAAAAAAATAATTAAGAAAAAAAAAGACACTATAGTAAAGTTAAAAAAGCATCTGTAAATCATGATAATAAAAAAAAACCAGGTCTACAGACCAAAATAAAAAGCTATACCGCAGCTTCATAAGTTAAAGCCTAAAACGGAATGGCGTCTTCTCTCCAAAAGTTTTTCCACATAACACATAGTTCAAGTTGGACTAGAAGAGCGATATTCTTCAACGAATTTCTTCGCTTCTTCCGGAGTATTAAAGAAACGCTGACTGTTGTCGCTCAACGTAATTCTGAGATTCGCTGGATATCTTAAAGCTTGTTTAAGTCCAATCGAATGAACCTCCGCCATCACCGGTTTAAAAGCAATTCTCGCCCTCATTACCTCGAATGAATAGTCCTCCACAATACGAAACTTGTTGCTTCTGTGAGAAATCATACCTTTCTGACGAGCTAATCGAATTAAAAGCTCTTCCTCCCGAGGATAATGGAGATCTCGAAACTCTGTGGGCACGATCAATAGTAGGTTTAACCCGTAAAGCGTCCTCGCCAAAAATTTCCCACAATAAATTAGAGAAATATTCAGTTAAGTCACCAGACTCGAGATTTTCGGGAAATCCAATAATACGCAAATTCGGTCTGCGAGACCGGTTTTCAAGATCGGTGATTTTAAACTTATACTGCTCCACTATTTTAGCGGTCGATCGTACCTTCTCCAAAGTTTCGATTGTATGTATTTTTTCACAAATTATCTTGTCAAGAGCCGCAAACTTTTCTTCATGGCGTTCAATAACTGCTGCCTGCTATTGAAGCTTGATATCAAATGATTTAACGACTTCTTCAAGCTCCAACATTTTCGCAGTAAGTTTGTTTTCCAGACTTGCAAGTTTAGTATCCAGAAGATTGGAGATTGCATCAAGAATTATAGGGTCTTTAGACGATTTCTTAGGTACAGACATTTTAAGTTTGAAAAAATTAAATCCAGTGTTATTTTTTAAAAAGAGAAATAAATCGTAAATATCAACCCATGTAATTAAGTACGAAAAGATTTGATTAAAGGGTGGTTATAGCTTAAAAAATGAAGAGCGCCTAAAAGGCAGATGTCTACGTCGCCATCTTGAAACTCCACCCCCGATCACTTCTATCTTTCTATGCCCACCTGATATTCTTTGGTATCTGCCTTGCCTTTGTATTTTGTACAGTTGTCTCCCTGTTTCACTCTCATCCCAGTGCTTCTGCCATGTCTCCTCAATACGTGTTTTTATAATGCTTTTGACTTCTGCTTTGCTTAGAGGGATTTGGATCTATTATAGACGATTTGAGTGATTGTTTAGCTATAATGTCGATTTTATCACTACCCTCCACACCACAATGAGCAGGAGCCCAAAGGAAGCTTACCTCTACCCCATTTTGGGTCAGTGTACATAACTTGCAATAAAATATCCTGTCTACTTTCTGATTTTCTTGATTTGATGGAGGTTAATGCAGACAAACTGTCTGAACAAATCATGGCCTTTTTGACATTATTTTCTTCTATCCAAGGTAATGCACTCAATATTGCCATTAATTCTGTTATATACACTGATAAATGGTTTGATGTTCTTTTCCTAATGCTAGTTTTGCACTGAGGAATGTAGACTGCAATACCTGTGTGGCCAGAGAAAGGGTCTTTTGAACCATCCATAAATATTATTAATTCGTTTGTAAAATGCAGGTCTATATGTTCTTGTACTATCAGTTTGATTCCACAGTTAGACTTCTTTTTTAAAAGTTGTTGCAGGTTTATATCCACTGTATGTATTGTAAAGAGCCATGGGGGAACATCAGATAATGGAACTGTAGGGCTATATTCCATCTCATGTAGTCCATATTTTTGTGCTGCTGCATCCCCAATCCATCCAACCCTATTATAATTTGAATTATTATGTTCCCAGCAGTCTTTTAATATAGCTTTAGCTGGATGTGAATAATTATGCCCCATGATGTTAACCCAGTAATGTAGCATTAGCTTTATTCTTCTGTCTTAATGGCATTTCCCCCATTTTGACATGAAGAGCTGATACCGGTGATGTTCTGAACACACCAATGCATATCCTGAGGGCCTGAGCTTGCTCAACATCCAGCATTTTTAAATTACTTTCTGCAGCTGACATGTATGCTACACATCCATAATCCAATGTAGCCCTCAGTAGAGCTTGATAAATACTTAATAGTGATAACCTGCTCGCACCCCAATCCTGTCCAGCAAGACACCTCAATTTGTTTTTTTTTACATTTGTTTGTAATTTTCTCAATTTGCTTTTTCCATGTAAGTTTCTCATCAAATAAACTGAATTACCTTTACCTGCTCTAATTTCTGTTCATATAATTTCACGTAAACTGGTTTATGATTTCTTGAGACATATATCACTTATCGCTTGCAACTTACTTATAGACAATTTGAAACCCCATTCATTTGCCCAATCCTCCACTTTTTAATTGCATCTTGCATTTTCCTTTGTATATAAATTAAATTTCTTCCCCTCACCCATAAAGCCCCATCATCTGCATATAAGTCTTTCCCCACACAATGTTCAACTTGTGCAAGTATGTTATTTAAATAGTAATGGATTACAGACACTATCTTGTGCTGTTCCGTTTTCAACCAAATATATCCTGAAGTACTCTTCTTCCACCTTGACTTGAATTGTTCGATCAAAAAGAGAGTCTAGAATCCAGTTATATAATTTTCCTTCCACCCCTAATTCTTTCAATTTAATTAACACTCCCTCTTTCCAGAGCATATCATATGCCTTTTCTGTGTCAAAGAATACCACCAGGACCATTTTTTTATTTGTTTGAGCCTAGCTGTGAAGTTAATGCAATTGGTCTATAGTTTGTTGGGTTTAATGAATCTTTACCAGGTTTTAATTTTGGAACAATAACAGAGTGTTTCCATGCAGATGGTATTTTACCTATTTCCCATATATTAATAAACAGTCTCTGTAGAACTAGAAGTGCACTTCTAGATAATTGCTTCAGCATTATACTCTGTACTTGGTCCTTCCCAGGAGAAGTTGGCCCTGCATTCATAATGGCTGTTTCTGTTTCTGTTATGCTAATAGGTGTATCTAGATTCAGAACTACTTCTGATGTTGCTCTTTTGTCTGTCATTCCTGAATTTTGCTTAAGCCTCTCCTCCCTTTGCTGTCTAGCCTCAACTGTCAAATTTTCCGAGCTATGTAATCAAAAGTTTTTGCCAATATTTCTGCTTTTTCTACATTGTTAATTGCCATTTTGTCCTTGTTTTTAGCACAGGAATCTCTTTGCTACTTCTTACACCATTCATTTTCCTTATCATGCCCCATATTCAGACAGTTGAGTTTCTCTTCTAATTTTGTTACAATACTGTCTCCAATATGCTTGCTTTGCTTGTCTGATTATTTTCCAAACTACTGCTTGTGCTCTTTTATATTGTATTAATGTTTCTACCAAATGTTGTCTTTTTAACACTTTAAATGCTTTATTTCTTACTTTCTTACTTCTACATTCACAATTCCACCATGGAACATTTTTCCTTTTTCTTCTACCTTTACTTTTCGGAATTATTTCTTCTGCCGAATTTATAATTGCTGTGACCAATTTATCATTCATTTCTTCTAAAATCTTTATGCATCTTACTTCACTTCTTCTTGGAATATCTCCCAATCTGCCTTATTTAGTTTCCACCTTGACACTCTAGGTCCTTTATTTTGTTCTATCTTAATCTTAATCTGAATCCTTGTGAGTATGGGATAGCGATCACTTCCTACTGTAGTTTGTTTTAATACGTTCCAAGTACTGATCCCTGCTAATTCTCTACTTACAAATGTTAAGTCTATTGAGGATTCTGTTTTGGGATATATTGTATCACGTACCTTCTCCATTATTTATACATACCAGTTTTTCATCATCTATGAATTCTTCAATCACTAATTCATTTTTATCAGTATTTTTACATCCCCATAGTGTACTGTGTCCATTGAAATCCCCACGTCATATTATTTTCCCTTTCATCCCACCACCCACTGTGTTTAATGTATCTTCACTTAATCTTCTACATGGATTATAATAATTTATTATTACCAAGCTTTCTCTGCCTATCCAAATTTTGATTATTATTGATTCATATTTCTGCCCCATGTTGATTATATTATACCTCATCCCACTGGTTATAAATATTGCTGCTACTCCACCATTGCCATTACTTCTGTCCTTCCTAATAGCTGTATATCCTTGTAAAACAAAATCTAATTGTGGTTTCAACCACGTTTCCTGTATACATAAAATCTGAGGTTTTTCCTTAAATTCTGATACATATTTCTTAAATTCTTGACCATTTGTGACAAGATTCCTTGCATTCCATTGTAAAATATATACAGTCGGTCCTCTTTATCCACAAGGGATTGGTTCTGGGACCCCTCGCGGATACCAAAAAACGCGGATGCTCAAGTCCCTTATTCAACGTGTCTCAATGCAGTGGACCTTAGGATCCAGCGGAACCCCAGACCTTATTTAACCTGCCTCAGTGCAGTGGGCATTAGGACCCGACTTCGGAGCTCTGAATCCGCTGTGTTTCTGTTCATGATAGTGATCACAATTGAAAATAAAGTGGAAATAATAAAGCAGTCAGAAAGAGTTATAACACCATCGGTCATTGTAAAAGCGTTAGGCTACGTCGGTCAACGATTGGAAAAATTTTAAAGGATAAAGGGAGAAAGGCCCTGCCCCGATGAAAACTACAGTAACGCAGTGGTTTAATTATTGGGTTTTGGGGTTTTGAGTTTTTGATCCTCCACATCAACCGGGCACAAATGGAGAGCGCTCTCAATAGCAGTCTGTCACTGGCTCACACTCAGGAACTTCCATTCCCGAGCCTGGCGCTGAAACATGTGTTCTTCAGTATTTTATATGCATAGAAAGGTAAAATATATATTATATACTAAGACAAAAGTTTGACTGTCTTACGTTAAATAATACTGGATGTACCTGTACCGATTTACTTAGTAAGAGAACTTCCGATTTTTTCGATCCTGATCCACAATAACCCACGCACACCCTCCCCATACTTTAAATCATCTGTAGATTACTTATAATACCTAATACAATGTAAATACTATGTAAAATAGTTGTTACACTGCATTGTTTAGGAAATAATGACAAGAAAAAAAAATAAAGTGTACATGCTCAAACAACAATTGCTGGAAGAGCACTTGCAGGTTTTCTCAATTTGCGGTTGGTTGAATTCCCGTTTGCGAAACTCGCAGATAAGAAAGGACAACTATACTGCCATTAAGATCCCGCCTCCTCTGCCTGTGAACTGTTTGATCTTCCATTCAGCATTTCTTTAACTATTTCCCACCTAAGACCTATAGTACCAAGATATTTTTCTGCAGACCTGACTATAATTTTAACTTTCTTGGTTCTCTTGTCTGTTTGCACTGAACAGTTAACTGCATCTACCATAAACAGTACAAAATCCTTTCAACAGTACAAAATCCTTTCTGCTTGTTAGTGTATCCTTATTTATCATATTACAGCCCTCACAGTTCACTGGTTTATTATTCCCTATATTTGTTCGCTTGATAGCCTTCTCCTTTTCAGCCATTCCTTTCACTGCCTCTCTGTAGCTAATCCCTTGAGTTACTTTAACATATTGTACCTCAGCTGCCTTCTTGCTATTAGTGCACCCTCGATAAGCTGAACTGTGTGCCCCGCCACAATTGCAGCAATTCAGTTTAGTTCCCACCTCACATTTCCTGTATTCATGTTCTCCAGCGCATCTCCCACATCTTTGTTTCCCTCTGCAGACTGCCGCAATATGCCCGATTTTCTGACATTTAAAGCATCTTAAAGGCCCTGATATATATACATATATATATTCTGATCTCTTAACACATATGCCCTAAATAAACGTTAGTCAGCAATCTTTCTTCATCAAAGTTAATCATAACGGATAAACTTTTTTCTGTTTCTTGTAACTTTCAAACATTTGGCTTCAATAATTATTGCTCCTTTTATGTTCTGCTTAATCTCATCTATAGTAACTTTTGTTGGTATCCCTGAAATAACTCCTCTAGTCCACTTTTTTTTATTTACTCTGTGCGGTATGACTAAAGTGTTATAAAGCCTCAACACCCTTGCTCTTATAGAACATAGAACAGTACAGCACAGGAACAAAAACGTCCAAACACTATTCCCTCCTACCTGCACCATGCCCATATTCTTCCATCTTCCTTACATCTATGTACCTATCCAAACGTCTCTGAAAGCCTGTAATGTATTTGCCTCTGCCATCATACCAAGCAGTATATTCTTGGCATCCATGACTCTCTGAGTAAAAAACTTACCGCTCATTTCCCCCTTAAACCTATCCCCTCTCACCTTCGATGCATGCCCTCTGGTAATAGGCTTTTCAACCTGGGAAACAGATACTCTCTGTCTACTCTGTGCCTCTGATAATCTTATATAACCATATAACAATTACAGCACGGAAACAGGCCATCTAGGCCCTTCTAGTCTGTGCCGACGCTTACACTCACCTAGTCCCACTGGCCCGCACTCAGCCCATAACCCTCCATTCCTTCCCTGTCCATATACTTATCCAATTTTACTTTAAATGACAATACCAAACCTGCCTCTACCACTTCTACTGGAAGCTCATTCCACACAGCTACCACTCTCTAAGTAAAGAAATTCCCCCTCGTGTTACCCTTAAACTTCTGCCCCCTAACTCTCAAATCATGTCCTCTTGTTTGAATCTCTCCTACTCTCAATGGAAAAAGCCTATCCACATCAACTTGATCTATCCCCCTCATTATTTTAAATACCCCTATCAAGTCCCCCCTCAACCTTCTACGCTGCAAAGAATAAAGACCTAACTTGTTCAACCTTTCTCTGTACTCTCTCTATTTTGTTGATATCTTTCCTATAATTCGGTGACCAGAACTGTACACAATACTCCAAATTTGGTTTTACCAATGCCTTGTACAATTTTAACATTACATCCCAACTCCTATACTCAATGCTCTGATTTATAAAGGCCAGCATACCAAAAACTTTCTTCACCACCCTATCCACATGAGATTCCACCTTCAGGGAACAATGCATCATTATTCCTAGATCACTCTCTTCTACTGCATTCTTCAGTGCCCTACCATTTACCATGTATGTCCTATTTTGATTATTCCTACCAAAATGTAGCACCTCACACTTATCAGCATTAAACTCCATCTGCCATTGTTCAGCCCACTCTTCTAACTGGCCTAAATCTCTCTGCAAGCTTTGAAAACCTACTTCATTATCCACAACGTCGCCTACCTTAGTATCACCTGCATACTTACTAATCCAATTTACCACCCCATCATCCAGATCATTAATGTATATGACAAACAACATTGGACCCAATACAGATCCCTGAGGCACACCCACTAGTCACTGGCCTCCAACCTGACAAACGGTTATCCCCCACTACTCTCTGGCATCTCCCATCTGTTGAATCCATTTTACTACTTCAATATTAATACCTAACAATTGAACCTTCCTAACTAACCTTCTGTGTGGAACCTTGTCAAAGGCCTTACTGAAGTCCATATAGACAACATCCACTGCTTTACCCTCGTCAACTTTCCTTGTAACCTCTTCAAAAAATTCAATAAGATTTGTCAAACATGACCTTCCATGCACAAATCCATGTTGACTATTCCTAATCAGACCCTGTCTATCCAGATAATTATATATACCATCTCTAAGAATACTTTCCATTAATTTACCCACCACTGACATCAAATGGACAGGCCTATAATTGCTAGGCTTACTCTTAGAACCCTTTTTAAACAATGGAACCACATGAGCAATATGCCAATCCTCCTGCACCATCCCCGTTTCTAATGACATTTGAAGTATTTCTGTCAGAGCCCCTGCTATTTCTACACCAACTTCCCTCAAGGTCCTAGGGAATATCCTGTCAGGACTTTCTATTTTTATTTATTGAACATTGGACTTTTTTGCCGTCTATTTTATTTAATCTTATCACTTTGCCTTGCTGAGCACTATCCCGACAAACCTCGCCTATAAGTTTGTTGATTACCTTTGTCAAATGAATCAGGTTCCAATCATCAAAAGACGCTCCATCTTTGCTCAGTTCTATAATTGCTTTAATCTCATCTTCTTTCCATTGTTTTGGTATCCTACTTCAGTCATCCCCTGACTCCTCAGAGTTTGACATCTCATACCTCTGTTTTCTTTTCTTGCTTTTTTCACTCCAGTCCTCTTTCCTGCCAACGTCCATCGCTAACTCACTTCCCGAATCGTCACTTCCTCCTGCCATCCTCTGTCCATTCACGTTCTAGTTGTTTAGCCAACCGCCGTCCTCTTGGGTTCTGGTTCATTGGGGTAGCCACTTATCTGGGACACTATACCACTTAATTGGAACAGGATATGGTCGTTGAACTGCTTCTGACTAGCATCTGTTACATGCACTTATGCGGCTGTTAGAAACTAGACCGTGCTTGGAGCAAACAGTTTTTAGATAGCATCAGTTCCATGTGTTCAAAAAGCAGGAATTTATGTCATGGATTCATCAGTAAAACAATTCAGAGCTGTTTTGCTTACTGTGTTTCAAGCATTCAGGCTCAGAGATGCCAGAACCGGCCAAGAGTGAAAATGAAACAATTTAACTACTTCAGCAAGTTAGGGACTAGGTCAAATTTGAAGGTATCGACAATCATCCTGAATGTTGCAATGAATATGAAGATTTGGAACATGCGGTCATCAAAAGCTTTGTATGAAGGCAGTTCATTATCTGCACTATGCGTCTGTGCTGATTTTGTTAATTTGCAGTCATCAAAAGGACACAGCAGTGTACACCAGATGAATTCCTCGGTGTATAATACAGTTTTATAGTGCTATATTAGTATTAGTAGTTGTAAGGGAAGAGTTCAATGTGATTCTTCTGTAATATGTGCTAAAATGGAAGTCTATAAGACAAAATGGCATTAGCTTGGAGTGAGATTGTTTTGAGAAAATATGAGAGAACCAGTCCACAGTAAGTTTTGAGAAAGTTAAGGAAGTACAAGTCTGCAGCCAGAATTGTGGAAAATGGTGAAAAACATGTTTGTCTGGACCAGAGGTCGTAAGAGATAAGGGGGTGCAGCTGGTACCACAGTGCTGGAAAAGTACTAGTTAAGGGGTTTGAAGGGTATAAAAGGGGCACTTTTTTGTGCAAGTGGGAGGGTTTTATCTTAGGCTGGGTCACAGCCGATGCTAGTGCTAAGAAGATAGGGACATTTACATCAAGTCAAAGTTAGAGAGAGGTGGGGAGAAAAAACAACACAGGCTTGTCAGATCTATGGCTGCTCTCTGATATTGCAGAGATTGGCTTGCTCGGTGAATGATAAATATTATTTTGATTTCTGTACTACTTCTACTGTTTTTTTTTCTGTATTGCGTTTGTGCTGGTTCTAATAAAGTTTTCTTGTAGTTTGACATGTGCATTTTTTGCAAATGCATATGTGAATACCCTGAGCTGAATAAGAAAAGAACACAGAACGGATTTTAAAATTACAGTATTCTAATTTGTTGTGTATTTCATTTAAATACATAATTTGTTATTCAGTTAAAAGGTAACTTTTCTATATCATTTTAACTATTTCCATGATACTTTGGCTAATTCACTTAATTGAGCCAAAACATACTGGTGTCAATGTGTCCCAATTAGCCAGAATCCACTGCATTCACTACATGTGGGCATGCTAGGTTGTGAAGTTCAAACCATTCTTGGTTCAATAACAATAGATGTGGAGGAACCAGTGGATATAGTTCAGGAAGACTTTGTTGAGGTGAGTCTATTAAATAATTTTCGCCCTCACAGGATGTAAAATAATATACCAGATTTATGGATATTTAAAAAATTGGGGGATCTGGGATTAATGCAGGAAAATGGTGGTGAATCAAAAATCAGCCATGGCCTTGGTGGAGCAGGGTGAAGGGGCCGAACGTCTCCCTAAGTGTTTTACTTTTGGGCATTGCAGATGCAACATCTCATCAAGGGGCACCAGATAATTAACGTGCTTCTTCGTTGCATTACCAGCTGAGAGATACAAGTACCTCCAGCTGATGAACAGCCACCTGGAGAAGATTGTGCAGGAGAAAATGATGCTGAAACAACGACTGGTGAAGCCTGTTCACTGTCAGTGCCTGCCTGTTGAAGCCAATTGTCACAAGTAAGCTTTGGATCTTGCATCCTGGTATGTGAAGTGTCACTAGTATGGCTTGGAGCATCTCAAAGGTGAAATGTGCTAATATCTCAATATAAATGGATATATTTAATTTTGATTTTGTCCAGTGAGCATCATTGCATGTTCCACAGCTGGAGAATGGACTGACAGAAGGATAGTTCCCTGCTGCTGTTTGAATATTGTAGTGCTTTACAGTATGCACTCCACCTCACTCTCCTCTCCTAACACCTTGTATCTTGGTACTGTATATTTAATATACAAACCAGTCCCTCAAACATTTTAGCCAAAACCCTGCATCTTCTAAATTAGTGATTATTCATTGATCTGTCCATTGAAAAGAGTCTAAGAAAATTAAGATACTTTTTGACAACCCGTGGCTCACTAAGAAATACTCTGCCCTGAGTCTACAGATCATAGTTTTAAACCCCTCAGACTCATTATTAGTCAGTACAGTATCTGGGGAGTTACACAGCGTAGAAATGCGCCCTTCAGCCTGACAAATACCCACCTGTACTAGTCTCATTTGCCAGCACTTGTCAACAGCCTTCCATGCCTTGGTGCACTCATCTAGATGCTAGTTCAATGTTCTGAATCCTTTGTGTTCACCGCCTCCTCTGACATTGTTGTCCAAGCCTCAACACTGGGGGGAAATGTTCTTCCTTATGTGCCATCTAAACCACACTTCTTACCTTAAACCTGTGCCTGTCCTGAAGTTACAGATAACTCTACTGTAGTGAGAGGTTTACTATTATTTACCCTACCTATGTACTTCATGCTTTGTTAACCTCTATCAGGACCCCCTTAGCTAGCTCTTCTCCAAAGAATACAAACCCAGCATATCACTTCTCATAACTGGGACCCTATATCCCAGGCAACATCCTCCAGCCTCTCAGTGGAACAATATCCTCCTGCAGTTTGGCAAGAGGAATTGGAGGGCATGGGTTTAAGGTGAGAGGAGATAGATTTAAAGGTCTGATAGATCTGAGAGGCAACTTTTTACATGGGTAATGGAATAAGCTGTCCAGGAAAGTATTAGATACAGATACAATTACAATGGTACATGGATAGCATAGGTTTAGAGGGATAGGGGCCAAATGTAGAGAAAATAGGACTAGCTTAGATGGGAATCGTGGTTGTTATGGACAAATTAGGCAGTGGGTCAGTTTCTATGCTGTATGACTCTAACTGCACACAGTACTTCTAGTCCGTGTACTGTATGCAGTACACGGACCAGAAGAGCTGAGATGGCCTGTTTCCGTACTGTAATTATTATATGGTTGTGAAGACTAAATTCTATCCTCTGTGCCAGTTGATTAGTATCTTTCTGTACCCTGTTCTTCCTCACTCCACAACACACTCTATCATGCAATCTCATTCATTGGAGCACCACGGTAGTTACTGCAGCACATTTTACAGCTCGGGCCAGGGCCATCAGAGTTTGGAGTTCAATTCCAGTGCTGACTAAGAAATCTGTGCCTCCTTCCCTTGATTGTGTGGGTTTCCTCCGGGTGCTGCTGTTTCCTCCCACAGTCGGAAGATGTACCAGTTAGTGGGTTAATTGGTCATTGTAAATTGGCCTGTCATAAGGCTGGGGTTAAATTGGGGGTTGCTGGGTGGTACGGCTTAGTGGGCCAGAAGGGTCTGTTCTGCACTGTATCCTTAAATAAATAAATTGGGTGCCAATATCCAAGTTGTTAATGTATATAACAACAATAAGGAAGTTAGTACCATTCCTCATGGTACCCCACTGGTCACAGGCTTCCAACGAAAAGACCAGCCCTCCACTGTCAATGGATTTAGTCAGTGATATTGTCCTTCAGTTAGACATAAACTTAGGTCTTGCCCTCCGGCCCAAGTAGATGCTTATACAGTTATTCACAGTGACCGGGATTATTCCTCATTCGAGAATTTTTATGCAGCTTCCATCAAGGATTGTGTTACTGGGATCATACTGTGCACAAGTTACCTTCCTTACATGACAGTACATTAGTGTGGCATTCAGCAAGGTCCTGCATGGTAGGCTCATCCAGAAAATTAAGCTGTGTTGCATCTATGGTAACTTAACTGCTTAGATCCAAAATTGTCTTGTCTATAGAAAATAAAGGGTAACAGTGGATGGGTCTTATGCTAGATGGAGGTCTGTCTACGGAGATCTATATAGAAAATGTGGGGTTGGCGAGGAAATTTGTAGATTGGTGCAATTGTGGATTCCATAGAAGGTTGCCAAAGGATATAGTGGGATATGGATCAGTTAAAGATATGGGCAGAGAAGTGGCAAATAGCATTTAATACAAACAAGTGTAAAGTGCTGTACTTTGTTAGATCCAAAGTAAAGGGAGTGTACACAGCTATTGGCAAGATCCTTAACAACATTGATGAACAGAGGGATCTTGGCGTCCCTCGTTTGGTTCCCTAAAAATAGCTGTACAAGTCAGTAGACTGGAAAAGAAAGCATGCAGCATGTTTGTCAGTCGAGGCCGTCAAGTTGTGTTGCAGCTTTATAACACTCTGGTTAAGCTACGTAAGACATAGGAGCAGAATTAGACCATTTGGCCCATTGAATCATTGAATCTGCACTGCTATTCAATCACAGCTGATCCTTTTTTCCCCCTCCCCAGCCCCTCTTCCCAGCCTTTGATGCCATGTCCAATCGAGAACTTATGAATGTCTGCCTCAAATACACCCAACGACCTGGTCTCCACAGCTGCCTGTGGTAACAAATTCCACAAATTCACCACCCTTTAGCTAAAGAAATTTCTCTGCACCTCTGTTTTAAATGGATGCCCTTCTATCCTGAGGCTGTGCCCTCTTGTCTGACATTCCCCTACCATGCAAAACATCCTTTCCACATTTGCTCTGTCTAGCCTTTCAACATTTGAAAGGTTTCAGTGAGATCCCCCCCCCCATCCTTCTAAATTCCAGTGAGTACAGACCCAGAGCCATCAAATGTTCCTCATATTGATAATCCTTTCATTCCCAGAATCATCCTTGTGAACCTCCTCTGAACCCTCTCCAATGCCAGCACATCTTTTCTTAGATGAGGAGGCCAAAGCTGTTCACAGTTTTAAAAGTGAGGTCTCACCAGTGTCCTATAAAGCCTCAGCATCAAGTTCCTGCTCTTGTATTCTAGACCTTGTTCTCGACATCCAGAGTATTGCATTCAATTTTGGTTGCCACAAAATATAGGAAGGATGTGGATGCTTTGGAGAGGGTGCAGAGGAAGTTTACCTGTATGGTGCCCAGATTAGAAGGCATGTGGTATGAGGAGAGTAGATCCAGCTGAAGCTATTTTCTCTAGAGTGGCAGATGCTGAAGGGAAATATGATAGAAATTTATATTAAAAAAATTATGTGAGGCAAAGATCAAGTAGACAGCCAGGATTGGAATGTCTGGTACTAGAGCACATGTATTTAAGTTGAGATGGTTAAGTTTGAAGGAGATATGCGAGGTTGGGTCCTGGGATATACAGTCAAAGGTGATAGTAGGGGCAGGTAGCACAAGAACATTTAAGAGACCCCTAGATGGGCACATGAATATGCAGAGAAGGGTGGGATGTGGTCAATATACAGAGAAAAGGGATTAGATTAATTATGAGTCAATGTATTCAGCACAGTTTTGTGGCCTGTCCTGTGCTGAATATTGAGTTCTATGTACAGCAGTTCACACATTTCAATTTGACTGAACTAAAATCAGGATAGGTTTAGGGTGAAGGGGTAATAGATTCAGGGGGAATCTGAGAAGGAGAAGTTTTTTCCCCCCAAAGGGTGGTTAAAACCTGGAGTATACTGCCTGAGGCAGAGAGGCTCACAACTTTTAAGAAGGTTCAGGTAAATGAGATTAGTGTAGATAGGTGCTTGATGACCAGCATGAAGATAGTGGGCTGGAGAGCCTGTTTCTGTGCACAATCTTTAGCTATCAGTGATGTGCAGTCAGTTAAGACTGATTTATACTTGTGCGTCGCATCTACGCCATAGGTACCACATACCCTACACCAGAAAAGTTACTCACGTGTCACGGCGATGCAGACCGCAACCACTGTGATTGGTCTGCTTGGTAGCATTGCATTACCTCCTACGCATTTCCGGTTGCTTCTTCTCCGCCATGACTGTAGGCTATGGATACCCCGATGTGAAATAGATGAACCAAATCATCAAATCTACCTGCCAGCCTGAGAAAATGTTTGAAATGCATTTCCTCGTTCATGTCTATCACGAAGAAACTCAACACAGTGGCATAGAAACCCCACTGCCAACTAGCATTTTGGCGCACACCAACGCATGCTCGCTACAGCGTAGAGCGACGCAGAAGTGAAAATCAGGGTTACAGCGTAGGCTGTGGCATAGCCCGTATGCACTAGTATAAATCAGCCTTCGCTCTGCACTTTCCAGTATCTGCTTTCCATTGCCATTCTCCATTCCTTATTCTCGCTCTCCCCTATTCCCCATTCTCACTCTCCCCATTACTCTATTCCCTATTCTCACTCTCCCCTGTTCACCTGTTCCCATTCTCACTCTCCCCGTTCACCTATTCCCTATTCTCACTCTCCACTATTCACCTATTCCCTATTCTCACTCTCCACTATTCACCTGTTCCCTATTCTCACTCCACTATTCACCTGTTCCCTATTCTCACTCTCCACTATTCACCTGTTCCCCATTCTCACTCTCCACTATTCACCTGTTCCCCATTCTCACTCTCCCCATTCACCTGTTCCCCATTCTCACTGTCCCGTATTCACCTGTTCCCTCTTCTCACTCTCCCCATTCACCTGTTCCCCATTCTCACTGTCCCGTATTCACCTGTTCCCCATTTTCACTCTCCCCTATTCACTTGTTCCCCATTCTCAATCTCCTCTATTCACCTGTTCAGCTGATCCCTCCCTCCATTTCTTTTTGCAGCTTGTTTCCTCACTCTTTTAGTGCAATATTTGCTGGAAACCTGATGACTTTCCCTATATCTCTCTCTCTCTCATCTTTTTCAATATTTTTATTAATATTATATTAATTGCATGAATACAAATACAAAATTCATAGGAATACAAGTAATACAAATTACATGACATTTCAAGGCTTGGATGTGTCCAAAACATGAATTAATGTGGCCATTAGTGCATCTATCATGGTAGGGGGAAATATCTGCGTAGAAACGAGAGAGCTTGTCTTTAGACATATAAACTCTATGTACCATTTTGAATTGTAATAAAGAATGACGAGCACATAATGATGAAGAATTAATTTTAAAATACTCTTCCAACTCTCTTCAGATATGAAAATCTGTAAATCCTTTTCCCAGTCTCCTTTAATTTTATCTATAAAGGCCTTTTTCAGTCCCAACAGCAGGCCATAAATGTAACTGTTGTCAAAGTGTTTCAGATTAAAAATTGTATCTATTATATTCATATCTGAACTTGTAGGAAATGTATGTAGTTGGGATCTTAAAAAATCTCTAATCTGTAAGTATCGAAAAAAGTGAATATTGGAAAGGTTAAATTTTGTTGAAAGGTGCACAAAAGAAGAGAGATTCCCTCCTTCAAACAAATCTGAAATTGTTTAATACCCAATCTATCCCATTTTTAAAAGATAGGTCAGTTAAAGATAGTTTAAATAAACAACTTTAAATCTATTAATGTAATATATCCAGAACGTAATATTTTGTATATTAACTGCCCAATAATATAATTAAAATTGGGAAAGGCAAAGCCTCCATTCTGTTTGGTTTTTTGAAGGTGAGCTTTATTTATTTGAGGTTTTTTTATTCTTCCATATATAGGAAGAAAGAATTTAATCCAAAGAGTCAAAATAAGATTTAGGAATAAAAACAGGCACAGCTTGTAAAAGGTATATAAATTTAGGTAAGATATTCATTTTAATGGAATTAATTCGGCCGATCAGTGATAAAGAGAGAGGCGACCAATTAGAAAGTGTTTTTTTAACATAATTCATTAAAGTTAAAAAATTTTCCTTAAATAAATCTTTATAATTCTTAGTAATTGTTACTCCCAGGTACACAAATTGTTTTCTTAAAAGTTTAAAAGGAAGGTTAATAACAGTTGGTATTAAATTATTTAAAGGAAACAGTTCACTCTTATGTAAATTTAATTTATATCCTGGGAACTGACTAAAATTAGTCAGTAGATGGAACACAAATGGTAGAGGTTGTAACATTAGATATAAAAAGCAATAAGTTATTAGCATAGAGCAACACTTTATGAATAGTACCTCTCCTTAAAATACCAGTAATCTCTTTAGACTCCCAAAAATCAATTGCTAAGGGTTTTAATGCCAAATCAAAGAGCAGAGGGCTCAAAGGACAACCTTGTATACTTCCATGTTGGAGTTTAAAGGGTTTAGAATTCTGACGATTAGTAAGAACCCGAGCGGAGGGAAATAAACAAAGTAATTTAATCCAATGAATAAAATTAGGTCCAAAATTAAATTTTTCTAAGGATGTAAAAAGGTAATTCCATTCAACTCTGTCAAAGGCCTTCTCCGCATCCAAAGATAACACACATTCCAATATTACCTTAGATGGAAAATGCATAGCATTTAACAAATGCTGTACATTAAAATGGGAATATCGATTTTTAATAAATTCTGTCTGATCATCCGGAATTATTGAAGATAGAATATTTTCAAGTCTGCAAGCCAACACTTTAGATAAAATTTTAGAATCAAAATTGAGTAAAGAGGTCTATATGAAGAGCATACAGTAGGATTTTTATTCTTTTTGAGAATAAGTGAAATGGAAGCTTTGTAAAAAGACTGCGGTAAACTTCCTACCTTGAAGGAATCTGTAAGGGTAGAACATAAATATGGTATAAGCAAGGAGGAAAAAGCCTTATAAAACTCTCCAGAGAATCCATCAGGTCCTGGGGATTTCCCAGAATGCAATTCTCGAATAGCCTGAGCAATTTCCTCCTGGGAAATGGGTTGATCCAATTGCCTACGATCATCTATCAAAAGATTAGAAATATCTAATTGATCTAAAAAAATATTCATTGCAATATTATGATTACCAGAGACAGAACTATATAATTTGGAATAAAATTCCCTAAAAGTGTCATTAATTTCAAAGTGGTCAGTTGTCATATCCCCATTAATTTTACGTGTTTCTTTCATTTGCCGCTTGGCTTCAATTGATTAGCCAGTAGCTTACCAGTTTTATCTCCATGAATATAAAATTGACTTTTAAAGGATCTACAAGTATTTAGATAGACAGAGACTTATTAAGGAGAGTCAACAGGGCTTTGTGCGTGGTAGGTCATGTTTAACAAATCTATTAGAGTTTTTCAAGGAGGTTACAAGGAAAGTGGATGAAGGGAAGGCAGTGAATGTTGTCTACATGGACTTCAGTAAGGACTTTGACAAGGTCCGCATGGGAGGTTAGTTAGGAAGATTCAATCGCTAGCTATACATGGAGAGGTAGTAAATTGGATTAGACATTGGCTCAATGGGAGAAGTCAGAGAGTGGTTGCGGAGGATTACTTCTCTAAGTGGAGGACTGTGACTAGTGGTGTGCCACAGGGATCAGTGCTGGGTGCATTGTTATTTGTCATCTATATCAATGATCTGGATCATTATATCAATGTGGTAAATTGGATCAGCAAATTTGCTGATGATACAAAGATTTTTTATGTAGTGGACTGTGAGGAAGGTTTTCAAAGCTTGCAGAGGGATCTGGACCAGCTGAAAAAATGGGCTGAAAAATGGCAGATGGAGTTTAATACAGACTAGTGTGAGGTACAGTCACCCTCCTTATCCACGGATTCAATCAACCGCGGATCAGGAAAACCCGGAAGTTCTCTCTCCAGCACTCGTTTGAGCATTTTACAGACTATTTTTTCTTGTCATTATTCCCTAAACAATACAGCATAACAACTATTTACATAGCCTTTGCATTGTATTAGGTATTATAAGTAATCTAGAGATGATTAAACCAATGTGTTGCTTAGTAATAATTGCAGCTTTCATCAGGCTCCATTAAAATTGTTCCGATCGTTGACCGATCTGTAGCCTAACTATTGTAGACTGTAGCCTAATGCTTTTCCAATGACCGATGGCGTTTCACCTCTTTCCAATTGCTTTATTACTTCCACCTTATTTTCAATCGTGATCCTGATTATTTTTGAGAACAGAAACACTGCAGATGCAGAACTGTGATGGGTCCTAATGTCACCGCACAAATCCAGGGTTCCACTGGGTCCTAAAGACCACTGCACTGAGACAGGTTAAATAAGGGAGCATCCGCCTTTTTTGGTATCTGCGGGGTGTGTCGGAACCAATCCCCCACAGATAAGGAGGGCCGACTGTATTGCACTTTGGAAGGAAAAACCAGTGTAGAACATACAAGGTAAATGGTAAGGCACTGAGGAGTGCTGCAGAACAGAGGAATCTGGGAATACAGATACAAAATTCCCTAAAGATGGCATCACAGGTAGATAGGGTAGTAAAGAGAGCCTTTATAAATTGGCCTTTATAAATCAAAGTATTGAGTATAAGAATTGGAATGTTATGGTGAGATTGTATAAGGCATTGGTGAGGCCGAGTTTGGAGTATTGTGTGCAGTTTTGGTCACTGAATTATAGGAAAGATACTAATAAGGTTGAAAGAGTGCAGAGAAGGTTTACAAGGATGTTGCTGGGATTTGAGAAACTGAGTTACAGAGAAAGGTTGAATAGGTTAGGACTTTATTCCCTGAAGCGTAGAAGAATGAGGGGAGACTTGATAAAGGTATATAAAATTATGATGGGTATAGATAGAGTGGATGCAAGCAGGCTTTTTCTGCTGAGGCTAGGGGAGAAAAAAACCAGAGGACATGTGTTAAGGGTGAAAGGGGAAAAGGTTAAAGGGAACATGGGGGGGGGGGCTCCTTCACACAGAGAGTGGTGGGAGTGTGGAATGAGCTACCAGATGAAGTGGTAAATGTGGGCTCCCTTTTAACATTTAAGAAAAACTTGGCTAGGTACATGGATGAGAGTTGTATGGAGGGATATGGTCCAGGTGAAAGTCAGTGGGACTAGGCAGAAAAATGGTTCAGCACAGCCAAGAAGGGCCAAAAGGCCTGTTTCTGTGCTGTAATGTTCTATGGTTCTCTCTTTTAAAAGCTGGCTTTCAATTGGACATGTTAAAAGGAGATCATATTTAGTTTTTGTTTCAATACATCTCATATGTTTCAGGATCGGGTACCAAAGCATATTTACAATCTAGTTGTTTTAACTGATTAGCTAGTTCATTTCTCTCTTTGTTGGCTTTTTAAATGATGTTTCCAGCATAAGAAATAACTTAACCCCAGATATATTCTTTAGAAGTATCCCATATAAGACTAGACTTCTCTTACAATGTATTTTTTTCAAAATAAAGAGTAATTTGATTCTTCATAAATTTTTAAAAAGTCCTCATCGGATAGCAGATTTAAATTAAATCGCCAAAATCTACTCATAGGGATAGGACCAGGAAGATTTAGAGATAAAAGTACAGGAGAGTGGTCGAAAATAGCAATCTCTTTATATCTAATCAATGGAATCATTCGACTGTCAATAAAAAAATAATCAATCCTGGTATAAGAATGATGGACATGAGAGAGAAAAGAATACTCCCAGTCTGTTGGATGAAGAAAACGCCAGGCATCTACTATACCACATTTAGTTAAAAAGGATTGGATAAACAAAGCTGATTTATTAAGTGTGGCTAGTTTGACAGATGAGCAATCTAATACTGGATCTAACCAGCAGTTAAAATCTCCTCCCATTACAAGAGAGTAAGTACACAAATATGGCAAAAACAAAAACAGATATTCAAAAAATCCTGAATCGTATACATTGGGGGCATATACATTAACAAAAACAATCAATTTACTGTCTAAACTTCCTGATACAATAACAAATTGACCATTAAGATCCAAAACAACTTTATGCTGAGCAAAGGAAACTATTATCTATAAAAATTGAAACTCCACGTGATTTTGCATTAAACGAAGAATGGAATTGCATACCCTTCCACCAAATAAATAACCATAAGCTATCACAGCTGCGTTTCTGCATTATTTGTAAGAAAATAATGGGTGCTTTTAATTTTTTAATATAAGCAAACACTTTGTTCCATTTAATGGGGTGATTCAGCCCTTTCACATTCAAACTAAATAAGTTAATATTTCGAACAACACACACAAAATGCTGGTGGAATGCAGCATCTATAAGGTGAAGCACTGTCGACGTTTCGGGCTGAGACCCTTCGTCAGGACTAACTGAAAGGAAAGATAGTAAGAGATTTGAAAGTAGTGGGGGGAGGGGGAAATGCAAAATGATAGAAGACCGGAGAGGGTGGGATGAAGCTAAGAGCTGGAAAGGTGATTGGTGAAAGTAATACAGAGCTGGAGAAGAGAAAGGATCATGGGACGGGAGGCCTCGGGAGAAAGTGGGGGGGAGCACCAGAGGGAGATGGAGAACAGGCAAACAACTAAATATGTCAGGGATGGGGTAAGAAGGGGTGGAGGAGCATTAACGAAAGTTAGAGAAGTCAATGTTCATGCCATCAGGTTGGAGGCTACCCAGCTGGTATGTAAGGTGTTGTTCCTCCAACCTGAGTTTGGATTCATTTTGACAGTAGAGGAGGCCATGGATAGATATATCAGAATGGGAATGGGACGTGGAATTAAAATGTGTGGCCACTGGGAGATCCTGCTTTCTCTGGCGGACCGAGCATAGGTGTTCAGCGAAACGGTCTCCCAGTCTGCATCAGGTCTCAACAATATATAAAAGCTCACACCGGGAGCACCGGACACAGTATACCACACCAGTCGACTCGCAGGTGCAGTGTTGCCTCACCTGGAAGGACTGTCTGGGGCCCTGAATGGTGGTGAGGGAGGAAGTGTAAGGGCAGGTGTAGCTCTTGTTCCACTTACAAGGATAAGTGCCAGGAGGGAGATCGGTGGGAAAGATGGGGGGGACAAGTGGACAAGGGAGTCGCGTAGGGAGCGATCCCTGCGGAAAGCAGAGGGGGCGGAGGGAAAGATGTGCTTGGTAGTGGGATCCCATTGGAGGTGGCGGAAGTTACGGAGAATTATACGTTGGACCTGGAGGCTGGTGGGGTGGTAGGTGAGGACAAGGGGAACCCTATCCCGAGTGGGGTGGCGGGCGGATGGGGTGAGGGCAGATGTGTGGGAAATGGGAGAGATGCGTTTGAGAGCAGAGTTGATGGTGGAAGAAGGGAAGCCCCTTTCTTTAAAAAAGGAAGACATCTCCTTCGTTCTAGAAAGTAAAGCCTCATCCTGAGAGCAGATGCGGTGGAGACAGAGGAATTGTGAGGTGGATGGCATTTTTGCAAGAGACAGGGTGGGAAGAGGAATAGTCCAGGTAGCTGTGAGAGTCTAGGCTTATAGTAGATATCAGTACATAAGCCGTCTCCAGAGATGGAGACAGAAAGATCAAGAAAGGTGAGGAAGGTGTCAGAAATGGACCAGGTAAATTTGAGGGCTGGGTGAAAGTTGGAGGCAAAGTTAATAAAGTCAACGAGCTCAGCATGTGTACAGGAGGCAGTGCCAATGCAGTGGTCGATGTAGCAAAGGAAAAGAGGAGGACAGATACCTGTATAGACTTGGAACATGGACTGTTCCACAAAGCCAACAAAAAGGCAGGCATAACTGGGACCCATGCGGGTGCCCATGGCTACATCCTTGGTTTGGAGGAAGTGGGAGGAGCCATAGGAGAAATTATTGAGAGTAAGCACACCTTTCCCTCACCCCCTCCTTCTGCTTTCCGCAGGGATCGCTTCCTACGTGACTCCCTTGTCCACTCATCCCCCCCCCATCCCTTCCCACCAATCTCCCTCCTGGCACTTATACTTGTAAGCGGAACAATTGCTACACCTGCCCTTACACTTCCTCCCTCACCACCATTCAGGGCCCCAGACAGTCCATCCAGGTGAGGCGACACTTCACCTGTGAGTCGGCTGGTGTGGTATACTGCGTCCGGTGCTCCCGGTGTGGGCTTTTATATATTGGTGAGACCCGACGCAGACTGGGAGACCGTTTCGCTGAACACCTACACTCGGTCCGCCAGAGAAAGCTGGATCTCCCAGTGGCCACATATTTTAATTCCACGTCCCATTCCCATTCTGATATGTCTATCCATGGCCTCCTCTACTGTCAAAATGAATCCAAACTCAGGTTGAAGGAACAACACCTTATATATCGGCTGGGTAGCCTCCAACCTGACGGCATGAACATTGACTTCTCTAACTTCCATTAATGCCCTTCCTCCCCTTCTTAGCCCCATCCCTGACATACTTAGTTATTTGCCTGTTCTCCATCTCCCTCTGGTGCTTCCCCCCACCCCCTTTTCTTTCTCCCAAGGCCTCCTGTCCCATGATTCTTTCCCTTCTCCAGCTCTGTATCACTCTCGCCAATCACCTTTCCAGCTGTTAGCTTCATCCCACCCCCTCCGGTCTTTTCCTATCATTTCGCATTTCCCCCTCCTCCCACTACTTTCAAATCTCTTACTATCTTTCCTTTCAGTTAGTCCTGACGAAGGGTCTCAGCCGGAAACATCAACAGTGCTTCTCCTTATAGATGCTGCCTGGCCTGCTGCTTTCCACCAGCATTTTGTGTGTGTTGTTTGAATTTCCAGCATCTGCAGAATTCCTCGTGTTTGCAAGTTAATATTTTGAACTATTTTAAATACATCATGTAATTAAAAGATCTGACCATAAGTTATTAAAACTGGAAAGCAAAACGTAAGGTAAGGTAGTCAAACAGGCAATCATATAATCAACACGACACAGCTCCCAGAAAGAAATAGGACCTAGCCCCTCCCCCACTCAAAGCGAGAAGGCTGACCAATAGACAGTCAGCGAGCTAAGAACTAAGTTCCCTCCCCAAAAAATCCTGTTGACAGAAACTCTGATCCTTCAAGGTAAAATTATGTCCCTACCAAGACACAACATAGAAAGAAATATAACTAAGTATTCAAAAATATAAAATGGTCACTTTAAACAAATTCAAAGAAAACTATAATAAAATAAAGCTTCAAAAAGGGATATAATAAAGAAGTATCAAAAAAATATAACAAGACAGCATATGAATAGCCAAAACCCTATTTCAAATTCATAATCGCAGAAGAAAAAATTGATCAAATATGAAATATAAGTGTTAGACTTCAGCCTTCGGAAACTATTTTGCGTCTTCAACCGACTTTATTCTTCTTTGCAATCCGTTCTTCAAAACAATACTCAGATGGGCAGGAAACCGAAGGGATGGTTTAAATCCTTTATTGTAAAGATCCGACATTACTTCTTTATATTTCATACGATCAGCAGTAACTTCAGGCGAATAGTCTTCCACAAAGCTGACCTTGTAACCATGGAAATCCTAGTCGACGGGTATGGCGAATTAAAAGGTCCTTAGTACGAAAGAATGACCGACCTGGGTCTCGCTGCCGACAACATTGACTTCGAAGTCGGCGAGCAATTTTCTCAATCGAGCTTCGGCTCAGAAGTGAATAAATCAGGGAATAACTGTTTCAGAAAGTTTGCAAAGAACTTTGTAAGTCAGCACCTTCAATTGATTCTTCAAGACCCAGAATTCGCAAGTTATTTCTCCTTTTCCTGTTTTCTAGACTTAATCCGTTTCATCATTTTTTAATTGAATAAGGATAACTCTTTGCAGAGTTTAATTGTATCTTCAGCATCTTCTTCAAATGACACCAGCTTTGCAGTATTTTCTTAAATTCAGTTCTCATGCTCAGTTAAAGTTTGTTGGATTGTATCCAATTTGCCATTAAGTCGTTGAATCTCCTCAGAAAATTCTGATTTTTGCTGTTTAAGGAAGTCACTGATAAAATCCAAAGTGACTGGGGATTCATCTTCTGTTTCTTTTCTTTTGCAAAAGCTTTTGTTCTTTTCCCAGCCATAGTAGAGCAGTATTATAATAAGGTTTCAAACAAATCTGTTAGGAGACAATAAAGTAAGTAGGGTAGGAGCAATCTAAAACAATGTTACTCCATCCGCTGCCAACAGGGCTCTGATATCTCTCATCGAAGTAGGGCAGAGTATTGAGGTGTCTTCTCACTATAAACCACACTCAGGTTACACATAAACATCTGATGATCCTGATAAAATCACAGAACACCACAGCACAGAATCAGGCCCTTCAGCCCATCTAATCTGTGCTGAACTAATCTGCCTAGTCCCATTGACCTGTACTGAACTATAACCCTTCTCTCCATGTACCTATCTAAATTTCTCTTAAATGTTGAAATTGAACCCACATTCACCACTTCTCCAGCAATTTGTTCCACTCTCACCACTCTCTTCCTCTTTGCATTCCCCTTAAACATTTCACCTTCAATCTTAACCCATAACCTCCAGTTAGTTTCACCAAATCTCAGTGTAAGAAACCTATTCTGATTACCCTGTCTATACTGCTCATAATTTTGAATGCATCTATCAAATCTCTCCTGAAACTTCTACATTCTAGGGAATAAAGTTCTAAACCTATTCAATCTTTCCTTATACCTCAGATCTTCCAGTCCTGGGAACATTCTTGTAAATTTTCTCTGCACTCTTTCAACCTTATTTATATCTTGCCTGCAGGTAGGTGACCAAAACTGCACACAATACTCCCAAGTTAAGGCTGATTTATACTTCTGCGTAGGTTCTACGCAAGTGACCTATGCCATTGTGAGCCTTTATACTTGTGCGTTGGTGTGTCTTCGTCGCTCTGCAATTCACCGCTAAAATGCTAGTTGGTGGTGGGCTTTCTATGCCACTGTGTTGAGTTTCTTTGTGTACTTCAAACAATGGCGACAAACTGAGCATATCATGTTGGAGTTGGAGCTAATAAATGCAGCTAATAACAAGAGTTACTTTTATTGAAATTACTGCAATGCAGAAAAGAGAGAAGACATCGGAGGAGATGGTGTGTATGACCACTGAACGAATTGAGGCAGAAGAAGGGTGAATTTTCTGAGCTTGCCTGGCCACTGAAGGACATGGACGAGGAAATACATGGATTTGATGATTTGGTTCATCGTTCAGAAGCAACCAGAAATGCGTAGAAGGAAATGCAATGCTACCAAGTGAATCAATCACAGTTGTTGCGGTCTGCGTTGCCACGGCGCGTAGTTACATTTTTGGGGAGGTGCACGTCAGGATATGCAGCTACGCCGTACCTACAGCATAGATTTGATGCAGAAGTATAAATTGGCCTTTAGACTTCACCAATGTCTTGTACAACTTCAGCATAACATCCCAACTCATACTCAATAACTTGATCTATGAAGGCAATGTGTCAAAGCTTTCATTACAACCCTATCTACCTGTGATGACAATTATGGACCTATATTCCCAGATCCTTTTGTTCTACCACACTCCTCAATGCCCTACCACTCATTGTGTAAGAGCCACCCTGGTTGGTCCTTCAAAGGTGCAACACTTCAAACTTACCTGCAATAAATTCCCTCTACCATTTTTCAGCCCATTTTTCCAGAAGGTCCAGTTCCCACAGCTAGCTTTGATAATCTTCCTCATTGTCCACTACATCCCCAATCAAAACTGTTTAATGTTTTCAGTATTCAAGTGTAAAGGAGAACAAAATAATCATCCAAAAATTATCATCCAAATTGTTGATATAGATGACAAAACAATGGACCTGATACTGATCTCTTCAGCACGCCACTAATCACAGACAATCAATCAGAGAGATAACCATCTACTACCACCCTCTGGTCTCTCCTGTGAAGCTAATGTCTAATCCAATTTACTACCTAATCTTGAATACCATGTGATTGAATGTTCTTGACCAACCTCCTGTGTGGAACATTTGTTAAAAGCTTACTGAAATCCATGTGGTCAACATCCACTGCCTTCATCAACTTTCTTGGTAACTTCCTTGGTTAGATGTAACCTACCACACACACAGCCATGTTGACAATCCCTAATCAGTCCCTAGCTATCCAAAACTAATACAGTATATCTGGTCCATTAGAATACCTTCCAATAACTTACCTATTACTGATGTCAGGCTCACCAGCCTAAAATTTATTGGCTTATTCTTAGAGCCTATTGAAGAAACTGTCTTGGAAAAGACTGTTCAGTTGAGTCTCATTATGCCATATTTTTATGGTCAATTCTCCTGTGTTGTATGAGAAGCCTTGCTATAAAATGCAAGCAGATCTCCAAAACTTCAGTAATCTTTCCTTTAACAAATCATGTTCTTCCTAAACAATGACTTGAGTTCTTTTCCCTGTATCTCCCAAAGTTGCTCTGACTGATGTGTCTTTATTTTGTTGATGCCCTTTTTTTACACGAAGAGCCACACTGGAAGTGCCCTGGCATTACTGACATAACCTGAGAGAACTGGATCAAGATGGGCTGAGCCTCCTCTTTAATTGTTGGATACACTTCACTCATACCTGCCAGCAACTAATTTTAAATACAGCAGACCCTTTAATGGTCACCTGATTTAATAATTTGCCCTTGACTACAGTGCCTATGGAGATGCACTGTACCATGCACTGTTCGGCACAGACTAGAAGGGCTGAGATGGCCTATTTCTATGCTGTAATTGTTATATGGTTATAAGGACGGGTGCAAAATATTTATTAGGAACCAAATCCAGCTCTTTCAATGCACATACATAGTTGACATTTTTTGCTCTTGAATAGGCCTTAGGTCCCTGTTTGTTCTTGCTCTTTTGTGTGTGTTTTAAAACCTCCATAGGTTTACATGAATTTGTTGAAAATATCTTGCATTCTTTTTTGCCGCCTTAGCTTCCTCCTTTGTACCATTTCCTATTTTATTACTCTGAGCGTCCTGCCAAGTTGAGTTCTACATATCTGGCATCAGGTTTCCTACTGTACCTCACCCCACTTGGTTCACACTAGAACATCCTAACTTTTATCTTAGTTGGAAAATATTTCATCTAATCTCAATCTCTCTCTCTCTCTCTCTCTCTCTCTCTCTCTCTCTCTCTCTCTCTCTCTCTCTCTCTCTCTCTCTCTCTCTCTCTCTCTCTCCTCTCTCTCTCTCTCTCTCTCTCTCTCTCTCACTCTCTCAAAACCTGTAAAAGAGTAGGATTAACACTGGTTAAGACAGTAACAACCACCAAGACTACTTTTTATGCTGCATTAACTCTTGTTCATCATATTCTCCTAGACATGTCTCAGAGCTCCCCACAAGGATGATTCAAGTAATTGAGGAACTTGGCACTAATCTGCAGTTAATAAAATCCATCCCTCTTTTGCCACAAAAAGTGAGGATAATGGTAAGTAACCTTCCAGGTATTTTGCAGTTTTTCTTTCAGTTTCTCTATCCAATTTAACAGCATGAATGAGATACAAAATATAGCCCAATCTCTATGTCCACTTCTGTCTCTCTGCCATCACTTTATTGTGCAGTAACTGACCTAGGGTAATGCTGTACATGGTATAGAGGGAGCTCTGTATCTATCTGTACAGAATCTGATCTGGAAATGCTTATTTCCTGTTTCTCTTCCTCAGCAGAGGTATTTCATGTACTGTGGCTACTTGAGAAATATTCAATGCAAACACTGATGTAAGAAATAAAATATTCTCCTTCCTGGCACACAGCCATCCAAGTATGAGGAATAAATAGATGATTCTGAACATGCTGTATGTATGCTAAACCTGTCTGTTGTACATTTAGGAAGATCTGATGGAGATGATGGCTTCTGAGATACTGGAGCTGAAGGAAGTGATGGAATTTATTGTGAAATGGAGGGAGCAGCAGAAGACTGTGAATTCGGAATACCTGGACAGGAAAGATTAAGTTCCTGGCTGGAATGGCACTTTCACCAGAGAAGCCTGCAGTTTGTGGAAAGAAATTTTAGATTTGAAGATAGGAACTACCAATGGATGGGTGCAGGGCAGACGTGATAGGTGCTTGTGACTGGCTGACTACACAGCTGCATCCTTGGTGATGGTTGTGGGAGGTGTCTGGCTCGACACTAGAAACTGTCAGTGCCTGTGGAGGGAGATGTTATAGATGTGGACTTTACACCTTCCCCAGTGTTTTGCCAGCATTTGCCTCCTCTCACCAGATGCAAGCTGGTTGGGAGAGTACAGTTCTATGTGTAGTTACTCTAACACCAACCAGATAGATGCCAGATCGACCACTTTGCCACAAATACCCACCTGCTTGCTGTCCTTTGCCCGAAATGCAATTTCTAGTAGAATTGCTGTCAGAACTACAAGTACACTCTGATTTCCTCCATCATCGTCCCAAGAATGGCAATCATCTGAAGAGGAACTCGGAACCTCCTGCTGTCCCTTTCTGTCACTGCTCTGGTTTTCTCTGATCCTGGATGGATTGGTATTGGTTCATCCGAGGCAGACAAACTAGGATCAACCAGTGATGGTTATTTAATGACTGCCTCATGACATCTCCAAGGTTAGTTTTCACATAATCACAAATCGGCAGAGATGTCACACGTCTGGAAATAAAGTTTGGAATATTTTGTACCATTGATCATGTTTCACGATTTACTATTTATGTAACAAGTAGGAGCAATAATTGGGAGCAGAGGTGAGGCAGTTTTAATACTGTATTTTGTGTAAGATCCCTGACCTGGAACAACCTCCCCTGCATATGCAAGTCTGTGGCCTGGTTAAGTGCAGCTGTGTGGGAGCAAAATGAAATGATGCAGATTTGGTGTTTGAAATAACATGATTTATTTTTTTTTTAAAACTAGGAGACTAGTCAAAGGGATCTACTCGAGAATCATTTTGGTACAGCTTTTACATTCTCAGTTGATGAAATTATCAGTAAAACTACATCTTGATAAGAGGAAGACATAATTAAATAACCGACTAAGTCCTGATTACTGAATAAAATGATTACCCACAGGTCTAACAGCAAAAACGAGATTCTGTTACAACAGTGGGTGCATAATTAGTGAAGTTTCTGAAACTTGCTGCTGCATTTCATGTCTCTACTTCTAGAATTTGTCTGTGATTCCTTGATACCATGATAGCATAATCCACACCCCTATATGCTAGTTATTAGCCTTCACTATTTTTTTCTCTACAACAAGCTGTGATAAAGCTTCTTGTGTTCACTTCATCAAAAACATTTCCATTGTGTGGGAATACCACAATCTCCTCGTAACACCCTGACTTAGGCCAGGGAACTACTTTTTTTCAGCTTTGCTGGTTACTATCTTGGAACTCCCTCTAACACCACAGTGCAAGTACCTTCATCTCAATGATTACTGTGGCTCAGTGAAGAGCCACTGTATCCTCACCTGGGATTGAGGCTTTCCAGCTCTGTGCCCTGGGAGCTAATGTATGTGAGCAGTAAATGAGCTTCTACCCTGAGGAGCTTAGCATAGCACTTGTAATTAACTGGAGATTCTCAGGGATTGTTGTCAAAGAATCACTGCCTCCAAATTTGCATGAAATTCTTGATGTTGCTTAAATATTCAGATTGCTTATGTTAGAGTCTCCATCCAGAGTCTATCATAAAATTTGTATGTGGTGAATTAATTTCTTAAGCATTTGACTAGTCACTGTTAATGACGATGATTTGGAGATGGCAAAGTAGTTATCTTCCATTTGCTTCAGTCATTGTCCACACACACAGGCCTCACACTGGAGAGCAGAATACAACCAGAAAAATTAATTCAGAGTGTCATAGGAATAGTCTCTATTTTGGCCCTTATGTTGTACCAAACTAATTGTAGTAGTACTTGAGCAGGCAGAACCTGTTAGTCCTGGCTTTTATGCTGCTGTACAGTTTCCTGGATGGTAGCAGCTGGAACAGTTTGTGGTTGGGGTGACTCGGGTCCCCAATGATCCTTCGGGCCCGTTTTACACACCTGCCTTTGTAAATGTCCTGTATAGTGGTAAGTTTGTATCTGCAGATGCACTAGGTTGTCCACACCACTCTCTGCAGAGTACTACAATTGAGGGAAGTACAATTTCCATACTAGGAGTGATGCAGCCAGTCAGATTCTCTCACTCGTGCTCCTATAGAAAGTTCTCAGAAATTGTGGGCCCACACCAAACTTCTTCAACCGTCTGAGATGAAAGAGGCGCTGTTGTGCATTTTTCACTACACAGCTGATGTGAGATCCTCAGTGATGTTTATCCCGAGGAACTTAAAGCTGTTCATCCTTTCAACCCCAGATCCATAGGAGTTGGTCTGTCTAAATTAGAAATTCTTCCTCTCTTAAACACCCATATTGTATGTGTCTCCACCATCACTGTTGGCAGCACATTCCAGGCAGCCCCGGTTTTCCATGCACTCACCACTCTCTGTGTAAAAAAACTTACCCCTGACATCTCCTCTGTACCTACTTAAAAACACCTTAAAGCTATGCCCTCTCGTGCTAGCTATTACAGCCCTGGGGAAAAGCCTCTCATTATCTTGTACATCTCCATCAGGTCACCACTCATCCTCCATCGCTCCAAGGAGAAAAGACCGAGTTCACTCAACCTATCCTCATAAAGCATGCTCCCCATTCCAGGTAACATCCTTGTAAATCTCCTCTACACCAATTCTATGGTTTCCACATCCTTCCTGTAGTGAGGCGACCAGAATTGAGCACAGTACCCCAAGTAGGGTCTGACCAGGGTCCTATATAGCTGCAACATTACCTCTCGGCTCTTAAACTCAATCCCACGATTGATGAAGGCCAATGCACCATATGCCTTCTTAACCACAGAGTCAACCTGCGTAGCAGCTTTGTGTGTCTTATGGACTCAGACCTCAAGATCCCTCTGATCTTCCACACTGCCAAGAGTCTTACCATTAATACTATATTCTGCCATCATATTTGACCTACCAAAATGAACCACCTCACACTTACCTGGACTGAACTCCATCTGCCTCTTCTCAGCCCAGTTTTGCATCCTATCAATGTCCCGTTGTACCCTCCGACAGCCCTCCACACTATCCACAACATCCCCAACCTTTGCGTCATCAGCAAATTTACTAACCCATCCCTCTACTTCCTCATCCAGGTCATTTATAAAAATCACAAACAGTACTCTAGATGGGGCCTAACCACAGTTTTATAAAACTAACATACCTTCCTGAATCTTAATGTTTTGACTGATGCCATGTTCCTCTATACATCAGTACTGTTGAGGGTAATGCATTTCATCTGCTGAAGTGTAACACCTCAGTTGGCCAAATCTTTACACATGTCTACAGCTTATATAAATCGTACTGTATTGGTTGGTAATTATCTACACATTATCAGTGATCACTCGTAGTCGAGTATGATTCTTCTTGCTGGTGGTTGATCTGGTCACTTGAGCGTCTTGAGATGACTGAAGAGGCCGGTCCATGATCCACAAGTCCTATTGCAGTGTTGGCAGGTGTATGTTGTAGAAGTGGTGGTGGATGTAGCTGGTTGGGCCTTTCCCAGTCTCTCCTTATGTTGAAATTGCTCAGTCTCAGTGGATGTATTCTTCAAACTCATAGACAGTCCTTCTCCAGCTTTCCCCATCCATTCAGGTTGATGTGGCACTTCCTCAGGTGGGTCTTGATATTGTCTTTGAACTGTTTTTGCTGCCCTTCAGGAGTGCGTTTTGCATCTTTGAGCTGGCCGAACAAGAGTATTTCAGGGAGGCGGGAGTCAGGCATACAGAGATGTGGCCAACCCTTTGCAATGGGTGTTGAGTCACAATTGTGGCTATGGAATTAATGCTGGAGTTAGTGTGCATGTTTTTCCAGCTAACTCTCAGAATCTTTTGTAGGCATTTTTGATGGTAAGTTTCTAGGGATTTTGTACTCCTCTCCATATAGCAAGGAGGGGAGGGCTACAGTTTTATAAACCAGAAGCTTAGTGTTGATCTGGATATCCCAATCTTCAAAAGCACTCTTTCAGCCTGGAAAAAGCTCCGCTCACACAGCGTAGTCTGTGGTTTATTTCAAAGTCAATGTTGGCTCTTGAAAGAAGGCCAGCAAGATTGGGAAAGAGTTCGCCAGAGGGATATTATCAACTTGGACAGTTGGATGTTTAGGGGTTCAATCTGGAGCGGGTTGGTGCAGGACTTGGATTTTTCTGATGTTTAGATCACGTCCCAGGAATTTGTAAGCTCTGGCAAAAGCATCCGTTATTCATCACTGATCCTCCTCAGGGTGAGCCATGATGGTGTTAATCGTCTGCATATTGGAGTAGTTGACATCTCGCTCTTTGCCTTGAACCTGTTGAGGTTGAAGAGCCCCCCCATCTGTCCTATAGAAAATCTGAACTCCTTGTGGGAGGTCTTGGCCTGTGAGGTGAAGAATTGTTGCAATGAAAACGGCAGAGTTGGGGCAATGATGCACCCCTGTATGACCCTGGTCTAAACGTTAAAAGGTGTTGTTTCAATTCCGCTGTTGCTGATGACTGTTGCACTCGTATCATTGTGTAAAAGCTGCAGAATCTTGAGGTATTTCTCCAGACACCAATTTTGGACAGGACTATTTACAGGGTCAACTGCTTTTGTAATTGCTGAAGGCCATATGAAGTGGGAGATTTTGTTCCCGGGCTTTCGCCTGCAATTGGCATACTGTAACAATCATGTCAGATGTTCCTCTAGCTGAATGAAAGCCATACTGAGACTCAGGGAAGGAGATCTTCTGCCAGAGGTGAAAGCTGGTCACTTAAAATTCAGGTGAGTACCTTTCCTGTTGTAGAGGGGAGGGAGATTCCTCTATATTTTCTGTCAGCTTTGAAGAGTGTGACAAACAAGGCATCCCTGAGTTTAGCTGGAATCTTCTCCTCATCCCAGATCTTGACAAGAGGCTCATGAATATGATTTAAAAGTTCTGTGCCTTCTTTCTTGAGGATTTCTGCTGGAATTCCATCAGGCCTCGTGGCCTTGTTGGTCCTCGATCTCTTGCAAGCCATCTGCACTTCCTTTACACTAGGAAGCTTAGTCGTGTCCTTCATGGGTCATTGTGGGAGCTGGTTGATGACTTTAATATCAACAGTGGTGTTACAATTAAGTAGCTCCTGAAAGTGTTCCTTCCATTGAGAATTGATGGCATCATGGTCCTTTAGTAGCTTTTGTCCATCTTTGGAACAAAGGGGATTTATGCCACCTTAGTTTGTCCCAACACATTAGTTCCACATCTACAGGTTCCACCTTGTCTATACAGCTCCTTACATTCGAAAAGAACAAATTTGTCAATCATGATTTGTATTTCATAAAACCATCTTGACCAGATTTAGTTAACGATTGGGATGCTGTTCTTTTTTCTGCAGGTCTGATGTTTCTCTTTGACTCATGGCTGTACGGAGAAGATAAATCTCAGAGTTGTATATGGATGGGAAGAGATATAAACACTCATTGATAATACATGAACCTTTGAACTTTGGTTATGCTGTAATCATCTTGTCAGCAATAGATGTTAAACTCACCAACTCTAACAGTATCTTTAATTTATTTTCTGCTGTGTATTTCTCATTCAATGTGATCATAACTGGTGTTTGCAAGTCTCAACTCTTCTTTAGTGGCAGTGCCCCATGACTCTCAATTCCATGATCTTTCAAATATTTATCTTTCTTCACTTTAAATGATCTAGCCTCTCCCAACCTTGGGGACAGAATTCCAGAGTTTACCCTCAGAAGAAACTTTGATGCATCTCAGTGTTCAATAACCAGCCCCTTAATTTGTACCATGTTCATGCCCCTCTAATCAACTGAAAACATCCCAACCTCTACCCTGGCAAACCACTACACCCTCCCACACATAGGATTTTGTAACCTTTAAATAAGGTCACCCCTCATTCTCCTAAGCTGTAAGGTATTCAGACCAGAACTGTCTAGCCCAGAGGTTCCCAGCCTTTTTTTGAATGCCATGCATCAACACCATTAGCAAGGGGTCCATGACTTCTCATGATAGGACAGCTCTCTACTCCCAGGAATTAACATGTGTTTCCCCTTTGGACTGCTTCCAATGCTACTACATCTTTTCAAAGTACTTTTATTATCAAAATATAAATATGTCACTATATACAACCCTGAGATTCATTTTCTTGTAGGCATTCGCAATTAACAGGACAAACAACTAATGCACAAGACAACAAACTACAGATACAAGTAATAAATAGACAATAAATATAAAAACATGAGATGAAGAGACTTTGAAAATGAGTCCATAGGTTGTGGCAGTAGTTCAGTCACAGAATGCCCTTCTATTCCCATTTTATTTGCAACCTTTACATCTTGTTCCTTCCTTCTAGGTCATGAATATAAAGAGCAATTATGATCTAAGAACTAACCCCTGGTTACACCCTTCCGATCTGAAAAAAGATCTATATATTCCAACCCTCTTTGATGAGTCAGCCATTTTGCAATCTATGCTAAGATGTCATGCGGTCTGGGACAGTGGGCTAGGAAGTGTCATTGGGAACCCAGGAAACGGAAGAAACAGTGATGGAAGATTGACTAACCAATCCCTGATTTTATGTTTACATCCCATGAACTATCCACTGTAAACATCCCAGAATGTGTTAGGAATGAATCTTGTGGAATGGACAATTTGATGAAATACAAAAGCTCAAGTAAACAAACAACTATTGTAGCATGACACTAGCAGGACTTTGTAGTTAAGGAAACAAAGTCATATAGATAAGAAGTGGAATTACAGCTGTATAAACCTGCAATAACAAACGAGGTGTGTAAAGGAACACACAAAGAGGTATCTTTTGTTATGAGATCATCAGCAGCAGTGACTCTGGAGACTAACCACTGAAAAAGAAGTTCCTGAGTCAGGTACTCAAACACTCAAGATGGAACCCACACTCTGGTTCTTCAAGTGTGGGGATATCCAAAAATATCTAGGTCAAAGTAACTGAAGATGTTGTGAAACTGTAAAGATAGTAATTAATTAAACGAATGTAGCAAATCTTTGAATTGCTTTAACTATGACTAATAATTGTTAATGGTGTGTTATTGTATGCTCTACTGAATTAACAACAAAGTGGTGGCTATGTGGAAAGAGTTATAAAGCAGAAGTGATGGACGGGTACAATTGCAACATTTAATTGGATAGGAACAGTTTAGAGGGATATTGGCCAAATACAGGTGAATTGGCTCAGGTAGGCAACTCATAATTTTGAGCAGAAGGCCGTTTCTGTGCTGTAGCATACTTCATCCAAAGCTGCATTCTTGATGCACTTATCACTTCTTTTTGGAAAGCCAATACATCACATCTACAGCTTCCCATTTAGCAACTCCCCTTGTCTTATTAAGAAAGAACTTGAGCACATTTGAGATTTGCTATTCATGAAACCATGATGAAAAGGTTCTAGATTCAGCTTTCTTAAATGATTAGTTATTAAAAACAAGAGCACCATGCAAAAAATGCTGCAAGAACTCCACTGGTCAGGCAGCATCCATGGAGAGAATATTGATCTATCAATAGTTGGGATATTCATGTGAAAAGTTAATACCAATGCAAAATACATCACTGGACCAGCCACTTAGCAAAACAGGAGGAATTTGCCTGCATTTTGTACACAACTATTGGCTCACAGACATACCATTAAACTCCCCACCTCATTCCAGTGCAGGATCCATGGATATTAAAGTGATTTTTTTTTAAAAAAGACACAAGATATAGTTGTAACTAATTCTTTTCTGACTCAGTTTTTTTAAAAAGGACACTGGCAAGCTGAGATGATACTATCCCACCATGGTCCAAGGCTATCAGTTCTGAGAGCAGAAGTGCACTGTGATTGTAGTTTGATATAGAGTTGTTGGGTTGGTCCATGCTTTAATATAATCACAGCTGATCAAAATTCAGTCCTGCTCCTGTTTTCACCCCTAATTATGGCCCAAAAACAATATAACTGCTTCTTGAAACATGTGCACAAGCAACACAGACTTCCATTTTAAGGTTACACACCCAGCTCTACAAATAGCAGAATGAGCACACAAACCTTTATACATGTATCCATTTATTTCCTACTAGAGCTATCTACACAAGCTGTAGAATAGAAGCAAAAATTACAATCACAAAGCATAGCAGTGAACCCTTGAAATCCCAGGCAGTGGTGTTTCAGGCAAAGAGCAGCCATAAGGGACAATAATAATGAGCACAAGAAACACACTCACAGCCAGCAGTTCTCTTCCTCACTTTTCAGTGGGTCAATAAATGGTTTATCTATTGATTTAATCATCAGTTCTCCACAATAGATACATTCATCTGCCACAAGGTCATCAATATCTGACTTGATCTGGTCACGGGACTGCTGACCCCGGTCATTGGCTTCTCCTTCCTTGCAGCGTTGCCGGGATTTAGTCTGAGCAGCTGCAACCAGCTTTCTCTGCAGCTCCTCCAGTCTATTCTGTTTGAACTGAGAAAGGTGGGGCATGACTTCCTGCAGCAGACAGTCAGAATGGAACATGTGGCCACAAAGGAACAGATAGAAAGGACGGTTCAACAGTGGGAAGTCACATGATGCACACTTCTCCTGAGACTCCACCACCCCGTATTTGTTCCTCATTTCTTGGATGTCCTCGCGGATTCGCTTGGCACTTTCAGTTGCCTCCTCCATCTCCTGCTTGAGCTCATCAATATGCTTGTTGTACTCCTGCAGAGAACTGCAGATGGCTTCCTTGAAATGGTCAATGGTCACAAAGTTGGGAAAGAAGGGTAGAATATCTTCAATCTTTAACAGGTTGCAGCTGGACAGGCACACCATGGCCTTCTTCACATCCTTCTCCTCCTGAACCACATGCCGGGCAATCTTCAGCCACAGTTTCTTTCGGAGCTCTTCATCATCCTCTGGCATGTCCGCACATGATTTAGCAAGGTCCACATCCATCTGTGAAAAGATATCCAAAAGTCAACGTGGTGCAGGGATAACTACAACAACCAAGTGAGTCAATTCTTCAAACCACATTCTACATCATACCATCAGACCCCAATTTGTCCAATTTGTAGATGTGCACTTTCCAATCCATTTCTTGAACACACTACCATTAGTAGCACATTCCATCACTCCAGCCACTCACTTTTTAATTAGATCACTTCACTACTGATCTGGCTCTTCGTTTATCTACCTTAGTTCTGTGACGCTTGGTGACCTTTAACAAGGATCTTAATTTAGAAGTGTTCAGAATGGGTGAAACAGCAGCCTAGCGGTCAGCACAATTCCATTAAAAGCACCAGCAACCCAGGTTCAATTTCTGCCACAGACTGTAAGCTTTTGTACATTCTCCCTGTGACCATGTGGTTTCCTCAGGGTGTTCCAAGGACGTGCTGGTTCATAAGTTAGTCACACGGGTGACTCTAGGAATAATGATGCATAGTTCCCTGAAGGTGGGATCTCATGTGGATAGGGTGGTGAAGAAAGTTTTTGGTATGCTGGCCTTTATAAATCAGAGCATTGAGTATAGGAGTTGGGATGTAATGTTAAAATTGTACAAGGCATTGGTAAGGCCAAATTTGGAGTATTGTGTACAGTTCTGGTCACTGAATTATAGGAAAGATGTCAACAAAATAGAGAGAGTACTGAGAAGATTTACTAGAATGTTACCTGGGTTTCAGCACCTAAGTTACAGGGAAAGGTTGAACAAGTTTCGTCTTTATTCTTTGGAGCATAGAAGGTTGAGAGGGGACTTGATAGAGGTATTTAAAATTATGAGGGGGATAGATAGAGTTGACGTGGATAGGCTTTTTCCATTGAGAGTAGGGGAGATTCAAACAAGAGGACATGATTTGAGAGTTAGGGGGCAAAAGTTTAAGGGTACCACGAGGGGGAATTTCTTTACTGAGAGAGTGGTAGCTGTGTGGAACGAGCTTCCAGTAGAAGTGGTAGAGGCAGGTTTGGTATTGTCATTTAAAGTAAAATCGGATAGGTATATGGACAGGAAAGGAATGGAGGGTTATGGGCTGAGTGCGGGTCAGTTGGACTAGGTGAGAGTAAGCGTTCGGCACAGACTAGAAGGGCCGAGATGGCCTGTTTCCATGCTGTAATTGTTATATGGTTATAATCGTGCGGCTCAGGCCCGTCAGAAGGGCCAGTTACCATAGTCTCCAAATTTAAAAAAACATTTTCAACAAATGCCCTGTCTCAATATATTTTTGGAGAGAAGAGTTCCAGAGTTCCAGACTTCAACCAAGGGAGATAGAACTCCTGCCCTTCACCTCTTCCTTTCCACTGTCCAGGGATCCAAACACTGCTTCCAGCGGCATTTTTGCCATCTCTGCAATGGAGAAACCACATGCAGTGTGCAGAGGGTCCCTGTGCAATCCACCAGGGTAACCAGGGCTTCTAGACACTTCATACCAAAATAAAAAATGCCAGAAACACAGCAGTTTGGACACCATCTGTGGAAACAGCAAAGGAGATGAATATAGGAACAGGAGTGGGTCATAGATTCCCTCAGGTGTGCCCTGCCTTTCAATGGCTGATCCATGTTGACCTCAACTCCTCTTCCCCATAACTCCCACTTCCCTGATCATTCAAAAATTTATCTACCGCTGTTTTGATTACTTTCAATGATCTAGATATCTGGGACAGAGATGTTTTAAATGACCACCCCTTAACATTTTGTACTGATGTCCTCTTGTTCAAGACTCCCCAACAGGAATAAACATCTGTGTTTATAAGGATCTGTGCTGTCGTCAGCACTCACTGTCCTAAATTTTACCAATATAGATATCAATTCTTTAGCCACCTGTGACAGGAAAACTCCTCCCAGTAATTAATCTGGTGAATCTCCTTTGTACTGTCTGCAATGCCTTGGGTAAGGGACAGAAAAGTACACAGTACTGAGTGTGGCCTCACCAACACCTAATACAACTAAATAAAAGATTGCCATTTGTTGGACATACCTGCAAACTTTTTGTGAATCATGCGATAGAATACCTTGATGTCTCTTAACAATGTGCAGTCTCTCCATTTAGGTAATAGTCTGCCTTTAGATTCCTCTTATTGGCATGCATCACCTCACACTTCCCCATATTAAGCTCCATTTGACAGGTTTTTTGTCCCATCACTGAATCTATCTCCATCTTGTTGCACAGTCCCAGTATTTTAATTACCAGAGAATAGGCCTCCTACCTATTCTGTAAACTTGGATAGCTTGCATTCATTCCTCCTGTGGGTCAATGTAAACAGTGAATAACTGAGGCCCAAGCAACAGGACACTGCAGACTGCACTACTATGGACATATCTGATAGTGCTCCTTAGCAGTAAAGACCTGCTCTGCACTATGAGAATTCAAATTTAAATCTAAATTAAAAGTTACTTCAAAATGAAAATAAGCACATGCGCTGTGAATGCCACTTAAATGATCAAGGTGTGCTAGAGATGGACCCAGCCTAACTAAAATGCTGCTTCAGTTAAGTTAGGAATTCTCTCCCAGCTTTGATATTAGACACATAGTCAGAAACAGTTTCAGCTGTTATACTTTTAAGCCCCGGCTTCAGCATGCAGCTGGCAGTGCAACTGTTCAGATTCCAGTATTGTGCTGTGCCCAAGCATAAAGTAAGGTGCCAGTACCCCTCCTGGAGAGTACAAACGTTTCTAAACTTTCAGGGCACGCTAGCCTAAACATACATTAACGTTGGATTATCAGATGTGAGCAGTAGTTGCTGAAGAGGGTGAACAGTTTGAAGAACAGTACTGATCATTGGCAGTGTAACAGCAGTCTATCATTCATCTCACTGAATTCATATCGGCTCAATGTTAGTACTCACTCCACTCCCTGTGCTTCCCCCATTGCCCCACAGATCCTTACCAGCTACAATGCAGTCTGCCTTTACTTCTCCCCGGTGGCACACATTTCTTGCTGCATGATAAGAACTTCCTGCTGTCATTGTCAATACTTTCACCAATTACTTTCATTTTGTGTTCCCTACCCACAGCAAGTTTTATTCTCCCCCACCTGTGCCCTCAACACAGCTACAGGTCACTGGCACAAATGATTGTAGAACTGGTAGGTACCAGTTTTAAAACATTGCAGGGTCAGGTTTGCTTATGGTTTTAAGAATAAAGTTTGGAATACAATCTAAACTGATTATATCTGGACAAATGTCTTTGATAGACCATTTTCGTATTTAGAGATACAGCAATATAACAAACAGGTTCTTCTGGCCCAATGAGCCCTCACTGCCCAATCCATACACCTCTGGAATGTGGGAGGAAAACAATAGAGAGAAGATAGACATTCCTTACACGGCAGCAGGCACCACTACACCACTGTGCAGTCCTTTAAGCAAAATATTTGCATAAACTTATGTAATCCTTTCACTGAGACCAAAAGGAGCAACTGGGAACCACACAGTGACAATCATCAGTCATGTCCTGCTTGAGACAAGGCTGCTACTCCAGACAGTACCACTGAAGCCCTGTATACAAAAAAGGCTTTAAAGCAAGCCTCTGTCTCTGCTCAGGAAAGGGTGAATGATTCTATCAGACTGCTCTAAAGGGATGTTCTCCCAAGATGCATCATTAAATACAAACTTGGTCACTGATAAACCTCTAGAAATAATAAGACCATAAGATAGAGGAGCAGAAGTAGGCATTTGGCCCATTGAGTCCGCTTTGCCATTCAATCATAAGCTGATCCAATTCTTCCAGTGATCCCCACTCCCCTCTCCCTATACCCTTTGATGCCCTGGCTAATCAAGAATCCATCTATCTCAGCCTTAAATACATCCAATGACTTGGCCTCCACAGCTGCTCATGGCAACAAATTCCACAGATTTACCACCCTCTGATTAAAGTAACTTCTCCACATCTCAGTTCTAAATGGACATGCTTCAATCCTGAAGTCATGCCTTCTTGTTCTAGAATGCCCTACCAAGGGAAATAACTTTACCACATCTAATCTGTTCAGGTATTTTAACATTCTGAATGTTTCTCTGAGTTCCCCCTCATTCTCCTGATCTCCAGGGAATATGGCCCAAGAGCTGCCAGACATTCCTCATATGGTAACCCTTTCATTCCTGGAATCATTCTCGTGAATCTTCTCTGAACCCTCTCCAATGTCAGTATATCATTTCTAAAATAAGGAGCCCAAAACTGCACACAATACTCCAAGTGTGGTCTCATGAGTGCCTTATAGAGCCTCAACATCACATCCCTGCTCTTATATTCTATACCTCTAGAAATGAAGGCCAACACTTCATTCACCTTCTTCACAACTAACTCAACCTGGAGGTTAACCTTTAGGGTACCCTGCACAAGGGCTCCCAAGTCCCTTTGCATCTATGCATTTTGAAATCTCTGCCCATCTAAATTATAGTCTGCCCATTTATTTCTCCCAAAGTGCATGACCATACACTTTCCCACAATGTAGTTCATTTGCCATTTCTTTGGCCATTCCCCTAAACTATCCAAGTCTCTGTTTCCTCAACACTACCCGCTCCTCCACCTATCTTTGTATCATCAGCAAATTTAGCCACAAATCCATTAATACCATTGACATACATCATAAAAAGCAGCAGTCCCAACACCGATCCATGGAACTCCACTGGTAACCGGCAGCCAGCCAGAATAGGATCCCTTTATTCCCACTCCCTCTTTTCTGCTGACCAGTCAATGCTCCCACCCACGTTAGTAACTTCCCTGTAATTCCATGGGCTCTTATCTTGCTAAGTAGCCTCATGTGTGGCACCTTGTCAAAGGCCTTCTGAAAAACCAAGTACACAATATCTGCTGCATCTCCTTTATCTACCCTGCTTGGAATTTCCTCAAAGAATTGCAGAAGGTTTGTCAGGCAGGATTTTCCTTTCAGGAAACCATGTTGGCTTTGGCCATCTTGTCATGTGCCTCCAGGTACTCAGTAATCTCATCCCTAACAATCGATTCCAACAACTTCCCAACCATTGATGTCAGGCTAACAGGTCTATAGTTTCCTTTCTGCTGCCTCCCACCCTTCTTAAATAACGAAGTAACATTTGCAATTTTCCAGTACAATGCCAGAATCTATTTATTTCTTGAAAGATCATCATTAATACCTCCGCAATCTCTCCAGCTACTTCCTTCAGAACCCGAGGGTGCATTCTATCAGGTCCAGGAGATTTATCCATCCTCAGACCATTAAGCTTCCTGAGCACCTTTCTCAGTCGTAATTTTCACTGCACAAACTTCACTTCCCTGACACTCTTGAAAGTCTGGTATACTGCAGACGTCTTCCACTGTGAAGACTGATGCAAAATACACATTCAGTTCCTCTGCCTTCTCTGGAACTCTCATGCCAATTTCTCCAGCGTCATTTTGTATTGGTCTTATATTTACCCTCGACTCTCTTTTACCTTTATATACTTAAAAAAGCTTTCAGTATCATCCAATTTGCAATTTCACACCTGGCAGAAGATTCCTGCTGCAGCCAGAAAATTAAACCCCATCCATCCTGCCAGTCTCATAAATATTTGCCTATCTGTATGGTAAAGCACTCATAACCTGGGAAGGACCTTTATTTGCTGTAATACCCTTGTGACATGCAAAGGTACTACATGAATGCCATCCAGTGACTGAAGCAATGAGCAGCATACCTGGAGAGCATGGTCCACCGCCTCCTCATACAGTTCCATGGTCTTGTATATGTGCACACAGGCCTCTGTCTGTTTATTCTCTGCACAGAGACGTAGTGCATACTTGAGGTCATAGTGGATACAGTCTGCATTAGAGCCCGCCTGTTCCAGGTACCAAAGTAGGGCTTTGGGCTTGTACTTGGCATAGAGAGACAGCAGGTAGTTGTGAATGGCCTGGTCTGTCACTTCCAGTTGGTGTACACAAAATTCAAGGTAACGAATAGCTTCACAGACCTGCGCCGAGCTCCCAATCTGGCTGTAGTTAACTAAGGCTGGGATGAGGTTTTTGGGATCCAGCCTCTTCCTCATGTTGATCCAAGCATCTACCACCTGCTTGGGAATATGCTGCATGAGGACAGGAGAAAACTTGTAGAAGAGAGCAGGGTCCTGGCACTTGGACATGACCTCCAGAGCTGCACTGTAACCATCATGTTGGCAGTGGTGGGCCACCACCCGCTCGTAGTCCTGCATAATCACAGAGAAGAAGATCATGTCCTCCACATTGCCATGGCTGGCGAGGAGGTCATAGATAGTTGAGCGATTGTTTAAGAGACACTCCTTTATCTTGGAGCCACTCAGGAACTTGCGGAACTCCTCCCTGGTTGCCTCAAATTGGTTCTTCTTGTCTTTGTCTGTCTCAAGAGTGCCCAGCCAGTTTAGGTAGATTTCAGCAAGCCAAGTCACCAGTAGCGTCAGTTGTGTCTTGTCCTCCAATTTCAGGTTATTCAGCTTCTTCAGAAGGAACTCCTTCAGGGCCTCCTCTTGCTTGGCTTCAATAAACTTAAGAGCGATCTCCTCAAAATACTTCTGAGTCAGTGCATAGTACTTGGCACTTTCCACATACTTTTTGTTTCGAAAGCAGTAATCTGCTTCCTTAGCAAGAACAGTGTCCAGACACTCAGGCCGGTCTTTGCAATACTCCTTAGCCAGTTCAAACTTCCCCATGTTCATGTACATCTGCCAGACATCCCGCGATTCCTTCTGAATGTGATAACGGAACACTGCCTTCTCCGTGTATATCCATATCAGCCCAGCCACTGAATCTTTGACCATACGGAGGAGGTGGCCAAACTTGTCAGCGAACACATCCTCAAAGACAAGCTGCCCATTCAGTGTGCAAATGGCCTTCACTCTATCAGGAAGCAACAGTAGGAAGTGAAACTGGGTGAGGACGATGGACCGGGGGGGCTCAAGCTCAGGGGCGATGTCACCTGGGTACTCCCAGACCTGTACATCACTTAGAAGGGAATCAGGCCGGGTGAAGTCCAAGGTGCCATAGAGTACGCCATTGCCCATCATCCAGGCAAATGATCGAGGGCTAGACCGCAGCTTAGAGGTGTAGAAAGAGATCTCGCTATAGCCCAGGCTTGCTGGGAACTCCTGGAAGCTGGGCAAAGTGTTGGTATACTGACTGAACATGGGCTGAAACATGTGTGGATCAGGGCTCTCTGGAGCCTTGCCCACAAATTGATACAAACGCTTCCGTGTGGTGGCGATGACAAAGAGCCGGGCGTCAGCACTTCGCTCAATCTCCAGACAGCAGACTGGAGCAGGGGACCCATCCTCCTCCAGATTGTACACATTCTTGAAATGCTGGTCAGGACTCGAAATGAAGAGCCGCTCTTCTGACACAACAATCTCTGCTTCATACATCTGACCCTGGCTGGTTCCCACCAGGATAGGGCCTGTGCTGCTCTCATTGCCCAGATATTTGTTCCACCCAACGCTCTCAATCAAGTGTCCTTTCCAGCGAGAGAGGCTCTTCACTTTATGAGAATTTCTGTTGAGGTAGAGACACTCATTGGAGGTGAGGCTGATCAGGAGGTGAGACCCTGCGATAAGAGACAGCACGTTTCAGTGGGTTTATACAGCTTCCAATACTGTAATTTTATGTATTACACTGTACTGCTGCCAAGAAAAACTAATTTCATGGTGTGAGTGAAGATAAACCTGATTCTGAGACGGGTTTCTATTGTGGACTGAGAGTGGGAATGGAACAGGGAGAGGGGAATCATGATTGATAAAAGGAAAAAGGAGAGGGGAGGGAGGGGCACGCACTAGAGAGACCTAGTGTAATGATCAATAAACCAATTGTTTGCAATCAAATGGCCTTGCCTGGTGTCTCAAGGCTGGCTGTGGTCTGCACCCTTGCCAGTCCCCCATCCCTGGCACTCCTTCTCTACCATCTGTCCCACACCTCTCCTGCAGTGCTCCACCCTCACCATTCCCAATATCCTTTGCTCCCACCAGATTTACAAACTTGCACTGCTTCACATTGGCAAATACAGTACCATGCAAAAGTCTTAGGCACCCTAGCTACAGTACTGCACCTCGACTTGAAGTGTAGTAGAGAATGTGTACTTACTAGCTTTGGAAATACAAGTGTTGAGTATTCATGTTTCTGCAGTTTGAGAGGGAGAAGCTACCATCAGATATATCAGTATTACATGGAAAAAAAGGAACTAAAGAAGCAGAAGACGAGATGCACAAACTTGATTGAAAGGGTACATTACGTGGGAAGACAGTGGAACAGCAAGGCCTGAGTTTTGGGGAGCAAATCAGAAGGCACAGGATAAGATTTATCCCAAAAAAGTTGCATTCTAAAGGGAGGATGAGGCAAGGGAAGTCACAAACAGCATAAAAACAAAAGAGGGCATAAAATATTAATGGGAAGCCAGAGAATTGGGAAGCTTTTAAAACCAACAGAAGGCAACCAAAAATAAATAGGAAAAGATGAAATATAAAGGTAAGATAGCTAATAGTATAAAAGAGGATACCAAAGTTGTTGCAGATATATAAAGAGTAAAAGAGAGGAGAGAGTGGATATTGAGCCGCTTGAAAATTATGTTGGAGAGGTAGTAATAGGGGACAAAGAAATAGCATCTGAGCTCAATAAGTATTTTATGTCAGTCTTCTCTGTGGAACACACCAGCAATATGCCAGAAATCCTAGAGTGTCAGCAGGCAGAAGTGAGTATAGCCACAATCACTAGAGAGAAGGTACTTGGGAAGCTGAAAGGTCTGAAGGTAGATACTTCACTTGGAGGCAAAAGACAGGAAATTACAGGCCACCATGTTGGAGTACAATATTAAGAATGAGGTTTCAGGGTTCTTGGAGGCACATAAAATAGGCAAAAATCTGCATTGTTTCCTGAAGAGGAACTCTTACCTGACAAATCTGTTTGAAATCTTGAGGAAATAATAGGCAGAATAGACAAAGGAGAGTCAGTGGATGTTGCTTAATTAGATTTTCAGAAGGCCTTTGACAAGGTGCCATATAAGGCTGCTTAACAAGACAAGAGCCCATGGTATTAGAGGAAAGGTACTAGTATTGATAGAAGTTTGGCTGCCTGGCAGGAGGCAAATAAAAGGGAGCCTTTTCTGATGGTAACTAGTGGTGTTCCACAGGGGTCCGTGTTGGGACCGCTTCTTTTCAGGTTATATGTCAATAATTTGCATCATGGAATTGATGGCTTTGTGGCCTAGTTTGTAGATGATACAACGAGGGGTGGGGAGGGGGAGGTAGTGTGAGGGAAAGAGTCTGCAGAAGGACTTAGACAAATTAGGAGAATGAGCAAAGAAGTGGCAGGTGGAATACAGTGTAGGGATATGTGTGGTCATGCACTTTGGTAGAAGGAATAAAGGTGTAGACTATCTTATAAATGGGGAGAAAATTCAGAAATCAGAGGTGCAAAGGGAATTGAAATCCTTGTGCAAGATTCTCTAGAGGTTAACCTGAAGGATGAATTGATGGCAAGGAAGGCAATTGCAATGTTAGCATTCATTTCAAGAAGACAAGAATATAAAAGCAAGGATGTAATGTTGGGACTTTAAGTCTTTGGTCAGATTGCTTTGAGAGCAGTTTTGAGCCCCTTATCTAAGAAAACATGTGCTAGCATTGCAGACAATCCAAAGGTTCATCAGAATGATCCCAAGAAGAAATAGTTAATGTATGAGGAGTGTTTGATGGCTCTGGGCCTGAACTCACTGGAGTCAGTAAGAATGAGGGAGGGATCTCATTGAAACTATCAAATATTGAAAGGCTTAAATAGAGGGGACGTGAAGAGGATGTTCCCGAAAATGGTGGATTCTCGGACCAGACAGCAGTCACAAAATAGGATGTCCCTTTAGGACAGAGATGAGGAGGAATTTCTTCAGCCAGAAGGTGGCGAATCTGTGAAATTACTGGTCCCAGACTGATGCAGAGGTGAAGTCACTAGGTATATTTGAAGCAGACGTTGATGGGCTCTTGATTAATAAGGGCATCAAAGGTTACAAAGAGAAGGTAGGAGAATGGTGTTTAAGAGATTTTTAAAAATAAGCTGTAATGGAATGGCAGAGCAAATGTGATGGCCTATTTCCTCTCTTTCATCTTATTCCAGTCTACTTAAGATGATTAGTGTCCAGTTTTCATAGAGGAAACATAAAATTAACTATATTATCTGCCCTTGGGAACTATTAAGTGATCTGCTTTGCACAAGCCAAGGCATATCCTTGTTCTATTGCAATATCCTGTAGATGGAAATTTTAGCTCTCACTGGGTCACTGAGACATGGGCCAAGGTGGCAGATTCAGGAGCTCATGGTGAGAAACACCTTCAACAGGGTGAGTGACCTGTGCTGCTAAATTCTCAGTGTGGCTAATACAAACATCAGTCAGATTCTTAAGGCTCCAAACAGCTAAGCCATGATTATAGCAGTAACTTACATTAAAGAACCTTAAAAACAGCAAAACATCTTAATACAGGAGAGGAGAGGAGGAGGGAGAGGTTGATGCTCCATGCTGTGGTGAAGGGAATGAGATTACATGTCTTGTAGGGACAGCTGAAGTGACCTATTCAGTTAGGAAGACTGAACACTGAATGAGAAGCTGACAACCAAGCTCCTATAGCAGGAGCAGAAACAGGCAACGGCAAGGCACCAAAACCACAAGCCTCATACCCGAGGGATCCAGGAACAGTTTGTGGATCCGAGCATCATCCTTGCGCCCCACTTCAACCTGGTTTGGCTGGTCTGGTTTTCCAAGATCAATCCTGGAGAGGGCAGAGAGGGAAAAAAAAGAGTCATATTAAAATAAGTCTTAATTGAAACCCCAAACTAGATTTATTAAGAATAGATATTCATATTTTAATATTCAGAAATTACTAAATATCATTCATTCCTCTCCATCTAAAGACTTTGAATGTGTTGTTTCTCTTGATGTAGAGAGAATCTTTGATAGGGTTAGAATGGCACTATTTATTTTGGGTTTTCAAAAGATTTAATTTTGGTCCATGCTTTATTTCTTGGATTAAATTGATTTATCAAGCCCTTTTGGTGGCAGTTATAACTAATAATCAAAAATCTTCTTATTTTAGGTTATATAAAGCTACCCGGTAGGGTTGCCCTCTCAGTTCACTGCTATTTAATTTAGCTTTAGAACTTCTCACTATTGCTCTTCGGGACTCCAACGAAGTTCAAGTTATTAAGAGAGGAGATAAAGTGCATAAAGTTTCATTGTATGCAGACTTGTTAGTTTATATTTCAGATCCTAAGAAATCGATTCCTGCTTTGTTATCTATTTTCTGAATTTAGTAGTTTTTCTGGATATAAATTAAATTTACTTAAAAGTGAGTTATTTCCTATTAACAATTATTTTGATCAATATGATTAATTTCCTTTTAGTATTGCTAAAAATAACTTATCTCGGTATTAAAATTACCAAAAATTTTAATGACCTGTATAAATACAACTTTCTTCCATTAATTAAGTACATTTCTAAATGGTCTCCTATGACATTATCTTTAATTGGCCGTATTAATGCTATTAAAATGATAGCATTACCGAAGTTTCTATATGTATTCCAAGCAATCCCCTCCTTTGGTCCTAAACTGTTCTTGATAGAATAGACTCTAAAATTTTATCTTTTATTTGGAATAATAAAAATCCTAGATTGAGTAAACTTTTATTGCAGAAATTTAAAAAAGTATGGTGGTATGGCTTTGCCAAACTTTAGATTTTACTACTGGGCAATTAACATTCGTTATATCACTTTCTGGATCCATTTTTCAGATATACGTGATTGTCCCTTATGGGTGGATTTGGAGAAAAACCTCGGTGAAGGGGTATTCTTTGGCCTCTTTATTGGGAGCTCCTCTTCCTTTTTTGCTTTCTAAGATCGGTAATCGAGATTTTAATCCTATTATTAAACATACATTAAGAATTTGATTTCAATTTCGTAGATCCTTTGATTTTAACAACTTTGATCTTTCTAGTAAAATCCAACTTATTTTTTTTAAACCTTCAATTTTTGATCAGATCTTTTCAATTTGGAAAACCAAAGGAATAATAACTTTTTTAGATTTGATCTTGGCTAATTGTCTAATGTCTTTCACTCAGTTAGTGGATAAATATGACCTATCTAATGTACACTTTTTTGGATATTTACCAATTAGGAATTTTCTACGTAATTTACTGCCAGATTTTCCTTTGGCTTATTCTTCCAATATTATTGATACTCTTTTTCAGGTCAAACCATTTCAAAAAGGACTGATAGCTATAATTTATAAATGGTTATTGAACTTGTATATGTTATCTAATGATAAAACTAAAGCTGCGTGGGAACTGGAGTTTCGAAAGTCACTTTCATATAATCAATGGGATAGAATTTTTCATTTGGTAAATATCTCTTCTATTTGTGCCCATCACTCCTTGATACAGTTCAAGGTAGTGCATCAGGCACATAGGTCAAAGGACAAATTAGCCCGTATTTTTTCTAATATTAATCCTATTTGTGATAGATGTAATATTGAGGTGGCTACTTTAACACTTATGTTCTGGTCTTGTATCAAGTTTGATAATTTTTGGAAAGAAGTCTTCAAAAGGTTCTGAATTTGGATCTACAACCCAATTTACTTACAGCAATTTTTGGGATAATTCCTTCCGAAGCAGGAGATGTTCCTGCTTCCGCTCAATGGATGATAGCTTTTACAACTGTATTGGCTAGGACAGCCATTTGCTTAAATGGAAGGATTCTAATCTACCTACTGTTATTCATTATGTCCTGTTTAAAGTTTAGAGAAAATAAGAAGTCAGACATTTGATGCATCCTCTAAGTTTGAGGAAACTTGGCAACCTTTTAGTCAATATTTTCCTATCTCTGACCTACGGCCCTTCCAGTTACCTTTTTGAAGTTTTGGATTTGATTTTAAAGTTTTTCCTCTTTTTTTTTGGCTTTCACTGTCAGTTTGAGCTGCCCAGTTCATTTTTTTTTGTGTTTTTTTTATGTTTTGGGATTTTTTTCTGTTTTTATCTTTTTTTTCTTTTTATGGCTAAGAGGAGAATCAATTACCTTTCTCTTTATTATATACTATTAGATTAATACTTTGTTTGACCGTGATAATGTTTATTTTTGTTTATTTTTCCTTTTATTCAAACTGTTATTGATATAGTTACTTGTGATAATTCTCCTTGTGTGTATATGTACTTTTTCATTTAATAAAAAGATTGATAAAGAAAGAAAAGAAAGCCCACACGCATCATTCCCAAATTGAGCAGACTGTTTAGATTCAAACACATCAATAGATCTGTAGTCACATACAGGGCTAGGATGGCAGAGTTCCTCTTGCAAAGGACATTGGTAAGGCACAAACAGGAAAAAAGTTTGCAGATGCCTTAAATTCAAAGCAACAGATGCAAAATGCTGGAGGAACTCAGCAGGTCAGGCAGCCTCTACGAGAAAGAGTAAACAGTCGATATTTCAGGTTGAGACCCTTCGTCAGGAGAGGCAGGTAAGGCAGACAGATTTTTTATGATAATCCAGCACTTTCATAATCAGTTAATAAAATAAAACAGATTTAAATTCCATTTTCCATATTAAATTTAGATTTCCAGCCACCATGGAGAGATTCTACATCTAGATCAGAGACTGTGGACAAGTCCTGTAATTAAATTGCTCCTGTCCTATCCATGGAGTGAGCCTAACCTGAGCAGTGTGTCCTTGCCCATACTCATGCAGAGCTGATTGTTGCACACCACTAGGTGGGTGATTGCACTAGGAGGAGTGAAATCAATTCTCTGCTTGGAAAAGATGGGCTTTTCCTCTTCCAGTCGGGCGCTGACATAGCCTGCAACAACAACCAGAGATCAATGTTAGACTATTGGATGCCAGGGCCCACTCGACCATCACCCACCAAGGACAGGAGCAGAAGGCATGGCTCTTGCTTATCCGATCCATGTCTGTCTCATCCCTGACCCTGTCACCCATTACTGAATCAGAGGAAATATAACATGCAACAACACACACAAAATGCTGGTAGAACACAGCAGGCTAGGCAGCACCTATAAGGAGAAGCGTTGACAACGTTTCATCAGAACTAACCAAAAGGAAAGATAGTAAGAGATTTGAAAGTAGTGGGGGAAGGGGGAAATGCGAAATGATAGGAGTAGACTGGAGGGGGTGGGATGAAGCTAACAGCTGGAAAGGTGATTGGCGAAAGTGATACAGAGCTGGAGAAGGGAAAGGATCATGGGACGGGAGGCCTAAGGAGAAAGAAGGGGGGGGGAGCACCAGAGTCAGATGGAGAACAGGCAAACAACTAAATAGGTCAGGGATGGGGTAAGAAGGGGAGGAGAGGCATTAACAGAAGTTAGAGAAGTCAATGTTCATGCCATCAGGTTGGAGGCTACCCAGCTGGTATATAAGGTATTGTTCCTCCAACCTGAGTTTGGATTCATTTTGACAATAGAGGAGGCCATGGATAGACATATCAGAATGGGAATGGGACGTGGAATTAAAATGTGTGGCCACTGGGAGGTCCTGCTTTTTCTGGCGGACCGAACGTAGCACCTACGTTTTGTACCATTTTGTACATTTGTTTTGTACCATTGTTAGTCAACGTACATGCTCACAGGCCAATCTCATCTCCCAACACCATCCATAATTCTTCAAATCCATACCCAAGTAGATTTTAAATACCAGGGTTTCAGTATCCATTCCCCCACCCCCCCACTTTGTGGATGGAAATATTTTTTTCTTCTCTTTAATCCTTCTACAATTCCCCTTAAACCCACGTCCTGATTCCCCCCGAGGGAAACAAAACTTTTCTATTAGCTCCCCTCCAGCACCTATCATTTTAGATACCTCAATTAAGTATTCTCTCTGCCTCCACTGTTCCAAAGAAAACTCCAGCCTACCTAATTTTTCATTATGCTACAATTTCAAATTTCTGCTAATATCTCCAGAAATCTCTGTGAACCCCTCCACTTTTATCTTTTCTGTTAATGTGCTGACAAGATCTGTTTACAGTCCCCACCTGCGGTCTAACTTGTATTCAGCGTCAAATCTGAGAGGAAACTAGTACAACCCCCCCGTGTAGTCATTTTATTAAACTGCCCTGATAAAGTTTCTCACTGACTCTATTTTCAATATCCACCTGTTTATCCGCCATTCATTACTATGGTTGGAACTCCACAAAATGTATCATCTCAAACTTCCCAGATTACAATCTCACAAGCAAAAAAAAAACAAACAACTGGAGGAACTCAGCATGTAAAGCAGAATATTTTTTTAAATAATATTCATTCAACTATTATGGGCTGTGCAGAATGAATCAGTGGCTAATTGCCCATCACTAATTACCTTTCAGATGTGGCTGTATTCACAATGGTGTTAGGGAGGGATTTCCAGGATTTTAACTCAGCGAAGGAATGGCAAAATACAATGGATTCCAGTTAATTGGGTCAACAGTTATTTGGGGAAGCCACTGGTTTGAGCCAACTCTTAAAAGACAAAAACTAATCGAGAAAAAAGCTGGATTCCCTTCGTTTATTTGAAAGATTGTGCCACTTATTTGGGACAGGAGACTGTTGCCAAAAAGTTTCGAACTGACAGTAGTCATTTTAAATTTTGTAGCCATTAAGACACTACACCATGCTTAGAGCAAATAGTTTTTAAATTAACATCAGTTACATGTATTTGTTTTCAAAAAGCATTGATGTTTTTCACTGGCAGTTGGTGAGACAATTCAAAACTGTTTTGCTCATGCCAGAAACGGCCAGGGGTGAAAATTAAACTATTTCATTACTTCAACAAGCTAGGAACTATGAAGAATTTAGAAGTATCGACAATCTCCTTGAACATTACAATGAAGTTGCAGATTTGGAGGATGCAATCATCAAACATTGTATCGAAGCAGTCCATTATCTTCATTATGAGTCAATCAAAAGAACAGCAACACACACTGGATGAATTCTTCCATCGATAACTATTAGGAGCAGTTTTACAGTACTGTAGTAGTATTGATGGTGTTCTAATTTGTTCTGTATTTCATTTTAAAAGGCAGTTGGTCTTGTTTATATTTTTAACTATTTCCATGATTAGGACCAGCTCCTTAATTGGGACAAAATGCACTAGTCTCCATGTGTTCAAATTAACCAGAATCAACTGCATTTTCAAGCTCTGTCCTCCACAGATGCCGAGTCCCCCAACAGCTTGTCTTTTTGCTCCTGGTCGTAGCATCCTGAATCACATTCTCCCATTTTTTGCCCAGCTGATAAGATCATCAACAAATATCCCCGTTGGTCACAGCTCTGCCCTTCACTATCAACCGCACACGGGCAATTGGAGCAACGGAAAACTCCTTTACCGTGATGCCTACAGTCAGGTGCCCATGACCGCGTTCTCCCCATTTCCCCCACCTCCTCCTGTCCCCCACCCCGCTCCGCGCCTGTGACCACTGCAATACCGGACTGTCCAATTCCTGTGCTTCCCAGCCGGTGCTGTTGACACGGAAACCCAGAAGGCCGAAAGCAGGCCCGGGCCTGTGAATCCTCGTACTCATCCAGGATGGAACTCATATCGGCTGACAAACAGCACCGGAAACAGGCAGCAAGCCGACCCTGACAGATGGCATGGCCAATTGCAGATCACGCTATTGGCAGGACGATTCCGCCTACCTGCCAAGTTAGCCTATCACCGAAAGATTCTGTCCTCTCGCTTTCAATAACATCCAATCACAACGTGGACTCTGCACAGTATGACTACCAATCAGAATTGGGACAAGTGAGCCCGCACTGCCAGCCAATCATATCGAAGAAGAGCGGGGCAGGACGAGGCGAGAATTGACAGCTTGTTGTGCGTGGGGACGAGGCAACAGGGAAGGCAAGAGCAACATGGATTTTCATTAATGGATTAGATACTGAGCATCACATTGTAGAAAATCGTGAATTTCAGTAGAGATTTTTCTGAAGCACACTTCTTCAAGCTGCAATAAATTCAGAGGGTTGTCTAGTGCAATGAGGGTATGCTGGGGGAGTCCATCAGACTTTGCAAATGTTGAGTTCAAGACTCGTCCTTTTGAATGCTTCAGTGAATGAGTTGACGGTATCTTGAAGCCTAAACTCGAGCTATATACAAATGTGAGCATCACCTGCTTCTATGTGAGCTTCTGATTAATGAGGTTTGTATGAGACTGGTTCTACAGTCATGATAGGTTGTACAGTTTCCCATTCTGTAATCACCATAGAGTGAACAGTTTCCCATTCTGCAATCACCATAGGGTTCACAGTTTCCTGTATAGGGTATATAGTTTCCTATTGATCATGGTAACATAAAGATGATTTGCCACATGAGGGATATGAATGCTGGACCAGTAGGCTGTCTAGACTATTCAAACTTATCACTGTTAATGCTCAAACACATCTTTTAATTCACCTTACATAGCCAGCCAAATAAATATAAATTTTCTGTAATATCCCTGCATATTTGCTCTTCTGATTCCTGTTACCTATAGTACTGTGGCGACCACTTTCCAGTGCACTCGAACCGGCTCACAAAATGGCGCGCGCCGGCAGGGAGGCTGACCCCAAAAAAGGTGCCAGGCCTTCCTCACCAGCAAGAGGAAAAGCCGCACACGGGAAGGGACTGTAAATATGCACCCCCTATAGCATTCCCGCCCGGAGAGGGCGGAAATGGGAAGGCTTAAAAGTGAGGCCGCAAAGTTTGAATAAATCTCTTTTGAAACTGCAACTCACCAACTGTGTGTCATTATTCCAGTGCTGTGTGTAGCACACCGCTACAATTGGTGACCCCAACGGCCCAAACGATATTTGGACCGAAGATGAACGACGCTGTATCTGTTCATGCAGTTTTGTTAAAACTGCCAAGCTTCTGGATGCTGTGACCTCACCTATGGTTCCAACAAGCAGAAGCCCAATTCCACATTCGGCAGATAACCACAGATGACACACGTTACTACTACGTGGTGAGATCCCTCAACCAGGAAACAGCGGCCCAGGTTGAGGAGTTCATACAGTCGCCCCCAGAGGATGGCAAATACACAGAATTCAAAGCCTTGCTCATAAGGACTTTCGGACTCTCACAGCGTGAGCGGGCTGCCGGCTTACTGCACCTGGATGGTTTGGGAGACAGGCCGCCGTCGGCATTGATGAACGAGATGCTGTCCCTGGTCAGAGGACACAAGCCCTGCCTCATGTTTGAGCAAGCATTCCTGGAGCGGCTGCCCGAGGGCATACACCTGCTGCTGTCCGATGCAGATTTCAGCGACCCCCGGAAGGTGGCGGCCCAGGCAGAGTGCTGTGGAAAGCCAAGAAGGAGAGTGGGGCGTCCGTCGCACAGATCACCAAGCCACGTGCCCAACAGCAGACCGGACCAGGCCCAGCAGCAGAGCCCACAAAAACCAGAGGCAGGAGTGCGGAGGCCAATGAACAATGAACAGAAGCCCGCTGCTGTAGCCCGCCCTGCAACTTCCCGGGAAACGCCAGGGCCAGCCACCGCTGATCGCTATGGCAGCTGGCCATCAGGATAGCCTCCTGTATGCCTGGGACAAACAGTCGCAACACAGCTTTTTGGTCGACACCGGGACCGAGATCAGTGTCTTACCTCCGACGAGTTACGACACCTGCAACAGAGAACCGGGACCCACCCTGAGCAAATGACAGCACAATATGGACCTACGGCACCTGTATGGTGCGGCTGCAGTTCGGCTCCAGCTGGTTCACGCGCGACTTCACACTGGCCACTGTGGCCCAACCGCTCCTGGGAGCGGATTTTTTGCGAGCTCACAGCCTGCTGGTCGACCTGCAAGGGAAGAGACTGGTCCACGCCAAGACCTTTCAAACATTCTCCCTGGGTGAAGCCCAGTTGCCGGTCCCACACCTGGACTCCATCATGCTGTCCAACAACGAATTCACCAGAGTCCTGGCGGATTTCCCATCAGTTCTGGCACTGCAGTTCACGGCAGCCATGCCCAGACATGGCGTACAGCACCACATCCTGACCCAGGGACCACCCCTCCATGCCCATGCTCAAAGGCTTCCCCCGGACAAGCTCTGACTGGCGAAGGAGGAGTTCATGAGGATGGAGGAATTGGGGACCATACGGCGGTCCAACAGCCCATGGGCCTTCCCCCCGCACGTGGTGCCCAAAGCAACAGGGGGCTGGAGACTGTGCAGTGATTACCGTAGACTGAATGAGGCTACAACACCAGACTGCTACCCTGTGCCGCACATTCAGGACTTTGCAACAAACCTGCATGGTGCAAAGATCTTTTCCAAGGTAGACCTCGTCTGGGGATAACATCAAATCCCAATGCATCCAGACAACATCCCCAAAACAGCACTCATCACTCCGTTCAGCCTTTTCGAATTCCTCTGAATGTCATTCGGCCTAAAGAATGCCGCACAGACATTCCAGCGGCTCATGGACACAGTGGGACACGACCTGGACTTTGCATTCATCTATTTGGACGACATCGTCATAGCCAGCAGTAGTCGTCAGGAGCATCTGTCCCATCTCTGTCAACTCTACACCCGACTGAGTGAATACGGCCTAACAATCACCCCAGCCAAATGCCAGTTCGGACTCAACATCATCGACTTCCTGGGCCACAGGATTACTAAAGACGGGGCAACCCTGCTGCCCGCCAAGGTAGACGCGGTCCGCCACTTCCGCTGACCCAACACACTCAAAGGCCTGCAGGTGTTCGTGGGTATGGTGAATTTCTACCACCGCTTCCTCCCCTCAGCAGCCCGAATCATGAGCCCCCTGTTCACCCTAATGTTGGGTAAGGGCAAGGACATTACCTGGGACAAGGAAGCTGCAGCCGCTTTTGTTAAAACCAAAGAAGCCTTGGCAAATGCTGCAATGCTGGTGCACCCCAGAAGAGACATCCTTCCCGCCCTCACAGTGGACGCATCGAACACGGCAGTCGGTGGAGTGCTGGAACAACTCATCAAGGGTCGCTGGCAACCCCTGGCATTCCTCAGCAAACACCTACGACCATCCGAACTCAAATACAGTGCTTTCGACCGGGAGCTGTTGGCACTATACCTGGCAATCCGGCATTTCCGGTACTTCTTGGAAGGTAGGCCCTTCACCGCGTTCACTGACCACAAACCGCTCACCTTTGCGTTCATGAAGGTATCTGATCCCTGGTTGTCCCGCCAGCAGCGACATCTGTCCTACATCTCCAAATACACAACAGACATCCGGCATGTCTCGGGAAAGGACAATGTCATGGCAGACGCCCTATCCAGACCTACCATCCAGGCCCTGTCCCGGGGGTAGACTATGCAGCGCTGGCAGAGGCGCGCAGGCAGATGAGGAGATCCCTAGTTACAGGACTGCAGTCTCCAGTTTGCAGCTCCAAGACCTCCCCGTAGGCCCAGGTGAGAGGATCCTACTCTGTGACGTCACCACCGGCCAACCCCGCCCCATCGTCCCGGCAGCCTGGCGGCGACAAGTTTTCAACTCCATTCACAACTTAGCGCACCCCTCCATCAGGACAACCGTCCGGATAGTAGCCAACAGGTTCGTTTAGCACGGACTCCGCAAGCAGGTCAGTGAATGGGCCAGAACGTGCATGCACTGCCAGACGGCCAAGGTGCAGCGGCACACCAAAGCCCTGCCGCAGCAGATCCTCCCCACCCGCCGGCATTTCAACTACATTCATGTGGACATTGTGGGCCCCCTGCCAGTGCCGCGAGGAGTGTGGCACCTCCTGACTATTGTAGACCGGTTCACAAGATAGCCACAGGCAGTCCTGCTCACCGACACAAACTCCGAATCCTGCACCCAAGCACTGATTGCAACCTGGGTACCTCCAACAGAGGTGCCCAGTTCACCTCCAGCCTGTGGTCAGCTATGGCCAGCCTTTTGGGGACGCAGCTGCACCACACAACTGCCTACCACCCACAGTCGAACGGACTAGTGGAGCGTTTTCACCGTCACCTGAAGTCGGCTCTCATGGCCCACCTCAAAGGGCTTAACTGGGTGGACGAGCTTCTCTGAGTCCTGCTCGGAATCCGCACGGCGCCCAAAGGGGATCTGCACACCTTGTCAGCCGAGTTGGTGTACGGCGCACCCCTGGTCATCCCAGGAGAGTTCATACCAACTCCAAGGGTGCAAGAGGAAGAACCTGCAGCAGTCCTGGACAGACTACGTGAGAAACTTGGTAACCTGGCCCCCATACCCACTTCACAGCATGGGCAGAGCCCGACCTGCATACCCAAAGACCTGCAGAACTGTAAGTTTGTTTTAGTACGCGGAGGTGGACATGGGGCATTGCTACAGCAGCTGTACGAGTGGCCGTTTAAGGTGATCAGGAACAACAGGTCCACGTTCGTACTGGACATTAGGAGGTTTTCACAGTGGACCGACTTAAACCGACCCATGTGGACTTGGCGCAGCCAGTCGGGGCTCCGGCACCACGGCGCAGAGGCAGACCTCCCAAACAGAGACCGACTTGGACTGTGGACATTGGGGGTGGGGGGGGGTGTATCACCGGGTCTGGGGGGGGGGGGGTATGTGGCGACCCACTCGAACCGGCTCACAAAACAGTGTACTCTGGCAGGGAGGCCGGCCCCAAAAAGGGTGCCAGGCCTTCTTCACCAGCAAGGGGAAAAGCCCGTGTGTGGGAAGGGACTGTGAATATGCACCCCCTACAGCATTCCCACCTGGGGAGGGCGGAAACGGAAAGGCTTAAAAGCGAGGCCGCGAAGTTTGAATAAATCTCCTTTGAAACTGCAACTCGTTATTCCAGCGCTGTGTGTAGCACACCGCTACAGTACCTTACTTTTCAGCTCCATAAAGCCCCACTTCATGATCCCTCAGCAAGTTCATCTCAGACTGCGGCCATGATGTTCTCCTTGATTAGAAATTGAACTCCCTCTCCTCTCTTTCATCTACCTCTATCTCACTTATGGTTCCTAAAGTTTGTCACAGCCAGGGGAAGGGGGTGCAGTGGGAAAACACTTCCACAAATTATTAAGTGCTCCCAATGGCGTGGGTCTCAAATAGTCCCTGACAACAAATCCAGTTCCTGGCCTTCACAAGTGGTTTAGTTACTAAGCCTGGCAGAACAGTTTCTACTGACAGGAGAAGGGGCAAAGGTGGGCTATTGGCATCTTAAAGCCAGTTGTTTCAGACAGATAGGGCTCGTCAGCCACAGTCAGCAGTGCATCTAGAAGAAGGAAAACTCTAAATTTCAAACCATCGCTGCCTTGCAGCTACACTGACTCTCACGGGAGGCTTTGGCAGTAAACCACGAGGGAAAAATTCAAAGCTGGAGTCTTTGGCAGCCCTACATTGAGTTTAATGTTGACTGACACCTCCTGTGATGCTGCAGGTCCCAAACTGGATCGGCCTCTGCCGTTCCTTTGGGTCATCAGCTGCTTAGAGTGGGGGGAGCATGCTGCATGGACAACAGCTTTCTCGCCATATCGTACTGCCCTGGCTTGCATATCACAGCTAAGACACAACATCCATGGACAACCTTGATCAATGGAGGGCTTCCTCCTCCAACCCAGTAATGTGGGCTGAGTTCTTTTTTGGTGGGAAATGGGAGAAAACAAGAGAGAAGACGAAGGGTGCCGTTCCTGTTACACAAGGTGCTTTGTACAGATGAAGGGCTTCAAGGAGAAAGGAAAAATACTCCCATGAGGGAGTCCATTTGTTGGAGGTGGATTCAGGAGGTGGTGTGTGCTTTCACACGGTACAATGGTCCGGCACCTGAGTTACAGACAACGTCAACTCATGAGCTTCATGAAGATGAGCTTCAACTATGTGCATATTTGAATGTTTCATTATAATGTTTTTTTTCTTTAATAACTCTTTGGTTAAGTAATGTTCATAAATATACCCTCTTTATAATTGTATACAATATACGATCTGTTATTTCTTGCCAACGGGGGATTGCGGGGATTGGGGTAAGTGTGTGCAGTAAATCACACAGCATTCATACAAATCAGGGTCTAGTGGAACCAAAGTGTATACCCCCCAGATGTATGATGCCTGAGAAAGGTGTGTTTCTAGCCGTGGGGCCCAGCGGCTGTTAGCAAACCACATTTCCAGAGATGCCCAGTAAAAAGGGGATCTATTGTGGGGCTCACCCATATGGAATTCATTGAACGCTGTGTGATTGCCCTAAGGATTGATTAAGTGGTCTTGTGTTTAAGCCTGTGTTAAACTATCATCTGGTGAAGTGGTTATGGACACCACAGAGATTAAGTTTTAGTGCGATTCAAAGAGATTACCTGTGCTTGTGTTCTGAGCGGGGTGGATATGCACAGACTATTGGAGTATAAAGTTGCATTGTTTGCTGTGTAACCAAAACTATGTAGTCAGCTTTGTATTTGCCATTTGCTATGTATGTATCCAATTTAGTAGGAGAATAAAATCTCTGTATTATCTCTGTACTATTGAACACATCAGTAACTTAAGAATGTAGCCAAATAAGAAGAGGTGTAACCAAAACTATGTAGTCAGCTTTGTGTTTGCTATTTGCTATGTATGTATCCAATTTAGTAGGAGAATGAAATCTCTGTATTGTCTCTTTACTATTGAACACATCAATGCCTTGAGAATGTAACTAACTTATACTTACTATGTAACCAACTTATCAGCCAGAATGAAATCTCTGTATTGTCTCTGTACTATTGAACACATTAGTAACTTAAGAATGTAGCCAAATAAGAAGATAATGGTGTGATAATGAGAGGCTAGCTAAGAGATAACTGTGGCCAGGGATGAGGTAACATGTGGCCCAAAAGGTAGATTAGAACATGATTAAGTTAATGGGTAGAAACAATAGTGGGAAGTCAGGAGCTGATGTACTGGTGATACGCAACTGTAGACCGATTGGATATGCTAATACAACTAAACCAGGAGATTGCTATAAAAAATGCTATGCACAAGGATCGCTGGGCAACCAGCGACTAGCTCACTGACTGTCTCAGCTTTGATTTGCAAATTAAAGTTTAACACTTCTTGAAGAATCTTCTGCGTCTCCTGGTCGTTTGTGGGGCACAAGAAACCACGACAAGACTAGACAAATTGTTGATTCTGGTTTTAAGTTCTGTTAAAGCATTAGATAAAGTTATAGTCATGGAGCAGTGGGTTGATGGAATGGGCACAAATATGGTTGTAGTTCAGACTAACAGTGGATCTGCCTGTTACCACTGGGGCGCCTGGAGAAGGGAGTGCCGAATTGCAAGTCGAGTTTTCCGTAGCCGAGGGCGGAGACTTTAAAGACAAGTTGCTCTCATTTCTGTGAGTGGGGGGAAGGAGCTGTCTGATGTGAAAAGTCTACTGAGTCCTTCAGCTTTTGATTTAAACTCTGAGCTCATTTTGGTTATTACGTCAGTGGTTGATAAGTGCAGAAGTACATCTGCGGAGAGCCAGAGTTATTGTAAACTGGGAGTGTTCTCTGGGGTCAAGCCCACACCCGATGGGGAAGAAGAATATAAGGTTTGGGCTGAGCAGACATCTCAGTTGCTGGATGCATGGCCGTGCTCAGATAACATGAAAAAAATGAGACGGGTAGAGAGTTTAAAGGGGACAGCAGCTGACAGAGTGAGGTTCCTCAAGGCAGAAAATCCACTAGCTGTGTCAGCTAACTACCTGCAAGCTCTAGACGATGCTTTCGGCACTGCTGAAAGTGCAGCTGATCTTAGGAAGAAGTTAAGGCACACATTTCAGGAGGAAATAGAGAAGCTGCCTGCCTACATTTTCAGATTGGAGAAGCTGCTGCACTGTTTGTGCCACAAAGGGGGCATTCAACTGTCTGAGGGAAATTGCTTGAGGATAGAGCAAGTTGTAAGGGGTGTGTTGTTACATGATGTGATGCTCTACATATTTGAATGACCTATAAGATGCACCCTCCTCCCTCTTTTACTGAGTTACTCAGAAATATTAGAGAGGAGGAAAACACAATAGGGGAGCTGGAGGTCTCAGTTAGCAGTTAGTCCTGGATAGTAGCTGCTGTTGCTGAAGTGACCCCCTGATCAAGTTCAAGCTGCTTTTTATTGTTGTTTCAACCATAACTGCGGTACAGTACACAGTAAAAATGAGACATGGTGCTACATGAACAATACAAAAACTACACTGAATTACGCAAACCAACACAAAAACTACACTAGACTACAGACCTACCCAGGACTGCATAAGTAACACAGAACAGTGCAGGCAGTGCAAATAATAAACAAGACAATAGGCACAGCAGAGGTCAGTAGGTTGGTAGTCTGATGGCTTGGGGGAAACTCTGTTACATAAATAAACAGCTGAATGGCGGCGTCTGGGATTCCATCTGTTTCTGTACTCCCACCGAGTATGTCCAACAGACAGGGGTTTTACAGGATTTTGTGAAAGATTTGAGAGCTGAGGTATCCTGGTTGATATCGATGGATGCTATCACCAAGCCTGACAAGCCCATAGAAAACCAGGCCCTCTGGTGGATGTATCAAGGCGAGGGGAGGTGCTGAAATTTGTCCCTTGACCAGGGAAGTGACCAGTATTTTCTGTTACAATTGTGGAGAAGATGGACATTTCAAACAAGAGTGTGAAGGAAAGGAAAATCTTTGGAAATTATATCAGCATTTAATCAAACAGAGAAGAAAAGAGGGACACAGCAAAGGAACAGGCTGACATTTTGGAGAGGATACATTCCTGTCAGCGTATCAAGGGAAATAGTAAAGTACAGAACACTATTCCTGAGGGTTAATAGTGTTCTGTACTTTACTATTTCCCTTGATGTAACTCTGATGTACCCATACAGATTGAAGATGTTTATGCTAGAGCCATACTTGACACAGGTTCTCACGTTATTTTGCTTTATAGATCCTTTTACAACCAGTTTTTGACACACTTGCTATTGACGACCCTTGAGATTCAGGTACTTAGTACTGCTGAGTACCATTATGATGGTTACTTGCCATTGAAGCTGGAGTTTTGGAAGCAGATGTTGGAGTAATTGAGACTATTGACACATCCATGTCAGTCTGCCCTGATCCAGTTGAAAAGGGAGGAGCTTCCATTTTTGTAGTAACAGACGCTGCCAATGTGAGAAGACTCGTAGGAGCATGCAAGGTGAGAAACGGCAAGAACTTTTTGAAAACCTTGTCCATTTACCCTGTGGTCACAGCTACTTTTGAGAAGGAGCAAGTTTCTCCTAAGCAGGATGATGAGCAGAAATGAGGAGCTGTATGGCACACCCAGTCTAAACCTGTCATGTTACATACTGGAGGAGTAGCATGACAGCAACCCCGGAATTTGATGGAATGTCTGAAGAATGGAAAAGAAGATTAACTGAGAAGATGTTGGGACACAAAGATGCATTTTCTACCAACGAGGCCGATGAGCCACATTTCCAGAGATGCCCAGTACAAAGGGTTTTTTACTTTCTTTATGACTTTCAAAGTCCTATGGATCTGCATTCCCAGATCCCTCTGTTCTACCACACTCCTAAGTGTCTTCAGATGATGCAACACCTCACACTTGTCTGCACTAAATTCTGGCTGCCTTTTGTCAGATGGTCCAGATCACACTGCAAACTTTGATAGTCTTCCTCACAGTCCTCGATACCCCAGTCTTGGTGACATCCGCAAATTTGCTGATCGAGCTTACAAATTACCATCTAAATCATTGATAAAAATGACAAACAACAGACACAGCACTGATGTCTGTGGCACACTAGTAGTCACAGGCCTGTAGACAGAGGGGTAACCATCTACTAACACTCTCCAACAAAGCCAATGTCAAATTCATTTTACTAACTCATCCTGAATTCAAGCTACTGAAATTTCTTGACCATCCTCCCATGTAGGACCTTGTCAAAAGCTTTGCTAAAATGTAAATGGTTTCTGCCTTGGTTGGTAGTCAAAGTGTTTCTATAATACAAGTTGTTGTTAAAACTGTTGTGAATTGGAACAATCAAAAGCAGAGAAGAGTTCTATTGGCTGAACCTGGTGGGATGTAAGACAACGGAGCAGAATTAGGCCATTTGGACCATCGAGTCTGCTCCGCCATTCAATCAGCCCCACTCCCTGGCCTTCTCCCATAACCTTCGATGCCATGGCCAATCAATAACTTATCAAGTTCTACCATAAATACACCCAATGACCTGGCCTCCACAGCTGCCTGTGGTAATAATTTCCACAAATTCACCACCCTCTGGATAAAGAGATTTCTCTACATCTGCTTTAAATGGATGACCCTCTATCCTGAGGCTGTGCCCTCTAGTCCTAGATACCCCACTGTGGAAAACATCCTTTCCACGTCTACACTGTCTACACCTTTCAACATTCAAAAGGGTTCAATGAGATCCTTCCTCATCCTTCTGAATTTCAGCAAGTACAGATCCAGAGCCATCAAACATTCCTTGCATGATAATCCTTTCATTCCCAGATTCATCCTTGTGAACCTCCTCTGAACCCTTTCCAATGCCAGCACGTTTACTTTTTTTTGTAATTTATTTTTTATTGAAGTTCATCATCAAACAAACATTTCCATCAGATGTATTTCAGATATTGAACTCATATATCATATAGTCATATATGCCACAAATTTCCACATAATGAGGTATACACTTATCAAAAATAGAGGAAAGAGGTAACAAGCGGAAAGAGAAAACTATGTACAAATAGGGAGTGATCTTTTTTTTACAACATATTCATTGATTCGTGACGATAAAATCAGGCCGAAGAGGTGCTATGTAGTTAACCATTTTTCCCAGTATTAATCAAGTTGTTCCAATTTATAATTAACAGATGCTGTTATCTTCTCCATTTTGTAAATGTCCATTGTAATTTCCATCCATGCATTTAAAGTTGGGCTCTCCTGTGATAACCATTTCCTAGTAAGAGTCTTTTCACCAGCCACCAGCAGTTTATTCATTAAATATTTTTCTCTTTTCAACCATTCTTGAGATATATACCCAAAATATGTGGCCTTAATTTCTAAAAGTATTTCACATTTAAAGATGTCTTGTAGGGCATTGTGTATACCACTCCAATATTCTTTGAGAATGCAGCATTTCCAGAAAATATGATAATGATTTGCATTTTGATTTCCACAATTTCTCCAGCAAACAGGGAGGTTACTATCATAATGGGATTTCTGAGAGGGTGTAATAAAATATCTTATCAAGTTTTTCCATCCAAACTCCCTCCATTTCTGTGAACTGGTACACTTCCATTGATACCTCCATATTAATGTCCATTCTTCCTCAGATATAATTAACCCTCCTTCATTCCCCCAGTTTGTTTTAATGTATGAAGTCGAGTGTGTTTTAAGATTTGACAAACCCTTATACACACTTGAAATGATTCTACTACCGTTATCTGAATTATATGTTTTTCTAAATAGCTATATCAAACATGTTCTTGCCTTGGTTACATTTTTAACCATCCTATTAACATATTGTCACATCTGTAAATACTGATAAAAGTCTTGTTTTACTCTTTAAGCATTTCAAAACTGAATAGTGTTCCTTCTTTCATTATATTGCAAAGAACTGTTATTCCTTTAGCTGTCCAGTGCTTAAATCTTACAAACACGAGGAAATCTGCAGATGCTGGAAATTCAAGCAAAACACACAAAATGCTGGTGGAATGCAGCAGGCCAGGCAGCATCTATAGGAAGAAGTACAGTCGACGTTTTGGGTCGAGACCCTTTGTCAGGACTAACTGAAAGAAGAGATAGTAAGAGATTGGAAAGTGGGAGGGGGAGGGGAAGATTGGAAATGATAGGAGAAGACAGGAGGGGGGTGGATGAAGTTAAGAGCTGGAAAGTTGATTCGCAAAAGGGATACAGAGCTGGAGAAGGGAAAGGATCATGGGACGGGAGGCCTAGGGAGAAAGAAAGGGGGAGGGGAGCACCAGAGGGAGATGGAGAACAGGCAAGGAGTGATTGTGAGAGCAACAAAGAGAGAAAAAAAGGGAGAGAGAAAAGAAGGAAAACAGGGGAAAACATAATAAATAAATAAATAAATAAATAGATAGATAGACAGATAAATTAATTAATTAATAAATAGATTGATTGATTGATTGATTGATTGATGGATGGACAAATGAACGAATAAACAAACAAATAAATAAGGGATGGGGTAAGAAAGGGAGGAGGGGCATTAACAGAAGTTAGAGAAGTCAACGTTCATGCCATCAGGTTGGAGGCTACCCAGCCAGTATATAAGGTCTTGTTCCTCCAACCTGAGTGTGGCTTCATCTTGACAGTAGAGGAGGCCATGGATAGACATATCAGAATGAGAATTGGATGTGGAATTAAAATGTATGGTCACTGGGAGACCCTGCTTTCTCTGGCGGACAGAGCATAGGTGTTCAGCGAAACGATGCTCCCAGTGTGGCCTTCTATATATTGGTGAGACCCCACCTACATCTGCCCTTACACTCCCTCCCTCACCACCATTCCAGGCCCCAGGCAGTCATTCCAGGTGAGGCTACACTTCACCTGTGAGTCGGCTGGTGTGATATACTACATCTGGTGCTCCCAGTACGGCCTTCGATATATATTGGTGAGACCTGACGCAGACTGGGAGACCGTTTCGTGGAACACCTACGCTTAAATCTAGCATCCAGTTTATTTTGCATAAAATCCAATTCATATGCACACCATTTAAGAATTACAGTATCTCCCTCTAGTTTATATTCTTTTATAATAGAGTCCATTTCACCCATGGGTTATCAATAGTATTTATGTACCTTTGCAGGTTGTTGTCAGCCAAAATTACTTGTATGGGGATGGGAAGTACCCGCTCCTCAATGTTTTTCCATTGAGCGTCATATGATGGGTTGAATCAACATATCACAGCTCTCAACTGTGCTGCAAAATAATAATCTCTAAGAGAAGCTAGGCCCCATCCCCCCTTTTCCTTTGCTAATTGCAAAGTTTTGAGACAAACTCTAGGCCTTTTACTTTGCCAAATATATCTTGATAACATTTTGTTCCATTTATTGAACTGAGTTTGATTAATCTCTATTGGTAGGGTCTGAAAGAGGTATAACAGTCTGGGCAGTATATTCATTTTAATAGACTCAATCCTTGAGCTGAGACTAAAAAAAAATGAATTAGGTTCCATCTTGTTATATTTTCCTTAATTTTTTAATATATAGGCTGATAATTGCATTCTGACAATGTTGCCAAATCTTTTGGCATAATGATGCCCAAACATTTGAAAGACTCTGTTTGCCGTGCCCAGTGATATCTACTTTCAATTTCTCTTGGTGGGCTATATGAAAGCAATTGGGTTTTACCTATGTTGATCTTGTATCCTGATAATTGACCATATTGTTCAAAGGATTTAGGTAAAGAGTATGTTGGTTGCCCCAGACAGATCAAAATGTCATCCGCATAACAGGCCACTTTAATAGTAATTCCCCTGATATCTTCATTTTGTCTGATGTATTGAGCTAATGTTTCCAGATATAATGCGAAGAGTAGCGGTGACCATCCCCTTACCTTAAAGCCATGTCCTCTTGTACTGAGCAGTGGTACCCTGGGGAAGAGGCGCTGGCTGTTCACTCTGTCTATTCCTCTTAATATCTTGTACACCTCTATCATGTCTCCTCTCATCCTCCTTCTCTCCAAAGAGTAAAGCCCTATCTCCCTTAATCTCTGATCATAATCCATACTCTCTAAACCAGGCAGCATCCTGGTAAATCTCCTCTGTACCCTTTCCAATGCTTCCACATCCTTCCTATAATGAGGCAACCAGAACTGGACACAGTACTCCAAGTGTGGCCTAACTAGAGTTTTATAGAGCTGCATCATTACATCGCATCTCTTAAACTCTATCCCTCGACTTATGAAAGCTAACATCCCATAAGCTTTCTTAACTACCCTATCTACCTGTGAGGCAACTTTCAGGGATCTGTGGACATGTAAGCCCAGATCTCTCTGCTCCTCCACACTACCAAGTATCCTGCCATTTACTTTGTACTCTGCTTTGGAGTTTGTCCTTCCAAAGTGTACCACCTCACACTTCTCAGGGTTGAACTCCATCTGCCACTGCTCAGCCCACTTCTGCATCCTATCAATGTCTCTCTGCAATCTTTGACAATCCTCTACACTGTCTACAACACCACCAACCTTTGTGTCATCTGCAAACTTGGCAACCCACCCTTCTACCCCCTCATCCAGGTCGTTAATAAAAATCACAATAAGTAGAGGTCCCAGAACAGATCCTTGTGGGACACCACTAGTCACAATCCTCCAATCTGAATGTACTCCCTCTACCATGACCCTCTGCCTTCTGCAAGCAAACCAATTCTGAATCCACCTGGCCAAATTTCCCTGAATCCCATGCCATCTGACTTTCTGAATAAGCCTACCGTGTGGAACCTTGTCAAATGCCTTACTAAAATCCATGTAGATCATATCCACTGCTCTATCCTCATCTATATGTCTGGTCACCTCCTCAAAGAACTCTATCAGGCTTGTTAGGCACAATCTGCCCCTCACAAAGCCATGCTGACTGTCCCTGAACAGACCATGATTCTCTAAATGCCCATAGATCCTATCTCTAAGAATCTTTTCCAACAGCTTTTCCACCACAGACGTAAGGCTCACTGGTCTGTAATTACCTGGACTATCTCTACTACCTTTTTTGAACAAGGGGACAACATTTGCCTCCCTCCAATCCTCTGGTACCATTCCCATGGACAACAAGGACATAAAGCTCCTAGCCAAAGGTTCAGCAATCTCTTCCCTTGCCTCATGGTGCAGCCTGGGGAATATTCCGTCAGGCTCCGGGAACTTATCCGTCCTAATGTATTTTAACAGCTCTAACACCTAATCTCCCTTAATATCAACATGCTCCAGAACATCAACCTCACTCATATTGTCCTCACTGTCATCAAGTTCCCTCTCAGTGGTGAATACCGAAGAGGGCCTCGCTCACTTCCGCAGCCTCCAGGCACATCTTCCCACTTTTATCTCTAATCGGTCCTATCTTCACTCCTGTCATCCTTTTGTTTTTCACATAATTGAAGAATGCCTTGGGATTTTCCTTTACCCTACTCGCCAAGGCCTTCTCATGCCCCCTTCTTGCTCTTCTCAGCCCCTTCTTAAGCTCCTTTCTTGCTACCCTATATTCCTCAATAGACCCATCTGATCCTTGTTTCCTAAACCTCATGTATGCTGCCTTCTTCCACCTGACTAGATTTTCCACTTCACTTGTCACCCATGGTTCCTTCACCCTACCATTCTTTATCTTCCTCACCAGGACAAATTTATCCCTAACATCCTGCAAGAGATCCTTAAACATCGATCACATGTCCATAGTACATTTCCCTGCAAAAACATCATCCCAGTTCACACCCGCAAGTTCTAGCCTTATAGCCTCATAATTTGCCCTTCCCCAATTAAAAATTTTCCTGTCCTCTCTGATTCTATCCTTTTCCATGATAATGCTCAAGGCCGGGGAGCAGTGATCACTGTCCCCCAGATGCTCACCCACTGACAGATCTGTGACCTGACCCAGTTCGTTACCTAATACTAGATCTGGTATGGCATTCCCCCTAGTCGACCTGTCAACATACTGTGACAGGAATCCATCCTGGACACACTTAACAAACTCTGCCCCATCTAAACCCTTGGAAGTAAACAAGTGTCAATCAATATTAGGGAAGTTAAAGTCACCCATGACAACAACCCTGTTATTTTTGCACCTTTCCAAAATCTGCCTCCCAACCTGCTCCTCGCTATCTCTGCTGCTACCAGGGGGCCTATAGAATACCCCCAGTAGAGTAACTGCTCCCTTCCTGTTCCTGACTTCCACCCATACTGACTCAAAAGAGGATCCTGCTACATTACCCACCCTTTCTGTAGCTGTAATAGTATCCCTGACCAGTAATGCCACTTCTCCTCCCCTTCCCCCCCCTCTCTATCCCTTTTAAAGCACTGAAATCCAGGAATATTGAGAATCCATTCCTGCCCTGGTGCTAGCCAAGTCTCCGTAATGGTCACTACATCATAATTCCATGTATGTATCCAAGCTCCGCGTTCATCACCCATCCAATCTGTACAGGTCCCACCTTCCTCAGAAGAGATTCCAATGATCCAAAAATCTAAAACCCTGCACCCTGCACCAACTCCTCAGCCACGCATTCAACTGCCATCTTCACCAATTCTTACCATCACTATCACATAGTCCTGGCAGCAATCCTGAGAACGCCACCCTTGAGGTCCTGTTCTTCAGCCTTCTGCCGAGTTCCCGAAACTCACACTTCAGGACCTCATCCCTCTTCCTGCCTATGTCGTTGGTCCCAACATGTATCACAACTTCTGGTTTCCCTCTCGTACCAGGATGTCATGCACCCGGTCAGAGACATTCCGGATCCTGGCACCCGGGAGGCAACAAACCATGCGGGTGTCCTTCTCACGTCCACAAAATCTCCTGTCTGCCCCCTGACTATTGAGTCTCCAATGATGACAGCTCTCCTCTTCTCCGTCCCACCCTTCTGCACCACAGGGTCAGACTCAGTGCCTGAGGCCCTGCCACTGTGGCTCACACCTGGTCGGTCGTCCTCACCAACAGTATCCAGGACGGTAAACATTATTTAGGGGAATGGCTACAGGGGTGGTCTGCACTACCTGTCTACTCTCCTTTGCTTTCCCCCCTCAGACTGTCACCCAACAACCTACTTCCGGCAGCCCAGATGTGACTCCCTCCCTGAAGCTCTCATCTATGACTGCCTCATTCTCCCTTATGAGTCGAAGTTCATCCAGCTGCTGCTCCAGATTCCTCACACGGTCTTCCAGATCGCCCAGACGTAAGCTCTTCTGGCAGAAGTGACTCTGCGGGAGAGGGGAGTTCCCCCAAGACTGCCACATCTCACAGGAGAGGCACATCACCGTCACAGGAGGCATTGCAAAGACTAACTGGGAACAAACTCGTCCTCCACCTCTTCTCGTTGTATATCAAATCTCCCCTCATTCTTCTATGCTCCAAGGAATAAAGTCCTAACCTGTTTTCTTCGGCAGTTGAAGGGGGCACAACTGTGCAAGCATGTGAAAGTTGACCAATGAGGCAGTAGGTGAGTAAAAAGCGAGCAGATTGGTATGGGTTGGTCACTTTCTTCAGCAGTTGAATGGGGCACGACTGCACAAGTGCATGAAAGTCAGCCCATGAGGCAGCGGGAGAGTTAAAAAGCGAGCAGATTGGTATGGGTTGGTCACTTTCTTCAGCAGTTGAATGGGGCACGACTGCACAAGTGCATGAAAGTCAGCCCATGAGGCAGCGGGAGAGTTAAAAAGCGAGCAGATTGGTATGGGTTGGTCACTTTCTTCAGCAGTTGAATGGGGCACGACTGCACAAGTGCATGAAAGTCAGCCCATGAGGCAGCGGGAGAGTTAAAAAGCGAGCAGATTAACAGAGCGGGCGACGTAGTAGTGGGCGATGGAGTAGTGGGAGACAGAGTAGGAAGGCTTTGGCTCAAGAGGCTTCGGAGAACAGAGGCTGAGGAGGAACTTGCTCCCAGTGAGGTAAGGCCGGATAAGCTCCTTTAATAACTAATTAGCTTAGGAGTAGGTAATGGAGGCAGCAGTTAGGGCAGTCGGGTGCTCCGTTTGCAGTATGTGGAAAGTCAGGGCGAGCACAATTGTCCCTGATGACTACACTTACAAAAGGTGCATCCAGCTGCAGCTCCTGACAAACCGTGTTAGGGAACTGGAGCTGGAGCTGGATGAACTTTGGATCATTCGGGAGGCAGAGGCAGAAATAGACAGGAGTTTCAGGAAGATAGTCACCCCTAAGAGTCAGGAGACAGGTAGCTGGGTAACTGTCAGTAGAGGGAAGGGGAATAGACTGAAAGAGCAGAGCACCCCTGTGGCCATTCCCATCAACAATAAGTATACCGTTTTGGATACTGTTGGTGGGGACGACCTACCAGGGACAAGTTGCAGTGGTTGCATCTCTGGCACCAAGACTGGACCCTCAGCTCATAAGGGAAGGAGGGAAAAGAGGAGAGCATTAGTGATAGAGAATTCGATAGTTAGGGGGACAGATAAGAAGTCTGTGAAAGAGATCGAGAATCCCGGATGATCTGTTGCCTCCCTGGTGCCAGGATCCACGATATCTCGGATTGAGTTCTCAGTATTCTCAAGAGGGAGGGTGAGCAGCCAGATGTCGTGGTCCATGTAGGGACCAATGCCATGGGTAGGAAGAGTGAGGAGGTCCTGAAAGGTGAGTTTAGGGAGCTAGGCACCAAGTTAAAGGACAGGACCTCCAGGATAGCAATCTCAGGATTGCTACCTGTGTCACGTGCAGGTGGGTTTAGAAATAGTAAGATGGTGCAGATCAACATGTGGCTGAAGACATGGTGCAGGAGGGAGGGCTTCAGGTTTATAGTTAACTGGGTGGTTTTCCAGGGAAGGTGGGACCTGTTCCGGTGGGATGGTTTACATCTGATCTGGAGGGGGACAAATATTCTTGCAGGCAGGTTTGCTAGAGAGGCTCCAGTGGATTTAAAATAGATACAAGGGGGAGGGGAACCAAAGTGTAGGAACAGATGTATGGGAGAAGGTAGAAAAAGAAGATAGTAAAGTTGTTTGCACTGTTAGTGATAAACAGAGAGTAAGAGATGGAGAATTTCTTAAATGCATTTATTTTAATGCTAGGAGCATTGTAAGAAAGGTGGATGAGCTTAGAGCATGGATTGATACCTGGAAATATGATGTTGTAGCTATTAGTGAAACATGGTTGCAGGAGGGGTGTGATTGGCAACTAAATATTCTTGGATTTCGTTGCTTCAGGTGTGATAGAATCAGAGGGACAAGAGGGGGAGGTGTTGCGTTGCATGTCAAAGAAAATATTACAGCAGAGCTCTGGCAGGATAGATTAGACGGCTCATCTAGGGAGTCTATTTGGGTGTATTATAGACCACCTAATGGGGAGTGAGAATTGGAGCAGCAAATTTGTAAGGAGGTAGCAGATATTTGTAGCAAGCACAAGGTTGTGATTGTGGGAGATTTTAATTTTCCACACATACTGTAAAAGGGCTGGATGGTTTGGAGTTTGTAAAATGTGTGTAGGATAGTTTTTTTTTGCAGCAATACATAGAGGTACCAACTAAAGAAGGGGCAGTGTTGGATCTCCTGTTAGGGAATGAGATAGGTCAGGTGACAGTGGTATGTGTTGGGGAGCAGTTCGGGTCCAGTGTTCACAATGCCATTACGGTAGTTTCAATATAATTATGAAGAAGGATAGGACTGGACCCAGGGTTGAGACTTTTGATTGGAAAAAGGCTAACTTTGAGGAGGTGCAAAAGGATTTAGAAGGCGTGGATTGGGACAATTTGTTTTATGGGAAGGATGTAATAGAGAAATGGAGGTCATTTAAAGGTGAAATTTTGAGGGTACAGCATCTTTATGTTCCTGTTAGGTTGAAAGGAAAGGTTAAAAGTTTGAAAGAGCCATGGTTTCAAGGGTTATTGGAAATCTGGTTTGGAAAAAGAGAGATATCTACAATACATATAGGCAGCATGAAGTAAATGAGGTGCTCAAGGAATATAAAGAATGTAAAAAAAATCTTAAGAAAGAAATTAGAAAAGCTAAAAGAAGATACGAGGTTGCTTTGGCAAGTAAGGTGAAAATAAATCTAAAGGGTTCCTACAGTTATATTAATAGCAAAAGGATAGTGAGGGATAAAATTGGTCTCTTAGAGAATCAGAGTGGACAGCTATGTGTGAAGCCAGAAGTGATGGGGGAGATTTTGAACAATTTCTTTTCTTCAGTATTCACTAAGGAGAAGGATATTGAATTGTGTCAGGTAAGGGAAACAAGTAGGGAAGTTATGGAAACTATGATGATTAAAGGGGAGGAAGTACTGGAACTTTTAAGGAATATAAAAGTGGGTAAATCTCCGGTTCCTGACAGGATATTCCCTAGGACCTTGAGGGAAGTTAGTGTAGAAAAAGCAGGGGCTCTGACAGAAATACTTCAAATGCCATTAGAAACGGGGATGGTGCCGGAGGATTGGTGTATTGCTTATGTTGTTCCATTGTTTAAAAAGGGTTCTAAGAGTAAACCTAGCAATTATCGCCTGTAAGTTTGACATCAGTTGTGGGTAAATTAATGGAAAGTATTCTTAGAGATGGTATATATAATTATCTGGTTATACCCAGTCTGATTAGGAACAGTCAACTATGATTTGTGCGTGGAAGGTCATGTCTGACAAATCTTATTGAATTTTTTGAAGAGGTTACGAGGAAAGTTGACGAGAGTAAAGCAGTGGATGCTGTCTATATGGACTTCAGTAAGGCCTTTGACAAGGTTCAGCACGGAAGGTTAGTTAGGAAGGTTCAATCATTAGGTATTAATATTGAAGTAGTAAAATGGATTCAACAGTGGCTGGATGGGAGATGCCAGAGAGTAGTGGTGGATAACTGTTTGTCAGTTTGGAGGCTGCTGACTAGTGGTGTGCCTCAGGGATCTGTACTGTGTCCAATGTTGTTTGTCATATACCTTAATGATCTGGATGATGGGGTGGTAAATTGGATTAGTAAGTATGCAGATGATACTGAGATAGGTGGCGTTGTGGATAATGAAGTAAGTTTTTAAAGCTTGCAGAGGGATTTAGGCCAGTTAGAAGAGTGGGCTGAAAGATGGCAGATGGAGTTGTTATGAAGCCCCGTAACTGGGTCACTTACCAGCAAAGAGAGAGAGGTCCGTTGAAGTCTGATGGTACTATTTTTAAAAGTATTTATTGATAAAGGGGCACAAAAATAAGATTAATGCAAACATACAGATAATATATGTCATCAATACTACATCTAAAGCGCGGGTATAATAATAACCAATAAGAAATAGCTCTATCATTGTCTAGGGGATAATGTATTGTCCAATGGAAATATAAAAGTCACTGTTAGTTCGTTCAAGCTGCAACGTTTTGGGTTTAAGAGAGAGACGGTTTAGCTTGCCCAGGTCTTTTATGATGCCAATCCTTTGAGTTGGGGAGTTGGTTTCCCCGTTGTTAGCTAAAAGCTGCTTTCCGTGTTACAAGCCACCAGTCCCAGGCAACGGAACTGAACACACGTGGCCTCCTTCAAATGGCTTCCCGTTATCACGGGAGTGCTAGCGTTTCTTCTGGTGCGTCTGAGGGGCAATTCCCCCAGACCCTCTTTTATCCTGACTCGCAGGATCGTAGATGTCAATCAGGTTGGGGGTGATGCAATCTCTCCCTCAACCAGCCCACTTTGCCTGAGGGTGTCCACGTAGTACAGTCTTCAATCCACAAATTCGCCTTCTGGAGACAATGGCCATGTCCCGTAGCTTTACATCGCCGGGGGAACGAGACATTCCGTAAGTCTCTCTCTCATTCTCCTGGGCCCCCTGACCCAATCCAACAGTGATCTTGCGATTCTCACAAAGGAGGGGGCTGCAGGCATAACACCCCCTTTCTTCTCTGTGTTTTTACCAGCGGTTAAAACAAAGTAGTACAGAGTCTTACAGGATTGTGGAATCTAACACAATACAAAAGCTTTTCCTTTTCACTACAGAGGAATACAGGTATACAGTCAATTCAGCATCTAAACAGTTAATGATTACAGTGTCACTTCCTTTAATATCTTAACATCTTGTACCTTACTAAAGTCTTGTAGCATCAGACTTCAATTTAATAACCACCTATTTTTATTTCCTCCCCTCAGCAACAAAACTAAAGAGCTGTGATCTTGGCTTACGTGCATCTACGAAAGTTTATGTAAATACTAATCTTTCGGTTGTTTCAAACTTAACAGACAGGCTTCCATGGGGTTGTCTTTATTATTCACATGCTTTGTCGAAATTCCGCACAACCGGCTTTGCTATTTAAAAATGGCGTCCCCTTTAACCGTCGCCTCCTTTCCGGTTAGTTCCCATGTGGGGAACTGAGGTACTTTGGTGAAATAAACTCTCGCCCGCTTTTTCCATAGGAATTATTTTATCAACACTGCGTCCCAAACTTAGACCATCTTCTGAATTTCCACCCAATTCTTTAATTTTACACAGGTGGCTAACCCTCTCGTCAGGACCCTTCAGGCTATGTGTTTTCAGTTCGAACTCTTTGTTCAAGCAGCATTTCAAATTCTGCCTTTTCACACCACACTCTGGAATAACAACAGCCACGGCCCCCCCCCCCCCCGTCATCTCCCGGCTTAATCTGTAAGCGATCTGCAGGGTTTTAAATTTCTTCATTCGATTTGGGAACTACAGATTTCCCGTTTCCTTCAATAATAATATTTATCTCCCCATTTTTGAGCTCCGCATTAACTTTGAACACACCTTCGAGCACAAACACCTGGGAACTCTCACTTCCCACTATTACCAAGATGAACTCTTTCTTCACTGAACCAAGTCTATCTGACCCACAAGGACGGCCGTCTCGTTCCACTGAATCAAATACCTCAGACTTTTTCTGAGCTCCGTTACTAGGTTCAGTACCACGTGCATCCACATCTTGAACACACTCAAACGGGACATTGGCCTCTTCCTGGCTTCCAATACCCATACCCTTTTCAAATTCTAAGTTCCCCCGATCCTCCCAGTTACTCTCTGGACAACTCCCTTCTGGAGTAAACTCAACCCCGCGGGCTGAAACAACCTCATCTGCCAACCCAGCAGACTTCTTCAAGGCAAGGGCACCTTTTTCGTCTAGGATTGTCCTCACTTCATTATCAGGAACACCTTTAGAATTTTCAACTTCTTCAAACAGTTCTGCCAAACCAGACAGATCATCCATGTCCAACTCTGGACCTCTTAACCGCTCTAACGGTTCCTCATCTTTATTTTCTGCCTCTAGAACCTTTCTCCTCGCTAAGGGCAGGTCTACCTCCTCTCCCTTACCCTCTTTCACTTTACTATTCTTCGTTTTACCACCCTCTAAGCCCTCGTGGTACAGGGTTGGTAGAAACGTCTCGGCCAAATCGGAACTGGCCGGATTTAAACTGCTCTCTGTCTCGGCTGCCTCTCTCGACATGCTGCGAGTGACTGTGCATGCGGGATAGATCTGGGAATCCAGGGGCGGGGCCACAACACTCGCCGGTCGGCTTGTCATCGTCATTGCTGCCCAAACCTTACCACCGGCTAAATCGTTACCGAGAAGGACGTCCGCGTCAGTTCCCGGGAATTCTGATCGCACCCCTATTTCAACTGATCCAGATACCAGCTCACAATCCATAATGACCTTATGTAAGGGCACCATTTCCATCCCTTTGCTTATTCCTTTCACAGCTACCATTCTCGTCTTGCGACCAAACTCTAGTACCTTACTACTGATCAATGATAGTTCAGCCCCCGTGTCTCTCCAGATCCGTACGGGAACTGGTGTGTCTCCCTCCCTCACAGACACGGTTCTGTGTGACAGACAAGTCTCAGACCCTTCTCGTACTCTGTCTACCCAGGGCTCTCTTGTCAATTTACTGATTACCACGGCACATCCAATAGGGACTGCTGCTTTCCCTTTTCCTGTCTCTTTCCTCGGAGCAAAGCACCTAGATGCAATATGCTCCCCCTTTTCACAATTAAAGCAGGTCAAGCCCGGAAATCTCTGGCCATCTGGCCTTTCCCCCTCAACCTTACCACTAGCTCCCGGCGGGACCTCTGCCTCAGCCGGCAGACTTTCTCGATCGTTCCCACGGTCTCTCTGGGAACTTTTATTCGAGGAAAACTTTGTCTTGTGGGTTAGGGCATATTCATCTGCGAACCTAGCAAATTCTGAGATGGACTTATTCGGCTTCTCATTCAAATACATCCGTATATCCTCCGAAACACAACCTTTAAATTCCTCAATCAGAATTAACTCCCTGAGACACCAGTAATCCTCCCCCACTATCTCTGCAATGCACCAACGGTCCAAGAGCACACCCTTCTCATAGGCAAACTCGGTATACATCTGATTCCACCCTTTCTTTAAAGTTCTGAACTTTTGTCTATACGCTTCCGGTACTAACTCATAACTCCGGAGAATGGCGCCTTTACATTGTCATAACTCTCCTCCTCTTCCTCCTCCATGGCCAACGTCGTATATGCCCGCTGTGCCTTCCCTTTTAACACACTTTGTAACAGCATCACCCACTGATCTCTGGGCCACTTCTGATTCACTGCCACCTTTTCAAAAAGCAAGAAATAACTATCAACATCCGTCTCCTCGAACGGGGGTACTAACCTCAACTCTCGACTAACATTGAACTGCTCCTCTTGGTCTGACCCCTGAACTCATGGCCCTTGCCGTAACTTCTCCATCTCCAAGTCATGTTTCCTCTGTTTCTCTGCCTCCCTCTCCTTCTCAGCTCTTTCTTTCTCTTTCTCAGCTGCTTCCAGCTGTTTTAACTGAATTTCATGCTCTCTTTGTTTCTCAGCTCTTTCCTGCTCCCGTTTCACCTCTAACTCCTTTAGCTGGAGCGCCTGCTCCCTCTCTCTCTCGGCCCTTTCCCTCTCTTGCTCTCTCTTGGCGCTTTCCCTCTCTTTCTCTCTCTCGGCTCTTTCATTCTCCTTCTCACCTGCCTCCAGCTGCTTTAACTTAATTGCATGTTCCAACATTAATTTCTCCAACTCTAACTGAGCCGTCCCACTAGCTGGTGCCTTTTTAGGGATATTTTCCAATACCTCAGCTGCAAACACATTCTTCCCAATATAATACTGAGTTATTGCCCTTCGCACCTCCCGCTTTTTCATGGACAACCTCACCTCTGCGAGGTTTAACCCCTTCGCCAAATTTATCAAGTCTGATTTGGTGGACGCCTCTAGCACCTCCAGAGTTGGGTTTTCTATAAATTCACCCATGTCCATCTTTGCTGGTTTCCCGTCTGGCTACCTGCGTAACCAGATCCAAGTTTTGGACTTACTAACCCGATTCACTGGCCTCCCTATTTAGTGTCAAATCCCGAGACAAGAACCCCAATTGTTACATACCCCGTAACTGGGTCACTTACCAGCAAAGATAGAGAGGTCCGTTGAAGTCTGATGGTACTATTTTAATAGTATTTATTGATAAAGGGGCACAAAAATAAGATCAATGCAAACATACAGATAATAGACGTCGTCAATACTAAATCTAAAAGCGCGGGTATAATAATAATAAGAAATAGCTCTATCGTTGTCTAGGGGATAATGTATTGTCTGATGGAAATATAAAAGTCACTGTTAGTTCGTTCAAGCTGCAGCGTTCTGGTTTGAGAGAGAGAGGCGGGTTAAACTTGCCCAGTTCTTTTATGATCCCCATCCTTCGAGTCGTGGGGAGTTGGTTTCCCCGTTGTTAGCTAAAAGCCGTTTTTCAGTGGAATGAGCCACCGGTTCTGGGCAAAGGGAACCGAACGCACGTGGTCTCCTCCCACCAGCTTCCGCTATTACGGGATCGCTAGCATTTCTTCTGGTGCGTCTGAGGGGGCTGTTCCCACAGACCCTCTTTTATCCTGACTCACAGGGTCTCAGACGTCAATCAGGTTGGGGTGAGGCAATCCCTCCCTCAACCAGCCCACTTTGCCTGAGGGCTTCCACGTAGCACAGTATTGCAATATAGAAGTCTGTCTCCAAGAGACAATGGCCGTGTCCCGTAGCTTTATATCGCCGGGGAACGAGACATTCCACACGTCTCTCTCTCTCATTTCCTGGGTCTCCTGACCCAAATCAATAGTGAACTTGCGATTCTCACAAAGGAGAGGGCTGCAGGCGTAACACCCTAATCTACCTGCATATTGAAATCCTCCATTATCATAACATTGCCCTTTCTACGTCGCCTTTCAATCTCCCATTGAATGTTGTATTCCACATTATGGCTACTGTTTGGTGACCTGTGTATAATACACATCAATATCTTTGTACCCTGTAGTTTCTTAAGATGTAGAACCACAGGGTTCTACATCTTCCTATCATATGTCCCTTCTTTCTAAGGATTTGATTTTTTTTCACCAACAGAGCCATCCCACCCCTCTGCTTCCCTCTATGTTCTTTTGATACAATGTGTATTGTTACGTACCTGTGGGTGTCTTGTACCTGTCACGTGACTAATGATGTGATTGAAGTTAGCTGGACATGAGGTAATGGTCTTGTGATGGGGGAGTGATGTCATTTTCCCACCAGTGAGAGGTCATGCGATAGTTTTTTCAACCGGGTATAAAAGGAGAACTCTGAATTTGCTACTGACTCCACGCTGCTGCATATTCCAATGTTATGACACAGTTTCATTAAAGAGTGGAGTTTTTTTCAAAAATGGATCCCAGAAAATTTGGAAATGGAAGAGGGAACCCAGTTGATTGAAATCGAAAGGGTCCACAGAGCTTTAAGACCAAAACCTCAACCTGATAAAAACCCACAACCAATCTTGATAAAATGTTTAAGATATCAAGATAAAGAAAAGATCTTGAAGGCGGCTGCCCAACGTGCCAGAAAGAGAAACGGGCCATTGATAATAGAAGGGAAAGCAGTTATTTTCTATCCTGATATAAGTTATGACCTTTTGAAGAGAAAGAAGGAATTTAACCCAGCGAAAAAAGTTTTTTGGGAAAAGGGTTATAAATTTATATTGCGCCACCCGGCAACACTGATAATTTTTTTGGATGACGGAAAAAGAAGATTTTTTTACTGATCATCGGGATGCAGAGGAGTTTGTACAAGAACTCCCAAATATTCACTAGACACAGTAAAGACTTAAAAGTGAAACAGATTAAAGATGAAGATGGGGACATTGAAGTGAGCTGATGGACATTAAGGACAGAAGAATATTTAAATATACTTTTAATTATATGATACAGGGGGAGAAAGGTAAAAATTTGAGAAATATTAATCGAGAGTAGTGTTACTATTTTTTCTTCTCTTATATATACTTTTTTCATGTTACGGGGGAGCTGGGGGAACTTTGGATCGATTGCTACGGGATTCACGTGTGTAATCATGGCATTTGCCATGACCCGCATAATGGAGGGGGGTAATGTTGTGTTTTTTTTCATTCACAACATTAGTAGGGTTTTTTTTTGTTTTTTTCTTTATTATCTATTTTTCTTTTATTTTTCTTTCTTTGCCTGGATGATCGGAGGGGAGACACATAGCAACATGGAGAATTTTAAAATAGTTCCCCAAGATACTATGAGAGTTGAAATATTATATATTATTACAGACAGGAGTAACCCCATTAAAATAATGACTAATTTACTGAATTTTAAAAGTTTATTGTTAATGGGCTTAATGGACCGGTGAAAAGAAAAATAATTTTAACATACTTTAAGAAAATGAAAATAGATATAGCTTTTATACAAGAAACACGTTTAACAGAGATAGAACATCAGAAATTAAAGAGAGATTGGGTCGGAAATGTTATAGCAGCTTCATTTAATTCAAAAGCGAGGGGAGTTGCAATTTTGATCAACAAAACTTTACCAATTAAAATACAAAATGTATTAATTGATTCTGCAGGGAGATATGTAATTGTACATTGTCAAATCTTTTCAGAACTATGGACTCATATGAATATTTATGCACCAAATGAAAATGATGTAAAATTTATACCAGAGACTTTTTTGAATTTGGCTGATGCACACGATAAAATATTAATAGGTGGAGACTTTAACTTTTGTCTAGACCCAGTTTTAGATAGGTCAACAAAGGTTGTTACAAAACCAAAAGTAGCAAAATTAACATTATCATTGTTGAAAGATTTAAATTTGATTGATATATGGAGAAGAATTAACCCAAGAGAAAGAGATTATTCATTTTATTCAAATAGACATAAAACTTATTCAAGGATAGATTTTTTCCTACTATCGGCGAATATTCAAGACAGAGTGAAAAATATGGAATATAAAGCAAGAATATTGTCAGATCATTCCCCTTTGATAATGATAATGATGGATAAGGAGGAATTGATTTACAGATGGAGATTTAATTCAATATTATTAAAACGTCAAGATTTTTGTGATTTTATGAAAAAAACAGATTCAGTTTTTTTAGATACAAAACTCACATTCAGTTGATGATAAATTTATATAATGGGAAGCAATGAAGGCATATTTGAGAGGCCAGATAATGTTATACTTCTAAAATTAAGAAGGAATATATGGTAGAAATAGATCAATTGGAAAAAGAGATTAGAAAATTAGAAAAAGAATCTCAAAGATATATGACAGAAGAAAAACAAAGACAATTTGTTAATAAGAAGCTACAATATAATACACTTCAGACATACCGAACAGAAAAAGCAATTATGAGAACTGAACAGAGATATTATGAACTAGGTGAAAAATCACACAAGAATTCTTGCTTGGCAGTTAAAAACAGACCAGGCCTCCAAAACGATAAATGTAATTAGAACAAGTGTAAATAAGATTACTTATAAACCTTTAGAAATCAATGAAACTTTAAAATATTTTTATTCTGAACTGTATCAATCAGAATCACAAAATGATATTGTTGAGCTAGAAAGGTTTTTATCACAAATAACTCTCCCAAAATTGAATTCGGAAGAACAGAAGGGATTAGATGTGCCTTTTACATTAAAAGAGGTCGAAGAAGCTTTAGGATCACTTCAAAGTAATAAATCTCCAGGAGAAGGTGGTTTTCCGCCTGAATTTTACAAAAAGTTTAAAGATTTATTAATTCCTCCTTTTATGGAGCTAATACACCAAGCGGAAAGAATGCATAAACTTCCAGAATCTTTTTTGACAGCTATTTTAATAGTATTGCCAAAAAAAGACAGAGATCTTTTAAAACCAACATCATATAGACCTATTTCTTTGTTGAACATGGACTATAAAATAATAGCAAAAATTTTATCTAATAGATTATCTAAATACTTACCAAATTAATACACATGGACCAAACAGGATTTAATAAAAATAGACAATCAGCAGATAATGTAACTCAGTTACTTAGCATAATTCATTTGGCACAAAAGAGGGAAGAAATGAGTGTGGCAGTTGCTTTGGATGCAGAAAAAGCAATTGATAGATTGGAATGGGATTTTTTATTTAAAGTATTGGAAAAATATGGATTAGGAGTATCTTTTATAAAATGGATTAAAACCTTAAATACTAACCCCAAAGCTAAAGTGGTGACAAATGGCCAAATTTCAACATCATTTCAATTAACAAGGTCAACTAGACAAGGTTGTCCATTATCACCTGCTTTATTTGTGTTGGCGATAGAACCATTAGCTGAATTAATTAAAACTGACTCAGATATTATGGGTTTCAGAGTTAATCAGGAGGAATATAAGATTAACTTATTTGCTGATGATGTTCTGATTTATCTAACTAACCCTTTGCATTTGTTGCATAAATAATCTTCTAGATTGGAAGAATATGGGAAAATATCAGGGTATAAAATAAATTGGGATAAAAGTGAAATTCTATCCCTTACTAAAGGAGATTATAGTCAATGTCGATTAATCACTCAATTTAGATGGCCGATAAATGGTATAAAGTATTTAGGTGTAAGAGTTGATAATGATATAAAGAATTTATATAAATTAAATTATTTGCCATCATTGAAAAAAATTCGAGGATCTTGAAAAATGGATGATGTTACCAATAACATTAATAAGTAGAGTCAATGCTGTAAAAATGAATGTATTCCCTAGATTACAATATTTATTCCAAACACTACCAATACAATTACCGCAGAAGTTTTTTCAAGAGTTAAATAAATTTGTGAGGAAATTCCTTTGGAAAAGTAAGATGTCAAGAATATCATTGGAAAAATTGACATGGAAATTTGATCTAGGAGGGTTACAATTACCAAATTTTAAGAATTATTATAAAGCAAATCAACTTAGATTTATTGCATCTTTTTTTGATGAAGATAACCCCCTGACCCAACCCAACAGTGATCTTGCGATTCTCACAAAGGAGGGGGCTGCAGGAATAACAGAGTTTAATGCTGATAACTGTAAGGTGCTACATTTTGGTAGGAATATTCAAAATAGGACATACATGGTAAATGGTAGGGCATTGAAGAATGCAGTAGAACAGAGTGAACTAGGAATAATGGTATATAGTTCCCTGAAGGTGGAATCTCATGTGGATAGGGTGGTGAAGAAAGCTTTTGGTATGCTGGCCTTTATAAATTAGAGCATTGAGTATAGGAGTTGAGATGTAATGTTAAAATTGTACAAGGCATTGGTAAGGCTGAATTTGGAGTATTGTGTACAGTTCTGGTCACTGAATTATAAGAAAGATGTCAACAAAATAGAGAGAGTACAGAGAAAATTTACTAGAATGTTATCTGGGTTTCAGCACCTAAGTTACAGGGAAATGTTGAACAAGTTAGGTCTTTATACTTTGGAGCATAAAAGGTTGAGGGGGGATTTGATAGAGGTATTTAAAATTATGAGGGGATAGATAGAGTTGATGTGGATAGGCTTTTTCCATTGAGAGTAGGGGAGATTCAAACAAGAGTACATGAGTTGCGAGTTAGGGGGCAAAAGTTTAGGGGTAACACGAGGGGGAACTTCTTTACTCAGAGAGTGGTAGCTGTGTGGAACGAGCTTCCAGTAGAATTGGTAGAAGCTGGTTCGATATTGTCATTTAAAGTAAAATTGGTTAAGTATATGGACAAGAAAGGAACGGAGGGATATGAGCTGAGTGCAGGTCGGTGGGACTAGGTGAGAGTAAGCATTCGGCATGGACTAGAAGGACTGAGATGGCCTGTTTCCATGCTGTAATTGTTATATGGTTATATGGTCATATTCAACCTTTCTCTGTAACTCAGTTTCTCAAGTCCCGGCAACATCCTTGTAATCCTTCTCTGCACTCTTTCAACCTTATTAATATCCTTCCTGTAATTCGGTGACCAAAATTACACACAATACTGCACATTCAGCCTCACCAATTCCTTATACAACCACACCATAACATTACTCAATACTTTGATTTATAAAGGCCAAAAGCTCTCTTTACTATCTATGTACCTGTTACACCACTTTAGGAATTGTGTATCTGTATTCCAAGATCCCTCTGTTCTACTGCACTCCTCAGTGCCCTACCATTTACCTTGAAGGTTCTACCTTGGTTTGTCCTTCCAAAGTGCAATACCTGACACTTGTCTATATTAAACTCCATCTGCCATTTTTCAGCCCATTTTTCCAGCTGGTCCAAATCCCTCTGCAAGCTTTGAAAACCTTCCTCACTGTCCACTACACCTCCAATCTTTGTATCATCAGCAAATTTGCTGATCCGATTTACCACATTATCATCCAGATCATTGATATAGATGACAAATAACAATGGACCCAGCACTGATCCCTGTGGCACACCACTAGTCACGGGCCTCCACTCAGAGAAGCAATCCTCCACTACCACTCTCTGACTTCTCCCATTGAGCCAGTGTCTAATTCAATTTACTACCTCACCATGTATACCTAGCGACTGAATCTTCCTAACTAACCTCCCATGCGGGACCTTGTGAAAGGCCTTACTGAAGTCCATGAAAACAACATCCACTGCCTTCCCTTCATCCACTTTCCTTGTAACCACCTTGAAAAACTCTAATAGATATGTTAAACATGACCTACCATGCACAAAGCCGTGTTGATTCTCCTTAATGTCCCTGTCTATCTAAATACTTGTAGATACTATCTCTTAGTACTCCTTCCAATAATTTACCTACTACCAACGTCAAACTTACTAGCCTATAATTTCCAGGATTATTTTTAGAGCCTTTTTTAAACAACGGAACAACATGAGCTATCCTCCAATCCTCCAGCACCTCACCCGTAGATACCGAGATTTTAAATATATCTGCCAGGGCCCCTGCAATTTCAACACTAGTCTCCTTCAAGGTCTGAGGGAATACCCTGTCAGGTCCTAGGGATTTATCTACTCTGATTTGCCTCAAGATAGCAAGCACTTCCTCCTCTTCAATTTGTATAGGTTCCATGACCTCATTACTTGTTTGCCTTATTTCCACTGACTCCATGCTAGTTTCCTTAGTAAATACAGACAAAAAAAAAACCATTTAAGATCTCCCCCATTTCTTTTAGTTCCATATGTAGCTGACCACTCTGATCTTCAAGAGGACCAATTTTATCCCTTTCTATCCTTTTGCTCTTAATATACCTGTAGAAGCTCTTAGGATTATCCTTCACCGTGACTGCCAAAGCAACCTCATGTCTTCTTTTAGCCCTCCTGATTTCTTTCTTAAGTATTTTTTTGCACTTTTTATACTCCTTGAGTACCTTATTTGCTCCCTGTTTCCTATACATGTCATACATCTCTCTCTTCTTCTTTATCAGAGTTCTAATATCCCTAAAGAACTAAGGTTCCTTATTCTTATTCAAGTCAAGTCACTTTTATTGTCATTTTGACCATAACTGCTGGTACAGTGCATAGTAAACAATGTTTTTCAGGACCATGGTTTACATGACACAGTACAAAAAACTAGACTGAACTACGTAATAAAAAAAACAACACAGAGAAAGCTATACTAGACTACAGACCTACACTGGACTGCATAAAGTGCACAAAAACAGTGCAGGCATTACAATAAATAATAAACAGGACAGTAGGGCAAGGTGTCAGTCCAGGCTTTGGTGTATTGAGGAGTCTGATAGCTTGGGGGAAGAAACTGTTATATAGTCTGTTCGTGAGAGCCCGAATGCTTCAGAGCCTTTTCCCAGACGGCAGGAGGGAGAAGAGATTGTATGAGGGGTGCATGGGGTCCTTCATAATGCTGTTTCCTTTGTAGATGCTGTGTGTAGTGTAAATGTCTGTCATGGTGGGAAGAGAGACCCCGATACGGTTGGGATCAGGGCCAATGACCCCGTTCTCCACGACATACCCAAGGATAGCGAGTCGGGTGGTTCCGAACACACACTTGTCCCTGTTATAGGTAAGGTTCAGAGCTTTGGCCACTTGGAAAAATCATTGGAGGTTGGTGTTGTGATCCTGCCAGTCATGACCACAGATGGTGATGTTATCCAGAAAGGGAAATGTGGCCTTCAGTTGGCACTGGTCCATCATCCGGTCCATTTCCCTCTGGAAGACAGAGTCACCATTCGTGACACCGCAGGAAGTGATAGATCCTGCCGCCCGCCTCGAAGGCTGTATAGGGGCGGTCCTCCGGGCAGATGGGGAGCTGGTGGTAAGCGGATTTCAGATCTATTGTCGAGTACACCTTGTACTGAGCTATCTGATTGACCATATCCGCGATGCGGGATAGTGGGTACGCGTCAAGCTGCGTGAACCTATTGATGGTCTGGCTGTAGTCCACAACCATCCTATTTTTCTGCCTGGTCTGAACAATAACCACCTAGGCCCTCCAAGGACTTGTGCTTGGCTCAATGATCTCCTTCCTGAGCAGCCGCTGCACCTCCAATTGAATGAAGGCCCTGTCCCCCACGCTGTACCTCCTGCTTTTAGTTGCCACAGGTTTACAGTCGGGGGGTCAGGTTGGCGAACAGTGGTGGGGGAAGGATTTTGAGGGTGGAGAGGCTGCAAATGGTGTCAGTAGCGCAGCTGTCGGCATGGTGCTGGGTGGGATGTGTGGTTCGGTGTGTGTGTGTGGTCAGTAGTGGGGTATATGACGAAGTCCCACAAAACTGAGGATTCCTGACAGTGAGTGGTGGGAGGGGCCCGTCATATGCCATTGTCACACTTTTCAGGTGGCTCTGGAAGTCGAGCCCCAATAGCACAGGGGCACACAGTTGAGGCATGACCAGTAGCGCAAAGTCCTGATATTCTGTGCCTTGCACCACCAATGTCGCTACACAACCCCCTTGGTCGTCTGTGGAATGCGACCCAGAAGCCATGATTACCCTCTGGCTTACCGGCTGTGTCATGAGTCTGCAGCGTTGCACGGTGTCCAGGTGAATAAAACTCTCAGTGCTGCCCATGTCAAACAGGCAGCTAGTCCTGTGCCCCTCCACCAGGATGTCCATCATTGACCTTGCAAGCTGGTGTGGGGCGCTTTGGTCGAGGGTTACGGAGTCCAGAGTTGAATCGCAGTCTTGGTGCCCGGTAAGCACCAGTGGGTTGGAGGCGGGCTGAGGTGGCGCAGACAAAGATGGCTGCCCCCGTGCCTCTCACGAGGCAGGCAGGCAAGATGGCGGCGACCCAGAGTTCAAAGGCAATAGCTGCTTCTGGAGCTTGAGGATCAATGTCCAATTTTTCTGGATGTAAAATACTCTCCATGTTTTAAAATTCCAGCTAATAAAATTGATATACTGTGATGACCCACTTCCTAGCGCACTCAAACCGGCTCACAAATCACCAGCGCACCGGCACAAAGGCCAGTCCCAAAAGGGTCTGCTTCACCAACAAAGGGAAAAGCCTGTGGGGGATTGTGAATATGTGCCCCTACAGCATCCGCGCCCGGGGAGGGCGGGATCAGGGAGGCTTTAAAGCAAGGCTGTGAAGTTCAAATAAAATCTTTCTTTAACTGCAGTTTACCGACTCCATGTCATTATTTTAGCGCTGCGTGTAGCACACTGCTATAGTAGCATCAATAACTCTTGGAGACGTGAGGTGAGGGATAAGTTTTTATTAGCTGGAAGAGAGCACTATCAGCAGCGAGAGACCATCACACAACATCCTGGAGAAGGAGGGAGGAGCAGTGCCTCCAATCGCCTTTATACAAGGGTCTGTGGGAGGAGCCACAGGAGCAGTTGGGGGGGGGGGGGTGTCCAGACAGGTATATGTAGTTCACCACACATATAAACTCTGCACTCTCAAAATTTCTCCTTTGAAGGCCTCCCATTTACCAACGACATCCCTGTCAGAGAACAACCTGTCCCAATCCACGCTTTTTAGATCCTTTCACATAGGATTCTTACAGGCCTTTCCTGAACAGCAGAACTATCCTCCAGTCACCCATGGTTAATGGTGTTTAAACTTCCTCACTCTGATCAGATTTGATATTCATATAATCTTCTGCAGAAAAAGCATCCTTGATGCACCATCAATAACTCACTCTGAGACGTAAGGCGAGATATCGGCTTTTATTGACTGAAGAAGGAACCAGCAGTGAGTGACCATCATACTACATCCTGGAGAATGAGGCAGAGGATCAGACCTTGATCGCCTTTATACAGTGGCCTGTGGGAGGAGCCACAGGAGCAGTCAGAAGGGGGCGTGTCCAGACAGGTATATGTAGTTCATCACATTCACCCCCCCTTTGTTTGAAAGAGTCCCCATGTGGCGAAGTTTCTTACAGGTCAAGTCTATCAGGCGCTCGATTCTCCAGGCCGCTGTCGCCAGGTAGCTAAACGATGTCTTGCGTAGACGGTGTTCACCGGCCGCAGGTACTGTCTTTTGAGGGTGTCCAGTGCCCCTTCGTAGGTCGGCAGGTCCCGGATAATGGAATAAACTTTTGGGGTGACCCTCGAGAGGAGAATTCTGTACATAACGGCAGGGTCAGTTGCACGAAGCTCTGCCAAGTATGATTGGAAGCATGCAAGCCAGTTGTTCAAAAGCAAGAGCTGCGTCAGGGTCTTGAGGGTCCAAATCCAACCTTTCCGGACGTAAAACGGTTTCCATGTTTTAAAACTTACAGTCAATAAAATTGATGCACCATCAATAACTCACACTGAGACGTAAGGCGAGATATCGGCTTTTATTGACTGAAGAAGGAACCAGCAGTAAGTGACCATCATATTACATCCTGGAGAATGAGGCAGAGGATCAGACCTCGATCGCCTTTATACAGGGGCCTGTGGGAGGAGCCACAGGAGCAGTCAGAAGGGGGCGTGTCCAGACAGGCACATAGTTCACCACAATCCTTTCTGGACCTTTATCCAATTATGTTTAATAATTGTTTAAAAACCTGTCTATAGAAGATCAGGCTTCTTAACATTGGTCCAGGAAGGGGAACTAGGATTTCCCCTGCCTCTTTTCTCAAAGATTGAGAAAAGTGTGTGATTTCAGTGAGAAATCAAAACACAAAATGGAAAGAACTGGGAAGGAGACAAAGGAAAGACAAAATGGTGAAGCAATTTACCTGTATTTTAATTAACAGCAATCAAAACTGAAAGATGGGACTTAAGGCTCGTAATAGTTAATTTTTAAACAGATTGTAGATTGGCAGTAATTAGCCATTCTGATATCGTTATAGTGGGTCGTAATCTGGAATGGGCAAAACTGATATTTCTGCAGTAAATTTAGTTAATATTTATCTCAGGTATCTGTATCTAACAGGGCTCAATGATGCCTTTTCCTTAAAGGCGACAGCACCAGGCACAGTTTGGGTATCTGTGTCTAATTGCATATCCTTGTCTTATTTTAAGTTACTAAGCTGCCTGTATTTAAGTAGTAAGAAACGTGATTGCTTTCATGCAGCTTCAAACAACATCTCATCAAATATTTTCACATGTGGAGGAGCTTATAACTTGTTATTAAAATACAAGATAGTTACTAATTAATCCAATAGGAATTCAGAAGAGTATACTAGAGATTGAGTGAAATATGGAGTCTGCTTCAACATGCAATTATTGAGACAGATAGCATTGTGGGGAAGCCAGTCACTGGAAAAAGGAAATGGAATATGTGCTGATGGACTTGGACAATGTGGGTGGGAGAAAACTGCGTCAACGACACTCTCAGGTTTCCGTGCCTTTAACTGTGAACCTGTACATGTTGATATTGGAATTCCTGTTTCTCTACATGATTTGGAAGTAAAAGTACTGGGGGATTAATTCTTCTTAAATCCTCCAGGTTACATTGCACCCCCTCATTTCTGAAACTAGGCTGTTCTCTGGTTGGCGAGGTGTAAAGTGCCTGCAGCAGTAAGGAGTAGTACACAATATCTGAACATAGTATCACATCATCACTGGGGAGGTGCAGTTGGTAAAAAAAAACCCACGAAAGGGCTCTGACTTCTTCTGAAGCAAAGAGATTGACAGAAATATTGTGTTCAATTTCTTTCAAAATCGGGACTGGTCAGTCAAGAGTTACCTGGCCGCCTGACAGAGAGAGAAAAGAAAATGGGAAATCTCACTGCACATGCTCTGATTCAGATTCACTTATTTATCACATGTACATCAAAACTTTGTGAAATGCCTTGTCTGTATTAACATAACCAGAAGATGTGCTGAGGACAGCTCAATAATTGTCGCCACGCATTCTGGCAAGAACATAGCCTATCCACAATGGTGAGCAGATTTTGGGGGTAGGGTGGTAGATATCTGCTCACTCAACATTTACTCCTTCATTTACATTAGCTTCCTTTGTGCAAATTAGCTGCCTTCCTGACACAAATTTGCCATTGTCCACCTTTAGGCCATGCTGAAGGTAAAATCCCACCCCACTTTATTTCCCATAAACACCTTAAAACATACAATTCTGGTCACTATCTCCAATACTGTCACTCCTTGCACCTGCCTGGCTACCTTTCCCAAGTTAAGGTTCCATAATTATCCATTCCTCATTGGTCTAGCTGCATACTGTGTCAAAAAGCTCTCCTAAACATACCTCAAAAACTTCACCCCTCTCTCAGCCTTTTACACTGAGACAATGTCTGTTTATATTTGGGAAATTGAAGTCCCTGAGCATTTAAAGTTTTTTTTTCATCACGACTCACTTATAGATGCTTACATTTCTGTTCTCCCTGTTGATTGTTGGGAGGCCTACAATACGCCCAACAGTGCAATACCCACTCCCCTCCACTACCCTCTCTGTCTCCTCTGAAAACTAGGTACCTCAGGATACCAGTCAGTCGTGTCTCAGTAACAAACACAAAATACTGGTGGTACTCAGCATTTGGATGAGAGCCAGATTGAAGCTATCTCTTTCAGGAATGCAGCAACATTCCTTGGGTCTGAAGGAACTGCCAGACACCCTGAACACTTCGTCAATCTAGAACTCTTTTTACAATGAAGCTATTACAACCAGAATATATAACAGTTTCTTCCCCCAAGCTATCAGACTCCTCAATACCCGAAGCCTGGACTGACACCTTGCCCTGCTGTCCTGTTTATTATTTATTGTAATACTGGTACTGTTTTTGTGCACTTTATCCAGTCCAGTGTAGGTCTGTAGTCTAGTATAGCTTTTTCTGTGTTTTTTTATTACATAGTTCAGTCTAGTTTTTGTACTGTGTCATGAAAACCATGGTCCTGAGAAACATTGTCTCATTTATACTATGCACTGTACCAGCAGTATGACTTGACTTGACTAGACTGTTCTCCATCGACAAATCTGCGTGGCAGTGGGATTGATTGTGGTGGTGCTAAAGGACTGGTGATTACAGGTTTTAATTGGAAATGAGGAAGGTGGGATTGATCTTGAGGGCCTTTGGAAGCCACAAGGTGTAAACCACCAGGTTTACTTTCTTGAAAACCATGAAGGGTCCAATGAACTTGGCTGCCAACTTCCTAGACTCCACCAGGAGAGGCAAGTCCTCTGTAGGCAGCCAGACCTGTTGCCCAGGCTGTCCACTTTTGTGGTTAGCTTTTATTTGAGCCTTCTGGGTAGAGGCCAACAAAATCTCTCTTGCCATAGTCCATTTCTCCTTGCAGCATCTTTAGCTGCAAGAACCCCAACCTCATTCTCCTGCTCAGGGAAGAATGGCAGAGAATATCCAATTGGCATTTGAACGGGGACATCCTGTGCACAGAATGTTGTGAAGTGTGGGCATTCTCTGCCCACATCAAATGGTCACACACTTTCATCCAGTTTTTCTGAGACCAGCCATCTTAGAGTATGTTCCATATCCTGCTTCATCCATTCTCTCTGGATTTTGGCCTGTGGGTGAAACCCATAGGAAACACTTGCTGTAGCCCCAATCAGCATATCAGATGTCCTCCAAAAATGTGATGTGGATTGAAGACCGCAATCTGATACAATGTCCACTGGAAATTTGTGGATCCTGAAGACCTGGTGCAGGACAATTTTGTCCACCTCTGCCACAGGTAGCCACCAGTATCTTTTCTTAATGAACTTGGGAGTTCTGGCAATCTCTGGGAGAGCAGTCATTCTTGGTGCATGTCTTCTGAGACCTCACTGAACTTAGGATGAACAGACAAACCAGAGGACTGTTTTTGTGAATCTCCCCTTGTGCCTGGGCTTTGAAAACAAGTGTGTCAATTTCCTAATGAATTGGTGCAATAAGCTTGGCTTGTTGGTAGGCTGTTCTTCTCTTTCGGGTTCGTTGAACTGACATGCCAAGGCATCTGGTTTCTGATTCTTTGAGCCCTGTTGAAAGGTCAGGACAAAATTGAAGCAGTTAAAGAAAAGAGACCACCTGGCCTGCCAGGAATTCAGTCCTTTGGTCTCCTGACTATAAGCCAGGTTCTTCTGCAGAACTCATTGACTTCATCCACTTTGCCCCCAACATCCACCCTGCCCTCAAATTTACCTGGTCAATTTCTGACACCTCTCTTCCCTTTCTTGATCTCTCTGTCTCTATCTACGGAGACTGCTTATGCACTGATATCTGTTATAACCCCACAGACTCTCACAGCTACCTGGACGAGACCCCCTCCCATCCAATTACTTGTAAAAACGCCATCCCCTTCTTTCAATTCCTCTGTCTCCACCACATCTGCTCTCATTTTAAGGCTTTTCTCATTCCAGCATGAAGGAGATCTCCTCCTTCTTCCCCCTTGTCCACCAACAATGCTGCCCTCAACCACATCTCTTCCATTTCACACACATCTGCCCTCATCCCATCCTCCTACCACCCCACTAAATATAGGGTTCCTCTTGTTCTCACCTACCACCCCACCACCTCCATGTCCAGCACATAACCACCAAGCACATCCTTCCTTCCACCCACTTTCGACTTTCCGTAGGGATTGCCCCCTACATGACTCCCTTGTCTGTTCATCCCTCTCCGCGTATCTCCCTCCTGACACTTATCCTTGCAAGCGGAACAAGTGCTACACCTGCCCCTACACCCCCTCCCTCACTACCATTCAGGGTCCCAAACAGTCCTTCCAGGTGAGGCGACACTTCACTTGCAAGCCTCTTGGGGTCATATACTGTGTTCGGTGATCCCAGTGTGGCCTACTGTATATTGGTGAGACCAGACCTAGATTGGGAGACCACTTGGCAAAGCATCTTTGCCAGAAAAAGCAGAATCTCCCTGTAGTGGCCACCCATTTTAATTGTTGGTTATTACTGTTCTCTGTCACAGCATTCTTCTGGTTTCAGGAGTGATTCTAGGGCATGTTGATATCTAGAAAGAAAGTGTTGGGTTTCTTGAAGAATATTAAGTTGGATAAATCTCCAGGGCTGATGATCCTGGGGTGATATTACAGTTTATCGAGAGAGATTGCTGAACAGAGATCTTTGTATCCTCCTGAGCTGTAGGCAGTGCCTCCTGTAGATGCTGTCAATGTTAGAGATGAGAGAAAGGTTAAATTTGTTTCTCTTTTTAAGGAAGGCAACAGAGACAACTATGCTTGTGAGCTGTAACCCAGTGATCGGGTTGTTGCTCCGCTGCTGCTTGCGTGTGAGAGGGGGAGAAGGGGACCCTGGGGTTCTTATGTTTCCATTATTATTTGTCCTATGGTGCATTCTTCTGTTTTGTGGATGTCTGCGGAGAGTAAGAATTTCAGGTTGTATATTGTATGCATTCTCTAACATTAAATGGAACTATTGAACTATTGAAAATTAATGAGGAAGATGTTTAAGGATTGAAGTTACTCATAGAGTACTACAGGACAGTAACAGGCCCTTTGGCCCATCTAGTCCATGCAGAACCATAACTCTGCCTAGTCTCATTGCTCTTGGACCCGAGCTTTCCTTACCCTTCCCATACATATATTTACCCAAACTTCTTTTAAATGTTGAAATTGAACTGACACCCACTGGCAGTTCTCACCACCCCAGAGCGAAGAACTTGCCTCTCATGTGCCTCTTAAACATTTCAGCTTTCACCCCTAACCCATGAGCTCCCAGTTCTAGTCTCATGCAATATCAGTGGGAAAAAGTTTGCTTGCATCTACCTTATCTATACCCTTCATGATTTTGAATACCTCTATCAAATCTTCCCTCATCTTCCTACATTCCAGGGAATCAAGTCTTAACCTAATCAACCCTTCTCTATAACCCAGGTCCTCAAGCCCCAGTAACATCTTTTAAAATTTTCTCTGTACTCATTCAATCTTATTGACAGGTAGGCGATCAGATCTAGAAAAGCATAAACCTATCAGGGATAATTATGCTTTCTGTGGGCAGGTCAAACAGCACATTACAAGCAATTTAGTTTTTTGAGATGAAGATGAGCTGAAGAATGGGCTGTGCATATTGTCTATGTGAACCTTTAGTAAAGCATTCAACATGATCCTTCATGATAGATGTCCAGATGGTGAATCTGGGATCCTCAGTGACTTGGAAATACAGTCAAATGGAGTTTAAACTGGCAAGCATGAGGGGTCAAATGCAAAAGGAAACTACACAGGACCTTTCAGAGTTCAAAGTTCAAAGTAAGCTTGTTTTGCAAAGTACATCTATGTCACCATTACAACCCTGAGACTTGTTTCCTTGTGGCCATACTCAATAAATCCATCATGGAATCAATAAAAGACCGCACCAACCAGTGTGCAAAAGGCAACAATATGTGCAAGTACAAAAGAAAGAAATAATAACTAAATAAATAAACAAACAAACAAACAAATAAATAAATAAGCAAGCAAGCAAGCAAGCAATGTCGAAGTTCAAAAGTTCCAAGTAAATTTTATTATCGAAGTGCTTATGTTACCACATACAACCCTGAGATTCATTTTCCTGCAGGCATGCTCAGCAAATCTATAGAATAGTAACTGTAACAGGATCAATGAAAGATCAACCAGAATGTAGAAGACAACAAGCTGTGCAAATAAACAGCAATAAATAATGAGAATTTGAGATAAAGAGTCCTTAAAGAGAGATCACTGATAGCTATCCCTTCTGTTCAAGAGCCTGATGGTTGAGGGGTAGTAACTGTTCTTGAACCTGGTGGTGTGAGCCCTGAGGCTCTTGTACCTTCTGCCTATTGGCAGCAGCAAGAAGAGAGCATGGCCTGGGTGGTGGGGATCTTTGATGATGAATGCTGCTTTCCTACAACAGCATTTCATATAGATGTGCTCAATGGCTGGGAAGGCTTTACCCATGATGTATTGGACTGTATTCACTGCCTTTTGTAGGATTTTCCATTCAAAGGCATTAGTGTTTCCATACGAGCCTGTAATACAGCCAGTCAATACACTTTCCATCAAACATCTATAGAAGCTTGTCAAAGTTTTAGATGTCAAGAACACGAGTTGAACAGTCCTTGAAAGTGAATCCATAGATTGTAGGAACATCTCAGTGAAACTGAGTAAAGTTATCCCCTTTGATTCAAGAGCCTGATGGTTGAGGGTAAGAACTGTTCCTGAAACAAGTGGTGTGAGTCCTGAGATTCTTGTAGCTGCTCTCTGATGGCGGCAGTGAGAGAGCCTGACTTGGATGGTGAGGATCTCTGATAATGGATGCTGCTTTCCTGTGACAACGCTCCATGCAGACGTGTTCAGTGGTGGGGAGCAATGAAGTACAGAGAGATCTTGAGGTGCAAGTGCATAGCCCCCTAAAAGTAATAATGCAATTGTGAACACGAGGAAATCTGCAGATGCTGGAAATTCAAACAACAAACACAAAATGCTGGTGGAACGCAGCAGGTAAGGCAGCATCTATAGGGAAAAGCGCTGACGGCATTTCGGGCCAAGACCCTTCGTCAGGACTAACTGAAAGGAAAAATAGTAAGAGATTTGAAAGCAGGAGGGAGAGGGGAAAATGTGAAATGATAGGAGAAGACCGGAGGGGGTGGAGTGAAGCTGAGAGCCAGAAAGGTGATTGGCAAAAGGGATACAGAGCTAGAGAAGGGACAGGATCATGAGACGGGAGGCCGAGGGAGAAAGAAAGGGGGAGGGGAGCACCAGAGGGAGACGGAGAACAGGCAGAGTGATGGGCAGAGAGAGAAAGAATAAAAGGGAGGGGGGGAGAAAAACTAAATATATCAGGGATGGGGTAGGGAGTGGAGGAGGGGCATTAACGGAAGTTAGAGAAGTCAATGTTCATGCCATCAGGTTGGAGGCTACCCAGCCGGTATATAAGGTGTTGTTCCTTCAGCCTGAGTCTGGCTTCATTTTGACAGTAGAGGAGCCCATGGATAGACATATCAGAATGGGAATGGGATGTGGAATTAAAATATGTGGCCACTGGGAGATCCTGCCTTCTCTGGCGGACAGAGTGTAGGTATTCAGTGAAATGGTCTCCCAGTCTGCGTCTGGTCTCACCAATATATAAAAGGTCACACCAGGAGCACTGGACGCAGTGTACCACACCAGCCAACTCACAGGTGAAATGTCGCCTCCCCTGGAAGGACTGTCTGGGGCCCTGAATGGTGGTGAGGGAGGAAGTGTAAGGGCAGGTGTAGCACTTGTTCCGCTTGCAAGGATAAGTGCCAGGAGGGAGATCGGTGGGAAGGGATGGGGGGGGGGGATGAATGGACAAGGGAGTCGCGTAGGGAGTGATCCCTGTGGAACGCAGAAAGAAGGGGGAGGGAAAGATGTGCTTGGTAGTGGGATCCCGTTGGAGGTGGCGGAAGTTACGGAGAATTATACGTTGGATCTAATGCAATTGTGAATTATAGATAGTGTGGGAATTCTGAGACTTATTCCCAAGATGGAAATGTTAAATACAAGAGAACATAGGTTTATGTTGAGAGGTAAAGTTTATTGGAAATGAGCAAGGCAAGTTTTTTTTTCACACATATAATTGATGCCTGGATCATGCTGCCTGAGGAGGTGGAGGCAGCAGATACAATAACCATTTAGAGAAGCACATGAACAAGCAGGAAGTGGAGGGATATAAACTCGATGCAGCAGATAGGATTAATTATGGGTCAGCGTAGGCATGATGGGCGGAAGGAACTGTTCCTGGATTGTACTGTTCTGTATCCAGCACTCCAATGGCTCTCCTTATCAAGTCCAATTTATCATCATGTCACAGAGATACAGCATACAGCACAGAAACAGATCCTTCAGCCCTTCTAGTCAATGCCAAACTATTTAAACTGCCTTGTCCCATCGACCATAGTCCTCCATACCTCTCCTGTCTATGTACCTATCCAAATTTTTCTTAACGTTGAAATCAAAATTGAATCCGCCACTTGCAATGGCAGTTCATTCCACAATCTTGCAACTCTCTGAGTGAAGAAGTTTCTCCTCATGTTCCCCTTAAACATTCCATCATTAACCTTTAATCTATGACCTCTTATTGTAGTCTCAATCAATCTCAGTGGAAAAAGCCAGCTTGCATTTACCCTATCTATACCCCTCATAATTTTGTATATCTCCATCAAATCTCTCCTCAATTTTGTGCACTCTAGGGAATAAAGTTCTAATTTATCCAATTTTTCATTGTAAATCAGATCTTCCAGTCGAGCAACATCCTTGTACTCTTTCAACCTTGTTTACATCTGTCATGTAGGTAGGTGATCAAAACTGCACACAATACCCCAAATTAGGCCTCACCACTGTCTGATACAACTTCAACATAGCATCCCAACTCCTGTACACAGTACTTTGACCTAGGAAGGCCAATGCGCCAAAAGCTTTCTTTGTAAATCTATCTACCTGGATGTGACTTTTGCTGAATTATGAACCTGTATTCCTAGATCCCTCTGTTCTACTACACTCTTCAGTGGCCTACCGCTCACTGTAAAAGATCTATCCTGCTTGATCCTTCCAAAGTGCTACACCTCACACTTGTCTGCTTTAAATTTATCTGCCATTTTTCGGCCCATTTTTCCAGCTGGTCCAGACCCACTGCAAGTTTTGATAGTCTTCCTCTCTGTCCACTACACATCCAGTCTTGGTGTCATCTGCAAATTTGCTGATCCAGTTAACCACATTATCATCCAGATTATTGATACAGATAACAAAGAACAATGTACCCACCACCACTCCCTACAGCAGTCCACTAGTCATGTAGGTTTTCTGAAATAAAACCTATGTCTTATGTTTTATGTTTCAGAAAAGCTGTAGCAACTCATTTATTGAACACTAAAATCCTGAACTCAAAGCATGCTAAAAACCCTTTATGTGATTACATCATCACGTCAGACCAACCTCTTAAAGTGAAACTCCAACTCAGTGTCGGTGGTTGTGAATTATGTTCATTTCTCCCATTTACATAACCCTACACAAGACCCCCACCCCCCAGAATTCACTAAAGCTGACAATGTGAGCCAGTCTGGAGTTCAGACAAATCACCCAGCTCAGGTCCTATGTTCCATGGGTGGAGGAACAGCAGGAGCCTCTGGCTCGTCCAGAGGTGTGTTCACATGTCAAGACGGCAGGGCCATGCTAATAGAATCCTCCAAAGCTGGTTTAAGGCGAACTACTGAAATATTTTTTGGTTTAGTCTTATCTATGATAAAAAGTCTTTTCTTCTCATTCCAAAATGCAGAACAGGCCATCGTAAGGGGGCCTAAGGGGATGCTGGTGTGCGTCATGGAGAATGAAAACAAACAAGGCGGAATGCAGGTCAACAGGAACCCAAGGGTGCTGAATGCCACGATGGGAGGTAGGAATAGGAGAAAAGTAATTGAATTTACTGAGGAGGGTGGAATGCTGTTGAGAGGCCGACCAGGCTGTCGTGACATCAGGAATTAAATGAAATCTGACACTCGTAACAACTGTCCATAGACCAACTCAGCCACGGATGACTGAAGATCCTCTTCTGGAGCTGTTCTGAGCCCCAGCAGGACCCATGGGGGATGATCATGCCAACACTTAGAGCAGCCTTTAAGGAGCATTGAATCCAATCGCATAGGCCATTGGAGTGTGTGTGATGTAGCCTAACACCATGACTTTGGGCTACCGCAACCCAGAGGTCTGAAATGATTTGGGGACCATGGTCAGAGGAAGTATCAGATAGGTGCCAAGCTGAGCAATTGTGTCATTGCTGCCGTGCAGACCAGGGGTCCGATATTTTGGCCATCACATGCACGTGGGGTGTGTGGTCAATGAACACTGTAAAATGTGACTTTCTAGAAGAAAACAGAAATGGTGGATAGCCAAATAGAAACTGAGAAGCTCAAATATTCTGTACTTCATTTTGGGGGGATGGAGCCTCTGGCTGAAGAAGGCGAGCTGCTGCCTCACGCCTCCAAACAACTGTTGATGCACAGCACCCACGGCGCAGTCTGAGGCATCAATAGCAATGGCTATGGGTGTGTTGGAGAGTGGGAGCGGCCATTGGGTTGCATTGGAAAGAGATCATTTGGCGTCATCAAAAGCCCTGGTCATGTCTGCTGACCAGTCAAGCATGTGATGGGGGTATTACCTTTAAGAGCACTCTACAATAGGAGCATAAGTTCAGCATCTTGCAGAGTGAAGCGGTAATAGATATTCACCATGCCTAAAAACTCCTGTTGTTTTTTATTAGTGTTGGGCGGTGGAAAATCCATAAAAGTGGCTGCTCTTGACAAGAGAGGTTTTGCTCTTTCTGTGGAGATGTGATGGCTGAGAAAATCAGTAGTTGACAACCCAAACTAGAATTTATCAGGTTTAATAATCAACCCCTGTTGGTTTAAGGGAAAGGAACCTTTAGGAGGCAGTGATTGAGTTCAACTTTTAATTTGATAAGAAGAAAGTAAGGTCTGATATAGCAGTATTTCAGTGGAGTAAAGGAAATTACAGTGGTATGAGAGAAGAGTTTGCCAAAGTAAGTTGGCAGGGAAGACAGCAGAAAAACAATGGTATGAGTTTCTAGGAAATATGAGGAAGATGCAGGATAGATGTATTCCAAAAATGAAGAAATACTCAAATGGCTAAATATTACAATCATGGGTGACAAGGGAAGTCGAAGCTAATGTAAAAATGAAAGAGAGAGCATACAACAAAGCAAAAACTAGCAGGAAGATAGAGAATTAGGAACCTTTCAAAAACCTACAGAAAGAATCAATTAAAAGAATCATTAGAAGGGAAAAGATAAATTATGAAAGCAAGCTAGCGAACAAGATTGAAAAAGCTTTTTCAAGTATGTTAAAAATAAAAGAGAGATGAGAGTGGATATAGGACTACTAGAAAACGAGGCTGGAGAAATAATAATAGGGTACAAGGAGATGGCAGATGAACTAAATGAGTATTTTGCATCAGCCTTCACTGTGGAAGACACTAGCAATGTGCCAGATGTTGAAGGTGCAAGGAAATGGGAGTGAGTGCAGTTACAAAGGAGTAGGTGCTCAAAAAGCTGAAAGACAGAGGGGTACTAAATCACCCGGACCAGATGAACTGCACCCTGGGGTTCTGAAAGAGGTAGCAGTAGAGATTGTGGAGGCATTAGTAATGAAATCTTTCAAGAAGCATGGTGCCAGAGGACTGGAAAATTGCAGGTGTTACTGCAATCTTTAAGAATGGAGGAAGGCAGCAGAAAAGAAATTATAGACCAGTTAACCTGACCTCAGTGGTTGGGAAGATGTTGGAGTCAATTGCTAAGGATGATGTGATGGAGTGCTTGGTGACACGAGACAAGATAGGACAAAGTCAGCATGGTTTCCTTAAGGGAAAATTTTGCCTGATGAACCTGTTGGAATTCTTTTGAGATTACAAGTAGGATAGATAAAGAGGATGCAGTGGACGTTGTATATTTGGATTTTCAGAAGGCCTTTGACAAGGTGCCACACATGAGACTGCTTAGCAAGCTAAGAGCCCATGGCATTACAGGAAGGTTACTGACATGGTTAGAGCATTGGCTGATTGGTAGGAGGCAGTGTGTGGGAATAAAAGGATCCTTTCTGGTTGGCCGCTAGTGACTAGTGGTGTTCCGCAGGAGTCGGTGTTGGGACCACTTCTTTTTATGCTGTATATCAATGATTTAGATGATGGAATAGATGGGTTTGTTTCCAAGTTTGCTGATGATATGAAGATTGGTGGAGGGGCAGGTAGTACTGAGGAAACAGGTAGGCTGCAGAAGGACTTAGACCAGGGTGTCAATTTGAAACAGAGGTGCAGAGAAATTTCTTTAGCCAGAGGGCCGTGAATTTGTGGAATTTTTTACCATTGGCAGCTGTGGAGGCCAGGTCATTGTATTTAAGCCGGAGATAAGCCTTATGAGATTGGGTTGAGTGAACTCAGCCTTTTCTCCTTGGAGCAACAGAGGATGAGAGGTGACCTGATAGAGGTGTACAAGATAATGAGAGGCATTGACCGTGTGGATAGTCAGAGGCTTTTCCCAGGGCTGAAATGGCTGGCACGAGAGGGCACATTCTTAAGGTGCTTGGAAGTAGGTACAGAGGAGATGTCAGGGGTAAGTTTTTTACGCAGAGAGTGGCTGGAATGGGCTGCCAGCGGCGGTGGTGGAGGCGGAAACAATAGGGTCTTTTAAGAGACTCCTGGATGACTACATGGAGCTTAGAAAAATAGAGGGCTATGGGTAAAGCCTAGGTAGTTCGAAGTTAGGGACATGTTCAGCACAGCTTTGTGGGCCTGTATTGTGCTGTATGTTTTCTATGTTTCTAGATTGGTGGGCCATTGCTAACTGGCTGGTATCTTGACTGAGATCTTTAACCTCTCACTTTAGTAGTGTGTGGCACCCACCGGCTTCAATTATGCCGGTGCCCAGGAAGAGCGTGGTGACCTACCTCAATGACTTTTGCCCAGTTGCATTTACATCCACAGTGATGAAGTGTTTTGAGAGGCTAAAACATATCAGATCCTGTCTGAGTGACGACTTTGATCCACTCCAGTTTACCTACTGGAGAAACAAGTCCACAGCAGATGGCATCTCATTTTCTTTTCACTGGAATATCTGGACAGCAAAGGATGCTCTCTATCGACTGCAACTCAGCATTCAATACCATCATCCCCTGAAAACTAATCAATAAACTCCAAGGCCTGGGCCTCAATACCCCCTGGTACAATTGGATCCTGGATTTCCTCACTTGCAGACCCAGTCAGTTTGGATTGGCAACAACATCTCCTCCACAATCTCCATCAGCACAGGAGTACCACAGGGATGTGTGTTTAGCCCCCTGAGCTACTCGCTTTACACCTATGACTGTGTAGCTAAGTACAGCCCCAGCACCATATACAAGTTTGCTGATGACATCAGTGTTGTGGGCTGTATCAAAGGAGGTGATGAATCAGCAAACAGGAGGGAGATTGAAAACTTGGCTGAGTGATATAATAACAACAACCTCTAACCCAGTGTCAGCAAGACCAGGAGGGGAAACCAGAGGTCCATGAACCAGTCCTCATTGGAGGATCCCCCAGTGGAGAGGGTTAGCAATCTTAAATTCCTGGGTGTCACTATCTTAGTGGACCTGTCCTGGACCCATAATATAAATATAATTGTGAAGAAAGCATGGTAGTGCCTCTACTTCCTTAGGAGACTGTGGAGATTCGGCATGACATCTGAAATCTTGACAAATGTCTTCAGATGTGTGGTGGAGAATGTATTGACTAGTTGTATCATGGCATGGTATGGAAACACCAATGGCAGTGGATTCAGCCCAGTACATCACAGGTAAAGCCCTCCCAACCACTGAGCACATCTAAATGAAACACTGTCATAGGAAAGCAGCATTCATCATCAGAGATAGGCACCAGCCAGGCCATACTCTTTTCTCATCGCTGCCATCAGGTAGAAGGTACAAGTGTCTCAGGACTTGCATCACCAGGATCGAGAACAGTTACTACCCCTCAAACATCAGGCTCTTGAATAAAAGGGGTAACTACCTACCCATCCACTGAGATGTTCCCACAACCAATGATCTGTCTTTAGCAATTTTTTATCTCATTATCTCATGTTCTCATTATTTACATTTGTATTTACACAGTTTGTTGTCTTCTGCACTCTGTTTGATCTTTCATTGATCCTGTTATAACTAATATTCAATAAATTTGCTGAGTATGACCGCAGGAAAATAAATCTCAGGGTTGTATATGGTAACATATATGTTCTTTGATTATAAATAAATTTACTTGGACTTTGAAATGAGCTTTACTGATTTCATGCAGGAACATTTAGAACTGAAATTATTGTTGATTGTGGGATGCTTTAGATTTCCTAAGCAGTTTCACACAGTTTAAGATGGCACTGGTGAAGCTCGGTGCCTATTTGCTGGTGGCAAACAAAGCAAAGAATTAATTTAATAATTACACTTTTGCTGCAATCAATAGCTTGTAACTTCAGTTTTGGAATTGAGCTTTTGAGCTGCCTATATGGCCTGGCATTTTTGCAGTGTGAACTGAAGTCTTGAAGGTGCAGGATGGTTAGGGCGTGGTATGTACGGGTCAAATCAGGTGTCTTGGCCTGCCATGAGAGCAGGGAATGAACCGATCTTTGGCCATTGCTGGCATGCACTGGGAGGTGATCCAATGTGTTAGAACTGAGGTGAGGAGAGCCAGAGCCCAAACCCAGGAACAAGGCAAGTCCAGGGGCTTGGATGATTTAAGCACTGGGCTGAATTGGGGAGGTTGGGTACCAGGGCGACAGGGTCCAGGCCCCAGAATGTATCAAAGTAAAAGAACCCTGGACCAAGAGCAAGGAATGGCCTAAGGTTTCAATGATTTAAGCACCAGGCCAGATAAAAAAAATCAGGATGTCAGGGGTGGAGGCAAGGGGCAGGCCAGTTCAGCTCACTACTCGCAAGTTTTACTTGTCTCTGCACTGAACTAAGACAGTAATGATGACTGACTTCACGGATGTGGTTTCACTTTTGTAAACTTTAGTTGTTTGCACAGTTTGTTTTTTTTCTGCATGTTGGATGTTTGACGATCTTTTTAATGGGTTCTGTTGGGTTTCTTCGTTTGTGGCTGCCTGTAAGGAGACAAACCTTAAGGTTATATGAATATTGTGATAAAAATATGCTTTATAAATATGAGGAAGTCTGCCAATGCTAGAGATCCAAAGTTACCCACACAAAATGCTGGAGGAACTCAGCAGCTCAGGCAGCATTCTTGGAAACAAATAAATAGTCAATATTTGAGGTCAAGATCTTTCTTCAGGACTGAGAAGGCAGGGGGAACACACCAGAATAAAAAGGTTGGGGAGGGAAAGGAGGCTAGCTGGAAGGGGATAGGTGAAGTCAGGTGTGTAGAAAAGATCAAGGGCTAGAGAAGAAGGAATCTGATAGGAAAGGAAGAGTGGACCATAGGAGAAAGGGAAGGAGGATCCAGAGGATAGGCATGTGAGAAGAGGTAAAAAGTCAGAGTATGAGATAGAGGAATAGGGAAGGAGGGAGGGATTTTTTTTACCGGAAGTAGAAATCGATACTCATGCCATCAGAATGGAGGCTGCCCAGACGGAATATAAGGTGTTGCTCCTTCACCCTGAAGGTGGCCTCATCTTGGCACAGGACATGGCCATGGACCTCCTTTTCAATCTGGCCTGACGCTTAAAAGTACTTTGACTTTGGAATTAAAAGGAAGAGGAGTCTATTTCAGTATACCTGGCTGAATTGAAGAAGTTCATGGGTTGGAAAGTGACACAGAAAGTACTCTCTTAGAATAGATATATTCATCATTTATTTTGGTATTGTAAAAATTCAACCAAACATTCATGTTCCAATGTTACAGACACTACAAAGCTGAATATTCAATAAACATACTTAATGAAAAGAACACGTAGAGCAGACCTTCCCAACCATCATTGCTTCCTCACCTTAAACAAAAGAAGAAGAGAGCAAGCATGTTCCACTTTATATACCCTGGCGTTTGAAACTGGACACCAGGCAGCTATCCAATGAGAAAAGCAGCTGTAGCTTCTAAACTAACCAATCACAATGGAAGTGACTTTCGACAATCAGAATAAGGCACCCCCCCCCACAGGACACTCCACCCTTCAAAAGTTGCTAACGTGATGATCCAAAGCTAGACTAGTATGACTTTCATGAACTCCCAACTAAGTTATACATAAAAACACAAGAATAAAATGCCCAGAACTGTAAACCCAAAAGTCACCTCCCAGTATACCATAGTAATCCACCAGCCTCCCTGTGCCCCAAAAGCCCACCGGCTTACCCTGGTGTTTGATAGGCAATGAGCTGGTGCCTCACTTAATTTTATACACTGACTCTGAGATATAATCGACCAGGTGAGTGATGTTCACCAACCCATCATGTATGTAGGTGCAGCATTTCTAACCAATAACAGTACATGTGCCACCTTCCTCTGTGAGCAGGTAATCCAAGGCATCAGTGCCCGGAACTGTCTGGCTGTACCATACTGAGAAAGGCTATCATTCAAAACATTCTTCCTGTGTAATAACCTTCTTACCAAACATCACGGTCCATCCAGGGCACTAGGGTGGCATGCATACTGCACCACGTATCATCCACACCACTCTGGGAAAACAGATATGGCTTATCCAGTAAGAGCCATTCATAGAACATAGACAACTTCAGCACATTACAGGCCCATAATGTTGTGCTGACCACATAACCTACTCTAGAAACTGCCTAGAATTACCCTTCTACATAGCTCCCTAGTTTTCTAAGCTCCATGTACCTAAATAAGAGTCCCTTAAAATACCCTATTGTATCTGCCTCTACCACCATCACTGGCAGCGCATTCCACACACCCACCACTCTCTGTGTGAAAAACTTACCCCTGACATCACCTCGGTACCTACCTCCAAATACCTTAAAACTGTGCCCTCTCATGATGGCCATTACAGCCCTGGGAAAAAATCTATCCACACGACCAATACTTCCTATTATCTTATGCACTTCTATCAGGTCATCTCTTATTCTTCATCACTCCAAGGAGAAAAGGCAAAGTTGATTCAACCCATTCTCATAAGGCATGCTCTCCAATCCAGGCAACATTCTTGTAAATCTGCAGGATGGGCAGCATCCATAGAAACGAGCTCCCATCTTCTCCATGGAAACAATGCCTCCAACATTGTTTCCATGGATGCTGCCCGACCTGCTGAGTTCCTCCAGCTTGTTTGTACATGTTGATTTGACCACAGCATCTGCAGTGTACTTTGTGTTTATCATCCTTGTAGATCTCCTCTGCACTCTCTCTATAGTATCCACATCCTCCTTAACAACAACTTTGAGTGTCCTATCGACATAGACCCCAAGATCTCGCTGATCCTCCACACTACCAATTGTCTTATCATTAATATGATATTCTGATTTCAGATTGGACCTACCAAAATTAACCACTTCACTCTTCTCTGAGTTGAATCCATCTGCCACTTCTCAGCTCAGTTCTACATCCTATCGATGTCTCACTGTAACCTCTGACAACCATCCGGACTATCCACAACATCACCAACTTTTGTGTCATCAGAAAACTTACTAACCCACTTTTCTATTTCCTTATCCAGGTCATTTATAAAAATCACAAAGAGGAGGGGTCCCAAAACAGATCCCAGTGGGAAACCACTGGTCACCATCCTCCGTGCAGAATATAAACCATCCACAACCATACTTTGTCTTCTGTGGTCAAGCCAATTCTGGATCCACAAAGCGAGGTCTCCTTGGATCCCATACCTCCTTACTTTCTGAATGAGCCTCACATGGGGAACCTTATCAAATGCCTTATGGAAATCCATATACACAACATCTACTGATTTATCTTCATCAATGTGTTTTGTTATATCATTTTCCAGCAAGTGCTCAGCTTCATGACACCATTTGGCATAGACACAGCCATCCCAGGATACTGCTCCTGTTCACAGTCATACAACTAGACCCAGACTTCTGAGGTCGAGAGAGTGGGATTGCCCCAGTGCAACGATTTTTCCACTTTAAGCATAGAAGGTTGAGGGGGGACTTGATAGAGGTGTTTAAAACTATGAGGGGGATAGATAGAGTTGATGTGGATAGGCTTTTTCCATTGAGAGTAGGGGAGATTCAAACAAGAGGACATGAGTTGAGAGTTAAGGGGCAAAAGTTTAGGGGTAACACGAGAGGGAACTTCTTTACTCAGAGTGGTAGCTGTGTGAAATGAGCTTCCAGTAGAAGTGGTAGAGGATTTTGTCATTTAAAGTAAAATTGGATAGGTATATGGACAGGAAAGGAATGGAGGGTTATGGGCTGAGTGCAGGTCAGTGGGACTAGGTGACAGTAAGCGTTCAGCATGGACCAGAAGTAATGCACCATCAATAACTCCCAGAGACTAGAAGTGAATGATAGACTTTTATTAACAGCAAAAGGGAGCACGACATCTCGGAGACTGAGGGAGGAGCAGTGCCCCAATCGCCTTTATACAGGGGTCTGTGGGAGAAGCCACAGGAGCGGTCAGCAGAGGGGCGTGTCTAGACAGGTCCAGACAGGTATACATAGTTTACCACAAGAAGGGCCAAGATGGCCTGTTTCCGTGCTGTAATTGTTATATGGTTAAAAACTCTCCTGCACAGGTTTTCTGCCATCGTTGGACACAGCAACCACAACTACTACTAAGTGACTGGCATATGTCATTATGCATTATGTACGTGCCTTGCTTAAGGAAAAATGAAAGACTCACATTCCAGACTCCCTTGTTTTTCTTCCAATTAGTTCTGTTTTAGAGTTACAAAGCATAACACCACACTGATGAACACTCTAACCACTTCATTGATACCATTAAGTCCCACAACATCCCATGCTGTGTGGTCAAGTTTTCAAGAGATAATCTGCAGATGCTGGAAATCAAAGCCAGTGGCGTATCTAAGGTATGGCAGGTATGGCACATGCCCTGGGTTCCACTTGAAGGGGGGCACCACTGAGCAGTTTCTATTAAAGTCAAATAAGCCATCCTCGGATAGTGAAAAAAAATTTTCTTCAGACGTATGATCTGTCTTTGATTATCATGGGTGAGAAGCACTAGGATGGCCTTATTTCAGAGCATGGTGTAAGAAGACCATGAAACGTTTCTTCATGAAGAAGGAAAATGGAGCTGAAGGATGGAAGAGACAAAAGTTGAGGGTGGAGGAAGCCAAGAAGTCCAACAAGTTCTTCATGCCCTTCTTTGAAAAGCCTGGACAAGTAGTTTGACATGTTCCGTCGCGTTGCCTGCATCTACTACAAGTTTGTTAGAATCCGATGGTGGATCAAATACAAATGCGTCACAAGCCAAGGGGTAAGTCAAGTCAGATAAATCCGAGTGTGACGAGATTAAGAGTGAGGCTGCCACAAAGAACATGGGCATGACAAGAGGGGAAGACGATGGTGATGGTGGTGATGATGTTGAGTTTATTAGCGAGATTTTACCTGATGAGATTGAACCTGACGACACTGAACCTAGTGAACTGGATGGTGTCAAAGAGCCTCGAACTGTCATACCAGAAGTGATTGAACAGCATGACATTGGACTTCTGAAGTTCGACAAGGATACCGGAAAAGCAATTTTGCCTGACATGTTGAGAACAGAAATAATAAAGCTGGGTTTGAAGTATCCACTATTTCCAGAACAGTGAGGGGCCTTTCCTACCAACAAATAACTGCTCAATAAACAAAACTTGGTTCAAGAGGAAATTGGGAAATGGTCGTGATGAGGAAGTGACTCACTTATGGCTGGTCTATTCCCCTTCTAAAAAGTCTACATTTCGTATCTGTTGTCTTCTCTATTCCTGGTCAGACCATCAATTCTCATTGGAGCAGGAAAGTGGATTCAGACAGTGGAAAGCACCTGAAAGATTTAGTGTTCATGAAAATGCCAAAGATCATGGGGAATGCTTCACACAGTGAAAAGAAATGGAAAGAAATTTAGCTGGAAACAGAGGAGTTATTGATGCGGTATTTCAGTCACAGATTGAGAAGGAAAAGCAGAAGTGGTGTGATATCTTGACAAGAATCCTTCACTGCATAAAATTCCTTGCGACTCAGAACCTGGCTTTGCGAGGACATAGGGAGTCACTTCAGTTAGATGATGACTCCAATGTGGGAAATTTCCTTGGCTTACTGAAACTACTGGCCATCTTTGACCCTGTCATAAAAGAACACCTCACTCATTTGGAAGGTCATCCTGGAACAAACTACTCATTCGCATTGACCGTATTCAAAAGAAGCTGCAGGATCCTAGCATGAACTTCCATGATGCTACCCTGGATTTGAAAGCCCTCCGAGATCATTTTTATGATGAAAGAGAAGTGTTGGTCAGTGAGTCACTTAAAGAAGGAGTTTGTCTCTGTCAAGAATGGAATATTGAAGTTGAAAGACATCAGAGACGAAAGAAACGAATGGCTGATGAGAACTTGAGAGACACTGGGTTAACAGCTAAGGAGGAAATGGAAAGAGTCATGAAGGGAACACTCGACTGTCATCACAGAGAAATGGATGAAAGCTCGTTTGCACAACACTGACGCCAAGTTTGGGTTCCTTCTCAATGTTGAGGGACTGTTACGGCACCGACAGTAACAACCTAAAGAAAAAGTGTGAAAATTTGGGTGAATTGTACAGCTCTGATGTTGATGGACAGCAGCTATATGAAGAAATTTTGGATTGCAGAATGTTGCTATCAAGGCGGGTCAACATGAAAATATCAAGACCTGAAGAGCTTCTTGAATTTATTGTTCAGTATGGAGATGAGAGCATCTTCCCCAATCTTCGCATTGCTATTCAGATAATGCTAACTATTGCAGTTTCCATCACCAGCTGTGAGAGATCATTCGGTAAGTTAAAACTAATACCATGGGTCAAGGCAGACTCTGTGATCTTGCTCTGCTGAGTGTAGAAAGAGAAGAAACCGAAAAAGCTGACTTTGATCACATCATAGACAGATTTGCATCAGTGAAAGCAAGGAAGGTGCAGTTATACGTTTCATGTAGTGCCATAGTTTATTAATTAAAAGATTAATGAGCTTGACATATTTTTGAGCTGATATTATGGTAAAGTTAATCTAAAAGATGGGTGTCAGACATTTGGACAGGGGTGCAATTTCAGTGCTTGCCATGGGTGCTATTTTCTATAGATACTCCCCTGATCAAAGTAACACATACAAAAAAAGACAGCAAGGGGAAAGGGAGGCATTTGTATCAAATTCAAAAGAGTATTACAGGTGCTTGGGTAGGCAGTGGATACAGAAGAGAGGAAACTGTGAGGACTAGGTTAAGGCTGGGGCACTGTGTGCAAAAAAAAAGATTGAAAATGATAGGAAACACCAGACAGGATTGTGTGAGGAATGTCAGGAAGATGAGTCAGTAGAACATGTAATTCTGAGTTGCAGGAAGTATGGGATATAGAAAGAGATGATGAGAATTAATCTAAGGGAATTTGGGGTGCAGGAATTCACATCAAAAGGGTTACTGGGCTTGGGTGAGAGAGCACAGGTCAAGGTACTTATAGCTTTCTAAAGGGATACAGGGGATACAGGATGTGATAGATAAGCTGGAATAGGGTACTAGGATGGGCAAAGAAGAAAGGATAAAGTGTATTTAGTAAGTGTGTGTGTGTGTGTGTGTGTGTGTGTGTGAGAGAGAGAGAGAGAGAGAGAGAGAGAGATAATGGGTGAAGGAATTTAGAATGTAAGTCTATTGTCTGATCCACACTCCAGAGCAGAAGGTGGTGGTAATGCTCCATTAAGCTGGGTGCCATCCACTGAAAAACAAGAAGAAGAAGAAGAAGAAAGACACACACAAAATGCAGCAGGTCAGGCAGCATCTATGGAGAAGAGTTAACAGTGGATGTTTTGGGCTGAGATCTAGCTGGAAGTTAGGATTTAATAAGAACATAAGAAATAGGAGCAGGAGTAGGCCATCTGGCCCATCGAGCCTGCCCCACCACTCAATAAGATCATGGCTGATCTGTCCATAAACTCAGCATCTACCTGCCTTTTCCTCATAACTCTCAATTCCCCTACTATGCAAAATCTATCCAACCTTGTCTTAAATCCATTTAGTGAAGAAGCCTCAAATGCTTCATTGGGAAGAGATTTCACAGATTCACCACGCTCTGGGAGAAGCAGTTCCTCCTCCGCTCCATCCTAAATCTACTTCCCGAATCTTGAGGCTATGTCCCTAGTTCTAGTCTCACCTACCAATGGAAAATAACTTTCCTACTTCTATCTTATCTATTCCATTCAAAATTTTGTATAAATCCCCTCTCATTCTTCTGAATTCCAGAGAGTATATTCCCAGGCGACTCAATCTCACTTCACAGGTTAACCCCTTCATCTCTGGAATCAACCTGGTGAACCTCCTCTGCACTGCCTCCAAAGCCAGTATATCCTTCCTCAAGTATGGAGACCAGAACTGCACACAGTACTCCAGGTGCTTTACACCTATACACCAGTAACCTGTATAGTTGCAGCATGACCTCCCTGCTTTTGATTTCAATCCCTCTAGCAATGAAGGCCAACATTCCATTTGCCTTCTTAATAACCTGTTGTACCTGCAAGCCAACTTTTTGCGATTCATACACAAGCACTCCCAAGTCCCTCTGCACAACAGAATGCTGCAATCTTTCACTATTTAAATAATAATCTGCTCTTCTATTATTCCTTCTAAAGTAGATGATCTCGCATTTACCTACGTTGTATTCCATCTGCCAGACCTTGGCCCACTCACTTATCCTATCTATATCCCTCTACAGGCTCTCCACATCCTCTGTACAATTAGCTTTTCCACTCAGTTTAGTGTCATCAGCAAATATTGCTACGCTACACTCAGTCTCTTCTTCCAAATCATCAATGTAAATGGTAAACAGCTGCGTGCCCAGCACCAACCCCTGCGGCACTCCACTCACCACTGATTGCCAACTGGAGAAACATCCTTTTATACCAACAACACACACAAAATGCTGGTGGAACACAGCAAGCCAGGCAGCATCTATAGGGAGAAGCGCTGTTGACGTTTCGGGCCGAGACCCTTCGTCCTGATGAAGGGTCTCAGCCCGAAACGTTGACAGCGCTTCTCCCTATAGATGCTGCCTGGCCTGCTGTGTTCCACCAGTATTTAGTGTGTGTTGTTTGAATTTCCAGCATCTGCAGATTTCCTTGTGTTTACCCTTTTATACCAACTCTCTGCTTTCTATCGGTTAACCAATCCACTATCCATGCCAATAAACCTCCTTCGACTCTATGCATCTTATAAATAAGTCTTTTGTGCAGCACCTTATCGAACGCCTTCTGGAAATCCAAGTATACAACATCCACCTGTTCTCCTCTATCCACTGCACTCAATATGTCCTCAAAGAACTCCAGTAAAGTTTGTCAAACAGGACCTGCCCTTTCTGAATCCATGCTGCGTCTGTCTAATGGACCACTCCTTTCTAAATGTTTCGCTATTTCTTCCTTAATGACAGCTTCAAGCATTCTCCTGACTACAGATGTAAAGCTAACTGGCCTATAATTGCCTGTCTTTTGCCTACATCCTTTTTTAAAAAGTGGCGTGACACTTCCTGTCTTCCAATACGCTGGGACCTGCCCAGAGTCTAGAGAGCTTTGGTAAATGATTACCAACGCATCTACTATAACCTCCACCAATTCCTTCAGCACCCTGGGATAAATCTCATTGGGACCAGGGGACTTATCTACCTTCAAGCCCTCTAGTTTGCTTGTCACTATGTCTTTAATGACATTGATTTTATCAAGGTCCTCATCTCCCATTTTGTCCATAATATCCTTTTTTGGCATATTAGACGTATCCTCCACCGTGAAGACCGACACAAAATAGTCGTTCAATGCCTCAGCCATTTCCTTATCACCCAATATCAATTTCCCCTTCTCGTCTTCCAAGGGACCTACATTGACTTTGGCCACCCTCTTCTGCTTTAGATACTAATAAGAATTTTTTCAATCTGTTTTTAGATTTTGTGCTAATTAACTTTCATACTCTATCTTCCCTTTCCTTATTTCTTGTTTAGTTGTTCTTTGATGCTTTTTAAACTTTTCTCAATCCTCCAGTCTCCCAGTACTCTTTGTGATCTTGTACACATGAACTTTTAATCTGATACTATCTTTTATTTCCTTTGTTATCCAAGGTTGGCTCTCCCCACACTTACTGTCCTTACTTTTGTCTGGAATATACTTTTGTTGAGCACTGTGAAAAATTTCTTTGAAAATATTCCGCTGTTCCTTAACTGTCCTACCAAATAGCCTGTGCTCCCAATTCACATTAGCCAACTCCTCCCTCATCCTGTTGTAATCTCCCTTGTTCAAGAATATTACACTAGTTTCAGATCTAACTATTTAATCCTCCATCTGTATGCGAAATTCGATCATACTATGATCACTCTTTCCAAGAGGATCCCTGACTACAAGATCATTAATCTTACCTGTCTCATTGCACAGGACTAGATCTAAGATAGCATTTTCCCTTTTAGGCTCAATAACATGCGGCTCAAGAAAGCCATCATGCATGTATTCTATGAAGTTCTCCTCAAGGCTTCCTTGACCAACCTCATTCACCCAATCTATGTGGTAGTTAAAATCTCCCATGACAACTGCCGTTCCGTTCTTACAAGCCTCAGTTATTTCTTGGTTAATTGCCTCTGCCACTACAATATTTTTATTAGGTGGCCTATAGACAACTCCCACCAGTGATTTTTTTCCCTTTACTATTCTTAACCTCCACCCAGATGGACTTAACATGCTGAGATCTTATATTGTCTCTCACAATCGCCCTGATCTCATCCTTAATTCAGAGCGCCACCTCTTTTGCCTTCCTGCCTATCTTTCTTACCTGATATTACCTGATACTCTTGGATATTTAATTCCCAGTCATCACCACTTTGCAACCAGGTTTCTGTAATGGCCACTAAATCATATGCCTTGGTACTGATCTGTGCCACAAGTTCACTAACCTGGTTTCCAATACTACGGGCATTTACAAACGTTTGTAGATAAAGTGCCCTTATACTCATTGTCCTTTTAGAATCTAGTGACCTATGTGATTATTGCTTTTTACCTTTATGCACTCTACTCTTACTTTTTTCTTCACTAACTCTAGCTTTGGTGTCTGCATCACTTCCCTCCTCTTTTCTGTATTGATTTCCATCCCCCTGCCATATTAGTTTAAAGTCTTCTTGACAGCACTGGCAAACAGTCTCCCTAGGACATTGATCCCAGCCCCGCCCAGATGTAAACCCTCTGGACAGTACTGGTCCCACCTCCCCCAGCAGTTCCAGTGCCCCAAGAATCTGAAACCCTCCCTCCTGCACCACCGCTAAAGCCACATATTCATTCTAGCTATCCTGCTATTCCAACTCTGGCTAGCAGGTGACACCGGTAATAATCCTGAGATTATTACTTTTGAGGTCCTGCTCTTGAATTTATCTCCTAGCTCCCTAAGTTCAGCTTGTAGGACCTCATCCCGCTTTCTTCCTATATTGTTGGTACCTGTATGCACCATGTCAGCTGGCTGCTCACCCTCCCCTTTCAGAATGCCCTGCAGCCTCTCCGAGACATCTCAGACCCTTGCACCTGGGAGGTAACATAGCATACAGGAGTCCAGTTTGTGGCCACAGAAGCTCCTCTTTATTACCCTAACAATGGAATCCCCTACCACAGCTCTGCCATTCCTTTTCTTGCCCTCTTGTGCCGCAGAGCCACCCATGGTGCCATGATCCTGGCTACTGCTGCCTTCACCTGATCCAACAGACTCCAAAGAGGTATATCTGCTTTGGAGGGAGATGACCGCAGGAGACTCCTGTACTACCTTCCTGCTACTACTCTTCCTGTTGGTCACCCATTCCCTATCTTTCCTTAGATCTTTATACTGCGGTGTGACCAACTCACTAAATGTACTATCCACAACATTCTCAGTATCTCCGATGCTCCGGAGTCCAGGAGCAGCTCCAGTGCCACCATGCCGTCTATCAGGAGCTGCAGCTGGACACACTTCCTGCACACATAGTCTTCCATAACCAGCTACTCAAAGCATTTCATTATTGTTGAGTTCAGTGTTAACGCAGGAATGGGCGAAGGGGAGTCTTACAGGGGATGAGCTAATGCTAGTGGGAGTAGCTTACGGGGTAGCTCTAGCTAGGGAAGAAGCCTGATGCCACATTAGTGTGCTTGTTGTCCAGGAGGAAGCAACTGAAGAGCTTTAGCTGAATGCCATGAAGAACCAATTGATAGACGACCAATTGCTGGAGTGGGCCTGTTTCTGAGACAGGCCGCTGAAAGAGAGACACTCGGCCTCCAGGGTGTTCGCCTGTTACGCGTTGACGTCAGTGTTGCGGCTAGGTCTTGGCACCGGAAGTGTCGTCACACCGGGCGGCGGGTGAGGGTGCCAGAGATCGCCAGTCTGTGTCAGCTGTGACCGAGTGGTTCTTCATCGTGAGTGGAGGCGAGGGCGGTAAGGGTCCAGTTCGGATGTATTGTCTTGGGTTGAAGCAGAGCGGTATGCTCGGTGATAGCCTGTCCCCGGCCCTTTCCCAGACGACTGGTTAAGTCACTGATTCCCACAGTCAGTCCGCTGTAATGGGATGTGACCCGGCAGGACCTGCTTCCCCTGGATCCGCCGTGATATACATCTGTCGGGAACGACTGCTCGAGTGCTGTCGCTGTGTTAGATCACGGCTGAAATATATGCTCCGCCCCACCCCCACTTTCTTCCTCACCCACAGTGCCCGGCTCTTACTACCCCTCCCGGCTGCTGGTCAACTCGTCCATCAGAGTGGTCATTCACCTTCCAAAAATTAGCTTGTTGAGGACTTTTTATTTAACAAGTCTGACTAGTTCTGTTGTGCTGTCTTGTGTTTAGCCATTAAGATTCTGAAATTTCAGCAATCTGTATACCTAGTTTCACGAGCAACTGTAAAACAAGTTAGCTATTGAACAGCATTCGTGTTACCTGGTTTTACCTCAATGTGGAAAATAAACAATTGAGTGTGTATATCAAACGTGACCTCCAAGGTGGTCAAAGTTGGAATCCAGACATTACTTAAGAGGTGAATTTTAACATATACTTGTTGATAATCATGTGGAACATACATATACCATATGTTATGTTAACGAAAGGGGATAATTTATTAACTCTTTATGCTGTACCTGTAATAAGTTATTCTAGATTGAGTGATAAGTGCTTTCACATGACCTGTATGACATACTTGGTATCCTCATTCTTTCAACTTGCTAATGTGCGATGAGGGTATCTGCTAACAATCACTGATGACCCTGCTTCACACTTTTCATCCGATATTGTTTTACCATTCAGCTGAGTTGGCCTATCCTTGTTTCTATTCTTGTTTGTCCAGTACAACTACCAGATTGGATTCTAGTCCTAGTCATCTCTACTTGACCACATTTATTTCTTGGCCTGTATGCTACCTGTTGGTAACCCCTGAAATCAAAGTTGTGTATATATGACAATGAATTTGAGCACAGGTGCAATGAGAAACTGACTTGCAGCAGCTTCACAGGCACATAGCATCAGAGATAGAGCGTTCACAAGAAAAACAAATCTAAGTTATAACAATTTTTATAATATAGTTTACTTTCCTGAACCCTGAATTGACTCTATAGCTGTGGCCTGCAACCACTGGCACTCATCTCAACCTTGGACTGGCTGTGTGACTGACCACGTGTTTGGGGACTCTGCAGTTCATGTTCTGAATGTTATTTGTTTACTTTTTTATTGTTTGTGTGATCTGTTCCTTTTTTCACACTTCGGGTGTTTGACAGTCTTTGTTGTGTAGGGTTTTTAAAATGGATTCTATTGTGTTTCTTTGTTTTGTGGCTGCCTGCAAGAGGACAAACTCAAGGTTGTAAATGATATGCATACTTTCATAATAAGTGATTTTTGAACTTTGATGTCATGTTTCAGATGCCAATCGATGACATCCAGCTCTACTTCACCATCATCTCTCCTGTGTCTCTGACCCTGTCAGATTGATTATCCAAATTCCATTACTAGAGCAGGAGATATTTCCTCTCAAAAAATATTGTATAAGTTCAATGTACATTTATTATCAACATATGTATGCAGTATACAACCTTGAGATTTGTCCTCCTACAAATAGCCACGAAACAAAGAAACATAATGGAATCTATTTAAGGAAAACATCAAACACCCAATGATGGTCTTAGTCATTCCCTTCAGACTGCAAATAATATGTTCCTTGGCCACCATCTCCAACTCTGTCAAAATAGGAAACAGACTGTTCATGGCTTATTGACTCTGAGATTAGCATCTGACAGCAGGACAATCTAATTCCAAATACATTTTGCCTTTGCAGATTTACCACTGCCTAAACATAATGCTGAAACCACCATTCATGTTTATGTTAACTAGGCAAAATCTATAATTCTTTCTTCCTCTATCTCGATTTGCACCATGTTTCATTCACTTCTGAAATTTACTGATTTTTTTTTGCTTCCCATTTCAACACTGACTTTGCTAGTTCTTATTTGTAAATCCCGTTGTGGGTTTAGTCATAAGAACATAAAACAATAGGAGCAGGAGTTTGCCACCTGACAAATTGAGCCAGCTCTGCCATTCAGTAAGATCATGGCTGATCTGGCCATGGACTCATCTCCACCTACCTGTCTTTTCCTCATATCTCTCAATTCTCCTGCTGTGCAAAAATCTATCCAACCTTGTCTTAAGTCTATTTACAGAGGTAGCTTCCATTGGGCAGAGGATTTCACAGATTCACCATGCTCTGGGAAAAGCAGTTCCTCCTCCTCTTCATCCTAAATCTACTTCCCCGAATCTTGAGGCTATGTCCCTAGTTCTAGTCTCACCTATGAGTGGAAACAATTTTCTGCCTTTCTTATCTATCCCTTTCATTATTTTATATAAGGAAGATCTGTAAGATCTCCTCCCATTCTTTTGAATTGCAGCGAATACAGTCCCAGGTGACTCAATCTCTTCACATAGTCTAACCCTCTCATCTCTGGAATCAACCCGGTGAACCTCCTCTGCACCACCTCCAAAGCCACTATATCCTTCCTCAAGTAAGGAGACCAGAACTGCTCGCAGTACTGTAGATGTGACCTCACCAGTACCTGGTACAGTTAGAGCATAACCTACATATTCTTCAATTCAATCCCTCTAGCAGTGAAGGCCGACATACCATTTGCTTTCTTGATAGCCTGCTGCACCGGCAAACCAACCTTTTGTGATTCATGCACAAGCACTCCCAAGTCCATCTGCACAGCAGCATGCAGAAATTTTTTACCCTTGAAATAATGATCTGCTCTTCCATTTTCCTCACATCCTTTCAGCCAGAGTTTGAACAGAGGTCTTAAAGGCTTGTAAACTGTCATTTTCTTTTTATCACCTTTAGCCATGCCTTCTGTGTAGGGCTTAAATTCTGGAAGTTTCTACACAGACCAGGATTTCTGTCTCCCACTTGTCCTTTAATGTTTTTGAAGGCCTATTTCTTTATCAATATCTCTAGTCTCATTGATGATATTCCACTGATACCAATATCTAATGGCTACATGGATAGATAGGGTGGTTAATTAGGTATATGACATTATGACATGCTTGCCTTCATATGTTGGGGCATAGAATATATGAGTTGGGATGATATACAGGCAGTCCCCGGGTTACGAACGAGTTCTGTTCCTAAGTCCGTCTTTAAGTCAGATTTGTACATAAGTTGGAACAGGTACATCTGGTATTATTTAGCATCAGTTAGTCAAATGTTTGTCTTAGTATATAGTATATATTTTACCTTTCTATGCATATAAAACACTATGCATAAGAAACATATGTATTTCAATAATTAAACCACTGCGTTGCTTAGTAATAATTGTAGCTTTTATTGGGGCAGGGCCTTTCACATGCTCCATTATTCTCACTTTATCCTTTAAAATTGTTCCAATTGTTGACCGATTGTAGCCTAACACTTTTCCAATGATTGATGGTGTTTCACCTCTTTCGGATTGCTTTATTATTTCCACTTTATTTTCAATCGTGATCATTTTCCATCAACTGAACAGAAACACTGCGGATTCAGCAGCAGCCGCAGGAGGTGGGTCCTGTGCTCCTCCGGGTCCTAAAGTCCACCCGCCCTGAGACAGGTTAAATGGGACAAGTGGGGGCAGTGCTGACTGGAAAAGGGGGGTCAGGGTGAAACTTGCTAAGAAAAATTTAAGCCAAATACGAAGTTACACACTCAAACACAGTGTTAACGGCAACGTGATCTGATTTAAAATGACGGATGGCGTTCTCCTTCCTCGAGTTGATGAATTTTTAATATAATAGGCTTTGTGGCAGGCTGTTCATAAGTACGAGTTGTTCGTAAGTTGGACGTTTGTAACTCGGGGACTGTCTGTATTGAAACCACGACACACTGGTTAGTCTGCACTTGGAGTATCGTGTGCATCTTTGGTCATTGTACTCTTAGAAAGATGTGATTGTCTCCGAGAGAGTGCAGAAGAGATTCCCCAGGGTGGTGTGAGTTGGATAGGCTAAGCGTGAAGGGTATTTAATGTGTCTTTTACCCTTAGTAGAACTATTAAAACAGAGGCAACAGGTTTATGGTGAGGGGAAAGAGTTTTAAAGAGGATTTGTGGAACATGTTTTTTTAAAAATGTGGCTAATGTGCGCCTAGAGGAGGTGGTGGAGGACAGAAGTATTACCGTTTACTCAAGGCAGTGAGTTCAAAAGTTATGTTGCACCTTTAAAACACTTTAGTTAGGCTGCACCAGGAGTAATAACATTTAATTCTAGTTGCCACATTCTAGGTAGGATATAGAGAATTTGGAGAGGGTGAAAAAGGTTTTTCAGGATGCTGCCTGTATTAGAGGGTGTGGGTTATGAGGAGAGCTTGAACAGACTTTTCTCTGGAGCAGTGGAGGCTGAGAGCAAACCTGATAGAAGTTTTTGTAGGGCACAGACAGCTGGTACATTTTTCTCCCAAGTTAAAATGTCTAGTGTGTTTAAGGTAAGAGGTGTGCAGGGCAAGTTTTTTTGTATAGAGCCTAGAAAATACTGCTGGAGTTGGTGCGCTGGTTGTTGAAGGCAAATATGAAAAATGCATTCAATAAACTCTTAAGTAGGCACATGGATGTGCAGAGGATGGAGAGAGAAGGACATTGTGTAAGTAGAAGAGTGTAGTTTAGTTAGACATTTAATTAGTTTGGAAAAACATGTGCTGTACTGGTCTATGAGGTGTTTTGAAAGGCACTTGAGTAGATGAGGCTTAGAAGCATGTAGTCATAATGCAGGCATTGGGGATATTGTGGCGACCCACTTTCTGCGCAGGCAAACCGGCTCACAAATAGCCAGCGCGTGGAGGGAGACTTTGGTAATGCACCTCTGACGTCATTTCCGCCCGGAGAGGGCGGGCGCTAGGGATTAAATGCCAGCGCTGTGAAGTTTGAATAAACTAGTCTCGAAATGACTTATCGACTGCGTGTCGTTATTTCAGCGCTGTGTGTAGAACATCGCTACATTGGTGACCCCGACGGTCCAAACGAGATTTGGACCAAAGATGACCGACTCTTTATCTGTTCATGCAGTTTTGCTAAAACTGTTGACTTTCTGGACACTGCGACCACGCATGTGGTTTAGCCAAGCAGAAGCCCAGTTCCAGATTCGGCAGATTTCCTCTGATTACACGCGTTACTACCACGTGGTGAGTGCCCTTGACCAGGAGACGGCCGCCCAGGTTGCGGATTTCATACAGTCGCCCCCAGAAGAAGGCAGATATGAAGCATTCAAAGCGCTGCTAATTGAGACCTTTGGCCTCTCACGGCGTGAGCGAGGTGCCCACCTGTTTCACCTGGACGGTTTGGGAGACAGACTGCTGTCAGCATTGATGAACGAGATGCTATCTCTGGCTGACTGACACAAGCCCTGCCTCATGTTTGAGCAAGTGTTCCTAGAGCGACTGCCCGAGGACATACATCTGCTGCTGGTCGACACAGATTTCAGCAACCCCCGGAAGGTGGCGGACCGGGCAGACGTGCTGTGGAAAGCCAAGAGGGAGAGCGTGGCATCAGTCGGTCAGATTAGCAGGGCACGCGCCCAACAGCGGACCAGACCAGGCCTGGCAGGGGGACGCACACAACACAGAGGCAGCAGTGAGGAGGCCAGTGAACAGTGGAGTTTCTACCACCAGTGGTGGGGCACAAAAGCCCGCTGTTGTCGCCCGCCCTGCAAGGGCCAGCTGCCGCTAATGACTATGGCGGCTGGCCACCAGGACAGTCTCTTGTATGTCTGGGACAAACAGTCGGGACGCCGCTTCTTGGTTGACACCGGAGCGGAGATCAGCATCCTGCCCCTGAAGGGGTACGACACCCGGAACAGGAAGCCAAGACCCTCCCTGAGGGCTGCAAACGGCAGCACGATACGGACCTACGGCACCCGCACAGTGCAGCTGTAGTTTGGCGCCAGCTGGTTCACGTGGGACTTCACACTGGCTGCAGTGGCTCAACCACTCCTGGGGGTGGACTTCTTGCGAGCTCACAGCCTGCTGGTTGACTTGCAAGGGAAAAGACTGGTACATACCGAGACTTTCCAGACGTTCTCCCTGGGTGAAGCCAAGTTGCTGGCCCCACACCTGGACTCCATCACGCTGTCAGCAACGAATTCATCAGAATCCTGACAGACTTTCCATCGATTCTGGCACCGCTGTTCACGGCAGCCGTGCCCAGACACGGGGTTCAGCACCACATTCCGACCCAGGGACCACCCCTCCATGCCCGCGCACAAAGGCTCCCCCCGGAAAAGCTCCGCCTGGCGAAGGAGGAGTTAAAGAGGATGGAGGAATTGGGGATCGTACGGAGGTCGGACAGCCCATGGGCCTCCCCCCTGCACATGGTGCCCAAAGCAGCCAGGGGTTGGAGACCATGCGGCAACTACCGCAGACAAAATGAGGATACCACTCCAGTCCGCTACCCCGTGCCGCACATACAGGACTTTGCAGCAAACCTGCACGGGGCAAGAATCTTTTCCAAAGTAGACCTCGTCTGGGGATACCATCAAATCCCGGTGCACACTGAAGACATCCCCAAAACAGCACTTATCACCCCGTTCAGCCTGTTCAAATTCCTCTGAATGTCGTTTGGCCTGAAGAATGCCGCACGGACGTTCCAGTGGCTAATGGACGCAACCTGGACTTTGCGTTCATCTATTTGGACGACATCCTTATAGCCAGCAGTTGTTGTCAGGAGCATCTGTCCCACCTCCGCCAGCTCTACTCCCGCCTGATTTCGGCCTCACGATCAACCCGGCCAAATGCCAGTTCGGTCTCGATACCATCGACTTCCTGGGCCACAGGATTACCAAAGACAGGGCAACACCTCTGCCCGCCAAGGTAGATGCGATCCGCCACTTTGCCTGGCCCAACACGGTCAAAGGCCTGCAGGAGTTCGTTGGTATGGTGAACTTCTACCTCCGTTTCCTCCCCTCAGCAGCCAGTATCATGTGCCCTTTGTACACCCTGATGTTGGGTAAAGGCAAGGACATTACTAGCAACAAGGAGGCCGCAGCCGCTTTCTTTAAAGCCAAGGAAGCCTTGGCAGATGCCGTGATGCTGGTGCACCCCAGAATGGACGTTCTGACCGCCCTCACGGTGGATGCATCTGACACAGCAGTCGGTGGGGTGCTGGAGCAGCTCATCGAGGGGCGCTGGCAACCCCTGGCGTTCTTCAGCAAGCACTTACGACCACCCGAACTCAAGTAGAGTGCTTTCGACTGGGAGCTGTTGGCACTGTATCTGGCAATCCGGCATTTCAGGTACTTCTTACTTCTTAGTTCACCGCATTCACGGACCACAAACCGTTGACCTTCATGTTCACGAAGGTGTCTGATCCCTGGTCGGCTCGCCAGCAGCGACATCTGTCTTACATCTCGGAGTACACCACAGCCATCCAGCATGTCTCAGGAAAGGACAACGTCGTGGCGGACGCACTCTCCAGACTAGATGTCCAGGCCCTGTCCCTGGGGGTGGACTATGCGACACTGGCGGAGGCGCAGCAGGCAGACGACGAGATACCCAGCTATAGGACCACAGTCTCGGGTTTGCAGCTGCAGGACTTTCTTGTAGGCCCAGGTGATAGGACCCTCCTGTGTGACGTGGCTACTGGCCAACCTTGCCCCATGGTCCCAGCAGCCTGGAGGCGGTGAGTTTCGACTCGATATGCGGTTTGGTGGACCCATCTATCAGGATAACCATCCAGCTGGTCTCCAGCAAGTTCGCGTGGCACGGACTTTGCAAGCAGGTCAGTGAATGGGCCAGAATGTGCACGCAGTGCCAAACAGCCAAGGTGTAGCGGCACACTAAAGCCCCGCCGCAGCAGTTTGAACCCACCCACCGGAGGTTCAGCCACATTCGTGTGGATATCGTGGGCCCCCTACCAGTGTCCAGAGGAGTGCGGTTCCTCCTAACTATGGGTGACTGGTTCACGAGGTGGCCAGAGGCAGTCCCACTCACCGACACATCTGCCGATTCCTGCGTCCGAGCACTGATCGCAACCTGGGTAGCACGCTTCAGGGTACCGGTCCACATTACCTCTGACAGAGGCGCCCAGTTCTCCTCCAGCATGTGGTCGGCTGTGACCAGCCTGTTGGGAACGCAGCTACACCACACAACTGCCTACCACCCGCAGTCGAAAGGACTGGTGGAACGCTTCCACCGTCACTTGAAGTTGGCTCTCATGGCCCGCTTGAGCGGACCTAACTGGGTGGACAAGCTTCCCTGGGTCCTACTTGGAATTTGTACAGCGCCCAAAGAGGATCTGCACGCCTCGTCGGCCGAGTTGGTGTATGGCACGCCCCTGGCCGTCCCGGGAGAGTTCATACCAGCTCCAAGGGGGGCAAGAGGAAGAACCCGCAGCAGTCCTGGACAGGCTACGTGAAAGGCTCGGCAACCTGGCCCCCGTACCAACTTCACAGCATGGACGGACCCCGACCCATGTACCCAACGACCTGCAGTAAGTTTGTGTTTGTATGAAGGGGCGGACACCGGGCACCGCTACAGCGGCCGTACGAGGGGCCGTTCCGAGTGATCAACAACAATGGGTCCACATACGTACTGGACATTGGGGGGAGAGAGGAGGTTTTCACGGTGGACCGACTCAAACCAGCCCATGTGGACGGCGCAGCTGGTCGAGGTTCAGGCACCGCGGTGCAGAGGCAGACCTCCCAAACAGAGGCTGATCCAGACTGTGGACATTGGGGGGTGTATCGCCGGTTCTGGGGGGGGGGGGTTATGTGGTGACCCACTTTGCACAGGCGAACCGGCTCACAAGTAGTCAGCGCTCAGGGAGAGACTTTGGTAATGCACCTCTGACGTCATTTCTGCCTGGAGAGTGCGGACGCTAGGGATTAAATGCCAGCACCGGGAAGTTTGAATAAACTAGTCTCGAAACGACTTACTGCGTGTCGTTATTTCAGCGCTGTGTGTAGCACATCGCTACGATATAATGTAAGTGGGCAAAAACATGGGCTTTGTACATGATGGACTCAAAATTTTAATGCTGTGCAACTCTGACTTTATAAAACATTCTGAGATGTCTTACTGCAATTTACTGTAAATGTTCGATCATGGACAATGTTTAGTACAACTGCCTCTTCACAATTGAAGGAACCCTGGTTCAATTGTGACTTGCAGCGCAGTCTCTATTTCTGCTCCAGTTTCCTCCCTCATTTACATTTTCCAACAAGCACAACTTTGGAGGAAAAGATTTTTTTTTCTTTTTTTTTTGTTCACTAACTATTAAGTGAAATTCTTTTCAGTATCTCAAAGCTTTGGGTAGTTATATTTTATTCACAAGGTATTATTGCAGACCACACATGGGATACTCTTTTCAGTTTTGGTCACCTCATTATAGGAAGGATGTAGAGATTTAGAATGGGTGCAGAGATTTACCAGGATGCTGCCTGCATTAGAGAGCGTGTCTTATGATAGGTTGAGGGAGCTAAGGTTTTTCTTCTTGGAGTGAAGGGGGATGAGAGGTGACTTGATGGAGGTGCATAAGATGATAAGTAGATAGCCAGAGATATTTTTCCCAGGGCAGAAATGGCTAATACAATGGGGGTATAATTTTAATTGGATTAAAGGGTTAAGTTTTTTTACACAGACTGCTGAATATGTGGAGCACCATGATAGAAGCAGATACACTAGGGCAGGGGTCAGCAACCTTTACCACTGAAAGAGCCACTTGGACCCGTTTCCCACAGAAAAGAAAACACTGGGAGCCGCAAAACCCGTTTGACATTTAAAATGAAATAACACTGCATACAACGTTTTGTTTTGCCTTTATGCTATGTATAAACAAACTATAATATGTTGCATTTATGAAATTGATGAACTCCTGCAGAGAAAACGAAATTACATTTCTGCATGCAACAAAAACATTTTGAACTCCGAAAAAAAGACGTTGGGTTGAAGGTTACTTTTAAGTAAAATACTCAACGTCTATTTGAGTCCTCCTTGTATTTATGAAAAACGCCAAACTTAAATTTGCCGCCAGCAGCAAACCAAAAATAACGTCAGCCAGCTGTCAACCTGAAAAATAAAAGGACTATTTCACTGAACAATGAAAACATATGAATATACGTAAAATAATAGGCAATTAAAATATTTATCATACTTGTTCAGGTTGACTCACACCTGACAATGCAGTCGTATTCAGTAGGGATGGATCGATGCTTAGGGGAGTGACCGGGAAGGATAATGTGTTTTTTTCCTCTCTGAACTCACAGAAGCGTTTCCCAAATGATGTTTGCATTGCAATGATTGCAGAATGTAAATACTCCGAATTTATCATGTCGTGACCTTGTTTGAACTCTCTCAAATTGGGGAAGTGAGACAATGTGCCTTTCTGTAAATCTCTGGCAAGCAACGTCAACTTGCGCTCGAATGCCAAAACATCCTCCAACATGTGCAGGGCTGTACGTCCTTACCCCGTTGAAGAGCTGTGTTCAGCGTGTTCAGGTGCGCTGTCATGTCTACCATGAAGTGTAGCTTTTCCAGCCACTCTGGCTGTTCCAGCTCAGGAAAGTTGAGCCCTTTGCTGCCCAGGAAAGTTTTCTCTTCTTCCAGACACGCGACAAAGCGTTTCAGCACCTCCCCTCTGGACAGCCAGCGATAAAAACACGTTGTAGCGGTTGCTACACGCAGTCAGTAAACTGCAGTCAAAGATAGCTTTATTCGAACTAAACAGCCTTGCTTTTAAGCCTCCCTCAACCCGCCCCCCATGGGCGCGGATGCTGCAAAAGGCACGTACTCACAAACCCCCGTAGGCTATCTCCCTTAGCCTGAGCGCTGGCTAATTGTGAGCCGGTTCGGATGTGTCAGGAAATGGGTCGCCACAACGTCTTATTTAGATTGTACAAGATCACCATAATCTTCAAATTTAGAATTACATTTCAAAAACTAACAAACTAACATAAAATACATTTTAATTAAATACTGACCATGTAGCGGTGTGCTACACGCAGCGCTAAAATTACGACACGGAGTCGGTAACGGCAGTCGAAGGAAAAAACTTTATTCGAAATCTTCAGCCTCACTTTTAAGCCTCCCTCAACCTGCCCTCCATGGCGCAGAGGCTCCAAAGCTCTGTGCTCGCAATCCCCCGTAGGCTATCTAATAGTGAGTCGGTTCGGATGTGCCAGGAAAAGGGTCGCCACAACCAATTATTTCCCAAAGCAACAGGGAGCCGCAGCACAGACGTAAAAGAGCCACATGTGGCTCCGGAGCCGCGGGTTGCCAAGCCCCGCACTAGGGCAATGTAAGAAACTGTTGGATAGACACATGGATGATGGGAAAATTGAGGGTTATGTAGGAGGGAAGTTAGATTGATTTTAAAGGCAGGTTAAAACATTGGTGCAACATCATGGTCTGAAGGGTATGTAGTGTTCTAGACTTAAACAGGAAATGATAGAGGAAAGCCAATAAAAGGCGTTAGGAGGGCTAGGGTCCTTCCATTTAAGTAAAATGGCTTTCCTAGCCAGTAAAGTTGACAAGGCTATGATCCGCTGATGGAATAATCCCAAAAATAGCTGTAAATAAGTTTTGTTGTAAATCCAGATCCAGCAATTTAGATAAGGTTTTAAAAACATCTTTCTGAAAATACTCCAACTTTATGCAAAACCAAAACATATGAGTTAAAGTGGCCACCTGAGTATTACACCTATCAAGGATTAACATTGGGAAAAATAGGGCTAATTTATCCTTTGACATATATGCCCGATGCACTACCCTGAACTGTATCAAGGAATGACGGGCACAAATAAATGAAGTATTTACCAGACGAAAAGTTTTATTCCATTGATTATCCGAAAGTAACTCTTAAAATTCCAATTCCCAGGCAGCTTTAATTTTATCTTTAGATATCATTCGTAAATTCAATAACCATTTATAAATCGTAGCTATTGATCCCTTTTTGGAGTGGTTTAACCTGGAAGAGGATATCTATCATATTAGATGGATAAGCGGGGGGATTATTTGGAAGCAAAGTGTGTTTTTTTAAAAAAAATTACTAATTTGTTAATATCTAAAAAAGTGTACATTGGATAAATCAAATTTATCCGCTAGCTGAGTAAAAGACATTAAACAATCCCCTATAAACAAATCCAAAAAGTTGTTATACCTTTGGTTTTCCAAATTAAGAAAGTCTGATCTAAAAATTGATGGTTTAAAAAAATAGTTATGACATATTTTACTAGAAAGGACAAAATTATTTAATTCAAAAAATTTGCAAAACTGAAACCAAATTCTTAATGTATGTTTAATAGTAGGATTAAGGTCTTGTCTACCAAACTTAGAGAGCAGAAAAGAAAGAGGAGCTTCCAGTAAAGAGGCCGAAGAATATCCCTTCACCGAGTTTTTCTCCAATTCCACCCATAAAGAACAGTCATATATGTCTGAATAATGAATCCAACAGGTAATATATCGAATATTAATTGCCCAGTAGTACAGTATATTAATTGCCCAGTAGTACAGTACCATCATCCTTTTTTAATTTCTTCAATAAACGTTTACTCAATCTAGGATTTTATTGTTCCAAATATGGATAAAATTTTAGAGTCTATTCTGTCAAAAAGCTGTTTAGGAACAAATGAAGGAACTGCTTGAAATATATATAAGAATTTAGGTAGAACTATCATTTTAATAGCATTAATTTGACCAATTAATGATAGTGTCATAGGAGACCATTTAGAAAGTGTTGTTGGGTATAATCAATTAATGGGAAAAAATTATATTTATACAGATCTTTAAAATTCTTAGTAACTTTAACACCAAGATAAGTAAATTGATCTTTAGCAATACTAAAAGGTAAATTGCTCATACTGATCCAAATGATTATTAATAAGAAATAACTCACTTTTGTATAAATTTAACTTGTATCCAGAAAAACTACTAAATTTGGAGAATATGGATAACATGGAAGGAATAGGTTTCTTAGGATCTGAAATGTAGATTAACAAGTCATCTGCATATAACGAAACCTTATGAATTTTTCCCCTCTCTTAATACCCTGAATACTATTGGAATTCCAAAGAGCAATAGCAGGAGGTTCTAGAGCCAAGTTAAATAACAGAGGACTAAGAGGACAGACCTGCTGGGTACCTCTGTATAGTCTAAAGTAGGGAGATTTTTGATTGTTAATTATAACTGCAGCCATAGGAGCTTGATATATCAGTTTGAAACCTGGACCAAAATTAAATCTTTAAAAAATTTCAAAAAATAAAACCACTCCACTTTATCAAAGGCTTTTTTTGTGTCAAGGGAAATGACACATTCAGGTTCTTTGGATGGAGAGGAATAAATAATGTTCAATAATCTCTGAATATTAAAGTATGAATATCTATTCTTAATAAATCCAGTTTGATCGTTAGAGATAACTTCAGGTTAAATATTCTCAATCTAATAGCTGTAATTTTTGAAAGAATTTTAGAATCCACATTTAGTTAAGAAATTGGTCTATAAGAGGCACATTCAGATAGATCTTTTCCTTTTTCAGGAATTAGTGAAATTAATGCATAAAGTTTTTGGGAGAGACTCAGGATATAGAATCAGTGAAAACTTGACATAAATGAGGTGTAAATATCTCAGTAAAAGTCTTAAAAAAATTCCACTGTATATCCATCCAGTCGCGGAGCCTCACCTGATTGAAAAGAGGACATAGCCCTTGTAATTTCCTCTTGTTTAATAGGCGCATCTAATGTATTCATATCTTGAGTAGAAATTTTAGGTATATTCAGCTTTTGCAAAGATCTATTCATAGAAGTAGTATTGTCTGAAAAGTCAGATTTATAAAGGTTAGAGTAGAAATCCAGAAATACCTTATTAATTTCCTGAACATCTGACGTTTCAATTCTGTCAGCTCTTCGTATTTTCAAAATCTGTCTTCTAGCCATATCTGCTTTTAAATGACCAGCCAACAATTTGCCTGACTTATCCCCATGTATGTCAAATTGACTTTTAGATTTGAGAAGTTGCTGCTCAATGGGATAGGTCAAAAGCAAATCATGCTGTGAAGTTCCATCCTCATAAAGATCTTCATTAGGTGTTATTGAATAAACTTTATTCCTTTAATTCTATTAGTAATCACTAAAAGTTCCACTTTTGTTTTCTTTCTTAAACTTACTGAATATGAATCCGTCCCCTGAGAAAAGATTTCATCGTATCCCAAATAACCAAATTTGACATTCCCTCAGTTGTATTTAATTCAAAAAATAAAGAAATTCATTCTTTAATAAAATTTACAAAAGCTAAGTCCTATAATAATATAATATTAAATCTCCACTGAGAAGAATTTAAAATGTTATCAGGAAATCTAAATGTTAATTTCATGGGTGCATGATCTGACAATGTGATGACATTATAAGTGTAATTGGCAACAAAGGCACCAATTGCATGTCCAGCAAAAATAATCAATTCTTGAGTATTTATGATATGCATGTAAAAAGAAAGAAAAATCCCTATCTTTAGGATGTATGAATCTCCAGATATCAACCAAACCGTATTTCAATAAAAAAGAGTTAATACAAGTCGCAGCCTTGTTAGGAAGCAATGATCTATCAGCTGAAGGATTTAAACAACAATTAACGTCACTGCCCATAATCAACTTGTATTCACTTAAATTGGCAATGCAGAAATTAGTTTCTTAAAAAATTCAGGATTATCTATATTAGGTGCATAAACACACACCTTTTGACCACATAACAGATCAGTAACAATTAAATAGTTTCCAATTGAATCAGTAACAGTAATAAAATGTATGGAAGGGATTTTAGATTTAACAAAAATAGTCACTTCTCTAATTTTAGTTACTGATAAAGAATGAAATTGATAACCTCTCCAAAATTTAAAGAAATAGTTTTCATCTTCCCTACAAATATGGGTCTCCTGCGCAAAAATAATATCAGCTTGAAGTGTATTTTCCGCTTAATAGGTTGATTCATACTGTTCAAATTCCAAGATATATTAATTTTATTGACATCCATATTTGAAATTTAATATGAGATTTTGTAAGTTAAGTTATTGCATAAGCACAAATCAAATCTACCAGGAAAAACAGAGCATGAACTCGATCAAAGATGAAAAAAAATGCAACATGGTTGACAGAGAAACCTCTCAGGAATGCCCAGTCAAAATACATCTAATCTAATAACCCCACCCCTCCCCCCCAAAACCCAAAAACCGTCCAATAGGCAGACAGCATGCTAAACTACTATCCCCTATTCCCTGTCTCCGATTGGCAGGCTCTTCTCAGACAGTTATGTATTGACACCACTAGCTAAAGACAAAACAAAAGAAAAATTTTGATATGTCTAACAAAGGTTAGAACCTAACTAAGATTGGCCATCTTAAATTCATTTAAAATAAATTAGTTATATACAGGTAGTCCCCGAGTTACAAACGTCTGACTTACGGACAACTTGTACTTACGAACCGAGGAAGGAGAACACCGTCTGCCATTTTAAGTTGGATCGCGATGCCGTCCACCATTTTAAGTCATTGCTGTTGACACTGTGTTGAGTGTTTAATTTTGTATTTGGCTTAAACTTTTCTTAGTAAGATTCACCCTGACCCCACCCCCCTGTTCTGGTCAGCTGGTGGCGCAGTGAGATCAGCGTCGGGCTCGAGAACAGAAGTTCCCGAGTTCAATCCAGTGACAGACCGCTCCTGTGCCGAGTTGATGTCAATCCAGTGACTCCCGTACCATCTATGCCGGGTTGATGTTGAGCTTGCAACTCGACCTTATTAAAAAAAACACTGCCACCTCCAGTTTAAATTCCCATGCGGAATATTGTGGAGGATCAAATACCCAAACCCAGCACAGCCCCCACTTGTCCCATTTAGCCTGTCTCAGTCTCCTTAGCACCCAACGAACCTCGGGAGCCGGCCCAGCTTGGGACCCGCCACCCGCTGTGTTTCTGTTCCATTGACGGGAAGCGATCGTGATTGAAAATAAAGTAGAAATAATAAAGCCTTTGGAAAGAGGTGAAATGCCATCGGTCATTGGTCAACGATCGGAACAATTTTAAAGGATAAAGTGAGAATAATGGAGCATGTGAAAGGTCCTGCCCCGATGAAAGCTACAATTATTACTAAGCAATGCAGTGGTTTAATTATTGGAATACATACGTTTCTTAAGTGTTTTGTATGCATAGAAAGGTAAAATATATACTACATACTAAGACAAACGTTTGACTAAATGACGCTAAATAATACCGAATGTACTTGTTCCAACATGTTCAAATCAGATTTAAAGATGGATTCAGGGACAGAACCTGTATGTAACCTGGGGACTGCCTGTATTCAAAAAAGAGTAAATCCAACCAATTAATACATTATGACTAGTGCTAGCCACTTACAAGTCAATAAAAAAGTAAGTAAATATGTGTACAGGTGGCCCCTGTTTTTCGAACATTCGCTTTACAACAGCTTGCTGTTATGAAAGACCTACATTAGTACTTGTTTTCGCTAACCAAAGAGGATTTTCGTTTTTACGAAAAAAAGACGCCTGCTTTATACGTGTGTTTACCCTGAAAAGACTACCGTGACTGTGAAGCCTTGTGCGGGCAGCTGTGTGTGTATGTGCATACGCATGTACGTATGTATGCGTGTATGTGCAGATTTCTTTCTCCAAATCGATTTTGGTTCGCTGACTTCCCAATTTTGATAAGTGAAACTACGCCGTACATACAATATTTCTACTTTATATAGGCTGTATACTTATCATTCCTGCTCTTATTATATGTTTGTGTTATTTTAGGTTTTATGTGCTATTTGGTATGATTGGTAGGTTATTTTTTGGGTCTGGGAATGCTCAGAAATTTTTCCCATATAAATTAATGGTTTATGACTTCGCTTTATGACATTTTGGCTTACAAACGGTTTCATAAGAATGCTCTGCCTTCAGATAGCGGGGGGAACCTGTATATTAAATCCAAAACTATATTAAGTATTAAAGTTTTTCCATTTCAATGACTCCCAGCTAAGGATTAATTGTTCAAATTGCTTGTGAGACGGCTTTGAACTCCTTTATGAATCTCCAAGTCTCTTCTGGAGAGTTGATCCATTTGGGATGATCATTAGGTGGAGAGATTCTCAAATGAGCTAAGAAGCTCAGAAGGAAGACAATTATTCTTAAAAAGTTCAGTCATCACTTCCCGATGTTTAACTCTTTCAGTATAAACCTCTGGATCAAAATCTTCAATTATGCGAATGGCTGCTCCATTAAGGATTAGCTTCCCGTGTTTCCTTCCATCTCGGAGAATTGCTTCTTAAGTTGGAAAATAATGCAGGGTTAGTATCACATGGTGAGGTTTAATCTCAGGGGAAGGTTTTGGATGTAGAGAGCGATGAGCTCTTATCTGTGATCGGAGGGGCTTCAAGTATCTCACTAAAAAGTGGTGTAACATATCTGTAAAATATTTTTTTTAATTTTTAATTTTTTTTTATCCACAAAAACCACAACCTTAACAAAATCAAATTAAATATTGAGCAGCAAAAGGGAGAATAATATAAAGGCAAAAGTAAACATACACAGCAGAGGTGCACCGCACCAAAAAACCTCAGTCCTCACCCTGTAAGAAAGTCCAATACAGGAGCCTATATCCTTTCAAAGATGTCCCCTCTGTCCTCATTACATAGTCTCAATCTCTCGGTAAAGTATTTGCCAGTTCCCTCAGCCACAGATTGTACGTAGGCACAGAGTCCATTTTCCACATTTGCAGGATTAACTTCTTAGCAATCACCATTCCAAACAATACAGCCATTTTTTCATACTTATTGGCTGAAGATAGGGAGCTTGTTGCTCCAAGGATGGCTATGAGTGGGTCCGGTTCCCACCGCTTCCCATAAGCCTCAGAGAAACAGTGAAAAATACTTTTCCACTATTCATAAAGCTTACAACATGACCAGAATGAATGTGACAAGTTACTGTTCTCAGATTTACATCTATTACAAACTGGTGAAACATCAGAGTAGAAGCTGTGCAACTTTTCTTTGGAATAATGGAGTCTATATATTGTTTTAAACTGTATAAGTCTATGTCTGACATTGACTGAACAATCATGTATACTCTCACCCCAGACCTCCTCTGTCAGTTCTATACCCAATTCATCCACCCATGCCTGTTTAAGACCTGCAGTATCCACCCGACCTCCATTATGTAGGATCTGATAAAAAAATAGGATACGGCACTACGAGTAACCGAATCAAATTTATTTATTGCCTCCAGGGACTCATGTTTGTCTAAAACTTCGAAATTAGGTATATATTTCCCAACATAATCTCGAATTTGTAAATATTTAAAAAAAACTAGATGCAGGGATATTGTAAACTACTTGTAACTGCGCAAATGAGGCAAAGTTTCCATTAATATATAGGTCACCTATGCTACAGATGCCACTCTGTTTCCAGAAAGAAAGAACAGTATCATTCAGACCGGACAAAAAGGAATGATTGTCACAAATTGGGAGTGTCAATATAAGTTTTTGGGGCCTTAATGTGTAGTTGAATCTGCTTCCAAATTCTTACAGTGCTGCCAACCACAAAGCTGTTACTAAAATGTAACTTATTAACTGCAGTGGGGCTATTAAAGAGAGCTGGTAAGGAAGTCTTCTTACAAAGCACTCGCTCTATGAGTCACCATGCTGAGGTATGCACGAGTCTGAGGTAGAGGGCGGGCTTTTTTTCCACCATGCAAGAATGGATAGGTGGGCAGCCCAGTAATACATTTTAACGTCTGGTAGGGCAAAACTACCTGCTTCCTTGGGCTTTGACAAGTGTTTTTTATTAATTCTAATGGCTTTATAATTCCAAATAAAGTGTATAATAATTGAATCCAGTTGCTTAAAATATGATATAGGAATAAAACAAGGAATTGACTGGAAAAGATGAAGAAATCGTGGCAGTACAATCATCTTGATTGTGTTAACCCTCCCCACTAAAGAAATTAGAAGGGTTTTCCAAAAGTCAATATTGTGTTTAACCTGTTCAACTTTGTTTCGCCAATTCACTTGCAAAAGGTCATTTGTAATAGACACACCAAGATAGGAAAATTTATAAGTAATTTTAAAGGGAATAGACTGTAAATATGCTGTATTAACCACTGCAGTGACTGGCATTAGTTCACTGTTATCCCAATTAATAGAGAAACCTGAGAAACTACCAAAACTATTAATTAGAGTCAGGAGGGTGGGTATTGATGTTTGTGGGCTGGAGATATATAAAAGGACATCGTCAGCGTATAACGAAAGCTGATGTTTATGTCCATGCATATCATTGGGAGATATCAAAGGGTTCTGTCTGATGCTAACAGCTAGTGGCTCAATAATAACTGCAAAGAAAAACGGAGAAAGGGGGCAGCCTTGAAGAGTCCCACGATGAATTGCAAAAGGGGAGGAAATATTCTGATTAGTGATAATAGAAACAGATGGGTGTGAATAAATTATCTCAATCCATTTAATGAAAGATCCAAATCTTTCAACATCATATATGGCCATTTCACTTGGTCAAACGTACATTGTGCATCTAATGAAATGACTACAGCCTCTTATGCATGTTTTGTATATAAAATATTGAAAAGACGATGCAAATTAAAATGCATATGAATACCTGGCATAAAGCCAGTTTGAGCTGGATGAATAATAGAACAAATGCATTCTTTTAACCTGTTGGCCAGGACTTTTCCGAGAATTTTGGTTTCAATGGGCAGCAGCGAAATGGGGCAATATGATGAAACCATCTCGGGATCATTGCCTAGTTTTGGAATCAGAAAAACATTGGGTTTACATAAGGTAGGTGACAATCTGGAAGCTGTCCTGGAGTGATTCAACATTTCTAAGAGGAGAGGTGACAATTCTGGACCAGATACTTTGAACAATTCCATGCTAAAACCATCCAGGCCCGCTCACTGGATTCCATATTTTCAAGCAAGCCCAGTATGCGTAAATTCATCCTGCGGCTTCTACTTTCCAGATCAACCATTTTCTTCTTAATTCTCGATATTTCCAAAGTAGCTTTGTTAACTTTCTTTTTTTTAAAAATCTTTTTATTTTTAAGCAAACATAAATGAAACATGAATACAAAGTGTTTGAGAGTACATAGTTGATAGTTTAAGCAGACATTCAAATATATAATAATCAATATATATAGCCTCCCAACTCATAGTATTTATGAACAAAGGAAACAAAAAGAAAAAAAACGCCCAAAAAAAGAGAAGAAAAAAACACTAACCAAATGTTAGATACATACAGTAGTGCCAATAACTCCGAACCTCCATCCAAATAATTAAGGATAATAAAAGTGAGGTTTAGGAAAAGACGATTTAACTCATATGAAAATGTTGAATAAATGGTCTCCAAGTTTCTTCAAATTTAACTGAAGGATCAAAAACAACACTTCTAATTTTTTCTAAGCTCAAACAAGAGATAGTTTGAGAAAACCACTGAAATATAGTTGGAGGATTAATTTCTTTCCAATTCAATAAAATAGATCTTCTAGCCATTAATGTAACAAATGCAATCATTCATCGAGATGAAGAGGATAAACGACTATTATCCACCATTGGTAAACCAAAAATTGCAGTAATAGGATGCGGTTGGAAATTGATAATCAGAACTCTTGAAATAATACTGAAAATATCTTTCCAGTATTTTTGTAAACAAGGGCAAGACCAAAACATATGGGTCAATGAAGCAACATCAGAATGACATCTGTCACAGGTTGGATTAACATGAGAATAAAATCGAGCAAGTTTATCCTTAGACATATGAGCTCTATGTACAACCTTAAATTGTGTTAGGGCATGTTTAGCACAAATAGAGGACGAATTGACTAATAGTAAAATTCTTTCCCACTGCTCAGTGGATATAAGACAATTAAGTTCTTCTTCCCATTCCTTCTTAATTTTTTCTGATACTTCTGGCTGTATTTTCATGATCATATTATAAATGACAGCTACTAAACCCTTTTGACAAGGATTCAGAGCTAAAATTCTTTCCATAATGTCCAATGGACATAGTTTCGGAAAAGACTGTAACTCATTATACAAAAAATTCCTAACTTGCAAATATCTAAAAAAATGAGTTTTAGGTAAATTATATTTATTAGATAGCTGTTCAAAGGACATAATGCTATCATCCAAAAACAAATCACGAAAACATGTTATACCTTTTGTTTTCCATAAAAGAAAAGCTTGATCCATAAAAGAGGGCCGAAAAAAATAGTTAGATATTGTAGGGCATGATAAAATAAACTTATTCAAACCAAAAAATTTATGAAATTGAAACCAAATTCGCAATGTATATTTGACTATAGGTTTAGTTATTTGCTTATTCAATTTAGATAAAGAAAAAGGAAGTGAAAATCCTAAAATTGAAAACAATGAAAAGTCTTGTATAGATTTACATTCCAAATTTACCCATTGTGGGCAAGCAGCTGTAGTCGATTCTTGTGTCCAAAATATTAAATATCGTATATTAACTGCCCAATAGTAAAATCTCAAGTTTGGCAAAGCCAAACAGCCCTCCTTCTTAGGCTTCTGTAAATATCTTTTGCCTAGTCTAGGATTTTTATTCTGTCACAGATAAGAAGATATTTTGGAGTCAATAATATCAAAAAAAGATTTAGGAATAAAAATTGGTAATGCTTGAAATAAATATAAGAATTTGGGTAATACCATCATCTTAATAGCATTAATTTGCCCAACCAATGACAAAGATAGAGGAGACCACCTGGTATCAAGTTGCTTAATTTGGTCAATTAAGGGTAAAAAATTAGCTTTAAATAAATCTTTGTTTTTTCATAATTTTAATACCTAAATAAGTAAAATAATCTGTAACAACTTTAAATGGTAAATGTTTATAAATTGGAACTTGCATATTTAATGGAAATAATTCGCTCTTATTAAAATTCAATTTATAACCAGAAAAGTTACTAAACTGAGCAAGCAAGGACGAAATAGCAGGAATAGATCTCTCAGGGTCAGATATGTATAGTAACAAATCATCAGCATATAATGATAACTTATACGTCCCCTTCCCACGAGTAATACCCAAAATATTAGGTGATTCACGAATGGCTATAGCCAAAGGTTCCAAAGCAAAGTCAAATAGTAAAGGACTTAAAGGACAACCTTGCCTTGTACCACGGAGTAACTGAAGAAAGGAGATCTTTGATTATTGGTAAAAACCGAAGCCAAGGGTTTATAGTATATTAATTTAATCCATGATATAAATTTTGAACTAAAATTAAAATGCTGCAAAGTATTAAATAAATATGGCCATTCAACTCTATCAAATGCTTTTTCAGCATCTAAAGAAATAACACATTCTGGTATTTTGGGTGAAGGAGTATAAATAATAATTAATTTTCTAATGTTAAAAGATGAATAGCGATTTTTAATAAATCCAGTCTGATCTTCAGAAATGATTCAAGGTAATATATTTTCTAATCTAGTAGCCAAAATTTTACTAAAAATCTTAAAATCCGTATTCAGAAAGGATATAGGCTGATAGGATGCACATTCAATAGGGTCTTTATCTTTTTTAAGAATTAAAGAAATAGAAGCTTCATAAAAAGATTGTGGCAATTTGCCTATAATTAACGCATCTTTAAAAATTTTACAAAGCCAAGGAGAAAGTATAGAGGAAAAAGATTTTAAAAATTCTACAGAATAACCATCTGGACCAGAAGCTTTACCGGAATTCATTGAAAAAATAGCCTTTTTTATTTCAGTTTCGGTGTTAGGTGTATCTAAAAATACACTATCCTCTACTGTTAATTTTGGAATATTCAATTTCCTTAAAAATTTGTCTATTATAGAAGAATCCTCAGCAAATTCTGATTGATATAAGGAATTATAAAAATCTTGAAAGGCTTTATTTATCTCTTTATGGTTGATTGTCAGAGTGCCATCTTGTTTACGAATCCTAGTAATCTGTCGTTTAACCGAAGCAGTTTTCAATTGATTAGCCAATAATTTACCCGACTTATCTCCATATACATAAAACTAGATTTAATTAACTGATTTTCAATCGAAGAGGATAATAACAAACTATGCTCCATTTGAAGTTCCACTCTTTCTTTATAAAGTTCTTTGCTGGGGGTCACTGAATAAATCTTATCAATTGCTTTGATTTTATCAACCAATGTTAATATTTTAGAATTAGTTCATTTCCTAACTCCAGTAGAGTATGAAATAATCTGTCCACGAATAAATGCTTTAAAAGTGTTCCATAAAATTCCACTAGAGATCTCTGCTGTAAAATTTGTTGAGAAAAACAAATCAATTTGTTGTTTGATAAAATTAACAAAGTCTAAATCCTGCAATAAAATAGAGTTGAACCTCCAAGATTTAGCATTAATAGATGAATCCATTATCTTAATAGATAACTTCAAAGGTGCATGATCAGAAATGGTAATAGTCATATTTACAATCAATAACATCTGTAAGTAAACGGTGATCAATGAAAAAGTAATCAATTCTTGAATAATTATGATAAACATGAGAAAAGTATGAAAACTCTTTGTCATTGGGGTGTAAAAAACGCCAAATTTTGAAAATTGCTGAATCAGTCATAAAGGAATTAATAAGAGAGGCCGATTTATTCGGAAGAGCTTGGGTGGGCTTGGATCTATCCATCGAAGGGTTTAAACAACAGTTAAAATCCCCACCCATTATCAGCCTGTACTGATTCAAATTGCAAAGTATTAAATAAATATGGCCATTCAACTCTATCAAATGCTTTTTCAGCATCTAAAGAAATGACGCATTCTGGTATTTTGGGTGAAGGAGTATAAATAATAATTAATTTTCTAATGTTAAAAGATGAATAGCGATTTTTAATAAATCCAATCTGATCTTCAGAAATGATTCAAGGTAATATATTTTCTAATCTAGTAGCCAAAACTTTACTAAAAATCTTAAAATCCATATTCAGAAAGGATATAGGCTGATAGGATGCACATTCAATACTTAAAAACTTAAAAAATTCAGGACAATCAGTGTAAACATTAACTAAAACAACGTTTTGATTAAAAAGTAGACCAGTAATAAGCAAAAATCTACCTTGTGGGTCTGAAATTTTTTCATGGTGTATAAAGGAGGTTGAAGAATCTATAAAAATGGAAACGCCTCTTACTTTGGCTTGAGAATTTGAGTGATATTGTTGACCTTTCCAAAACCTAAAAAAGCGTTGACTATCCACCTTCCTTACATGAGTCTCTTGTACAAAGATAACATTAGCATTCATTCTATGGAATACTTTGAATATTTTTTTCCGTTTGATCGGATGATTTAAACCATTAGTATTCCAAGAAACAAAATTAATAACCCTATCCATATTGACAATATTTATTACAATTAACACATAAAGTTAAAAAAAAGATGAACTCATGAATCCGGAAGAGGGAAGTAAGTTCAAGGAGGAACCGGAAGTCACGGCACTGTAACCATTTTTTCAGTTTCATATGAGCCCATGAAGTGAAACTAAGCATAAAGCAAGCAAAAAGAAAAGAAAGAAGAAAAATTCCCCTCCCTCCACCCTCAAAAACCCCAGGAAAAAAGCCAAAGAGGCAAGCAAGCAATCTAACACTAAAATTACCCCCATGTCTCAAGACGGCAACTCAAACAAAAAAAAAGTTGAATAAAAGATACAAACCACCCATATTATAAGAAAGGGTTGGTATAACAAAAATTAAAATATAAAATTAGTATTATATATATAAAACAAAAGGATTTAGAAAAAAAAATTAAAATGATAAAACCCATTAATGAATAATATTGAATTAGTGTTTTAAAAGAAAGTTTGAAACTTATTCAAACACATCAAAACAGATGTGACGTTCCAAGCACTAAGGTCTTTCGGGAAGAAGAAACGACATTTTATTTTAAAAAAAATCTTAATATTTAAACGTTAAAAATATTAAAAAGTGTATACGAACTTAAAAGAAAACCCTAACAAATTACTTTCAAAACTAACAGATTAATAATATGAAAAAAATAACAAACTCAGAATAAACCAAAAATGGACTTTTACCATGTATAAAAAATACATGTAAGCCATACATAAAAAAACATAATTTTATAAAAGATCCAAACCTATAAACTAATTATTACATTAGTCAACCCGATAAAATGCTATTCTTCAAGAAACCTTTGAGCATCCGCTGGAGATTTGAACAGCCGATAAGTTCCGTCTTCGAGAGTAACTCTCAAATGTGCTGGAGATAACAGTGCTTGCTTGTAGCATTTCTGATGAATTTCCAACATAACCGATTTAAAAGCCATTCTTGCCCTTAAAACTTCGGGACTATAGTCTTCCAGGATACGGAATTTAAAATCTTGAAAGCTGATCATACCCTTTTTCCATGCAGCCCGAATCAAACGCTCTTTGGTATGAGGATAATGGATTCGGAGAATTACTTGTCGTGGTTTCAAACTTGAATCTGAATGAAAACGAGAAATGTGATGTGCATGGTCAATTATTAGAGGGGAATCCAGTACTTCTGAGCCAAAGACATCCATTAAAAATTTGGAGAAAAAAACAGTGAGATCGCCATTCTCAAATGTTTCCGGAATCCCAATTAACCGAAGATTTTGTCTTCGAGAGCGGTTTTCAAGATCAGTGATTTTAGATTTATAATGATCCGTCTGTTGAGAAGTCGAAGTTTGCTGTTGTTGCAAAGTTTCAATTATATGATCTCTCTGGCGAGCGGCTTCTTCAAGAACTGAAATACTTGCTTGTTGTTTTTGTGACCCCAGTGTAAGTGCTTGAAGTTTTGCATCAAATGTCTTTAAAATTTCATCGAACATAGAAAGCTTTGCGGTTAATTTACTCTCCAGTTTTCCAAGTCTGTTGTCCATAAGATTCACAATTGCTTCTAAAGTTACCAGTTCTTTCGTCTGTTTCGATTCCTTTGCTTTAGACATTTCAGCGAGTTGAAAATGATTCAAACAGTTGAAAAAAATTTCATATGTTTAAACCCCTTTAGAATAGGTATAAAAAGATCAATTAGGGGGTGTTTGTAGGTTAAAAAAAAGTAAAAGGATTGGAGCAAAGCCTAAAACCGCTTCACTCCATAAGCGCCATCTTGAGACCTCAACTTTCTTTTCCATAGCTGATAACTTTAATTCTTTTTCTTTAGTAACTTGATTCATTGCCTCCGGTTCTCTTTGGATTCTGTAGTAGTCTTCTTGAGTGCCTCGAATTGAATTTCCAAATTGCCGCAAGGTTCCTGGATGACGAAAATAATTTTTTCAAACTTTTCATTAGCTATCAATCTTAAAATCTTAAAATTATCTATCAAGCTATCAATCTTAAAATTCATATTTTCCATTAAAGAGAGCATTCTTTCTGAAGTAAGGACTTCTGCTGATTGCTCTGTTGGGTCGGTTTCAGCAACGGTTTTTCCAGCATTTTTTTTAAATCCCTGCCATTGTAATTAAATCATAAAACCTTCAGTAAAAGTAATAAATCTTCAAACTTTAAATGGATCTAGCAGTATGAAGTAGGTTATCAAAGTTAAGAGCAGTGCACACTCCATGGACTGCCAACAGGTGACTCCAGAATGGTAATCTTTGTGTGGAGCCGAAAGAGATGGGGGAGATCTTAAATGGATTTTTTCCATCTGTATTTACTCAGGCGATGGACACAAAGTCTGTAAAAGCGAGGCAAAGTAGCAGTGAGGTCATGGACCGTGAACAGATTACAGAGGAGGAGAGGTTTGCTGTTCTGAGGCAAATCAAACCGGATAAATCCCCAGCTGGATAAATGCCAGACAATGTGTTCCCTCATACCCCGTGGGAGGCAAGTGCAGAAACTGCAGGAGGCCTTGCAGAGATATTTAAATCATCTTTAGCGACCGTTGAGCTAAAAGACAATTAGAGGATAGCTAATGTTCTGCTATTTAAGAAGGCTCTTAAAATAAAGCAGAAAATTACAGGCCAGTGATCCTTTCTTTCTTTCTTTTTCAATCTGTTTATTGATTTTCATATATAAAAAATAACATAACATAATATTGAATAGATTGTAAATACATTAGGCTTGAAATTAAATTAGTAATAAGATATCAATATCTTATTAAAATATCAGTAAAAAAACATCATATAATAATCAGTCAAACCTATATTGATTATACATGAAAAAGGATAATCACTAAAAGAGAGAAAAGAAAAAAAATATAAAAAATACAAGAAAAAAAATATATTGAAAAAAAAATAAACCTAGACTAACATGGGCAATAATAAAAGTTTATATGTACATGATAGTGCCCAATAGTAAAATCTAAAGTTAGGTAAAGCTAAACCACCATCTTTTTTAGGTTTCTGTAACTGTTTTTTACTTAACCTGGGGTTTTTATTTTGCCACACAAATGAGGAAATTTTTGAATCTATGTTGTCAAAAGAAGATTTAGGAATAAAAATTGGTAAAGCTTGAAATAAATATAAAAATTTCGGTAAAACCATCATTTTAATAGCATTAATCCGACCAACCAATGATAAGGGAGACCATCTAGTAGTAAGTTGTTGAATTTGATGAAGCAAAGGTAAAAAATTCAATCTGAATAAATCTTTATGTTTCTTGGTAACTTTTATACCTAGATAAGTAAAGTTATCAGTAACAACTTTAAATGGTACCCTATCATTCAATAAAGTTTGCGCATTTAAAGGGAACAATTCACTCTTATCCAAATTTAATTTATAACCAGAAAAACTACCAAATTGAACCAACAAGGATAGAATAGCGGGAATGGACCTATCAGGATCAGAAATATATAACAACAAGTCATCAGCATATAGTGATAACTTATATAACTTCTCATTACGGGTAATACCAAAAATATTAGGTGATTCACGAATAGCAATGGCTAAAGGTTCTAATACAATATTAAATAATAAAGGACTTGAAAGGACAACCTTGTCTCGTACCACGAGATAATTGAAAAAAAGAGGATCTATGATTATTTGTAAGAACAGAAGCAACAGGTTTATAATATATTAATTTAATCCATGATTTAAAATTGGAACTAAAATTAAAAATTTTTAACGCATTAAATAAGTAAGTCCATTCAACTCTATCAAAAGCTTTTTAAGCATCTAATGAAATGACACATTCTGGGGTTCTAGATGAAGAGGTATAAATTATATTAATTAATTTTCTAACATTGAAAAAGGAGTACCGGTTCTTGATAAAACCAGTTTGATCTTCTGAAATAATCTGTGATAGTATCTTTTCTAACCTAATAGCTAAAATTTTTGTAAGAATCTTAGAGTCTACATTTAATAGTGATATAGGGCGATAGGATGCACATAAGGTAGGATCCTTATCTTTTTTAAGAATTAGAGAGATAGTAGCTTCATAAAAGACTGGGGTAATCTCTTCTTAGTAAATGCATCATTGAAAATTTCACATAACCATCGGGAAAGCAAAGAAGAAAAAGTTTTAAAAAATTCCATAATATAACCATCAGGGCCAGGAGCTTTCCCTGAATTCATTGATGAAATAGCCTCTCCTACTTCAGCCATAGAAATAGGAGCATCAAACAAACTCTGATCTTCATCTGTCAGTTTGGGGATATTCAAATTATTAAAAAAATGATCCATCATGGACAGATCGCCATCAGATTCTGATTGATATAAAGATTTATAAAAATCTTGGAAAGTATTATTAATTTCTTTATGATCAGTAGTCAAATTACCGTCTTGTTTACGAATTTTAATAATTTGTCGCTTAGTCGAAATAGCTTTTAATTGGTTAGCTAATAATTTACCAGTTCGATCACTATGAATATAAAATTGAGCCCTGGTCTTATTTAATTGATTCTCAATTGAAGAAGATAATAATAAGCTATGTTCCATTTGAAGCTCAACTCTCTTCTTATAAAGTTCTTTGGTAGGAGTCACGGAATAAATCTTATCAATTTCTTTAATTTTATCCACCAACATAGCTATATCAAGATACCTTTGTTTTCTTTTAGCAGCGGAATATGAGATAATTTGTCCACGGATAAAAGCCTTAAAAGAATCCCAGAGTATTCCTCTGTCAATCTCTTCAATATAATTTGTTGAAAAAAACAAGTCAATTTGCTGTTCTATGAAGGTGATAAATTCTGGATCTTGAAGCAAAGTAGCGTTGAGTCTCCAAGGTCTAGTATTAATGGAGGAATCCGATACCGTAATAGACAACTTCAAAGGAGCGTGATCCGAAATGGCAATAGAATCGTATTTACAATCAATAACATCTGTTAATAAACGGTGATCAATAAGAAAATAATCAATTCTAGAATAACTATGATAAACATGTTAAAAAAACGAAAATTCTTTATCTTTAGGGTTCAAAAACCGCCATATTTCAGTAATTCCCGAATCAACCATAAAGGAATTAATAAGTGAGGCTGATCTATTCTGAAGAGTTCGAATAGGTTTAGATCTATCCATCAAAGGATTCAAACAACAATTGAAATCTCCACCCATTATCAACATATGTTCATTTAAATTAGGGAGGGAAGTAAATAAACGTTTAAAAAATTCAGGGCAGTCAAAGTTTGGAGCCGGTGATCCTGTTATCAGTAGTGTAAAAGTTATTGGAATTTATTCTAAGGGACCAGAGTGGTAGTAGATGGTAGTTGCCTCTCTGACTGAAGGCAAGTGACCAGTGGAATGCTGCAGGATCGGTGCCGGGTCTGTTGTTCTTTTTCATCTATATCAATAATCTGGATGATAACGTGGTTAACTGGATCAGCAAATTTTGTGGATGGTACCAAGATTGCAGGTATAGTGGACAGCAAGGACTACTATTGTGGCCTGCAGAGGAATTTGGATCAGCAGGAAAGAGAGGATAATGGAATTTAATGTAGACAAGTGTGAGGTGTTGCTCTTCGGTAGAACCAACCAGGGTAGGTCTTACACAGTGAATGGAAGAAGTGTGATAGAACAAAGGGATCTGGAAATACAAGTCAATAATCCATTGAAAGTGGTTTCATGGGTAGAGAGTGTTGTAAAGAAAGTTCTTGGCCCATTGGCCTTCATAAATCAAAGTATTGAATACAAAAGTGTTGGGGTGTTATGTTGAAGTTGTATAAGACATTGTGAGGCCTAATTTGGAGTATTGTGTGCAGTTTTGGTCACCTACCTACAGGAAAGCTGTAAGTAAAGTTGAAAAAGTAGAGAGAAAATTTAGAAGGATATTGCTGGATCTGGAGGACCAGAATTATTAGGCAAGATTGAATAGGTTAGGACTTTATTCCTTAGAAATTAGAATACTGAGAGGAGATTTGATTGATATATACAAGATGATGAGGGATGTTTACAAGGTACATGCAAGCAGTCCTTTTCCACTCAGGTTGGGAGAAACTACAACTGGGGGCATGGGTTAAGGGTGAAAGGTAAAAAGTTCAAGGTGAACATGAGGAAAACTTATGCACTCAGAGGGTCGTGTGAGTGTAGAATGAGCTGACAGTACAAGTGGTGCATGCGAGCTCGATTTCAATGTTTAAGCAAAGTTTGGGTAGGTACATGGATGGTAGGAAATGAAGGGTTGTGGTGCAGGATAATGGGAGTAGGCAGCTTAAATGGTTTTGGCATGGACTTGATGGGCCAAAGGGCCTGTTTCTGCACTGTACTTTTCTATCACTGACTCTCAAGAACCCATGTAAATACAGTCTTGCTTGTAGCTCTTTCGTCTGAAAGGGCAGAGGTGCTCCTAATTCTGAGGCTTTCAATCTGTAGATTTGGAGGTGATAAGATTGCTTTTGTCTGTGCCTACAAGTCATTAAGGAAAATTGAATCATTAGGAAAAGTTAATTTAATTGGGCATCTTAAGTGTGGTGATCAGATGAAGGATTGTGAACAGATAACTAATTGTTATTTTTTTCATTATCTGTTTCAGTGAGAAAGTGCATCACCCACATTAACGAGTGAGACACACCTAATCCCCATGTCGGAACTATCTACTCAGATTGTGCCTGCTTTTCAGGCTGGGCAGCCAAAGGAAACTACCTCAGAAAACACTCAGAACACCTCGGTGAGATGTCTATCTCTTCTGATTTAACACCTTGTGCCCAGAGCATACCGATTTAAGGAACTTGACAGGAAATTGGATTTTGGGTGGGCTGGGAAGATGAGAAGAGCATTTTATCTTCTTACAATCTGGAATGTGCTGGCTTGCAAGTTTTAGAAGCAAATTCAGCTGTAACTATCAATGGAGGATTAGATAAACCATTGAGTAATGATTATATGGAAAGAGTGGGGCTAAATAGAGAGCTCTACCAAACGGTAGTCACTGGCATAATGACCAGTAACCTGTATTGTGTTATTCTATATAAAAGTCTAGATATAATGGGCTCACTCAATGAGGAGCAATGGCATTAAGTTATTGATATCAAGTTAACGATTATCTAGGGTTGAAGTCATTAAATGTCCAGGAGTAGAATATCCTTTTTAAGGAGCAATTCAGCTTGATTTTATTTAATCTTTGTTGTTCTACATTCCTGTCTCTAATTCAACTGTTGATGACCTTCCCCTCCAATCAACTAAACGTAAGGTTACTCTGTTTCAATATTAGATTGTTATAACATTTTGGCATCTTGGTCAGCAGAGACATCGTGGGCCTCTTCCTGTACTCTACTGTTTTATGTTCTATTTCATCTTAAATTATACTTTGTCTTTTCTATTCCAATACATAATAATCATTTCAGATATTCCCAAATATTATCTGGAATTATGTATTTTTCTCTGGGTCTCAGTAAATTTGGTACAATTTATTTCTCCACTGTATGTTCACATTATTTTGTTTAAGGTTAAAGTGTGGATTTTGCATTGTGTTGGAGAGATGCATCAGTAATGATGACACCAATACGTCAGATTGTTGTTTAAAAAAAAGCTCGATTCATTAACGCCCTTCAAGGAAGAAGATCTGACCTCCTTCATGAGTCTGATCCAGAGGTCAGTCTGAGCCAGCAAGAGTCATTGACCTTTAAAATTATTCAAACAATCTAATAAATCACAGTTGTGAATAAGCAATAAATTCTGGACTTGCCTGTAATGCCCAGATCTTTAAAAATATTTTAAAAGTATGACATTGTTAAAGCTTTGACACTGCTGCAGTCAGCACATCTCTGACATAGTTTAAACCAGTGGATTGTAAGTTTGCATGTTTCTCATAATGTTAGATTCATGGAGGGAGCATCTGTACACTGGTGCTGCCAATTCATGTCTTCCCAAATGATTCGGGTTGGAAGTTTTGCTTTGGTGAAGAATGTGTTGGTTTTATTAAACAACCCATTCATCATCTTAACTTTTCATGCAGATTTTTTAGACTTCTTAACTTGTGCTATTCAGTTAGATTATTTTTCGCTTTAGGATTGGTGGTCTTCACTAACCAATCTTTTATTCTTAATACTTTGTACTTGCACAAATCTCATTTTGCACGTTGATTATTTGTAAGTCTTTATGTGTAGTTTTTCATTGATTTTATTGTATTTTTTATTCTTCTGTGCCCGAAACAAAATGAATCTCAACATAGTATATGGTGTCATACCTGTACTTTGATAATAAATTTGCTTTGAACTTTACACTATTATTATAATTTGTAATTTCACCAATTCTTCTGTGACTTGTCTGTATTGAACATCACTTTGGGAGTAGTAGGTAGGCGTTTCCTGGGGTATTTATAGAAATATTTAATCTCTCCCTGCTTCAGTCTGAGGTCTTCATCTTCTTTAAGAAGACCACTGTCATACCAGTACCCAAGTAAAACGAGGTAATGTGCCTTTATGACTGCCTCCAGTGATCCAGCATTTATAATCATGAGAGCTTCAAGAGGCTGGTCATGGCACCCATTAATTCTAGCTGCCTGGAGATCCACTGTGATTTGCCTATTTGCCTATTTCCAGGGGCCATCTCTCTGGTCCTACACTAATCTCTCTGCAGCATCAGGGCAATAAAGGTACCTATGCTAGACTACTTATTAACTACAGCTTCTCCTTCAATTCTATAACTCCTAAGCAAGTTCATCTCCAAACTCCCAAACCTGGGGCTAATCTTCTTGCTTTGCAACTGGATCCTTGATCAACTGACTGCTGTGGTAGGTTAGGTTATAACACCTGCTCTATGATTATCTTCAATGCTGGCACCCCACAAGGCTGCAAATTCAGCCTCTTACTCCACTCGCGACTGCGTGGCTCAGTTCTGCTCGAACTCCACCTGCTTGCAGATGGTAACTTATCTCAAAAAAATGATGAGTCGAAGGAGATAGTGAGCCTAGTGACATGGTGTCATGACAGCCACGTTTCCCTCTGAATGTCAGCAAAACAAAAGAGCTGGTCTTTGAATTTGGGGGGGGGGGTGCACATGCACCTGCTTATATCAATGATGCTGAGGTAATGGGGTTAATTTCCTAGGTGTGAACATCACCAATATTTTCTCTTGGTCCAACCACATTGATGCTATGGCTAAGAAAGCTCAGACATTACATCATGTTGAACAAAGGCAACTGAATTGTCAATCAAAATCGAAGTAACTCTGGTCTTGGTTTGAAAGGAAGAATGAAAAGCTAGACCATTCCAACGCTTGAACAAACATCCACAGTCAGATCTGCGAACATGTGTTCCTTGTTTAAAAAAAAATTGAGGCAATCAGTTTCTTAATATAGGTAAAAACCTTATTGAGTTTCACAGGGTGGTTTAAACCTTTTACATTTAAACTAAGAAAATAATATTGTGTACCATTTAAATAAGTTTAAAACAGGTTAAACATATGAACCACTGGAATATATCAAAAATCCAAACCTCAAAATTCTAAATACTTAACCAAGCAATAGATGAGGCGGGGATAACCAAACAGGTGATAAAAAGGAAAAAGAAAAAAAACAGCCCACTCCCGCCCACCCCCCTCAAAGAAAAAAATCACCCAAGAAAGCTAATCTAGTGATAAATCCCACCCCCAACATCCTACTGGCAGAGCTCCCCAAGAGAAGAAAAGATTAGTACAAAATGAAATCCAACATAAACCAAATAACCTTCAAATGAACTGAAAAACATTCAAAACATAGTGCTTGCAAAAAATAATTGCAAAGAAAACTTACAGAAGTTAAGTCTATTAATTTTCTAAAAAATGAGAAGGAAAAGAAGAATTATTTATGAAAATATATCAAAAAAGAATTATCCAAAAAGTGCTATACAAATAAAACTACAAAAATGCAATGTATTGATCAGTCAAACTGAGGGGACAAGGTTATAAGAAGCAAAAATAAACAGTTAAACTTCTGGAGTTGATAGACTAAATATTATTTAAAAGAGCTCATGAAGAATTCAAAACATCATGTTAAAATATGATAACAGAAGCTAATTGTAAGAATATATGAGAATAGAAAAAGTATTATTCATAAGAAAGACGTTCTAAACCTTTAGACTGCAAACTTTCAACAACAAAGAATCGGTCAAGCTAAGGAAGCATAGTTTACACAGTACAGTATTAAACAATTAATTTTCTGGACTTGATTCGGCCTGAAGAAAATCGTGCACCTCCTCAATCGAAAGAAACCACTTAGGAGATCCATTTTTCAAAATGATCCTGAGGTGAGCAGGGTAATTTAGTGAAGGTTTATAGCCTTTGTTATATAACTCAGACATGACTTTTTTGTACTTAAAACATTCATTTAATACCTTGGACCAGCCTTATCTTGTAATCACCACCGACTTAACCTGTAAATTATCTTCTAGGGAATCCTGCACAATGACTCCCAAGTTCCTTTGTGTATTTTCTCTCCGTTTAGAGAATAGTCAGCCCTTTCATTTCTTCTACCAAAGTACAAGATGACACACTTTGCCAACACAATTCCATCTGCCACTTCTTTGTCCATTCTCCTAATCTCCAAAACCTTCTATAGCCTCTCTGCTTCCTCAAAGCTACCTGCTCCCCCACCTATCTTTGTATCATCTGCAAGTTTTGCAATGGGGCCATCAATTCCATTATCCAAATCATTGACTTATAACCTAAAAAGAATCTGTTCCCACACAGACCCCTGTGGAACACCACTAGTCACTGGCAGCCAGCAGGAAGAGGCTCCCTTTATTCCGACTGTTTGCCTCCTGCCAATCAGCCACTGATTTATTCATGCTAGAATCTTTCCTATAATACCATGAAGACTGGAGGTCTCCCAGACTTCCCACACACAGTACAAAACACTGCCCTGGAGCTAATCTCACTAAATTACAATGCCCTGACAGATGAGAAATGAACCAATAAAAACAAAGAGAGAAACTTACCAGATATATAATCTCGCCTGATGAGTCAAAGCCACCCTAAACACTGGCACACTCTAAAGTGTCTGCTCTGCTTGCACTTAAATTATTTTTATTGGCCCTTTCTAAGTGAGCCCTAGAGAGGTTATTATGAGGTATGGATGTCTGGGCTCTGCAGGTCAGATCAATACATGGTGTGAGGTTGGGTTGATGTACTAGGTGTTAATTCATTTACTTTTGAGTGCTGGACACATTTTCTAGGTGCCGATCAGGGAGATTTTCTTTCGACTTTCTTGGAAATTGAATATTAATTGAATTGCCCAATAGTTGGTTTCTAATCTATTTAAATTATCAGCATTGGTTTAAAAATATTTAACGTGTACTAGCCCTTGTCCGTCCATTACCTCTGTCCTATCATCGTTTAGCAGCAACTGGATTTAAAAATTCTCATCAATGTTTTTGATTTCTTAGGTTGGGTCTTCCATTGTAGCTTCCATCAGCCAAAACCATCGGTTTGCTTGGTCTGCATTATCTATTTCCAGACATGCCACCTGTGTAGGTTTCAATCTTTGGAATTACTAGGACTCTCACCTTCTCTACCCGTCTGTGCTTAGATGTGTCTTAAAGCCTGGGCTTAGCTTGAGCCAGTCTTTGTGATCGGAAGAAAAAAAAACTGCAGGTCTGAGAAAGACTGGCAATAATCAAAATCGGGTTTGAAATTTGTTGTTTTGCAACAGAGCACAGTGCAAATATAAAAAATTATTAAGTTATGAAAACAGTACAAGAAAGAAATAATGAGGTAGTGTTCATGGACCCTTCAGAAACTTGATGTTGGAGGGAAAGAAGCCTTTCCTGAAATGCTGAGTGTTTCAGGGTTTCAGGTTCCTGTACCTCCCCAATGGTACTAACAAAAAGAGAACACATCATGGATGGTGAAGGTCCTTAGGTATCATTGCTTGAAGATATCTTTGATGGTGGGGAGGGCAGTGCCTGTGATGTACCCTGAGTCTGCAACCCATTGCATCATCTTTCAATCCTGTGCATCGGAGGCTCCATATCGGGTGAAGACGCAACAAGTCAAATGCTCTCCACCGTATATCTGTAGAAATTTGCAAGAGTCTTTAGTGACGCATCAAATCTCCTCAAACTCCTAATGAAATATTGGGAGATACTGGTGTGCTTTCTTTGCAATTGCATCAATATGTTGGGTCCAGGATAAATCTTCCAAAATGTTTATTCCCAAGAACCTGAGGCTGCCAACTCCTTCTACTGCTCCCCCTTATCATCATCTAAAATTCTGCCAATACGCCGTTGATGAATTCAGAGATGGCATTTGAGCCATCTACAGAGAAAGTAGAGCAGTGGGCTAAGCGTTTGTCCTTCAGGTGTGCCTGTGTTGGTTGTTAGTTAGAAGGAGATGTTACTGATCCACACTAACTGTCCTCCTGTCAGTACAGTTGAAGGAGATACTGATTGTTTAGATCGTGACGTTTTTGATCCAAGGTTTTTCAGAAGTCAAGAATGAGGCATTAAATGTAATCATTTCTTACTGCTTGACAAGAACCTTTCTGAACTGTAATATTTTTCTGATGGGCATTGTCATGAAAATTCCAGGGTCCATAAGACATGGGAGTAGAATAAGGCCATTCAGCCTATCAAATCTGCTCCACCATTCCATCATGGCTGACAAGGATCCCACTCAACCCCCTTATCCTTCTCACCATATCCTTTGATGCCCTGAATGAACAGTAAACTGTCAACTTCTGCCTTAAATATAAACACGAGGAAATCTGCAGATGCTGGAAATTCAAGCAACAACACACACAAAATGCTGGTAGAACACAACAGGCTAGGCAACATCTACAGGGAGAAGCGATGTCGACGTTTCGGGCCGAGACCCTTCGTCAGGACACTGGATCTCCCAGTGGCCACACATTTTAATTCCACATCCCATTCCCATTCTGATATGTCTATCCATGGGCTTGTCTATTGTCAAAATGAATCCAAACTCAGGTTGGAAGAACAACACCTTATACACCGGCTGGGTAGCCTCCAACCTAATGTCATGAACATTGACTTCTCTAACTTCCGTTAATGCCCCTCCTCCCCTTCTTACCCCATCCCTGATATATTTAGTTGTTTGCCTGTTCTCCATCTCCCTCTGGTGCTTCCTCCCCCCCACCTTTTCTTTCTCCTGATGCCTCTCATCCCATGATCCTTTCCCTTCTCCAGCTCTGTATCACTTTCGCCAATCACCTTTCCAGCTCTTAGCTTCATCCCACCCCCTCCGGTCTACTCCTATCATTTCACATTTCCCCCTCCCCCCACTACTTTCAAATCTCTTACTGTCTTTCCTTTCGGTTAGTCCTGATGAAGGGTCTTGGCCCGAAACGTCAACATCGCTTCTCCCTATAGATGCTACCTAGCCTGCTGTGTTCTACCAGCATTTTGTGTGTGTTGTTGCCTTAAATATATATACCCATGGACTTGGCCTCACCCACAGACTGCGGCAGAGCAATCCACAGATTTACTGCTCTCTGGCTAAAAATCTTCATCCTTACCTCTGTTCTAAAAGATCGCTGTGCAGTTTTGAAACTGTGCCCTCTAGTTCTGGATACCCCCATCACAGGATACCCCCATCCACCTTATCTAGTCCTTTCAACGTATGTTTCAATTAGATCTCCTGGCATTCTTTAAATTCCAGAGAGTACAGGCTCAAAGCTACTAAATGCTCCTCATATGTTAACTCCTCAATGACAACACATCCTTTCTGAGATATAGGGACAATTCTGTTGACAATACTCCAAATGCTGCCTGACTTGTGTCTTATAAAGCCTCAGCATTAACTCCTTGTTTTTATATTCTATTCCCCTTAAAATAAATGGCAACATTGCATTTGCCTTCTTTACCACAGACTCAACCTGTAAATTAACCTCCTGGGAGTCCTGCACGAGGACTCCGAAGTTCCTCTGCATCTCTGATGTTTAAATTTTCTCACAATTTAGATAATAGTCTGCACTACTGTTCCTTTTACCAAAATGCATGATCATACATTTCCCAGCACTGTATTCCATCTGCCACTTTTTTGCCCATTCTTCCAATTTTTCTAAGTCCTGCTGCAATTGCATTGCTTTCTCAGCACTACCTACCCCTCCACCTATCTTTGTATCATCTGCAAACTTTGCCCCAGAGCCATAAATTTCATTATCTAAATCATTGCCAAAGAATGTGAAAAGTAGCAGACCAAATACCGAACCCTGAGGAACACAACTAATCACTACCAGCCAAGCCAATGCCCCTTCTATTCCCACTCGCTACCTCCTGCCTGTCAGTCATTCCTCTATAAATGACAGTAACTTTCTTGTAATACTATGGGATTTTACCTGGTTAAGCAGCCTCATGTGTGGCATCTTATCAGATGACTTCTGAATATCCAAGCAAATGACAGCCACTGCCTCACCTTTGTCCATCCTGCTGGTTACTTCCTTGAAGAACTCTAACAGATTTGTCAGGCAGGTTTTCCCTTTATAGAAACTATGTTGACTTCACATTGGTCTCCCAAGTAGCCCAAAACCTCATCCTTAATAATGGACTCTAACACTTTTCCAACTACTGAGCTAACTGGCTTATAATTTCATTTCTTTTGCCTTCCTCCCTTAAAGAGTGGAGTAACATTTGCAATATTCCAGTCCTTAAGTGATTCTTGAAAGATCATGACCAATGCATCCATTATCTCTTCAGCAACCTCTCTCAGGACTCAGGGATGTTGTCCATCTGGTCCAGGTGAATTCTACACCTCAAGACCTTTGAGTTTGTCTAGCCCTTTTTCTTTTGTAATAGCAATGGCACTCACTCCTGCTTCCTGACACTCACTGACCTCTGGCACACTGCTGGTGTCTTCCACAGTGAAGGCAGATACAAAGTATTTATTAAGTTCATCTGCCATTTCTTTGTCCCCATTACAACCTCAACAGAATCATTTTCCAGTGGTCCAATATCAACTCTCACCTCCCTTTTACTCTTTATATAACTGAAATAGGTTTCAGTACTCTGCTTTATATTATTGGCCAGTTTGCCCTCATATTTCATGTTTTCCCTTCTTATGGCTTTTTTAATTGTCCTTTGTTGGATTTTAAAAACTGTCCCAATTATCCAACTTCCACTCATTTTTGCTACATTATATGCCCTTCCCTTGGCTCTAATGCAGTCAACTTCCTTTGTCAGCCAGGGTTGCCTACCCCTGCCATGTGAGAGCAACTTCCTTGGTGGGACATATTTATCCTGCACCTTGTGAACTATTCCCAGAAACTTCAGTCATCTGTTTTTCCATCATCCCCGCCAGTATCCTCCTCCAATCCACCTGGGCAAGTTCCTGTCTCATGTCTCTGTAATTCCTTTTATTCCATTGTGACAGTGATACATGTGACTTGTGCTTCTCCCTCTCAAACTGCAGTATGAATTCAGTCATATTATGATCATTACCTCCTAAGGATTCCTTTACATTAAGCTCCCTAATAAGATCTGGGCTGTCATATACATTAATGATCTGGATGATGGGGTGGTAAACTGGATTAGTAATATGCAGATGATACTAAGATAGATGGCGTTGTGGATAATGAAGTAGGTTTTCAAAGTTTGCAGAGAGATTTAGACCAGTTGGAATAATCCAAATAGGACATACATGGTAAATGGTAGGACATTGAAGAATGCAGTAGAACAGAGTGATCTAGGAATAATGGTGCATAGTTCCCTGAAGGTGGAATACTCATGTGGATAGGGTGGTGAAGAAAGCTTTTGGAATGCTGGCCTTTTTAAATCAGAGCATTGAGTATAAGAGTTGGGATGTAATGTTAAAATTGTACAAGGCATTGGTAAGGCCAAATTTGGAGTATTGTATACAGTTCTGGTCACCGAATTATAGGAAAGATGTCAACAAAATAGAGTACAGAGAAGAATTACTAGAATGTTACCTGGGTTTCAGCACCTAAGTTACAGGGAAAGGTTGAACAAGTTAGGTCTTTATTCTTTGCAGCGTAGAAGGTTGATGGGGGGACTCGATGGAGGTATTTAAAATAATGAGGGGGATAGATAGAGTTGACATGGATATGCTTTTTCCATTGAGAGTAGGAGAGATTCAAACAAGAGGACACGAATTGAGAGTTAAGGGGCAAAAGTTTAGGGGTAACACAAGGGGGAATTACTTTACTCAGAGAGTGGTAGCTGTGTAGAATGAGCTTCCAGTAGAAATGGTAGAGGCAGGTTCGGTACTGTTATTTAAAGTAAAATTGGATAGGTATATGGACAGGAAAAGAATGGAGGGTTATGGGCTGAGTGCGGGTCAGTGGGACTAGGTGAGAGCAAGTGAGAGCAAGTGACTAGAAGGGCCGAGATGGCCTGTTTCCATGCTGTAATTGTTATATGTTTTATTTATATATATATATGTTATTACACGATACCCAACCTAAGACTGCCATTCCCTGAGTAGGCTCAAGCACAGACTGCTCTGAAAAGCCATTTTGTAGCCATACAACAAATTCCCTCCCTTGTGATTCGCACCAACCTGATTTTCCCAATCCCTTTGCATATTGAAGTCCCCCATTACAATTGTGTCATTACCCTTATTACACGCCCTTTCCAGCTCCCTTTGCAATCTCAGTGCCACATCTTGGCTTCTATTTGAAAGCCTATCTATGTCAGTTGTATGTTTTTTTTAACCCTTGCAGTTTCTTAACTCCACCCACAAAGATTCGACATTCTCTGACCCATGTCACCTCTTTCTAAAGATGTAATTACATCTCTTATCTATAGAGCCACACCACCGCCTATGCCTTCCTGTCTGTCCTTTTGATACAAGGTATATCCTTTGATGTTAAGCTCCCAACTATGGCCTTATTTCAGCCACGACTTAATGATGCCCACAACATCATACCGACCAGTCTCTAATTGCGCCATGAGTCTGTCCACCTTATTGTGAATGGTACATACATTTAAATACAGTGCGTTCAGTCCTGCATTCTTCAGCCTTTTGAATCTTGCCTCTGTGGTACAATTTAACTCTTTGCTTTGTCTTCATTTGTACCCAATCATTGGCTTGACCTTCCTTACATTCATGTTACACCCATCATCTACTTGTAAACCTGTTGGCTCATCCTCGGCTCTATCATACTGGTTCCCATCCCCTGCCATATTAGTTTAAACCACTCCCAACAGCTCTATCAAACCTGTCCACAAGAATATTGTTCTCCCATGGATTCAAGTGCAACCTGACCCTTTTGTACAGGTCACACCTGCCCCAGAAGAGGTCCCAGTTACCCAGAAATCTGAATTACTGCCCTCTGTTCTAATTCTTCAGCCATGCATTTATCTGCCACATTATTCTATTCCTAACCTCACTATCCTTGGCAGCAATCCTGAGATTGCTTCCCTTGAGGTCCTGCTTCTTAGCTTCCTTCTTGTATTCTGTTTTCAGGACCTCTTCCCCTTTTCTACCTGTTTCGTTGGTACCAGGACTTCTGGCTGCTAACCCTCCCTTTTCAGGATACTGTGGATGTGTTCAGAAACATCACAGACCTTGGCACCTGGGAGGCAAACTACTATCTGTGTTTATTTCCCCATTTAGGACATCGTAAAGTATAATTGTATAAACGGTGCCCTACTGGAATGGTACCTTCTGAATTCAAGCAAAAGGTAGCTTTTATAGGAAACCCGTGAAAAGACTTTATAGCTTTGTCATGAAACTTGCATGCATTTATCAAGATATCCCAGCATTATACATGAGTCTGGTCAGATATGAGATGATTCTCTAAATCATGCTGATTATATTTGCATAAATCATGTAGGGTCCTTAAGTTTGTTAAAGCCGGGGTGGTAATGGGGACAAGCTCCCACTACCTATTAAATGCTCCCAATGGCATGCATCTCAAATAGTCTCTGAAAATGAAGTACAGCTCCTGGCCTTCACTAATGGCTTAGCTACTAAGCCTGGTGGAACTGTTTCTACTGATAGGCAGGTCACTGACACCTTAAAACCAGGTGCTTTGAGCAGAGATGGGGCTCTTCAGCTGTAGTTGGCAGCTCATCCTGGAGAAGGAAAATTGATCTCAAACCTTTGCTGCCTTGCAGCTTCATGGGGAAGGCTGCAGCAACTCCTGCGACGCTGCTGATGCCAAACTGTATTGGTCTTTTGAATTTATCAGCTGTATCAAGAGGGGAAGCTTGCTATGTGGACAACAGCTTTCTTCATATTGTACTGCCCTAGCTTGCGTATCACATAGACCGCTGCGACTGACAGAGGGTCTCAAAGTGATCTAGTTGAAGATGATACGTGAGAGGCTTGATTATCATGTTAATATCACAGTTGCTGGATTGTGATAATGAACTTCAAGGAAACAGGTGCATGTTTGTTCTGAATCTGCAGCAATGCCTAGCATTGGTGAATATTTTGAAGTGTGCAGTATTTAATGAGGTGCCCATAGTTGGAGGCATTACCAGCATCAGCAAATTAATGTGATGCCTCCAAGTACACATTGAGTCATCTCAATTAGCACATTGTGAGTAGAGAAAATTGGTAGAAATAGAACAGCAATAAATCATACTAGAATAAACTTCCTAATGTCTGATAATTATAGACTCTTGAAGTCTTCTGGCTGGTTAGTGATTTGCTCACTATAGCCCAGAAGCATAGGCACTGAATCAGAGGTTATTAACACATTAACTTTAGTGTCTACTGTCTCAAGATGATCCTGTGCTAGCCTAGATCTGCCCTTCTAACCCAGCACCTCGCACATAACTGCGATAATACTGCTAACAGCCAGCCTACTTTTTCCTTTGTCAAAGGTATTCTCTGGATCTTATCCCATACATTATCATGTAAAAGCCACATTTCAGTCGACTCAACATTGATGGTACATTTCATCCAGTTATTTTCATTAATATCAAATTTGAATATTTTATTCTGGTTAAAACTTAAACCCTCAGCCCTGCCTCCTTTTTTCTGTAGTAAGTTCTATGACTTCAGTCATTGTTTTAATGTAATCTCATGTAACGCTTAATTTGTATGTAGTTTTTATCATGGATTGCATCAGAATACTGTTGGATTGCAATTGGAATTATCTTCTTAGTATTATAATCTGAGTATTGTAGGATAGTAGTTGGAAATACCTCAGGATTGGAATCGAAGTATTAGTTTGAAAGTGACAGGTTTTTATCTCGTTGGATTGGGATCTAAATGTTTTTAAGCACTAGGTTACAATTGGTAGGTTTCTTAGGTAGTTCACCTAAAGAATTTAATTTGAGTATAATGTTAGATTTGGTGCTATTCCAGAATAGCAAAGTCTAGTAGTTTTCTTAAACTCTCTTAAATTTCCACTAGGTGGTGTATTAAAACAAGAACTAGGTAATTTCTCAGCCTATTTGGAAAATACCTTCACCTTGCTGAAATTAATCATAATGTTTTTTATCTAAGATTATTCAGAAGTCAAGAATGAAGCATAAAAATTGTTGCTTATGGCAGTTTTCTATTAAATGCTAAAAGAACAAAGTAATAAAGAAAAGGGAAATAGCGAAAGCAGAACCTAGTAGCAAAGGGAAGGTGAAGACAAATAAAAGAGATGGATCCAACATGGTCTGGTCTTCTAATACCGAATAGCTGAATGCAATAAATTCCATTGCTTGAATCAACTAATAAGATAGCTCCCATTTGAGTAAATCTGTATCCGTCTCTAAAACCAAGAAGTTTCCAGAAAAATACCAAGGAACTGTAGCCCATTATAAAGCCAGTGAACAGTTACATATATGGGTAATTTATATAAAAATACAAACAAGCAGAAGAAAGTTAAACAGCAAGTAAAATAACAATTATATAGTCTCATCCAGCAAGAGGTTTAGGTTTGGAAGCTTGTTGATTGGGACCGAGCAGATGATAGTGATGAATCCTGAGCTAAAAATTGATTAACAGCTGTTGTCTAGGTGTGCCTAAGTTGAGTAGATGGCCAGTGAGATTGGATCCACTCTAGACCTGTTTTGGTGGTAGGCAAATTGCAACAGGTCCAGTCCTTGGTCTGGAGTTAATTCTAGTCATGACCAACCACTTCATCATAGTAGATGGGAGTACTTAGCCCCAAAACACTCAAGTTCAGTAAGTGTGTGAACAAGGAAGCCCAAGCTTCCCAAAATACAGTCACTGCAGTCTTTATGACTGTGGCGAGGAGTGCAGCGTTGGAGAAGGGAACTTTATATTCTTTGTGTTTATTTGCAGGCTTACCCTTTGTTTTTATCCCTAGTTCTGGCTCATAAAGCCATTGCCTTGTGTTATAGGTTTATAATGTGGTAACCACCTGTCTTGTTCCTGACCAGACATATCTGGACATAGAAAAGAAAGCAGCCACAACCTGTCAAAGTTGTGAGCAGGCCGGTTTGAAAATGGATAGTGCTGATGAAAATGAGGAGTGTGTTCCTTTGCTGATCCTTAGAGAGGAGGTGGCTGAAGAGACTGTCAGACCTGATCAGGTAGGCTATGGACCGTGCAAAGACGTGAATCAGCAATGTGTGCAGAGGTCTGTGCCTGATAAAACGGGTGTTTTTCCTCCCTGTTCAGGCAGGTTTGTAACTGCACATCGACATGGAAGTCTGTACTGAAAAAAACTCAGCTGAGTGACTTTATTTTTGTAGAGAATGATAATTTTCCCAGATGGGTCTAAATTTAAATGTGAGCCTGAACTCAGTCGATCAGTTATTCGGTGTGTAGGAGTGGAAGTTGCTCGTCATATTTGCTTTGTGTTGCTGAAGGGGTTTGTTGTGGTATACTTGAAGAAATAAGTACAATCCAGTCTGCCTTGGTGATCTCAGCTGAAGCTCTGAGATGTTTAGTGAACAGATGTATCTTTTTAAAGGAGCATAAAAGATGCTGGGGAATAAGCAACAAGCTAAGCAGCATCTGTGGCAAGGGAAATAATTGATCTCTCAAGTTGCTAACTTTCATCAAAACTCAGTGAGAAGACAACATGCTTCAAGTTGCAGAGATTCAGAAATTGGATGGAATTTCTGTAATGACTCCAATTCTCCTTCTGTCCCACTCCAAACTCTACACGTGGTTGTACCTGTTTCCATTTATCACTTTTGTGTTGATTCTTAATTGCTGGATTTTAAAGTAATTGGTGCCTGTTCAGTACCCTATCACATATTTCCTCAACCTCTCTCAACTTTAGGCTTAGTACCATACAGCACGGTAACAGGCCCTTCAGGCCATCTAGTCTGTGCCAAATCATTAATCTGCTTAGTCCCATCAACCTGCATTCAGACCAGAGCCCTCCACATCTCTCCCATCCAGGTACCTATACAAACTTCTCTTAAATGTTGAAATCGATCCTGCATGTACCACTTGTGCTGACAGCTCATTCCACACTCTTATCACCCTATGAGTGAAAATGTTCCCGCTCATGGTCCCACTAAAATTTTCAGCTTTCACCCTTAACCCATGACCTGTAGTTGTAGTCTCACTCAACATCAGTGGAAAAAGCCTGCTTCCATTTACAAACACAAGAAAGTGCTGAAGGAACTCAGCAGACCAGGCAGCATCAATGGAAAAGAGTACGACTGGTGTTTCGGGCCAAGGCCCTTAATTGGCTTTGTATTACCCTATCTATATCCCTCATCATTTTGTGTCCCTCTACCAGATTTCTCCTCAATCTTCTACCTTCTAGGGAATAAAATCATAATCATTCCACCATTCCCTATAAATCGAGTCCTCCGGTCCCGGCGACATCCTTGTAAAATTTTCTCTGTACTCTTTCAATCTGATTTACATCATTCCTGTATGTGGTATAACTGGACACAATGCTCCAAATTAGTCTCACCAACATCTTATGCAATTTCAACATAATATCCCAATTCCTGTAATCAGTGCATTGACTTATAAAGGCTAGTGTCTCAAAAGCTTTCTCTTTGACCCTGTTTACCTGTGATGCCACTTTCAAGGAATTACGGATCTTATTCCCAGACAGCTCTGATATACCACACTCCTTAATGACCTACTGCTCACCGTGCTGGTCCTCCCAAAGTACAACACCTCATGCTTTTCTGCATTAAATTCTATCTGCCATCTTTCCAGCTGGTCAAGATCCAACTGTAAGCTTTGACGGTCTTCCTCACAGACAGACAGACACACTTTATTGATCCCAAGGGAAATTGGGTTTCGTTACAGCTGCACCAACCAAGAATAGTGAAGAAATATAGCAATATAAATCCATAAATAATTAAATAATAATAAGTTAATCATGCCAAGTGGAAATAAGTCCAGGACCAGCCTATTGGCTTAGGGTGTCTGACACTCCGAGGGAGGAGTTGTGAAGTTTGATGGCCACAGGTAGGAATGACTTCCTATGATGCTCAGTGTTACATCTTGGTGGAATGAGTCTCTGGCTGAATGTACTCCTGTGCCTAACCAGTACATTACGGAGTGGATGGGAGTCATTGTCCAAGATGGCATGCAACTTGGACAGCATCCTCTTTTCAGACACCACTGTCAGAGAGTCCAGTTCCACCCCCACAACATCACTGGCCTTACGAATGAGTTTGTTGATTCTGTTGGTGTCTGCTACCCTCAGTTTGCTGCCCCAGCACACAACAGCAAACATGATAGCACTGGCCACCACAGCCTCGTAGAATATCTTCAGCATTGTCCGGCAGATGTAAAAGGACCTCAGTCTCCTCAGGAAATAGAGATGGCTCTGACCCTTCTTGTAGACAGCCTCAAGTGTTCTTTGACCAGTCCAGTTTATTGTCCATTCGTATCCCCAGGTATTTGTAATCCTCTGCTATGTCCACACTGACCCCTTGGATGGAAACAGGGGTCACCGGTGCCTTAGCACTCCTCAGGTCCACCACCAGCTCAGTCTTTTTTGCATTAAGCTGCAGATGATTCTGCTTGCACCATGTGACAAAGTTTCCCACCGTCGCCCTGTACTCAGCTTCATCTCCCTTGCTGATGCATCCAACTATGGCAGAGTCATCAGAAAACTTCTGTAGATGGCAAGACTCTGTGTTGTAGTTGAAGTCCGAGGTGTAGATGGTGAAGAGAAAGGGAGACAGGACAGTCCCCTGGGAAGCCCCAGTGCTGCAGACCACTGTTGCAACACAGTGTTGCAAGTGCACGTTGCCAGTCAGGTAATCAATAATCCATGACACCAGGGAAGCATCCACCTGCATCACTGTCAGCATCTCACCCAGCAAAGCAGGGCAGATGGTGTTGGATGCACTGGAGAAGTCAAAAAACATGACCCTCACAGTGCTCGCTGGCTTGTTCAGGTGGACGTAGACACGGTTCAGCAGGTAGATGATGGCATCCTCAACTCCTTGTTGGGGCTGATGAGCGAACTGAAGGGGGTCTAAGTGTGGCCTAACTTAGACTGTTGTGGCTGGAACTACTCTAGAACAAGTCTGTCCAGGGTCCTCATGATGTGGGAGGTCAATGTCACCAGTCTGTAGTCATTGGAGCCACTGGGGCGCGGCGTCTTCAGTACAGGAACAAGGCAGGACGTCTTCCACATCACAGGAACCCTCTGGAGAGTCAGGCTCAGGTTGAAGACATGGTGAAGTACTCCACATAGCTGGGGGGCACAGGCTTTGAGCACCCTGGGGCTGACACCATCCGGGCCTGCAGCCTAGCTTGTCCACTCTCTGTCCACTACATCCCCATTCATGGTGTCATCTGCAAATTTGCTGATCCAGTTTCCCATAAATCATCCAGATTGTTGATATAGATGACAAATAACAACTGACTCAGCATAGATCCCTTTGGAACAGCACTAGTCATAGGCCTCCAGTCCTGTAGGGCAACCATTTACCACGCTCTGGTTTTGTCCACAATGCCAATCCAGTTCACTGCCTCATCTTAAATGCCAATTGACTGGTCCTTCTTGACCAACGTCCTATGCGGGGCCTTGTCAAATGCCTTGCTAAAGACCTTGCCTCATTATCCATTGCCTTGCCTTCATCAACTTTCCTGGTAACTTCTTCAAAAAACTCTACAAGGTTGGTTAGACGTGGCTTACCACACATAAAGCCATATTAGCCTATCCCTATTCAGACCTGAATATCCGAATACTTGTATACCTGGTCCTTTAAAATACTTTCTAATAACTTTCCCAGTACTGATGTCATGCTCACTGGCCTATAATTTCCTGGTTTATTCTTAGAACCTTTTGTAAACAACAGAACAACATTAGGTATCCTCCAATCCTCTGACACCTCACCCATTGCTAAGAATGTTTTAAAAATCTATGCTAGGGCCCCTGCAATTACTGCATTAGCCACCACAATGTCCGAGGGATCGCCTTGTCAGATCCTGGGGATTTATCCACCCTAATTTGCCTTAAGACAGCAAACACCTCCTCCTTTGTAATGCATATAGGGTCCATGACTTCGCTGCTGCTTTGCCTCAAATCTACAGACTTAGTGTCCATCTCCCAAGTGAATACAGATGCAAAAAAATCTGTAAGATCTCCCCTGTCCTTTTTGGCTCCACACATGGATTACCATTGTGATCTTCCAGAGGACCAGTTTTGTCCCTTGCAATCTTTTTGCTGGTAATAGATCTGTCAAATTCTTTGGGATTCGCCTTTACATTTTCTGCTAGAGGAAACTCATGTCTTCTTTTCACCCTCCAGATTTCTTTAACATGTTCTCTTGCATTCCTTACACTATTCAAGTATCTCGTTTGTTCCTGCCTGCCTATACCAGCTATGCACCTCCTCCTTTTTCTTAACCAGAGCCTCAGTATCTCTCAAAACCTGAGGGAACCTAAACTTGTTGCTCTTGCCTTTTATTCTCATAGCAACATATAAAATCTGTACTCTAAAAATTTCACTTTTGAAGGCCTCCTACTTCCCCGATCCTTTCTGATATCATCAAAATTGGCCTTGCTCCATTTTCTTATCTCAACCCAAGGACCAGACACATCCTTTTCCAAAATTACCTTGAAAATGATGGCATTATGATCGCTAGATGCAAAGTGTTTCCCTGCACAAATTTCTGTCATCTGCCCTGTCTTTTTCCCTTATAGAAGATCCAATATTGCATCTCTCTAATTGGCACTTCTCTGTACTATGTACTGATTAAAGAAGCTTTCCTGAACATACTTGACAGACACTTAACCATCAGCCATGTTCCAGTAAGAGAGTCCCAGCCAATATGTGGAAAGTTAAGATCATCTACTATCACAACTCATGTTTCCCTGACTAATAATGCCATCCTTCCCACTCTGTCACATCTAAAACAATGGAACCCCAGATCATTGAACTGTCAGTCCTGGCTCTGAAGCTAAGTGTCACTAATGGCTACAATGTAATAATTCCACATGCTAATCCATGCCTTAGCTCATCCACCTTGCCTATAATACACCTTGCACTGAAATACACGCAGCTCAGAGCAGTAGTCCCACCATGCTTGACCTTTTGATTGCTGACTTTGTAGGCTTAACAACCACTTTCTCCACAACCACTCCACTCTCTGTTCTGGTGTTCTGATTCACAACTGTAGTTTAAACCCCCTTCGTGCAACACTAGCAAACCTTCCCACTAGGATGTTAGTCCCCCTCCAGTTCAGATGCAAACTGTCCCTTCTGTACAGATCCCACCTTCTCTGGAAGAGAACCTAATGATCCAAAAATCTGAAGCTCTCCCTTCTACACCAACACCTTAGCCATATGTTAAACTGTAATAATCTTCCTATATCTGGCCTTGCTAGCACAAGGCCTAGGAAGCAATACTGAAATTACAGCCCTGTAGATCCTGACCGTAACTTATCATTTAACTCTCTGAACTCACTTTGCAGGACCTTATCACCCATTTTACTTGTGACATTGATACTGACATGGACCACGGCCTCTGGCTTGCACTCCCACTTAAGAATACCGTGGACTCGATCTAACATGTTTCTGACCCTAGCACCTGGGAAGCAACAAACCATCCTGGAATTTTGATTTTGTCAACCTTTCTGTTCCCTTAACCAACCAATCTCCTTATCACAGCTAGCCTCTTCTTCTCTCCTTGCCCCCCCCACCTTTCCTTCTGAGCCACTGAGCCCAAATCATTGCCAGAGACCTTACCATGTGGCTCCCCTGCTAAGTCACCCCCCCCCCCATACAATATCCAGAGTTGTATACCTGTGGTATACCACTCTGATTATCCCCTTCCTCCTCTTGATCACCCAGTTACCAGTGTCCAGCACTTTGGGTCTATCAGCCCTACAGCCTCCTGAATGATGCAGAGTTAATCCAGTTCCAGCTCAGCTCGGTCTGTTGGAAGCTGCAGCTGGATGCACTTCTTGTAGGTATAGTCATCAGGGATACTGGAGCTCCCTGCCATAGAACCATAGAACATTACAGCACAGAAACAGGCCTTTTGGCCCTTCTTGGCTGTGCCAAACCATTTTTCTGCTTAGCCCAATGACCTGTCCCTGGCCCATAACCCTCCATACACCTTCCCACTTTCCCACATTGCCTTCCCATATTCTGCAAGAGGAGCATTCTGGTATCCTGAATGGCATTCCCACTGTTCTCAAAGTGCAATAAGAAAGAAATAAATAACAAAGAAAAAAATCTACCTGATGCCTCCACCTCTCCTCACTGAAGCCTCAACTCCCCACTCCAACACTAGCCCACTCACACAATGGCCGCACCACTTAAATCAACTTCATTTTATTGGTCCTTGCCAAGTGCTGAATTATGCATAAACTCTCTCTAACCCTATGCATTCCGGTGTCTCCTTGGGATCCTTGACCTAAAACATTGATCTTATTTTCCAGTGTAGAGTAAGTTACACATTTTATTCCTTATGAAATAGTTTCTTTGTATTTACTGCACAAGATCCTTTCATGCTTAGTGAAAATCTCTATTGGATAAACCAGGATTACATAGTCTGCCCTTGTAAGGCCTCATATCATTATTCTCTCCTGAGAGGAAGTGGCTATCTTTTGTATGGACCATAGACTAACAGAGATTGCGTTTAAAAGCTACATAGCTTTGAAAGAGGAAGAATTGCATGTGGTGTTCCATTGTTGGTTAAGTGACTGAAAACTAGACAAAACAAACAACAATACCTGACCTTTGTCAGAGGTAACCGAAAAATAGGGAAATATTTAAATTTGCTTCAGTTGGCTTTAAATATATCCATTGTGAAATCTTATTAATGTTTTCCTACCTTTTTATAACTTACATTTTGAAGCTGTTGGAGGTAGAGAACAAACATCTAACTGGAACCATGTACGTACAAAAAGAAATGAGCAAGCAGCTTAATTAGTTAGAGGCGCTTCAATATTTTCCTTTTTTAGCCATTACAGAGGCAAATTGAATTATATTACTTGAAAAGCTTTGTGGAAGTTTATAGAAGCCCTGTTTATCTGAAAGCTGTTAAATATGCCACAAGCATTTCCATAACATATAAAATGCTTTGATTAAAATAATGCACCTATTAAAATAGTATTTTATTAATTAAATATGCAAAAAGTACATACCTGTAATTTTATTGATGACCATCATCACTTAATGTTGGGCAGGTTCAGTTGCTAAGGTTATTGGCTGATAGAGAATTGAATTATATAGAGTCTCAATTTGGTCCCCTCTTTTATTAGGGGAACTAGGGAAACCTGCCCTTTGGCTCAGCTCGTTCACATTGACCAAGTTTTCTATTTAAGTGAGGCCTATTTTGCCTGCATTTGGCCCATATTTCTCTCATAAAACAGTAGAGGAACTAGTCAGCTACTATACAGTGCCTTGAAAAAGTATTCAGCCCTCACCCCTTTGTTCACATAAGTGAGTATTACCAACAAGGATTTTGATCAACTTAACTGAGAATCTTTATTTATGAATCAAATGCTCGTTTTTTTCATAGTAGAGCCCAAATATCAGGGAAAATGAAAATCTAAAAATTCAAAAACTGGAATGTCAGTGGTTCAAAAGTATTCATCCTTTTGGTCAGTACTTAGTTGAATCATCTCTCACAGCTTTTATAGCCAGTAGTCTTTTTGGATAAGTCTGTTAGCTTTGCACAGCATGATGGAGTAAGATTTGCCCATTCCTCCTTGCAAAATTGCTCAAGCTCTGCCTGGTTAATTGAGGTCTTACCAGAGATGTTCAATAGGATTAAGGTCAAAACTGAATGGGCCACTCAAGGGCATCAATTTTCTTCATTTGAAGTCACTCCATGGTTGCTCTGGCAGTGTGCTTTGGGTCGTTGTCCTTCCGAAAGTTGAATTTCCTTTCCAATTTAAGCTTTCTGGCAGAGGCTAGCAGGTTTTTATCCAGGATCTTTCAGTATTTGACAGCATTCATCTTCCCATCAATCCTGACCAAATTTCCAGTCTCTGCTGCTGAAAAGCTCCTCCACTATTTACTTTACAGAAGGGATGGTGTTTCATGGTTGCTGCACAGTATTAGATTTGCACCACATGTTCCACTTAGTGTTGTGCCACATTAGTCTCATGGACCAGAAGACTTTCCACATATTTACAGTATCTCCTCAGTGACACTTTGCAAAGTCTTTACAGGCAAGGATATGCTTTTTTCAGTGGTACAAGTGGCATAGATCTAATATTGCACACCATTGTAAACGTAAATTTGCCGGATCAAATAACGACAGCACAAAAAGATCGTTACTTATCAGCTTATTTCTTTGAGCTCAGCCAGCGAGGGAACTTGGTCCGGACATCAGGGGAGAAGCATTCTCATCCCTCCGGCTGCTTGACATCAGAATTGTTACAGTTTATAAGGCCACCAATACAAAAGAACAATCAGTTTGATAGACACTCCAGCCAAGTCAATGGACTATTGATACAAAAGAACTATCAGTTTGATAGACACTCCAGCCACTTTAATTAAAAAAAGGAATGTCCTACCTGGTTTGTTAAAGCCAAAACTTATTACAAAGATAAGAACATCCACCAAATTTATGCTTTAATTAAGAAAGAAATGCCCTGCCTGATTTCCATCAGGTACTGCCTTTTGTCGAAATCAAAAGGTGTGAAAAATCAGGAGACATCTTAAGTGGATTTGTATGAACTTTAACGCTTACCTTGTTTCAAAGAAGCAGCTGTGAGATATTATTCAAACACACTGAAGTCACTCACAAAATACACAGATATAGTCGGTACTTAATCCATTATTTACAGGAATCTGAGAATCCCCCAATTCCCTTAAACTTTGTCATTCCCTCCTTTTTATCATTACATGATAACTTTTCAGAACAGATTGTTGCTTCTACAGCATGATACAAAACATACCCAACATGCTCCCTGTTCTTCTTGCTTAGCGTAGGTATGGCAGAGGGACAGAAAAGTGTTAACCTGGGGGCCTCCTGGAACAGGGGCAGGTCCCCTTAGGGTCATTAAAATCATCAATAGCCAATACATTTTTCAGTCCTTGTCAGTTCTGCCAGTAACGTGTTTACAGTCCGTTTGATGTATCCACCGGAGCTGCCCTTGCACTTTCACTGCAGTAGATGTTGTCAGTAGCACTTGGTATGGTCCTTTCCACCTGATGGAAATTAGACAGGGTATTCCTTTCTTAATTAAAGCATAAATTTGGTGGATGTTCGTATCTTAGTAACAATTTTTGGCTCCAACAAACTTTTTTTAAATTAAAGTGGCTGGAGTGCCTATCAAACTGAATGTTCTTTTGTATTGGTGGCCTTATAAACTGTAACAATTCTGATGTCAGGCAGTGAACTTGTTTGAACCGCCAGAATGCTTCTCCCCTGATGTCTGGACCAAGTTCTCTCGCTGGCTGAGCTCGAAGAAATGAACTGATAAGTAACGATCTTTTTGTGCTGTGGTTACTTGATCTGGCAAATTTACATTTTCATTTGATGCCGTGACTGGGATCCCAACATAGGGAACGCCTCTCTGGGCAGAATAAGTGACGGGGGCTTGAATCGAACACAATTGAGTGGCAGAAATCAAAAGGTGTGAAAAATCAGGAGGATCTCTTAGTATCTTTCCTTTCAGTTAGTCCTGACGAAGGGTCTCGGCCTGAAACATTGACAGCACTTCTCCCTATAGATGCTGCCTGGCCTGCTGTGTTCCACCAGCATTTTGTGTGTGTTGTGACATCTTATGTGGATTTGTGTGAACTTTATTGCTTACCTTGCTCCGAAGAAGCAGCTGTGAGATATTATTCAAACACGCTGCAGTCACTCACAAAATACACAGACATAGTCGGTACTTAACCCATTATTTACAGGAATCTGAGAATCCCCCACTTCCCTTAAACTTTATCACCATTGTGGAGGAGGGGCAGAGCGCAAGTTATCCAAGTTTGCTGATGAGATGAAAATAGGTGGAAGAATATGTAACAATGTGCAAAAATGTTTGTGTTTAGGAATGGGAAGTGTTGTTTCAGTGTTACTGGTGATGCCACATTTGGAATACTTTGCATAGTTTTGGAACCTTTAGAAAGTATACTGTTACCGGAGGCAGTCCAAAAAGATTCACCAAACTAATTCTTGAGATGAAAGGGTTGCTGAATCACAGGTTGCTAAGGAAATGAAATCGATATTCTTTTGAGCTTAGAAGAATGAGGGGTGATCTTATTGAAGCATGTAAGATCCTTGGAGTGCTTGACAGGATATGATGAATGGCTAGTTATTTAAAACTGATGTCTCGGAATTTCTTGTAGAGGGCGGTGAATCACTGCAGTTCTTCATATGGTTGTGAAAGCTAGATCATGGGGCATATTTAAGAGAAAGTAGATAAATTTGTAAAGATCAGGGAATTGAGGGCTATGGAAAACTGGGAAGAAGAGATAAGTTTGGAAGAGGTCAGAATGATACTAAATATCAGGATAGACTGTAAAGTACCAAGTGTCCTTGTCCTTATTTTTATGTGGATCAAGTCAATTAAGAACTACTTGGAGCCCTACCCAGAAATCACATTAACTGGAAGGGATGAGTTTTTTTTACTGAGGAATGGAGAATTTTTCACAACAGATTCTGGCTGCCAATTTCATTCACTCTGACTGTCAATTTCAAGTTTATACTGCGGAATAGAGAATTTTTTATTCAGACTCTGGCTGCCAATTGCATTCTTTGTTTCGTGCAACAGCCAAGTTACATGGAAGGGACAGTACTCTCCACAATTACACTTGTTAATGTACCGTCTCCTAATCTATTGTCACAACTGTTTGTTTTAATGTTTGTCTGTAGATTTGATAATTTTCGCATATCCAGTGTTAGTACTGAGCATGGAGCTTCCTTTGACTGTCTTAATTCTGTATGCTTGTGAACATTTTAATTATCCTTTATGTGAGCTGTGTTTTTGCCAGTAGGATATTAACTACAAGATCCATTTGAAATGGTAATTATATTGCTTATCAAAGTAAAAATGTTAAATATACAGTTTTGATTTTGGCTCTTTTTATGGTTATGAGGTGTAAGATTACTTGAGTTTTACATTTTGAATGACTTCATTCTGAATTGCTGACCATTACAGGACTGCATTCTGACAAAGAGCACAAAGTCGGATATATGTAGCTCAACAAGTCTCCTGATTGTAAACTGAATTGTAATCATGGAAAATTTTATGCCAGAAAGAGGCCATTGTGTCTGTGCTATTCAAAGAGTTATATACATTCATTCTATCTCTCAGCATTGTGTTGACCCGCTTCCCCCGTGTAAATTTATTTCCTTATTTCTCCACTAATCATCCTACCAAATACTTTTAAGTCTGTGCATCTGGTGTTTGATCCTCTGCGAGGTACTCTTAGACTTTCAAAGTTTTACACTCATTTATCAAGACTCTTCTGTCAGCCTCTTATATTCGAAAGGAAACAGCTCCAGCTTTTCTCACCAATAATTTTTCAGTCCTGGCAATATTCCTTTAAATCTCTGTTGCATCCTTTCCAGAGCAATTATACCCTTATTGTAATGTCGTGTGCACAGTACTCAAACAGAACCCTAATGGGTTGTAGAATCCTGGAGTCATAGAGCATTACAGCACAGAAACAGCTACTTTGACCCAACTAGCTGTGCTGAACTGTTATTCTGCCTAGTCTGATTGACTCAGCCCTGGACAATATCCTTCCGTATCCCTCCCAGCCATGTACCTATATAAACTTCTCTTAAATGTTGCAATCAAGCCCATATCCACTACTTTCTCTGGCAGCTCATTCCATATTCACACCACCTTTTGAGTAAAGAGGTTCCCCCTCAGGGTCCCCTTAAATATTTCACCTTTCATTCTGAACCAATGATCTCTAGTTCCAGTCTTCCTCAACTTAAGCAGAAAAAGCCTGCTTGCATTTTCCCTATCTATAGCCCTCATAATTTTGAACACCTTTATCAAATCTTCCCTTATTCTAGAGAAAAATGTCCTAACCTATTTGACTTTCCCTATAAATCAAGTCCTCAAGTCTCATCAGGTCTTCTATATAGTTCCATCATAATCTCCATGTTCTTGAGTACTGTGCCTTGACTTCATCAGCTAATTGATCTGTTATTACATTCAAGGATCTATGGGCATAGAGGCCAAGGTTCTTTGGTTCCTCCTTGCCCAAGGCTTGCCCAATATTTTGTATACAATATTGCCTGCCACCTCTTCAAATGCAACTCAATGCACTTGTCTGCATTAACTTCACTTTTCCATCCTCTGCTCAAGTAACGGGTATGTTGTCCTACATCTTGAATCTAACCTTATTGCCAACTGCACGGCCATTTTTAGTATCATTTGCACACTGCTTTCTTATTTTGGTTGAAATCTTTAAAGTATAAAGCAGAAAACAAGGGAGCAGATACTGAGTTTGTGGAATACTGCTGGTAATGTTTTCTAGCCTCAGAATATCAGTAAACTGTTATCCTTCACTTGCTTCTGTAGCCAGTTTTGGATCCACTTTGCTCCATTAATTTGGATCCCAAGGACTTTTACTTTGAGCCAGCACTCCATGTGGTATCTTCGCAGTGTCTCTGAATGCATTTACAATATATCTGTCAAAGCTAGTATATGCATTACTTGTTTTTACATTCTTGAGCTCTTCTGCTGGAGAACTATATAAAATGGTAGAACTAATTAACAACCCTGCCTGCTGCAACACTCTAGCTCCTCCCTCAGGGTGTGTTTTGTTGGATGACAAGCACCCCACTCATGGTGAATCACAGAAATCCAAGCCAGAGTACAGTACTGGAACAGACAGGAGTGTTTCTCCTGGTCTATCTACTCCAGGGGTATGTGGTTATCTGTGATTATTTTAACGCCAGTCCCTCTGCTCGTCCTCAATTCCCCTTGCAGAGTTTCTTTTCTCATCCTTTCCTTCCTTGCTTTCCTCTTCCCTTTTTTCTGCACTTCCATTCTGATTGCTTCCTTACCTCCTTGTCCTCCCTTCTCTCTTCCCAATGCTGCCAAACTTTGTGAGCCTTCTCTCAGTGAACCCTTTTTTTCCCCTCTACCATCTCTCACCCCACTGCCTGCAGCACCATCTGACTGACTTCTCCAAAAAGGCAAATTGTCATTGTCATTGGGGAAACTGCAGTTTGGCACTTGTTGGCATGTAATTGTTTTGTTTTTGTTTTTCCCCCTCCCCCTCAAATCTTTTCCCAGTCTAATCTTGCTCGCAGGGGTCTAGATGAAGATGATCTTTGCCCAGAGAGCAACGGTCAGTCACAGAGTGACATGAGACAGACGCAAGAGGAGTTTGGGGATGAAGAAGAGCTGTCTCTAAAATATGGAGCCAAACATGTCATCATGCTGTTTGTTCCTGTCACTTTGTGCATGGTGGTGGTGGTGGCCACAATCAAATCAGTCACTTTTTACACAAGGAAGGATGGCCAGTTGTAAGTATTTCTTTGCTCAAAGTTTCTCCACCTCCTCTGACTTGCCATTTTAAGGAAATGATGTTTTGGTAGAGATGTAGCAGAGGCAGCATCTTGAACTTAAAGTACTTGAAGATAGTGCTAAGCAGGCTGTTTATCCTCTATAGTGGTCTCCTCCTGCTCCTTCTCACCCCATCATCCCTTTCCTGTTTGTGCTCCTCTTCACTCGACCTTTAATACTTTTACACATGCCTTATCTTTTTTTCCCAACAGCTTCCATCTTCTCGATACTCCCTAAATTAAGTCTCGGATACTTTATTGAATTTCTTAGTGCTAATCTTGTGTATCAGTCTTGATTTTTGGAAGCCAAGTATAAAATCTCAACTATATTTGTAAGCTTTTCTGCATGTTTTGGGGCATTGAGAAAAGTAACACAGTGCTCTTAGTTTGCAAAACTGTCCACTCAAACATCAAACTAAAGCTCTGACTTCTAACATCACACCCTGGTCTGGGCACCTTGAGTGAAGCAAGGAGATGGAACATGAATTACAATTGGCTTGGTGGATTCTTTAAATTACTTCTAGTGAGAAAATTGGGAGGAATTTGTGAAACTGCTGCAAACTTTGATTAAAGTGGATGTTTGCGGCACATAGTTATAAAGTACTACAGCACAGAAACAGGGACTTTGGTCCATCAGTCCATGCTGAAACAGTTATTCTGCCTATTCCCATCAAGGACATTCTGGCATCAGGGCATTCTGCCCTGTACTTAGACAATTTTCCTTAAATGTTGAAGTCAAACATGCAAACACCACTTCTGCTGGTAGCTCGTTCCACACTTGCACCACCCTCTGAAGAAGATTTCCCTCAGATTCCCCTTATATATTTCACCTTTCACCCTTAACCCATGATTTCCAGTTATAATCGCACCATCCTCAGAAAAAGCCTGTTTGCATTTACTGTTTCTAAACCATTCATAATTTTGCATGTCTTAATCCCTAACTCTGCAGGCAGGATGGTAGTTAAGGTGCTGGAATGCTTCTCCTGTAAGATATGAGATCACAGGATCCCTGATTATTACATCTTTGGGAAGTGCACCCAGCTTCAGCTACTGACTGACAAGGTCCAAAAACTGGAGCTGCAGCTGGGTGTGCTCAGACCCATCTGGGAGGATGGAAACCTCATGCATGAAACTTTGACTGAGGTGGTCACACCCAGACTTCAGGATTCATATGGTAGATGTGTGACCACCAGGGCAAGCAAGGGGTGTAAGCAGTCCGTCTACGGTTCCCCTGTGACCATTCCCCTCAGCAATAATATCCCTTTGGGTATTTGAGCAACACATACAAAATGCTGGAGGAACTCTGCAAGCCAAGCAGCATTTATGGAAAGGAGTATAGTTGGTGTTTCGAGCCGAAACCTTTTGGCAGGACTGGAGAAAATAAAGCTTAGGAGTAGATTTAAAAGGTGGTGGGGAGGGGAGAGAGAAACACACAGGTGATAGGTGAAACCAGGAGTGGGAGGGATGAAGTAAAGAGCTCTGAAGTTGATTGGTGAAAGAGACTGAAGGCCATGGGAAAAAAATGGGGGGGAAGAGCACCTGAGGGAGGCAATGAGTGGGCAAAGAGATAAGGTGAGGAGGGATAAAGGGGGTGGTGGACGGCATTACTGGAAGTTTGTGACTAAGACCCCCCCCCCCTTTCTTTTTCTTCCATGGCCTTCTGTATCTTTAACCAATCAACTTCCCACCTCTTTACTTCCTCCCAGTTTCACCCATCACCTGGTGTTTTCTCTCCTTCCCCCTACCTTTTAAATCTACCCCTCAGCTTTTTTTCTCCAGTCCCACCGAAGGGTTTCATCCCAAAGTGTCAACTGTACTTTTTGCCATAGATGCTGCCTGACCTGCTGATTTCCTCCAGCATTTGGTGTATGTTGCTTGGATTTCCAGCATTCTGCAGATTTTCTCTTGTTCCCTGTGGATATTGCTGAGTGGGATGACTCATCAGGGCACAGCAGTAGCAGCCAGACAAGTGGCACTGGGACTGGTTTTAAGGCTCAGTAGGGAATGGTAAAGAAAGGTAGAGTGATAGTGATAGGAAAGCCAGGATGTCTCAGAGTGGCTGCAGAGAACTCTCATTTGGGAAGGTGGCATTCAGGGGTTGTAGTGCGCATTGGCTCTAATGATATGGGTAGAAGGGGGAAGATGTCCTGTACAGTGAGTATAGGGAGTTACAATAGATACCAAAGAATAGGACCTCCATGAAATAATTGGCAAGAAGCAGCGAGAGTTAATTGGGAACAGTTGTTTTTGGGTGTCCACATCTGACATGTGGAGGGTGTTTAAAGACGAACTGTACAGAGTACAGGGCAGGTATGTTCTAGTCAGAAGGAAGGACAAGGATGGCAAGGTAAAAGAACCTTGAGTGTCAAGAGAGGTAATGAATGTAGTTAGGAAGAAAAAGGGAAAATATATAAAAGCTAAGGAGCTAGGATCAGAGAGCTCTATAGGATTAAAAAGAAGCCAGAAAAGAACTCAAGAAGGGAATTAGGAAAGCAAGGAGGGGCCATGAAAAGTCCTTGGCAAGTAGGATTAAAGAGACTCTCAAGGCATTTTATACATACAACAAGAGCAAGGTGATAACTAAGGAGAGAGTAGGACCACTGAAGGATAAAGGAGGGAACATTCTGTTGAATGCAGAGGATGTAGGTGAGGTCCTAAATGAGTACTTTGTAATAGTATTTACCAAGGAGAAGGATGTGGAGGATAGGGAGATTAGTGCTGAGTGTATTAATTTTTTAGGGCATTTCAAGGTAAAGGAGAAGGTAGTGTTGGTTTTTTAAAGAAGATTAAGGTGATAAATATCCAAAACCAGATGGGACCCCATGTTACTGAGAGAGGCAAGCAATGAGATTATCAATATCTTTGTGTCCTTTCTGATCACAGGTGAGGTTCTAGAGGACTGGCAAGTAGCTAATGTTCCATTATTCAAGAAGGGAACCAGGGACAATCCTGAAAAGTATAAACTGGTGAGCATCACATCAGTAGTAGGGAATTTCCTAGAGAGGATTCTTAGGGATAGGATTTATGAGAAATTGGAAAACCATGGCCTAATTAGGGAGAGTCAGCATGGCTTTGTGCAGGGCAAGTAACTTGACTGAGGTTTTTGACAAGGTGATGAGGGTGATTGATAAAGGTAAAGCCATGAATGTTGCCTACATGGATTTTAGTAAGACGTTTGACAAGGTCCTCCATGGGATGCTCATCCAGAAGATTAAGATGCATGGGATCCATGGTGAATGGGCTGTTTGTCCTATAGAACGCAGTGACTGAAGGCACTTAGTCTAGCTGGAGGTCAGTGATTAGTGATGTTCTGTTGGGATCTATGCTGAGACCTCTGCTGTTTATGATGCTATTTAAATTACCTGGATGAAAATTTACAAGGGTGCATTGGTAAATTTGCAAATGATGCAAAGATTGATGTTGGTGTGGTTGCCAAGCTTAGAAGATTGGCAAAGAATACAGAAGGATATAGATCTGTTGCAGATATGGACAGAGAAATGGTAGATGGTGTTTAACCGGCCAAATGTGAAGTGTTGCACCTTGATAGGTCAAATGTGAAAGAACAGCACATTGTTAAAGGCAAGACTTTTAGCAAAGTTAATGAGCAGAGGGATCTTGGGGTCCAACTTAATAGCTCCCTGAAAGTGGTTGTACAGGTTGATAAGGCAAACACGAGGAAATCTGCAGATGCTGGAAATTCAAGCAATGCACACAAAATGCTGGTGGAACACAGCAGGCCGGGCAGCATCTCTAGGGAGAAGTGCTGTCGATGTTTCGGGCCGAGACCCTTCGTCCTTACTTTATTCTAGAGTGGCAGAGACTGAGGGGAGATCTGATAGAGGTTTATAAGATTATGACAGACATAGATGGAGTAGACAGGGAGCATCTTTTTCCCAGGGTTAAAATGTCTTAATAGCAGAGGGTATGCACCTAAGGTGAGGGGGGTTGAGTCCAAAGGAGACACAAGGGACAGTGTTGAGTGGTGAGTACCTGGAATACGCTACCAGATAATTAGGGATATGTTTAGATAGACACATAAATGTGAAGAAAATGGAAGGATATGGAGATTGTGTAGGCATAAGGGATTAGTTAAGTCAACCATGATTTCTATGTACAGTTCTATGTTCAGTGTTTTTTATTGAATTTTACCTCATTCTCCTACATTCCAGGGAATAAAGTCCTAATCTATTCAAACTTTCCCTGTAACTCAAATCCTTAGGTCCCAGCAATATCCTTGTAAATGTTCTCTGTACTCTTTCAATCTTATTGTTATCTTTTCTGTGGAGAGGTGACCAGAACTGCACACAGTGCTCCAAATTAGGCCTCACCAAAATCTTGTACAACTTCAACATAACATCCCAAGTCCTATACTCAATTTGGAGGGCTATATGTCAAAAGCCCTCTTTATGACAGTATCTACCTGTGATGCCGCTTTCAAGGAATTAAGGATCTGTATCCCCAGATCCCTCTGTCCTGCTGCACTCCTCCAATGCCTACCACTCTCAGTACAAATCCTCCCAAAGTACAACACCTCACATTTGTCTGCATTAAATTCCATCTGCCATTTTTCAGCTCATTTTTTCCAGAGGTCTGAATAGCCTTACTCGCTCTCCACTAGATTCCCAATCTTGGTTTTATCAGCAAATTTGCTGATCCAGTTTACCATACTATCAAAGATATAAATGACAAACAACAATGGTCACTGCACCAACCCTTGGCACATCACTAGTCTCAGGCCTCCAGTCACAGAGACACCCATCTACTATCTCTGGCATTTGTGAAGCCAATGTAGAATCCAGCGGACTACCTCACCCTGAATGTCCACTGACAGAACCTTCTTGACTAGCCTCCCATGTGGGTGTTGTTTTAAGGCCTGACTAAAGTCTTTGTAAACAACATCCACTGCCTTTCCTTCATCAACCCTTTCACTTTCACTTTCAACTTCACTTTTGAATGCCTCCCACTTACTCAGTGTCCCTTTGCCAGAGAACAATCTATCCCAATCGTTGCTTGCCAGAACTTTTCTGATGCTATCAAAACTGGCCTTTCTCCAGTTGAGAATTTCAGCTTAAGGACCAATCCTACCCTTCTCCATAGTTATCTGGAAATTAATGGGATTATGATCACTAGATTCAAAGTGTTCCCTTACACATACTTTTGTCACCTGCCTTGTCTCATTCCCTAATAGGAGATCCACTATCACATTCACTCTAGTTTGGATCTCTTGTGTTGATGAAGAAAGTTTCCCTAAGTACATTTGACATGAAGTGCATCAAACTTAGTGACAACTTTCACAATTAAACAATACATGCACATTCTTAAAATGTAAAGTAAAATTGAAAATGTACGTTGTTGGGATTCCTGGCCCAAAAATTACAGATGGTTCAACTGGGTGTAATGGAGAGCAAATAACTAGTAACCACAAGGGTTAGTGGATTTCTTGGAACTTTTCTTCACCTAAGCCAGTCCCTGCAAAAAAAAAGACAAGTAACTGAGGCAGAAGGGTGTTGAGAAAAGAGAGCTTGTCAGATTGGGTGGGGATAGCCTTGGCAATGAAAATTAGAGAAATTAATTAGATATGGAGGCTGGTGGAAAAAATCTGCCCTCCTCCACATCACAGATCTTCCATTCACCTTTCTATTGACTTTAAAGTAGTTAAATCTGTAATATAGCTGCTTTGAAATGCCTTGACTGAAGCATTAGTTCTGTATTTCTTAGCTTGTCTCTGCAGAGCACTGGAATATTTCTATTTCTTTTAGCACTCATATTTTTCTTTCATTCATTTCACAAGAGTGATCCATTAAATGAGGTAAAATAACAATTAGCAGAACCTTTTCCATCTTTCGGACATCACACTGGAAGTCTTTTTATTCTGTTTCCAAACTGCTTGTAGTGTATCAGAAACACAAGGTTGAAAGTAATGATTAAGTGTGTTAATAGGCTGAATGTATTTATTGAGGAATAGAAGAGATCAGACTCAAGTGAAATAACCAGAAAATAATGTACAGATAAACAAACTAAACCGAAATAGGAAACTGTTCAGCAGAAATGCATCGCAATTAAGAAGCCAGGAACTTGGCAGCAGTAAAGTGGGGAAAAAAAATGCCCTGTTCATTGGCAATGACAAAGATGAGGAATGAAAATAAACTTCAGGCAAAATTTGTAAAACTTGTATTAAAAAGAAGCCATCTTATACATTAAGAATGGAGGGGAGAAAGGGAGCTATAAACCAGTCAGCCTGTCATCAGTTAGGGAGGGGAAATGGTAGAAATTATTAGGGAAGAACTAACAGGGCATGTGGAAAATAATAGGAGGCTTGGGCCTGGTTGATATAGGGTTTTAAATGAGAGGTGGTGCTTGACGAATTTGCCGTGGTTTTACACTTTGGAAAAGTCCCAATGAAATGTCCCTTAAGAAGTTATTAAACAGAAAAGAAGTACATGGAATTGAGTCACATAGAAGTGAATTGAGGATTGGATCATGGGAGACGTGAATTGAGGATTGGATCATGGGAGACGTGGATTGAGGATTGGATCATGGGAGATGTGGATTGAGGATTGGATCATGGAGGCATGGATTGAGGATTGGATCATGGGAGACGTGGATTGAGGATTGGATCATGGGAGACGTGGATTGAGGATTGGATCATGGGAGACGTGGATTGAGGATTGGATCATGGGAGACGTGGATTGAGGATTGGATCATGGGAGACGTGGATTGAGGATTGGATCATGGGAGACGTGGATTGAGGATTGGATCATGGGAGACGTGGATTGAGGATTGGATCATGGGAGACGTGGATTGAGGATTGGTTCATGGGAGACGTGGATTGAGGATTGGATCATGGGAGACGTGGATTGAGGATTGGATCATGGAGGCATGGATTGAGGATTGGATCATGGGAGACGTGGATTGAGGATTGGACTGTTGAGGCATGTGTTGAGGATTTTTAAGGGGCAGACAAACAGAGAAAGATTGAACAGGTCTTTTTCTGATTACAAAATGGACCAGTTGGGTGACAGAGATCAGTGCTGGCCTTTAACAAGATTTATCAGTGAGGGTGAGGGGATCAGGTGTTTGCTAGTGATACAAGTCTCAGTGGCAGTGCAGTGATGGGCAGGATACAGAAAGGCTTCAGAGATGATAGGCAGGAGAAATAAATGTGTCAGGAAATAGCCAGAGATTTTATTGAATAGTGAGAATTTTTTTCTTTTTACACTGAGAGAAAATTCAGAGCAAAGTATTCTCTTTACATTGACTCTTCCACTCACAGTTTTGTGTCACGGTCTTAACATTGACAATTCTGCTAAATATTATGGGCATGCTATGCTGGTGGCAGAATGTATGTCTTTACTTGCAGGCTGCTCCCAGCATATCCTTGAGTGTGAATGTAAATGACATTTTTCAAAATCAGATTTATTATCAGGTCTATTACAACATTATATTAAACTCTATAATGTTAGATTAAAAAAGTACAAATTAAAATTAATATATATAAAACAAAAGTGAGGTAGTGTTCATGGGTTCAATGTTCATATAGGAATCATATGGCAGAGGTGTAGAAGCTGTTCCTGAATCACTGAGTGTGTGCCTTCAGGCTTCTGTACCTCCTTTGACAGTAACATTGAAAAGAGGGCATGTCCAGGGTGATGGGGGTCCTTAATGATGGAGGCTGCCTTTGAGGCACTGCATCTTGTGGATATCTTGGATGCTGTGAAGGGCTAGAACCCAAGATAGAGCTGACTAATCATAACTTTCTGTAGGTTCTTTCGGTCCTGTGAAGTTTTTGAGTGTTTCAGTTGACAAAGCAAATCTCCTCAATCTCCTATTGAAGTATAGCAGCTGTCTTGCCTTCTTTTTAGCTGCATCGATATGTTGGGACCAGGTTAGAGCCCCAGAGATGTTGACACCCAGGAATTTGAAATCGCTCATTTCTGATCACTGGATGTTTTGGTGTACATTGTAATTTTGAATCTAAGGTTACCTTCAGTCTCCTTCATTCCAGAGTATCCAGTCCCTCCTTATAACTCAAGCCTTCCAGAACTGGCAAAGTCCTTGTGAATCTTTTCTGTATTTTCTACCTACGTTATTATATTTTACCTATAGTATGGTGACTGGAACTGCACAGACAGTATTAATAGATATTCTCACGAACATTTGTACAGCTCTAAAATGAAATCCTAACTCTTGTACTTAATGTCCCATCCAAAGTAGGCAAGTGTACTATACACCTTTATCTTGGCTACCTGCATTACCACTTACAGAAACTATGTACTATGTATATTTCTGTTCTACAGTGCTGCCCAGGACCCTGCCATTCACTGTAAATAGAAAAAAAACATAGAAAACCTACAACCCTACAGGTAGTGCCGAACAAGTCCCTACCCTAGAAATTACTAGTCTTACCTATAGCCCTCTATTTTTCTAAGCTCCATGTACCTATCTAAAAGCCTCTTAAAAGACCCTATCATATCCGCCTCCACCACTGTTGCCAGCAGCTCATGCACTCACCACAATCTGAGTCAAAAGAAAAACAACTTACCCCTGACATCTCCTCTGTACCGACTCCCCAGCACCTTAAACCTGTGTCCTCTCGTGGCAACCATTTCAGCCCTGGGAAAAAGCCTCTGACTATACACATGATCAACACCTCTCAGCATCTTATACACCTCTATCAGGTCACCTCTCATCCTTTGTCTCTCCAAGGAGAAAAGGCCGAGTTCACTCAACCTATCCTCATAAGGCATGCTCCCCAATCCAGGCAACATCCTTTTAAATCTCCTCTGCACCCTTTTTATGGCTTCCACATTCTTCCTGTAGTGAGGCGACCAAAACTGAGCACGGTCCTCAAAGTGGGGTCTGACCAGGGCCCTATATAGCTGCAACATTACCTCTTGGCTGTTAAATTCAGTTCCACGGTTGATGAAGGCCAATACACCATATGCCTTCTTAACCAAAGAGTCAACCTGTGCAACTGTGTTGAATGTCCTATGAACTTGGACCCCAAGATCCCTCTGATCCTCCACACTGCCAACGAGTCTTACCATTAATACTATATTCTGTCATCATATTTGACCTACCAAAACAAACCACTTCGCACTTTTCTGGGTCAAACTCCATCTGCCACTTCTCAGCCTAGTTTTTCATGCTATCAATGTTCCGCTGTAACCTCTGACAACCCTCCACACTATCCACAATACCTCCTGTCATCAGCAAACTTACTAACCCATCCCCCCACTTCCTCATCCAGGTCATTTATAAACATCACGAAGAATAAGGGTCCCAGAACAGATCCCTGAGGCACTCCACTGGTGACCAACCTCCGTGCAGAATATGACCCATCTACAACCACTCTTTGCCTTCTGTGTGCAAGCAATTTCTGGACCCACAAAACAATGTCCCCTTGGATCCCATGCCTCCTTACTTTCTCAATAAGCCATGCATGGGGTACCTTATCAAATGCCTCTTGAAATCTATATACACTACATCTACTGCTCTTCCTTCATCAATATGTTTAGTCACATCCTCAAAAAATTCAATCAGGCTCGTAAGGCACGACTTGCCCTTGACAAAGTTGTGCTGACTATTCCTAATCATATTATACCTCTCCAAATGTTCATAAATCCTGTCTCTCAGGGTCTTCTCCATCAACTTAACCAACCACTGAGGTAAGACTCACTGGTCTATTAATTTCCTGGTCTATCTCTACTCCCTTTCTTGAATAAAGGAACAACGTTCGCAACCCTCCAATCCTCTGGAACCTCTCCCATCCCTATTGAAGAGGCAAAGATCATCGCCAGAGGCTCAGCAATCTCCTCCCTCACCTCCCACAGAAGCCTGGGGTACATCTCATCTGGGCCTGGTGACTTATCCAACCTGATGCTTTCCAAAAGCTCCAGCACATTCTGTTTCTTAATATCTACATGCTCAAGCTTTTCAATCTGCTGCAAGTCGTCACTATTATCGCCAAGAGCCTTTTCCATAGTGAATACTGAAGTAAAGTTTTCATTAAGTACCTCTGCTATTTCCTCCAGATCCATACACACTTCTGCATATGGAATATCTTCCCAAAATATATTACTCTGCATTTGTCAGAGTTAAATTCCATTTGCCATCCTCAGCCCACTTTCCTTGTTAGTCTTGATCCTGTGGTAACCTTGGGCAAGCTTCTTCACTGTCTATGACGCCACTAATTTTGGTATCTGCAGACTTTCGGATCATGCCAGTGATATTTTCATTCAAATCATTAATATATGTGACAAATAACAGAGCTTAGCACTGACGTCAGTGGCACACAGTGCAGGATCAAAGGCCTCTCCACTCTGGGGGTGAAAAGCCAACCCTCCACCACCACCCTCTGACTCCTATGAAGAAGCCAAATTTGTATCCATTTGTAACCACAAGATTCTGCAGATTGCTGGAAATTCAGAGTAACACGTACAAAGATTAGAGGATCTCATCATTCCTGATGAAGGGTCTCTGCCTGAAATGTCGACTGTTTATTCCTTTCCAAATATGCTCTGCTGAGTTCCTTCAGCATTTTGAATGTGTTACTCTCTATTTCCAATTGGCTAGCTCAGTCTGGATCCTAGGTGATCTCACATTTTGAACAAGCTTATCATATGCTGAAATTCATGTAAGCTACTGCTTTGCCCTTGTCAGTTCCCTTGGTCAAGTCTTAAAATTTCAGCTTTTTTTAGAAGAGAAGATATCCCATGTACAAAATAATTCTGTATAAATTGGTCTGCATCTTTCCAAATTCAGCTCACCGGCTGTAGTTACCTGGCTTGTCCTTGCAACTGTTGCTTGTATTAGTGCACTATTTGCAGGTATCTCACTTGAGGCTAAGGAAGGTACCAAGACCCCAGTGATTTCTCGTGTCCCACAAGGTCCTGGCTTTGTCCAGCCTCATGCACCTCAAGATCACTAACCCACCTTGGGATTGGTGTAGGCATGTGGCTGTATTGAACAGTCAGATTGGCACAGGGATGGAATGGCCTATTCATGAACTGTTGGAACACAACAGAACAAAATTTGGGTTATGGACAAGCCACTGAGCTATGCAATGGTAAAGGGTGAGATGTCAGAAATTAGTTTGTCTCAGTGTACACCAGGAAAATTGTGGACGTGATGTTCAAAGAAATAATGACAATATCACCTATGCTTCTTTATCACATTTAGAGATGATCATGATCAGTGGATTTCTTTTCTGGATTCCTCAAAATTTTTGGCAGAATTTTGAGGAATCCAGAAGAGCAACTGCTGAAGAGAAGAGGGGATGCAGGAAGGGTCCTACTTACCCAAGCACCTGTATCATAGATGCTCCCAGGTCCCTGCTGCTTCAGAGTCTGCAGATCCAGAATTGGCCTCTACAGTCACCAATGATCATGCTGTCACTTCAGAGGTTTGTTCTTCACTATTGATCTTTGCAGGCAAAGGTCCTGCCATCAGCATTATCAGCAATGATAAATTCAGGCTAGATGTTTTTCACTGTAGGGGTGCTGATGAACCCTAACAAATCATTCGAAAAGTAGTTGGTATACCCCAAAAAAAGGGTATACACAAAAGGCAGGGAACTATGCAGTAGTTTGTTAATGTCACTAGGAGGATGAGAAGGGAAACTGTCAATTTATCAGGTCAGGGACTCTTATGAAAACTGAATGAAAAGACAAATGTGTTTTTAGTTGTCTTGAGGAGTGCAGGAAGTGAAGTGGATGAGTGGATGTCTGATAACTGAGATTAAAATTGGTCAATGTCTACACACACACACACACACACACACACACACACACACACACACACACACACACACACACACACACACACACACACACACACACACACACACACACACACACACAAACACACACACACACAAACACACACACACACACACACACACACACACACACACACACACACACACACACACACACACACACACACACACACACACACACTTTAACCCATCTACACTAAACCACTTGCCCACATTATAAATCATCTCTTCATGCCTTGCTTAGCGAAATTTCTGGCTGTCCTTTAAGCATAATTGTATGTAACTCTGCTGTCACCTCTGACAATACATTCAAGATTAACAGCTTCTGCTTTTTTAAAAAAAGAACAAGTTTCTCATCTCTGTTTTAAAAGATAAAGGACTCTGACTATCTAGCCAAGATGCTCTGATCTCTCACATCATTCCTCAGCTTCCTTTGTTCCTGGGAAAACAAGGTGGCAATTGCTTGCTATTAGAAATAGGAGAGGAGAAAAAGAAGCAAGTTGAATCAGAGTTACAAGAGTAGAGACATGGAAAAGGGTGGTTACCTAAAATAGTTAAATTCTATTTTGAAGTCCAGAGGGTTACAACATGTGCAGACAGCTTGTGTGGGCTGCTTTTGGAGTGATGTAAAAGGCTAAGGGGCAGTGAGGTCAAAATGAAAATGGGGCAGAGAATGGAAGAGTCACAGGAACTGCAGATGGTGGGATCTGGACCAACTCACATCTGCTTGAAGAGTTTAGCAGGTCAAGCAACATCTGCAGGGGAAGGATTTGTTGATGTTTTGGGTCAAAACCCTGCAACAGGATTCAAAGTGCCCACAGCTCCTTCCCACATCCCCACAGATGCTGCTCAGTCTACTGAGTTCCTCCAGCAATTTTTTGAATTGTTAAAGTAGGATTGTTAGTTATTTTGGAAGCTCAGGTCACCCTTGCAGGTTGAGCCAAAGATGCTCTGCAGAGTGGTTACCTGGCTTTTGCCTGCTGTTGAAGAAGTGCAGTTCAAGCACTGAATGCAATCCACTAAATTAGAAAAAGTGCGTTTGCTGCTTAATTTGAAAGGATTATTTTGGCCCTTGGTCTTTGTGTTCAGTCTACAGGGAAATCTCTGAGTTACTTGTGTCAGTCACCTTAACTCTTCAAAGCTCTCTCATTTTCATCTGTCTTTGGCTTCCCACATTGCTCCAAAGATTCACCATTCCACTCTGACTAATTTCATTGACAATAGCACAAGAAAAAAAAAACTCACTGTTTACATTCAAAAGTTGTAAGGGATACCTTAGACATAGATATTTTAATCAGAATCTTGAGGGGTAAAAATAACCATGAATATTTTGATAGCACATATCCCTTACTAATCTTTTGTTGATAACCCTCATTTAAATTCTTTGAATCTGCAAATCTCTATCAAGAGCAGAAAATAGTTATGCATCTAGATTATAACTTGGTTGAATATTTATATTCAGATATACAATGTAGACTATGGATTTTATTTGTAATTTGTAGTAATTTTGCCTTTGCACTGCACTGCTGCCACGGACAAATTCCATGTCACCCAAGTGATATATCTAATTTGGGAAACAAACGGGATGAGAAGCTAGAAAGTTATCAGATCATATTTAAAGTAATTGATCAGTAAATAGTTGCTTTTGCTGTATTGAGAGTGAAATGCAGAGCAGTGGAATAAATAGAGACAATTGTGAACAATTGCACTCTGATACAATTCATCTGCTAACCCTGTTCTATCAATGTACTTGCCTGTGCTGAATGGTTAGTAGAATGAGGTCCTGGATGATTTATAGGATCCATTTGACTTTAGCTTGGCATTGATCAGCAGGAGAAAATCCTCATATGCAGGGAGAGTGAAAAGGGTCACTTGGGGTGTGGATGGGCTTTTCCAATTTCCTTTCTAATTATTTTTCTAATGCAAATGATCAGTATTGTTGGTTAAGGATATCAGTGCATTTTCTTATAATTAAAACAAACAAGAAATTATTTAAAGACGAAGGGTCTCGGCTTGAAACATCAACTGTACTTCTTCCTATAGATGCTACCTGGCCTGCTGTGTTCTACCAGCATTTTGTGTGTGTTGTAAGAAATTATTTAAAAATGGAGGGTATAGGTGTGTTGGCACTATGAGGATTTAACCAGTTGCACAGCCTGTTAAAAGTTTTGGAAAAACTTTTGTTAATGATAATTGATTCAACACCAGTTTACTTAGGAAGTAATCATCCAGGTGGAAGTGGTCTGACTCTTATGGGCTTTTTATGTCTGCAGATTGTACACACCTTTTACAGAAGACACAGATAACATTGGACAGCGTGCTGTAAATTCCATTTTGAACACTCTTATTATGATCAGTGTCATTGTGGTGATGACACTGATTCTTGTACTCCTCTACAAATACAGGTGCTACAAGGTACGTATGTGCTACAAATTTTCTTGATTCATAAGGCACATGTTTTGTTATTCCCTCCTAAGAGAATGAAGGGTGTAAACTGTAAGCTGCTTCAGTAAGCTGTGACCCATGGACCCCTTAGTTAATGGTAGGGGTCCATGGCATAAAAAAAGTTTGGGAACTCCTTCAAGAGTTATCTCCAAAAGATTTTTCTGGTTGATGGTGGAGACTAGGTTAAATCTTGAGGGTGAGGGTGATGTCATTGGTTTACAGCAGTTGCACATATTTAATTTTCATAAAATGTGTTAAAGCTGCTAAGGCCAGCTTCCTCTTGTGTTATCTTCTCTGTTCAATGTGTTTCCTTAATCAGTGGTTTGTATTTGTTCACTTCAATGATACCATGTGCTCACCAATCTGTTCTTTCAACTATTCTGCTGGCCTTTTATGTATCCCTGAAAACTGGCCTGTTTACTAACCTGTAGAGTTCCTTGTTTCATTTTCTTTTCTTTCTTCCATTAAGCACCGTTTTAAAAAACCTACTTTTTTAACGTGTGATATAGCTATTTTATTGTGTTAGATTTTCTGATGCGTCCTCTTGTAATGCAGTTTTGGACATCTTGCTGTTGGAAAACCTATCCAAACCCATGTCATTGTTTCTGTGTTCAATATTTTCTCGGGATCTGCTGCCCCTGCACAGGAAAATTTAACAAATGTATTTTTTCTGTCCCAAATACTAATAATTACTGTTTGTTAATCAAATTGCCTTAGCTCAAGACCTGGTTTTGATTCACCTCTGTGCCAGTACTTTGCTATACTGATGTTCTGCTCAGTTCTGGCTTTTGTTTCTGGTTTAGGTACCATTTTGTCCACTCATAGTCAGCTTCTTATCTATCCTATGTTTCTAGTTTTTTTGGGGACAAAAGAGGACGTATTGAAATTATTGTAAAAACATTTATAGAACCTTCTTTTCTGATGGGAGTAATCATTTGAATGAATATAGTTTGTGGGAAAGATGACTAGTACATAGAGCAAATATCATCAGGACAAGGTGAACTAGTGCTGCAGGTTGAAACCAATTTGGAAGGGGGTGGACTTTCAGGGTGAAATGAAGAGGAAGAGGGTATGCTGGTGCCTTATAGTGCCAACACCTTGTGTTCAGTCTTGACCTTGAGTACTTTCCATGTGGAGTTTGCATGCTCTCCCTATGACTGTAACTTGGTGATTCATTTTTCTTCCACATCCCCAAGGTGTGCAGGTTGGTGGATTGATTTGCCTTGTGTGTAAAGGGGGAATCAGGTGGAGATGATGGGTGTGTGGGATAGAATGGATTACTGGGAAATGGGACTGATGAGATTGCCCTGAGAGTTGGCATGGACTCAATACGCCTTAATATTGGAACAAAATATATAAAATTTCCCCTAGTGTGGGTGGATGGCAGGAAAATTGTGATGGGTAAGTTGTTGGCAATGTGAGACAGAATAGGTTGGGAGGAAAAAGATACTGTATAGAATAGGAGACCCAACATGGGTGTGGGGTTAAATCATCTGTTGTATGAAAGTATGAGAAATATTACATGAGAATTTGAAAAAGTAAAGAGCAATTTGGCACTATAAATTTGATATTTATGGGAAGCATTCACAGGTGGTTGTAAGCTCTCTGGTAATGTGGAGACTGGTGAACTCTAGGCTCATATAGATAACGTAGTAGCAGTAACAGTCATCAAACTTAAACAAAAAGGCAGGTGGAAACTGTATACTCTTGGTTAAAAGGTATTTATGAACCTTTTTCCTGTGAGAGGAGGAGCCAAATGACAGTATTAAGCCATGTATAACTAAAAAAAAAGATGTTTTTGTATAAAGTGGTGAATTTCCCTGATAAATAAGGAAGAATAGTGGCATGATAATGTCTTCATTAATGGTAAAGATCAAAATCATGTGTAGATAAAAATCTCAAAGATGCATGAACTACTGTTGTGATAACAAGGGAGATGAGAGAGCGTGGAGTGAGGCAAGAGCAAATCTTCAATTACCCCCATATTGGTATGTTAAGTGTGAAGGCCAGTGGGAGATGGGGGTAAGGAACAGTTCTTGACATGCATTCTATGGATAATGTGCTCCAGTCATTGCAGATGGAAGCTGAGTCAAATTGAGGGTTTTGGAAAAAGCTTAACCTCAGTGAGGGCCATTTTTGGGTACAGTGATCATAATATTGTTGACAGGTTCCTTAAGGTTGTCATAGCCAGGAGACATTGGGGTGAGGATAGTGGGGATAAGCTATGTTAAATGTTAACATGTTAAATACTCCCAATGGCATGCATCTCAAATAACCTCTGATAGCCTGTTCCTGGCCTCCACATTTGGCTTCACTACTAAGCCTAGCAGAACTGCTTCTGCTGACAGGAGAAGGGGCAAAGATGGGTTACTGACATCTTAAAGCCAGTTGCTTTGGACACATGGTGCTGATCGGCCGTAGTTGGTAGCTCATCTAGGGGAAGGGAAACACTGATTTAACACCTCAGCTGCCTTGCGGCTATTCCCATACATGGGGATGGCTTTGGGAGTAAACCCTGAGGAAAAATACAGAGCTGAAATCCCTAAAGCAGTCCTACATTGAGTTCAACACTGACAGGCAAATCCTGTGATGTCACTGGTACCAAACTGTATTGGTCTCTGTTCTTCCTTTGGATTAATCAGCTACATGGAGATGGGGAGCCTGCTCTTCAAATCAGATTGCCCTGGCTTATGTGTTGACTTCAACAGCTAGGACCCAACATCCACAGTCGACCTCAATCAATGGAAAGCCGTATGATTATCAAAAATAGTTTACAGATGTGTTTTTATCTGAGGCATTTAGAAGTTAAAAAGATAGCAGATTATTGAATGATAGAGGGCCTTCATTTGGGTATCTCTTGAACAGAGGAGAGCATTCCTTTGAGTGTAAAAGGAAGGCTTCCCAAAGTTGTTACAAAGGCGGAGGGCACAGTTGAGATGCTTGTAAAATGGGTATACTGTTAACTGAGGAGGAGGAGGAGGAAGTAACAATACTGGTTAAGAGTTGACAGTTCTTCCTTCCAACTCCAAATGGGATGGATCTGAGACAACTGGAGGAATGAAGGTGGTTTTTGCAGGGATTCTGGGGGATGGTACTTATTACAGCATGTTTAAAATTAGATGTGAAGGACGAAACTGACTGATGTTGGCCAGTCCATTCAGAATCAGTGATGGAGAAAACCTGAGGTCATAATCCAGCAAGAGAGGATAATAAATGAAAGGGTGCACAGACTTGTTGGAAGCAAATTGCATGCAATCAATCTGTCTGAGTGTAATAGCGAGTGAGGATGGTTCAGATGGTGTCTAGGTGAAATTTGAAAACTTCAGTCAGTTTCTTAGGAAGTGCATGCTCAAAGAACTAATAGTGGGAACATGAATACAACATTAGATGAGGGACTAATGTGCTATGAGTCAATATGAGGACCACTATGTTCCAGCTTGGGTGTCATTTGAAGTTTTGCACATGTTATAAGATCTGGAGATGAGGTGAACTGTGAGCATGTTAATACATTTCAGGGCAGTGACAGGGAAGTGTGAAGTGATATGTTCAGGAAAAAGAATAGCAATAGAAACAATTTAAAGAGCTGCAGAAAGTAAGATCATGTGCATAATCTTTCAATGATAGGTTAGTTAAGAAGACCTATGGGATGCTGGGCTTCAGTAATGGGGATTGAGTTCAAGAGTAGAGAGGTCATGTTGCAACTCTACAAATCTCTGGTGAGACTGCACTTAGATTATTGTGTTCAATTCTGGTCACCTCATTATAGGAAGGATGTGGAAGCTATGGGGAGGGTGCAGAGGAGATTTAATAGGATGTTGCCTGGATTGGAGAACAAGTCATATGAAGCAAGGTTAGCAGAGCTGGGACTTTTCTCTTCGGAGCGTAGAAGGATGAGAGGAGACTTGATAGAGGTCTACAAGATTATAACCATATAACAATTACAGCATGGAAACAGGCCATCTCGGCCCTTCTAGTTCCCTTCTGGAACGCTTACTCTCACCTAGTCCCACTGACCTGCACTCACCCCATAACCCTCTATTCCTTTCCTGTCCATATACCTATCCAATTTTACTTTAAATGACAATACCAAACCTGCCTTTACCACTTCTACTGGAAGCTCATTCTACACAGCTACCGCTCTCTGAGTAAAGAAATTCCCCCTCGTGCTACCCTTAAACTTTTGCCCCCTAACTCTCAACTCATGTCCTCTTGTTTGAATCTCCCCTACTCTCAATGGAAAAAAGCCTAACCATGTCAGTTCTATCTATCCCCCTCATAATTTTAAATACCTCTATCAAGTCCCCCCTCAACCTTCTACACTCCAAAGAATAAAGACCTAACTTGTTCAACCTTTCCCTGTAACTTAGGTGCTAAACCAGGTAACATTCTAGTAAATCTTCTCTGTACTCTCTCTATTTTGTTGACATCTTTCCTATAATTCGGTGACCAGAACTGTACACAATACTCCAAATTTGGCCTTACTAATGCCTTGTACAATTTTAACATTACATCCCAACTCCTATACTCAATGCTCTGATTTATAAAGGCCAGCATACCAAAAGCTTTCTTCACCACCCTATCCACATGAGATTCCACCTTCAGGGAACTATGCACCATTATTCCTAGATCACTGTCTTCTACTGCATTCTTCAATGCCATACCATTTACCATGTATGTCCTATTTGGATTATTCCTACCAAAATGTAACACCTCACACTTAACAGCATTAAACGCCATCTGCCATTTTTCAGCCCACTCTTCTAACTGGCCTAAGTCTCTCTGCAAACTTTGAAAACCTGCTTCATTATCCACAACGCCACCTACCTTAGTGTCATCTGCATACTTACTAATCCAATTTACCACCCCATCATCCAGATCATTAATGTATATGACAAACAACATTGGACCCAGTACAGATCCCTGAGGCACACCACTAGTCACCGGCCTCCAACCTGACAAACAGTTATCCACCACTACTCTCTGGTATCTCCCATCCAGCCACTGTTGAATCCATTTTACTACTTCAATATTAATACCAAACGATTGAACCTTCCTAACCAACCTTCCGTGCGGAACCTTGTCAAAGGCCTTACTGAAGTCCATATAGACAACATCCACTGCTTTACCCTCATCAACTTTCCTCGTAATCTCTTCAAAAAATTCAATAAGATTTGTCAAACATGACCTTCCACGCACAAATCCATGCTGACTGTTCCTAAACAGACCCTGTCTATCCAGATAATTATATATACTATCTCTAAGAATACTTTCCATTACTTTACCCACTACTGACATCAAACTGACAGGCCTATAATTGCTAGGTTTACTCTTAGAACCCTTTTTAAACAATGGAACCACATTAGCAATACGCCAGTCCTCTGGCACCAGCCCCGTTTCTAATGACATTTGAATTATTTCTGTCAGAGCCCCTGCTATTTCTATACTAACTTCCCTCAAGGTCCTAGGGAATATCCTGTCAGGACCTGGGATTTATCCACTTTTATATTCCTTAAAAGTGCCAGTACTTCCTCCTCTTTAATCGTCATAGTTTCTATAACTTCCCTACTTGTTTCCTTTACCCTACACAATTCAGTATCCTTCTCCTTAGTGAATACCAAAGAAAAATTATTCAAAATCTCCCCCATCTCTTTTGGCTCCACACATAGCTGTCCACTCTGATTCTCTAAGGGACCATTTTTATTCCTCACTATGCTTTTGCTATTAATATAACTGTAGAAACCCTTTGGATTTATTTTCACCTTACTTGCCAAAGCAACCTGGTATCTTCTTTTAGCTTTTCTAATTTCTTTTTTAAGATTCTTCTTACATTCTTTATATTCCTCGAGCACCTTATCTACTCCATGCTGCCTATATTTATTGTAGATATCTCTCTTTTTCCTAACCAAGTTTCCAATATCCCTTGAAAACCATGGCTCTCTCTCAAACTTTTAACCTTTCCTTTCAACCTAACAGGAACATAAAGATTCTGTACCCTCAAAATTTCACCTGTAAATGATCTCCATTTCTCTATTACATCCTTCTGTTAAAGCAAATTGTCCCAATCCACTCCTTCTAAATCCTTTTGCATCTCTTCAAAGTTAGCCTTTCTCCAATCAAAAATCTCAACCCTGGCTCCAGTCCTATCCTTCTCCATACTATATTGAAACTAATGGCATTGTGATCACTGGACCCGAAGTGCTCCACAACACATACCTCTGTCATTTGACCTATCTCATTTACTAACAGAAGATCCAACACTGCCCCTTCTGTAGTTGGTACCTTTATGTATTGCTGCAAAAAACTACCCTGCACACATTTTACAAACTCCAAACCATCCAGCCCTTTTACAGTATGTGTGGAAAATTACCGTATGGGCTTCCCAGTCTATGTGTGGAAAATTAAAATCTCACAATGACAACCCTGTGCTTACTACAAGTATCTGCTATCTCCTTGCAAATTTGCTCCTCCAATTCTCACTCCCCATTAGGTGGTCTATAATACACCCCTGTAAGTGTTACTACACCTTTCCCATTCCTCAATTCCACCCAAATAGCCTCCCTAGATGAGCCCTCTAATCTATCCTGCCAGAGCTCCGCTGTAATATTTTCTCTGACAAGCAATGCAACACCTCCCCCTCTTGTCCCTCCGATTCTATCACACCTGAAGCAACGAAATCCAGGAATATTTATTTGCCAGTCACAGCCCTCCAGCAACCATATTTCACTAATAGCTACAACATCATATTTCCAGGTATCAATTCATGCTCTAAGCTCATCCACCTTTCTTACAATGTTCCTAGCATTAATATAAATGCATTTAAGAAATTCTTCACCTCTTCCTCTCTGTTTATCTCTAACAGTACAAAGAACTTTACTGTCTTCTTTTTCTTCCTTCTCCCATACATCTGTTCCTACACTCTGGTTCCCCTCCCCCCTCATATCTAGTTTATATCCACGGGAGCCTCTTTAGCAAACCTACCTGCAAGAATATTTGGGTCCCTCCAGTTCAGATGTAAACTGTCCTGCCGAAACAGGTCCCACCTTCCCTGGAAAACTGCCCAATTATCTATAAATCTGATGCCGTCCCTCCTGCACCATGTCTTCAGCCATGTGTTGATCTGCACTATCTTACTATTTCTAAACCCACCTGCACGTGGCACTGGTAGCAATCCTGAGATTGCTATACTGGAGGTCCTGTCATTTAACTTGGCACCTAACTCCCTAAACTCACATTTCATGACCTCCTCACTCTTCCTACCCAGATCATTGGTCCCTACACAGACCATGACATCTGGCTGCTCACCCTCCCTCTTGAGAATACTGAGAATTCGATCTGAGATATTGCGGACCCTGGCACCAGGGAGGCAACTGTCCATCTGGGATTCTTGATCTCTTCCACAGAAACTCCTGTCTGTCCCCCTAACTATCGAATCCCCTATCACTAATGCTCTCCTCTTTTCCCTCCTTCCCTTCTGAGCTGAGGGTCCAGTCTTGGTGCCAGAGACGCAACCACTGAAACTTGTCCCTGGTAGGTCGTCCCCACCAACAGTATCCAAAACGGTATACTTATTGTTGATGGGAGCTGCCATAGGGGTGCTCTGCTCTTTCTGTCTATTCCCCTTCCCTCTCCTGACAGTCACCCAGCTACCTGTCTCCTGACTCCCAGGGGTGACTATCTCCCTGAAACTCCTGTCTATTTCTGCTTCTGCCTCCCGAATGATCCAAAGTTGCTCCAGCTCCAGCTCCAGCTCCAATTCCCTGACACGGTTTGTCAGGAGCTGCAGCTGGATGCACCTTCTGCAACTATAGTCATCAGGGACTGCTGTGCTCTCCCTGACTTCCCAAATACTGCAAACAGAGCACACAACTGCCCTAACTGCTGCCTCCATTACCTACTCCTAATCTAATTAGATTAATTAAAGGAGCTTACCTGGCCTTACCTCACCTGGAGTGAAGCTTGTACAGAGCCTCTGCTGATTTAAAAAAGTGTTTTAAATTCCCCCCCTGATCTCAGAGGCCGACTTTCACGTGCCTGCACAGTTTAGCCTCTTTGCCCGGATCAGTTAAAAAAAATAGCAGCTTTCCTCCAAGCTTCTTTTACCTTTTCCCTCTCCGTCTCTTGCTTCGATTTAAATGACCGTTGAAAACTTCCTCTCCTTTTTAAACCTTTGGCACGTTATGTCACTCGCCTGTGCAGTCTAGCCTCTTTGCCTCAATCAGTTTAAAAAAAACAGCTTCTTGTCCAAGCTTCTTTTACCTCTTCCCTCTCCATCTCCTGCTTCAATTTAAAAGAGAGGCATAGATAGGGTGGATGGTTAGTACCTGTTTCCCAGGGCACCAATAGCAAACACCAGAGGGCATATGTACAAAATTAAGGGAGGGAAGTTTAGGGGAGACATCAGGGGTACTTTTTTTACACAGAGGGTTGTGAGTGCCTGGAATGACTTGCTAAAACATTAGGGGTATTTAAGAGCCTCTTGGACAGGCACATGGATGAAAGAAAAATGGAGGGTTATGGGGTAGTGTGGGTTTAGTACTGTTTTTTAAGGATTGTATGGGTCGGTACAATATGGAGGGCTGAGGGGCCTGTACTGTGCTGTAGCGTTCTATGGTGACTGGATCTCAAAAATTTTACTTTTGAAAAATATTTCACTTAATCATGAAATGGAGGTACAAGATGGTGATATAGAATGTCCATAGAGAATTAAAGTAGTCAGCTGAAGTACTTGTTGCATTTTGAATACCTTGAAAAAGCAAAGGTCTTAAAAAGAAAATCTGTTAGAATAACTCTAGGGTTGAGGAACATTTGGAGAGGCAGGGAATGTTCTCCTACGTCAACACAAGTGGAGGAGATTTTGACAGGTGCTTTTAGACAGAGCAAAAGATGGAGAACTTATTCAGTGACAGTGCAATCAATAACTCGAGAAGTCAAGTTTAAGGCGATCCCTGGATGAGTGGCAAAGAGTGGAAGGAATGTTTTTTCTGTGTGAGTAATGTGATCTGGATTCTGCTGATGGAGGCAGATCAATATATAAAAGGGAGAACTCAGCACAACGGGGGAAGGAAAGAGAAATGGAATTAATTGTATAATGTCAAAGAGAGAGCATAGGTATAGTGTGCTGAATAGCTCCCATGTCAGTGGTTCCCAACCTAGGGTGAATGACTCATTTGAGGTGGAGCAATAATTAATAATTTTGCAGTAATTAGAAAGTTTACAAAGCATAAAAATAAACATGAAAAGACTGCAAGAAACACGAGCTTAAGCCTACCAACTTTGTTGCTCATGTATTTCTGCCAAAAAAAATAGAAGTTACTCTTCTCTATCATCTGACCTTTCTCAAGAAGGTTCTACTGCAGTTGTACAAGGCCTTGGTGAGACCACACCTAGAATATTGTGTGCAGTTTTGGTCCCCTAATCTGAGGAAAGACATTCTTGCCATACAGAGAAGGTTCACCAGATTGATTCCTGGGCTGGCAGGACTTTCATATGAAGAAAGACTGGATCGACTAGGCTTATACTCACTAGAATTTAGAAGATTGAGGGGGTATCTTATTGAAACGTATAAAATTCTAAAGGGATTGGACAGGCTAGATGCAGGAAGATTGTTTCTGATGTTGGGGAAGTCCAGAACGAGGGGTCACAGTTTAAGGATAAAGGGGAAGCTTTTTAGGACCAAGATGAGGAAAAACTTCTTCACACAGAGAGTGGTGAATCTGTGGAATTCTCTGCCCCATGAAACAGTTGAGGTCGGTTCTTTGGCTATATTTAAGAGGAAGTTAGATATTGCCCTTGTGGCTAAAGGGATCAGGGGGTATGGAGAGAAAGCAGGTACAGGGTTCTGAGTTGGATGATCAGCCATGATCATACTGAATGGTGGTGCAGGCTCGAAGGGCCACTCCTGCGCCTATTTTCTATGTTTCTAGCCAAAGGTCTTTAGAGCCATTGAGTTACTTTTGAAGTGCTGTTACAATGCAGCAGGTCTGCACTCAGCAAGTGCCCTCAGTAGCCATAAACAAATTGATAACGTGTGATGTTTGGGGGTGAAAACTGATGAGGTCATTCCTGAAATCTAGCTGACTCTTCAAACAGCCATGGCAGGTGAGCTACTAATTTTAAAACCTGACCCATAAGGCAGCCCCCTTGGCAACACTGCAATCCTCCCCCTCCCCCATTGCCACTTTTAATCGCCCATGTCTTTTGAACCCACAGCCTTGACACTGTTGATTCATGACCTGCAATAGGTATGTCTGTGAAGGCGAACACTGCGCCAGTCCTGTCCTGAGCTGGATGTTAATGACTTTGTGCCTTTGTAAAATAAAAGTGCTTGGCTGAAAGCTTATTCGTGATCTTGGTTTTTTAAATAGGTCATTCATGGATGGCTGATAATCTCGTCACTCTTGCTCCTTTTCTTTTTCTCCTACATCTACTTAGGGTAAGTTTAACCTTTTTTGAAAATTATATTTGCTTTATTTAACAATCTGTCATTTAGCTGGTGGCAATGGTTGCAATATATTAAAAAAACTCACAATCAGAATCAGTTTTAACATTACTGGCATATGTCGTGAAATTTGTTAACTTAGCGGCAGCAGTAGGTATATTGCAATACAATTAAAAGAACTTTCAGTTACAATTTTTATATATGTGTGTATGTATATACAAGGTTGGAGGCGATATTGGATGTACGACAACTCTGGCAGGGTTCACAGGATTTACTTTCCACAAAGTGAAACCCTATAGCATGAATGGCAACGATGCTTCACTACCAGATGAACTCAACGCCTTCTATGCCCGCTTTGAAAGGGAGAATATAACTGCAGCTGTGAAGCTCCCTGCTGCACCTGATGACACTGTGATCTCTGTCTCAAAGGCTGATGTCTTTAAAGAGAGTGAACCCTCGCAAAGCAGAAGGTCCCAATGGAGTACCTGGTAGGGCTCTGAAAACCTGTGGCAACCAACTGGTGGGAGTATTCAAGGACATTTTCAACCTCTCAGTGCTACAGGCAACAATTACGCCAGTGTTACAAACCCATAGGTTTTGTTTGCTGTGGACTGTCACTTTAAGAGAGTGCCTGAATGAGGCGGGACTAACAATGACATCAGCCACCGGCTTTCTCAGCTCACTTCTGATTTTTACAGAGAGAGAGAGAACACAGCTGCTCTCGTAGTCCGAGTACGACTTGGACTTAAGAACTGTCAGGGCAAGGTTTACTCCAGAATGTATGTCTGTCACTTCATATTATCCAACGGAGTGGATTGAGGAATGTCAAGTGGGACCACTTGAAGTTAACCCTTGCCTAGGTATGGTATGTGATAATTACTTGAAGACGACATTCCTGTGACAAGTCACTTTGGTGATATATCTAAGTGGACTTTGGATCGATTCAACGGACAAGATCTTCAACAGTTTTCGTTTGCCTGTGGAATTCAACATAATTGTCATCACTCTACATTTACCTTGGAGTACAGATATCTCTCTCCCATCATTTAGTCCTTGGATTACTGAACTTTCCTACTTTACCATCTCAAGACTCTAAGCCTTGTTCCCCCAGGCTCAATAGTTTGGGAGTTATATTTACAGACATTTATACACATAACACTGTTAACTTTTGTTTATCTTGTTTAAGTTACAATATTATCAGTAGTTACTAATAAAGATAGTGGTTTTAACATCAAAACCAGTCTCCAGTGTGAACTCTATTGCTGCTGGTTTGTTTCTAAAGCATTACAGTTTGGTAACACTGGTGCCTAAGAAGAATAATGTGAACTGCTTTAATGACTATTGCCCGGTAGCACTCGTATCTACAGTGATGAAATGCTTTGAGAGGTTGGTCATTAACTAGACTGAACTTCTGCCTCAGCAAAGACCTAGACCCATTGCAATTTGCCTATCAGCACAATAGATCAATGGCAGATGCAATCTCAATGGCTCTTCATGCGGCTTTAGACCATCTGGACAACACAACACAAACACCTATGTCAGGATGCTGTTCATCAACTAGAGCTCACCATTTAATACCATTGTTCCCACAATCCTGATTGAGAAATTACAGAAGCTGGGCTTCTGTACCTCAGTCTGCAATTGGATCCTTGACTTCCTAACCAGAAGACCACAATCTGTGCGAGTTGGTGATAACATCTCCTCACTGACGATCAACACTGGTGCACCTCAGAGATGTGTGCTTAGCCCACTGCTCTACCCTCTGTATACCCATGTCTGTGGCGAGGCATAGCTCAATACCATCTATAAATTTGCTGATGATACAACCATTGTTGGTGGAATCTCAGATGGTGACGAGAGAGCGTACAGGAGCGAGATATGCGAACTGGTGAAGTGGTGTCGCAGCAACAACCTGGCAGTCAATGTCACTAAGATGAAAGAGCTGATTGTGGACTTAAGGAAGGGTAAGGCAAAGGAACACATGCCAATCCTCATTGAGGGATTAGAAGTGGAGAGAGTGAGCAGTTTAAATATGTTGATCCCAACATATTGATGTAGTTATAAAGAAGGCAAGACAGCGACCATGCTTCATTAGGAGTTTGAAGAGATTTGGTACGTCAACAAATACACTCAAAACTTCTATAGATGTACTATGAAGAGCATTCTGACGGCCTGCATTACCATCTGATATGCGAGGGGTGGGGGGCTACTGCACAAGACCAAAAGAAGCTGCAGAGGGTTGTAAATTTAGTTGGCTCCATCTTGGGTACTAGCCTACAAAGTACCCAGGATATCTTCAAGGTGTGGTGTCTCAGAAAAGCAGCATCCATTATTAAAGACCTCCAGCACCCGGGGCATGCCGTTTTCTCACTGCTACCATCATGTAGGGGTACAGAAGCCTGAAGGCACACACTCAACGATTCAGGAACAGCTTCTTCCCCTCTGCCATCCGATTCCTAAATGGACATTGAACCTTTGGACACTACCTCACTTTAAAAAATATATATATTATATGTTTTTGCAATATTTTTAATTTATTCAATATATGTATACTGTAATTGATCTATTTTATTATTTTTTTCTTCTAGATTATGTATAGCATTGAACCACTGCTGCCAAGTTAACAAATTTTATGACACATATCGGTGATAATAAACCTGATTCTGTGTGTGTATGTGTGTGTGTGTGTGTGTGTATATCAAATTAAATAAGTAGTGCAAAAAGAGAGTGGGAAAATATAGTGAGTCGGTGTACATTCATTGTCCATTCAAATATCTGATTGCCAAGCGGAATACGCTCTTCCTAAAACTTCTGATTGTGTGTCTTCAGGCTCCTGTTGGTAGTAATGAGAATAGGGAATGTACTGGGTAATGATGAATGCCACCTTTTTGAGTTATTGCCTTTTGAAGATGTCCTGGATGTTGAGGAGGCTAGTTCCCATGGTAGAACTGGCTGAGTTTACAACCTTCTGCAGCCTTTTTTGATCAAATACAGAGAAATAGTCTGTTTTATTCAGTAAGCCACAATCATGTTATTTCTCTTTAACAGGGAAGTCTTCAAAACGTATAATGTTGCTATGGATGTCTTCACATTAGCAATGATAATCTGGAACTTTGGGGTGGTTGGAATGATATGTATTCACTGGAAGGGGCCACTTCGATTGCAACAGGCCTACCTGATTATGATCAGTGCTTTGATGGCCCTAGTTTTCATCAAGTATCTTCCAGAATGGACTGCTTGGCTCATCCTGGCTGTGATTTCCATATATGGTAAGATCTAATAATGGCTGAAGTTTGTTATGATGAATGAATGGCATCCTGCAGTTCATCTAAACACCTGGTAGGATGAGTTCAGTAGATAAGCAGGTCTGATAACTTTACTTGATGAGTGGGGATTCTGACATTGGTGACCTGCATTGAAAAGCAAAGTTGTTTTTAAAATGTGTCCAGGAATTCTGAACAAATTTTAAAACTTATTACAATTACAGTGATTATAGGTACATATTTGTCCAAAAATAGATATTTAATAGTTACCTGCACAAATAAATTATGACAATTGTCCATTATTATACATCTGTTCTTGGACCTGAAATATTTTAGTTAATACTGAGGAGGTCAAGACGTGAGGAGAAGGCAAAGGTAACCACGACATTGAATGATGGAAGCAGGCCAAATGCCTACTCCTATATGTGTGTTATTCATGTTTTCATGTGCAGTTTTTCTGAATAACTACTATCCTGATACCATTTCTTACCAGGTAGATGATTATGGAATTTGCCATTAGCCATTTGTTGCAGTTTTTGAAGAGCACGAGATTGGATTAGATGTACACTATTAGGGAAAGCTTGAAGGGCTATAGGTCAGATGCTGGTAAAATGACACCAGGTCAGCATGGCAATCGGGGAAAAGGAGCTCTTTTTGTATGACTCTTTTTGGATGAGCAGCAACATTATGGTTCTCTGCCAGTTATCTTTTTAAAACTGAACAGACATATTTGAGGTAATGTGATTTTTGTATGCTTTAGATCATGGATGCAAGTCATGTATTTTTAATGAAGAGGTGAGGATCTAGAATCCCTGATAACAGGTATGAATGATGTTCTCTCACTAAGGAGGAAGTCGAGACTCACTGCAAAGACGAATGTAAATCTAGATTGACACTCTAAAACAGTTTTGAGTAAGTGTCAGTGTTTAGCTTTGGGTAAGATGTTAATCTCTTTGACACAAAAGATGACCCTTCAGCCCACTGAGTCCATGCTAGCTGTCAGCAAAGTAATTGAGAGTTTTCATTTCCCTATACTGCTGTAGTTTGTGCTTTCACCTGCCCATCAACTTCCCTTTGATTTTTTTTTTGAGATTTCCCTACACTGAGGGCACTTTGCAGCAATCAATTAACCTACCAGACCATGTGAGGAAACCACATCACTTGGAAGTCCACATAGTCATGGGGCAGAGATGGAATTACCACAAAGGAACCCAAAGTCAGGAGCAAACAAGGGTTCCTGGAACTGTGAGCTTTTCTGCTTTATTGAATAGAATTAAAAGATCCTATGACACTTTTCAAAGCAGTCACTGACATTGTTTTCATTACTTCACTCTTGCATTTTACTACTGTGTGAGACTCAGTAAACTGACAACAGGATCCACTGCAGTACTGCAGATAGTTGACTGAAAGCAATGATGTCCTAAAAAGAGGAGGAAGGTGTTGAAAAATGAAAGTCATTCTTTAATTGGAACTGGTAATAGATCAGATAATGTTGTTTGTTAATTTTATAAAGCTATATTTCAATTAAATGGGAACAAAATTCTGGGAGAGATTTGTTCTTTGAGGAAAAGAGGAAATTTAGTCTCAGGTGGTGATCTGGGATTTCTACCTTAGCTTATCCCTCTGTTCACCTTTTACATGAGCATTTTACATAAGCAATGGGAAAGCAGCTCTCTTTTCCCTCCCTCGGGACTTGCCAGGATCAGTCTATGGCTTGTTTTACTTGTGTGCACTGTCCTCCTGTGTTGTGCAGGTAATGGAGGATGCCAGAATTGTTATTGTTGCTGCTCTGAGCCAGTAGGCCATCTGGTATCCAGCTGTCGGTTAATTTGTGGTATAGCAGGCCAAGCGTGTGCTATACAAAATGATTTGTGTCTCTTGGAACACACTGAGTGAGCTGTTGGGACAAGGGACAAGGGTCTGTTGTAAAAAGAACAATATGTGTAAATGTTCTTGATGTAGGAGCAGTGCTGAAGTATTCATTGCCCATTTCCATTGAGTCCATCAAAGTGTAGGGCGAGGCTGGAGGGGACTTTTGCTATCAAGAACCAATATTTTTCCATCATCCGAGACCCTCGTTTATCTGGTGACAACCCATAATAGCTAGATTTGCTGAAATTTGGTTCACTGAAACTTTTAATAATTTCTCAGGATCTGTGGTTCATCAGTTTACTAATTGTCCTTGAGGAGGTGAGGTATCACCTGTGAACCATTCCAGCCTTTCTGGTGAAGGTGCTATTGGGTAGGCAATATCAGGATCTGGATTGTTAATATATTTCTGAGCCATGGTGCACCACTTGAAGTAAAAGTGCAGAGTTTGCCGTTTCTGTGAGCCTGTTGCTCTTATCACAGATTTAGGTCATGCTGGGTCAGTTACTGGAGCTCATTTTGTATGTGGCACAGGTTGGTGGTGGAGGGAATGTTTGGATTGGTTAATGAGGTGCTAATTAACAGACTTGCTTTGTCCTGGATGGCGTTGAGCTCAAATAATAGTTGATGATGAGATTCTGCAGGTGTTGAAAATCTTGAACAAAGCAAACAAAATGCTAGGGGAACTCAGCAGTTCAGATAGCTTTTATGGAGGAAAATCATCTGTTGACATTTTGGGCCAAGACTCCTCTGCAAAACTATTGAAGGGTCTCAGCCCCAAACATTGACTATTCATTTCCCTCCATAGATGCTGCCTGACCTGCCTGGTTCCTCCAGTATTTTTTTTTATTTTTTAATTAGTTTTTCAAAACATTTTACAAATTAAAAACCTGAAATCCCAATGAGGAACATTAAAACAGTGCAAAATTAAGCATACCATAACAATATGCTACAAAGGATTTAACAAAAAAGCACCTAAATTAAAGACAAGTAAGCTTAGCGTCCTCCCCAAGCCCCACAACACAAGAGAAAACAACAGCAACTCCAGACCAACCACAACACAGCACAATATAGAGAGTCAGGACTGTGAATACACTCAGCAACAGAGGATAATAATGCCTTCTACCAGAAAAAAAAGGGAGCTGAAAGCAAGGGACCGAAAAGAAAAAAAAACCCTAGTCAAGAGGAAGGTTATGAAAGTACTCGATAAAAGGTCCCCAGACCTTATGGAACTTTAGATCCGAATTGAGAACTGAATAATGAAATTTTTCGAGGTCCAAGCAGGCCATGATGTCGTTAAGCCATTGAGCATGAATGGGCGGGGCAACATCTCTCCATCTGAGGAGGATCTAGTGTCTAGCCAGGAGAGAGGCAAAGGATAATATTCGGCATTTGGTCGGACCCAGACATAAATCTGTCTCGCCCCAAAAACCGAACAGAGCAATTAAAGGGTTTGGTTCTAGGTGCTGATTCAGAATACACGATAACGTAGTGAAGACATCTTTCCAGAATTTCTCCAAGCTAGGACAGAACCAGTACATATGGATGAGAGAGGCCATGCCCCTCTTGCATTTATCACAGAGCGGACTAATGCTAGGGTAGAATCGAGATAGTTTAGATTTAGACATATGGGCTCTATGAACAGTTTTAAACTGTAAAAGGCAGTGGCGAGCACAAAGAGAGGTTGAGTTAACCGATTTGAGAACTGAATCCCAGCTCTCCTCAGATAAGGAGATATTTAAATCCTGCTCCCAGGTCATTTTATCCATAGGGACCCGTCGTAAAGCTGCTAGTTCTATCTCGGATGATTGATATTAAGCCTTTACCTAGTGGATTCATGGAAAGAAATAGGTCCATACCATTTTTCGCAGGCATTTCAGGAAAGTTAGGAATTAAAGGAGCAATGAAGTGTCGGATTTGGAGATATCTGAAAAATGAGCATTGGGCAGGTTGAACTTAACAGAGAGCTGCTGAAAAGAAGCGAAGCGATTATCAATGAAAAGATCTTCAAAATGTCTAATGCCCTTCCTATATCAAACCTGGAATGCTGAATCGTATGTAGTAGGTAAAAAAAGATGATTATGAGCAACAGGGCTGGAAACGGAAAACCCCTGGAAACTATAGCATTTCCTGATCTGAGCCCATATACGCAAAGTGTGTCTAACAAGAGGATTAGCTATTGATCTGGGCAGACTACTAGGGAGTGTAGAGCCAAGAAGTGCAGAGATAGATAATTCTTTAGTGGAGCTCAACTCCATCGCCACCCAGTTAGGGCACTCGGGTTGGCCGTGGAAGAAAGACCAAAAGATAGCACAACGTATATTAGCTGCCCAATAATATAAACGAAAGTTAGGTAAAGACATGCCACCCTCTTTTTTAGATTTTTGGAGATGGATTTTATTACTTCTAGAGCGCTTATTCTGCCACAGATATGACAAAATAATAGAGTCTAAGGAATCAAAAAAAGATTTAGGAATAAAAATTGGGATAGATTGAAATAGGTATAAAAATTTGGGGAGAACATACATTTTAACAACATTAAATTGACCTACCAAAGACATAGATAGGGGTGACCATTGTACCAGACTCTGTTTTATCGCATATGAAAGATTAGCAAAGTTTTCACGAAAGAGATCTTTAAACTTCCTTGTGACTGTAATTCCAAGATAAGTAAATTGATTATGGACTACTTTAAAAGGGAGATCACGAAATGTTAATTCTTGTGCTTCTTTATTAATTGGGAGAAGTTCACTCTTATGTAAATTAAATTTATAGCCAGAGATCTGGCTAAACTGGTCAAGAAGTGAAAACATTAGAGGTAAGGATGTAGATGGATTTGAGAGAAAGAGTAATAAGTCATCAGCATAGAGAGAAACTTTATGCTCAACACCCCCTCTCCAAATCCCGGTCAATTCAGGGCGGTTTCGAAATGCTATCGCCAGAGGTTCCATAGCCAAATCAAAGAGAAAGGGACTTAAGGGGCATCCCTGACGGGTGCCACGTTTGAGGTTAAATACTTGGGATTTCTGAAAATTAGTTAAAACAGAAGCAGTAGGACACAGGTACAGCAACTGGATCCAAGAGATGAAACTTTGGCCAAGGTCAAATTTTTCTAAGACTGCAAAAAGGTAGTTCCACTCTATATGATCAAATGCTTTTTCCGCATCGAGGGAAATAACACATTCAGGAATCCCAGTTGGAGGTGAGTATAAGATATTAAATAAACGCTGAATGTTAAAAAAAGGGAGACGATTTTTAATAAAGCCTGTTTGGTCATCAGATTTAATGGAGGGAATAACGGTTTCTAATCTATGAGCCAAAACCATAGCTAAGATCTTTACATCAACATTGAGCAGAGAGATCGGCCTACATGAGGAACTCTCTGTTGGGTCTTTGCCCTTTTTTAAAAGAAGAATAATAGATGCCTCACTGAAAGCGAGTGGCAATTTGACGTAATTAAACGAGTCAGATAATACTGAAAGTAACTGAGGAGAAAGAAGTGAAGAGAATGATTTATAAAATTCTACAGGGAACCCATCAGGTCCAGGAGATTTCCCTGAGGACAGTGCAGAAATTGCAATAGATATTTCTTCTAATGACATAGGCGCATTGAGTTTGGCTTTGAAATCAGATGAAAGTGAGGGGATATTCAGATTCTGTAAAAATTGATCAACAGAGATATTGTCATTCAGAGATTCAGAGGAATAAAGCCGAGAATAAAAATTTTTAAATGCGTCATTAATTTCTAAATGATCCGATGTAAAGTCTCCGTTCTCCTTCCGGATCTTTGTAATATGTTGTTTGGCTTTGGAACGCCTCAGCTGATTGGCTAGGAATTTACCAGACTTATCCCCATGAATGTAAAAGCGACTCTTGCTTTCGAGAAGTTGGCGTTCGACAGGCTGAGTGGACAGAAGGTTAAATTTAGTTTGGAGTTCAACACGCTTCTTGTATAATTCAGGGTTCTTAGTTTGGGCATATATTTCATCCAATTCTTTAATCTGGTTAATGAGGTCTAATCGATCTGCACGGGATCTTCTGTTGAGATTTGCTGTGTAAGAGATTATTTGCCCCCTCAGATATGCTTTCATGGCATCCCAGACAATCTGGGATGGCACTTCAGGTGATGTATTAGTGTTAAAATAAAAGGTTATCTGATCCTTAATAAATTTTAAAAAATCATCATCCGATAGTAAAGTTGAATCAAGTTTGAACCAGTGTTTATTCCTCTGAGGGAGACCAGGCAAATTCAGAGAGAGAGTAATTGGGGCATGGTCAGAGATCAGTATACTCTGATAGTCACAAGAGTAGGCAAATGGAATAAGTTGGTTATCGAGTAAGAAATAATCAATTCTAGTGAAGGTATGGTGAACATGTGAGAAAAAAGAATAATTCTCTCCGTGGGATGGAGGAAACACCATATATCAGAGATACCATAATTAGAGAGAAATGATTGGATAGCTAAGGCAGATTTAGTAGGTGGTCTAGTAACAGAGGACGATCGATCCAAATTAGGATCTAACCAACAATTGAAGTCACCACCCAGAATAAGAGAGTATGAGTTTAAGTCTGGTAGTGAGGAAAAAAAATGTTCAAGAAAATTAACATCATCAAAGTTGGGGGCATACAGGTTTGCTAGTGCAACTTTAGTGTTATATAGTTTGCCAGAAACAATAATAAAACGGCCATTTGTATCAGATATTTTATTATGGAGTTCAAAAGGAATATTTGAGTTAATAAGAATGGAGACTCCCCTAGCTTTAGCGGTAAAGGATGAATGAAAATGCTGACCCGCCCACTTTGACAGAAGCCGGGAGTTATCAGAACAACGAATATGAGTTTCTTGAAGGAAAGCAATGTCAGCTTTGAGTTGTTTGATATGTGAAAATGCCTTCCTGCTTTTAACAGGGTGATTCAATCCCTTTACATTCCATATATTTACGAATTTAAGTGCACTAGCCATTATTGATTACTAATTCATAAAAGGCAGAAGGCATATAAAAAAATCAAGCAGTACAATAGCAGTCTGGGAGCAGAGATATAAACATAGATTCGTAAAATCAAAACATATACATGTCCTGAGCAATAAAGAGAAATAATATATACAGTGAGTGATGTTGGAACTGGAAAACCCACCCCACCCACACAACCCAAAACTAGACGGCTACCAAAACAAGTAGCTAGCTCTACCAAAAAAATTAACCCAAATACAACTTCCAGATCTGTGTCATTAACAGCAGTTCCGTATAAATACTATAGCAAATAGTAACTAGTTTATGCACTAGAAAACATAACTACAGATTAGAACACCTTCTGCAGGAATATAAAACTTAATGCAGAGAAAATCGGAAGAGGACCAAAACTAACCTGCCCGCGAAAAATTATAGAAGAATAAAGTAAGAGAAAGGGAAAAAAAGGAGAGGAAGGGGAAAATTATAAATTCAAGATGAGTATTTATCAACTATTTACAGAGAAGAGAGAAAAAAATTCAGAGATTAGAAAAAAGGAGTGAAGAAAAGGAAAAAAAGAAAAAAGTATAATAAAATAAATAAATATAAAAAGAAGGAAAAATAGATCGGCAATTAAACTGTGAACCAACAAACAGGGAGGCCTTCAGTAAAGACTTCAAACCTCCAAAACAAGTTAAAGTCAGTTGTAGAACTCTGTAGATAAAGTTGTACAAGAATAAAAATAGATTATACACACACCGAATCCAGGGAGAGATTGTCAACAGCCCTTAGAGTTTCGATGAATAATGTCTGAATGATTCAAGTAAAGTCTGAGTCCAGAAAAAGTAATTTTACTACAAGAAGTACTTATGCACCATTTTAGGAGGTCTGATCGGATTCCGAAGATGACTGGATAGCCGGAAGACTTGCCACAAATGCTTCAGCTTCCTTCGCTGATTTAAACCACTTGTATTTTCCAGTGTTAAGCTTGATTCGTAGATCAGCAGGAGAACGAAGAGAGGGTTTAAAACCATGATCAAAAAGCACTTTCATTGCGCCTTTAAATTCAGCACGCATCTTTAAGGTCTGGGGAGCAAAATCTTCCACAAAGCGAATGGTTGTATCCTGGAAAATAAAAGAACCTCTGCAATGTGCCTCTACGATCAGACGGTGTTTTACCTGGTATTGATGGAAGCACAAGATTACTGGTCGCGGGCGGGAGCCCAGAATTCCGGGGGGAATGTAGACCCGGTGTGCCCGTTCAAGCTCAGGCAGGTTCGGAAGCAAATCTTTCCCGAATATCTCACAGAGAAACTCGGCGAAAAACTTCACTGTTGATCCCTGTTCGGTGGCCTCTGGCAATCCAAGAATTCTAAGATTGCAGCATCTGCTGCGATTTTCGAGATCCACCGTTTTGAAAAGGAGTTTGTTACACTTTTCCTCTAAGCTGGAACAGAGAGTCTCCAAGTATCGAACACGACTTTCTAAATCTTCAGAAGTCGAATCAATGCGAGATAAGTATTGGGCATGTTTGCCCACCTTGTCGTTGATCCGATCCAGTTTGTCTTCCAACTGTTTGAAAGCGGTTTTGAATTCCTTTAAAATTTCGTCTCGGAGCTGACCGAGCGCAGCCAGGGTTTCGTCTGAGAGAGCCGTAGCTTCCTTTCTCCTGGATTTAGAACTCTTGCTAGACATTGTAAGTTAGATGTGTTCACAGGCAAGTAAGAGATATCGAAAAAGTTCCCAACTAAGGTTTAAAAAATGGAGACATTTAGTGCAAAGATAGTGACAGTAACGGAACAAAGGTTCGGAGCAGCTAAGCAATCGCCATCTTACCGGAAGTCCCCCAGACCTCTCCTCTAGTATTTTTATTGCATTGGAGCTGCTCTCATCCAGACAAGCAAAGATTTTAGTCAGTGATGTTGACTGAGAGGACTTCAACAATGTTAATATCATTGCATGTCTTGGTGTTAATCATTAGCACTTTTGCGATGAGACCATTAGTTGCCATTTATTTGTTAGTGCCTGAATGTTCTCTAGGTCTTCCTGCATGCAGTCATGGGTTATCTTCATTTGCTGAGGATTAACAAATAAAACAGATATTGTACAAATATCACAAATATTGTGACCTGGTAGTTGAAGAACAGTTGTTGATAGAGCACATAAAGCTTATGGAATAATGAGCTAGAAGGGCTAGGATTTTTACTTTATATGGTCTTGTCCCCTGTTTTACCAGGACTCTCTTAAAAGTTGCTTTGATGTTAAGGGCAGCTGCTCTCCTGAAATTCTTGAGGGCAGGTTTACTTGAGCTGTTGGGAGTGATTTAAACTAATGTGGCAGGGGGTTGGGAACCAGTATGATAGAGCTGAGGATGAGCCAGCAGGTTTAGACCATATAACATTGGAGCAGAAGTAGGCCGTTTGGCCCATTGAGTCTGCTCTGCCATTCAATCATGGCCGATCCTTTTTTTTTCCCCTCCTCAATCCCACTTCTCAGCCTTCTCTCTGTAACCTTTGATGCCAAGTTCAATCAAGAACCTATCAAGCGCTACCATAGGTACACCCAAAGACCAGGCCTGCACAGCTGCCTATGTTAATAAATTCCACAAATTCACCACCTTCTGGCTAAAGAAATTTCTCCGGATCTCTGTTTTAATGGACACTTCTCTATCCTGGGGCTGTGTACTCTTATCCTGCTCTTGCCCACCGTGGGAAACATCCTTTCCACATCTACTCTGTCTAGGCTTTTCAACATTTCAAAGGTTTCAACGAGTCCCCCCATCATCCTCCTAAATTCCAGAGAGCCATCAAATGTTCCTCGTATGATATCCTGTTCATTCCCGGATTCATCCTTGTGAATCTCCTCTGAACCCCTCCAATGCCACACATCTTTTCTTAGATGAGGAGCTCAAAACTGTTCACAGTACTCAAAGTGGGGCCTCACCAATGCTAACATTGCATTTGCCTTCCTCACCACCGAATCAACCTGCAAGTTAACCTTTAGGGTGTTCTGCACAAGGACTCCCAAGTCCCTTTGCATCTCAGATTTTAGGATTTTCTTCCCATTTAAAAAATAGTCTGCACATTTATTTCTTCACCAAAGTGTATCACCATGCATTTTCCAACATTGTACAAGTAGGTTTACAAGTAGATGATGGGCGTAAGAAGAATGTAAGGAAGGACAAGCCAATGATTGGGTACAAATGCAGACAGCGCAAAGAGCTAAATTACACCACATAGGCAAAATTCAAAAGGGCGAAGAATGCAGGACTGAAGGTGCTGTATTTAAATGCATGCAGCATTTGGAATAAGGTGGACAGACTCGTGGCAAAATTAGAGAATAGTCACTATAATGTTGTGGGCATCACTAAGTCATGGCTGAAAGAAGACCATAGTTGGGAGCTTAATTTCAAAGGATATATTTTGTTTCGAAAGGATAGGCAAGAAGGCATAGTTGCGGGTGGGGCTCTTTTGGTAAGAGATGGAATTACATCTTTAGAAAGAGGTGACATAGGGTCAGAGAATGTTGAATCTTTGTTGGTGGAGTTAAGAAACTGCAAGGGTAAAAGCAACATTATGGGTATCATATATAGGTCTCCAAATAGAAGCCAAGATGTGGGGTTGAGATTGCAAAGGGAGCAGGAAATGGCATGTCATAGGGGTAATGACACAATTGTAATGAGGGACCTCAATATACGAGGGGATTGGGAAAAACAGGTCCGTGTCGGATCTCAAGCAAGGGAATTTGTTGAATGCCTATGAGATGGCTTCTTAGAGCAGTTTGTGGTTGAGCCTACTTGGGAAAAATTATCTTAGATTCGGTATTGTATAATAACCCAGATCTTATTAGGGAGCTTGATGTAACGGAATCCTTAGGAGATAATGATCATAATATGGATTGAATTCATACTGCAGTTTGAGAGGGAGAAATAGAAGTCAGATATATCAGTATCACAATGGAATAAAGGGAATTACAGAGGCATGAGAGAACAGCTTGCCCAGGTGGATTAGAGGGGGATACTGGTGGGGATGACAGCAGAACAGAGGTGACTGAAGTTTCTGGGAATAGTTCACAAGGTGCAGGATAGGTATGTCCCTCAGAAGAAGTTGTTCTAAGTGGCAGGGGTAGGCAACCATGGCTGACAAAGGAAGTTAAGGACTACATAAAAGCCAAGTAAAGGTAAGTGGGGAAATTGGATGATTGGGAAGATTTTAAAATCAAGCAAAAGACATCTAGAAAAGCCATAAGGAAGGAAAAGATGAAATATGAGGGCAAACCAGCCAATAATATAAAACAGGGTATTGAAAATTTTAGTAATATAAAGAGTAAAAAGGAGGTGAGAGTTGATAATGCACCACTGGAAAATCATGCTGATGGTGTAGAAATGGGGGCAAAGAAATGGCGGATGAACATTTGAAAATATGAAAATAGTTTGTCTGTCTTCACTGTGGAAGACACTAGCTGTGTGCCAGAGGTCTGTGAGTGTCAGGGAGCAGGAGTGCCATTGCTATTACAAAGGAAAAAAGTGTGAGGCAAATTGAAAGGTCTTGAGGTGGATAAGTCATCTGGACTGGATTGACTACATCCCAGATTTCTAAAAGAAATTGCTGAAGAAATAACAGATGTATTGGTTATGATCTTTCAAGAATCACTTGATTTTGGCATGGTCCTAGTGGACTGGAAAATTGCAAATGTCATTCCACTCTTTAAGAAGGGAGGAAGGCAAAAGAGAGGAAATTATTGGCCAGTTAGCCTTACCTCAGTGGTTGGGAAGGTGTTGGAGCCCATTATTAAGGACAAGGTTTCAGGATGCTTGGAGACTAATGATAAAGTAAGTCAAACTCAGCATGGTTTCTGTAAAGGACAATCTTGCCTGACTAATCTGTAAGAGTTCTTCAAAGAAGTAACGAGCACGGACAAAGGAGAGGCAATGGATGTCATTTGCTTGGATTTTCAGAAGGCATTTGATCAGTGAGGCTGCTTAACAAGATAAAATCCTATGGCATTACAGGAAAGATACTGTCATTGATAGAGGAATGCAGACAGGCAGGAAGGAGGCAACGAGTGGGGGAAAAAGGGGGCCTTTTCTGCTTGGCTGCCAGTGACTAGTGGTGTTCCTCAGGGGTCAGTATTGGAACCACTACTTTTTACATTGTTTGTCAATGATTTGGATAATGGAATTGATGGCTTTGTGGCAAAGTTGGCAGATGACACGATGATCGGTGGAGGGGTAGGTAGTGCTGTGGAAGCAATGCAATTGTAACGGGACTTAGACAATTTGGAAAAATGGGCAAAAAAGTGACGGAATACAGTGTTGGGAAATTATGATAATGCATTTTCGTAAAAGGGACGATAGTGCAGACTATTATCTAAATGGGGGGAAGGTTCAAACATCAGAGGTGCAGAGGGATTTGGGAGTCGTCGTCTAAGGCTCCCAGAAGGTTAATTTACAGGTTGAGTCTGCGGTAAAGAAGGCAAATGCAATGTTGCCATTTATTTCAAGGGGAATAGAATATAAAAACAAGGAGATAATGCTGAGGCTTTATAAGTCACTAGTCAGGTCACACTTGGAGTATTGTCAACAGATTTGTCCCTATATCTCAGAAGGGATGTATTGACATTGAAGAGAGTCCAGAGGAGGTTCACAAGGATGGTTCTGGGAATGAAGGGGTTAACATATGAGGAGCATTTGGCAGCTTTGAGCCTGTACTCACTGGAATTTAGAAGAATGCAGGGGGCTCTCATTGTAATCTACTGAATGTTGAAAGGACTAGATAGGGTGGATGTGAAGAGGATGTTTCCTGTGGTGGGGTTGTTCAGAACCAGAGGGCACCGCCTCACAGTTGAGGGGTGACCTTTTAAAACAGTGGTAAAGGAGAAATTTTTTTAGCCAGAGAGTAGTGAATCTGGAAAGCTGTCACAAACTCTGGTGGAGGCCAAGAAACTGGGTATATTTTAAGCCAAAATTGGTAGGTTCCTGATCTGTCAGGGCGTCAAAGATTATGACAAGAAGACCGGTGTATGGGGGTTACGGGATCAACTATGATGGAATGGTGGAGTGGAATCAATGGGCTGAATGGCCTAACTCTGCTCCTATGTTTTATGATCTTATGGCCAGAATTATAGAGGAGAATGGTAGGCACTCAATCATTAGATATTCCAGGTTGTGGGAATAAGAGTAGGAGAAAAATCCTAAGTCCAAACACCACAAAGAGTTTATCATGAAACATACAGTAGACCCACACCTTTTTCTTCTCTGGAAAAAATGTATATAATTAAATTAAATAAGTAGTGCAAAAAGAGAGCCAAAAATAGTGAGGTCGTGTTCATGTTCAGTATGTTCAGAAATCTGTTGGAGGGGAATAAGCTGTTCCTGAAACTTTGAGTGTGTGTCTTCAGACTCATGTACCTCCTCCCTGATGGTAGCAATGAGAAGGGATCATGTCCTGGGTGATGGGGATCCTTCATGATGTCACCTTTTTAAGGCATCGCCTTTTGAAATATCTTTGATGCTTTGGCCGAGTTTTCAACCTTCTGCAGCTCTTTGCAATCGGTGCAGCTAGATGGTGATCCATCCAGCTAGTAGTTAGAATGCTCTCCACAGTACACCTGTAGAAATTTGATTGAGTCTGATGATATATCAAGTCTTCTCAAACTTCAAATGATATTTAACTGCTGGTGTGTCTTTATAATTCCATCAATATGCTGGGCTCAGGATAGATTCTCAGAGATGGTGACACCCAGGAATTTGAAACTGCTCACCCTTTCCACTGCTGATCCCTCAATAAGGACTTGTGTGTGCTCCCTTGACTTCCCCTTCCTGAAGTCCACAATCAATTCCTTGGTCTTACATTGAATGCAAATTAGTTGTTTCGAAACCACTTGATCAGCTGATCTATCTTGCCTCCTTGTTACCACCTGAGATTCTGCCAACACCAGTTTGTCAATGGCAACTTTATAAATTCTGTTTGAGCTGTGCCTAGCCACCCAGTCATGAGCATAGGAGACTAGATCGGTGGGTTAAGCACCCATCCTTGAGGTGAGCCAGTGTTGATTGACAGTGAAGAGGAGATGTTATTTCCAATCTGTACTGACTGTGGTCTCCCAGTGAGGAAGTCAAGGAACGAGGTACAGAGGCCTAGGATTTAGAGCTTGTTGAACTGAGGGTGTGATTGTGTTGAATACTGAGCTGTAATAAAAAAACAGCCGCCTGATGTAGGTTTTACTGTTAGCAAGGTGGCCCAAGGCTGAGTGGAGAGCCAGTTAGATTGCATCTGCTGTAGACTTGTTGTGGTGATAGGCAAAGTGCAGTGGATCCATGACCTTGCTAAGGCAGGAGTTGTTTCTGACCATGACCAATCTCTCAGAGTACTTCACAGTGGATGTGAGAGTAACCAAGTGATAGATGTTTAGGCATCAAATCCTGCTTTTCTTGGGCACTGCATGATTGATGCCTTTTGGAAGCAGACTGAAACCTGCAACTGCAACAGTGACAGATTGAAGATGTCCTTGAACACTGCCGCTAGTTTGTTGGCACAGGTTTTCTGTGCCTGATAGTACACCATTGGATCCTGGCAGCTTGCCAGGGTTCACCCTCTTGGATGATGTTCTGTCATTGGTCCTGAGTCAGAGATCACAGGATCACCAGATGCTGCAGGGATTTGCACAGGTGTTGTTTTATTCTCCCTTTCAGAGTGTGAACTAAAGGCTTTGTGCTCATGTGGAAGTAAAACATCACAGCCATTTATGATGTTAGTTTTTGCCTTGTCGGAAGTAATGGCCTTTGGCAAATCCTGTCAGATTCAATTGGAATTGTTTTCCATTCTTAACATAGCTTTCCATACTTAAGTTGTATCTGCAGTTCTTGTATACTTCTGGATCAGCAGTCTTGAATGTCACAGATCTAGTCCTCAGCAGACCGCGAATCACCTGGTTCATCCACAGCTTTTGGTTTGTGGGGTGTGTCTGGTATGTTCTCAAAGGCACACATTCATCCACACGTCATGATAAAATCAGTGACAACTATGGCATCTCTGAGTATTGTCCATACATCAACTCAAAGCAGTCAGGTAAGCACTTCTCCACCTCCCTTGACCACGCCTTCATGGTCCTCACCACTGGTGCTATAGTCCTCAGTCTCTGCCTGTAGCTGCAAGGTGATTGGACTTGCCAAAGTACTTTGGTACGGTAAGTGTCCTTGATGGTGATTTAACAATGGTTAAGTGTGTTGGCTCTTCTGGTTCTACAGATGATATGTTGGTGGTAGTTGGTGAGAGATTTTAAGCTGGGCTGGTTGAAATCCCCACAATGATAGGAAAGGCATCAGCGTGCGCTGTTTCGTGTTTGCTGATCACAGTGCGCAGCTCCCCCAGTGCATGCCTGACATTGGCCAGGGTGGAATGTACACCACTAGCAGGAGGATGGTGGAAAATTACATTGGCATAAAAATGGATGACTCTTGACTGCTAGATGTTTCAGGTTGGGTGAACAGGACTGAGACAAAACCACTGTGTCTGCACCACGATGAGTTGATCATGAAGCACACTTTGGCCCCACTGCTTTAAGAGACCGGTGGACTAGTGTGGGTGGCCACCTTTACTTTGTAACCTGTTTTTTTCACCCAACATCTGGTTCTGACAATTTCACACTAAGCACTCTCCCAGATAGAATTTCACTTCCAGCCTGAAGGATTCCTGTGATGGAGGAGTTGCTGCAATCCACAGAGAATGTGACAAACACACATTGTGCCATGTGACTTGTTTTTTAAATGCTTTCTGGTTTATGTTAGTCTCTGTTGATTGTTAAATAAGAGGAAATTAAGAATTACCTTTTTATTGTCTTGAAATTAAAAGATAAGACTTTAGGGTTCCCAAGGGGCTTGTCTTTTCAAAGCAACACTGAAACCACACTCAACTATCTGTTTAAAGAATTTAAAAGACAGTAGACAGAATAACACCTTCCCTGGGATATGTTTTCCAAATGTTAGCTATTGTTGCATTTACATATTAGGTATATTTAGGATTATATTCCTGTCAGTAGATTAAACCTGATCTGTGAACTTCAAACAGAGCTTTCTTTTCATTTGTTTGCAAAACGACATCTGCCAGCATCAGCAGTAAGGGGCTATGATCCTAAAAGGGTTGAATAATAAAGAGTAAACCAGCTTCCATTCACAGTAAAATTCCCATAATTTAGCACCCTCAGGTCTTTGGAGCTGGACTAATGGGCTTTCTGGAGCATTGGATATTAATCCTATTCCACAGCACACTATTAATTCATGCTTTAAGGGTGTTTGTTAGTGATAAAATTTTTAAGTAAACTAAAGGAGTTTAAAATGTGCAGTAACAAAACCAGTGTATTTATAAGGAGAGTGGAAAGAGGATTCTTCGTGTTTATAAGGAGGGTGGGAATGAGGTCAGCAGTTTAAGTAGGTGTGGTGTTGTACCTCCAGGGAATGAGACTGCTGAATAAATAACAGAAAACAAATAAGGTACGTTAAATCAAATTTTTACATTGGTTTTAGTATTGGAGTCTTGTAGCTTGGAACCGGCTTTGTCCATGCTAACCATTTGGTGCCCATCTGTATTAATCCCTTTCCATATCCTTGTATGCCTAGGTGATTTAGGTTCCTGTCATTTTAATACTGCCATTGGCTACTTCCACTACTCCTCTCTGGCAGTACAGTCCAGATACTCTGGGTGAAAGAGGACCCTGTCAGTTCCCTTCCAATTCTTTTACCCGTTACCTTAAACCAGTTTTATTCACCTCTAAGGGGAAAAAAATAAACTGCAGGAAAACTAAGAATGATCCCTCATAACTTTTATATACCTCAATCTTAAGATCACTAGAACAGGGGCAAAATTAGGCCATTCACCCCATTGTGTCTGCTTCACCATTTAATCATAGCTGATCTCTCTAACCCCATTCTCCCATCTTTGTAACTTTTAATGCCCTTTCTCATCAAGAACCTATCAACCTTTGCTTTAAATATACAATGTGACTTGGCCTCCCCAGCCGTCTGTGGTAATGAATTCCACAGACTGCACACAATCTGGCTAAAGAAATTCTTCTTCACCTCTATTCTAAAGGTACAACCTGTCCTTCTATTGAGGCTGTGCCGTTTGGTCCTCAACTTTCCCACTAATGGAAACATCTTCTCCACATATGCTCTGTGTAGGACTTCCATTGTGTGGAATGTTAACCCTTTCATTCCTGGGATAATTTTCGTAAACCTCCTCTGGACCTCTCCAATGCCAGCACATCCTATCTTAGATATGGAGCCCAAAACTGCTCACAATACTTCAAGGTGGTCTGACAAATGCCTTGTAAAGTCTTTGCTTTTATATCCTAGTCCTCTCAAAATTAAAGCTAACAATTGTTAGCCTTCTTTATAATTGCTTCAATCTACAAGTTAACCTGAAGGGATTCCTGCAATCGGACTCCAAGCCCCTTTGATCCTCCAATTATACAAATCTGCTTTCTGTTTAGGAAATAATTTATGCCTTTAATACTTCTACCAAAATGCATGACCATACACTTCCCTATACTGTATTCCATCTGCCACTTCTTTGTCCATTCTTGTAATTTGTCCAAGTCCTTCTGCAGACTCCCTACTTCTTCAACACTTTCTATCCCTCCACTTATTTTTTGTAACATCCATGAGCTTGGCCACAAAGCCATCAAATCTGTCATCCAGATTATTCACAAATAATGTGAAAAGTATTGGATTCAACACTGACCCCTACAGAAAGCCACTATTCACCAGCTGCCAACCAGAGACACACTATATTTCCACTTTCTGCCTTCTGCCTGTCAGCCAATCCTCTATCCATGCTGGTATTTTTCCTTAAGTACCATGGGCATTTATCTTTCTAAGGATTTGATATAATTATTTTTTAACCAACAAAGCCACCCACCTCCTCTGCCCATCTGCCTGTACTTTCAATATGATGTGTATCATTGCATGTTAAGCACTCAGCTGTGAATATCTTTCAACTATGACTCTGTGATGCCCACAATGTTATACCTATAAATTTCTAATTTACAAGTTATGGTTACAAGACCATCCACCTTATTTTGCTTACTGCATGCATCCGATATAACACCACCCTTATTTTCTATTCTGTCACCATGCAGGTTAAAGTTAAAATGTTATCCCTTTTTGTCTTATACTTTATTCTAGAGACTTAAGTAACCTCTCCTGCACACTCCTTCCCTTTTACTTTATCCATACTTTTCCAGGCTGTTGAACCCAACTTCCTGCTGGTTAGATCAGAATCAGGTTTATTATCACTGGCATGTGACGTGAAATTTGTTAACTTAGCAGCAGCAGTTCAATGCAATACACAATCTAGCAGAGAGAGAAGAAAATTAATAATAAATAAAGTAAAACATAATAAATAAACAAGTAAATCAATTACGTATATTGAATAGATTATTATGAAATGTGCAAAAACAGAATTACTGTGTATTAAAAAAGTGAAGTAGTGTCCAAAGCTTCAAAGTCCATTTAGGAATGGGATGGCAGAGGGGAAGAAGCTGTTCCTGAATCGCTATGTGTGTGCCTTCAGGCTTCTGTACCTCCTACCTGATGGTAACAGTGAGAAAAGGGCATGCCTTGGGTGCTGTAGGTCTTTAATAATGGACGCTGCCAATCTGAGACACCGCTTCCTAAAGATGTCCTGGGTACTTTGTAGGCTAGTGCCCAAGATAGAGCTGACTAGATTTACAACCTTCTGCAGCTTCTTTCAGTCTTGTGCAGTAGCCCCTCCATACCAGACAGTGATGCAGCCTGTCAGAATGCTCTCCACGGTACAACTATAGAAGTTTTTGAGTGTATTTGTTGACATGCCAAATCGCTTCAAGCTCCTAATAAAGTATAGCCGCTGTCTTGCCTTCTTTATGACTACATCAATATGTTGGGACCAGGTTAGATCTTCAGAGATCTTGACACCCAGGAACTTGAAGCTGCTCATTCTCTCCACTTCTGATCCCTCTATGAGGATTGTTATATGTTCCTTCATCTTATCCTTCCTGAAGTCCACAATCAGCTCTTTCATCTTTCTGACATTGAGTGCCAGGTTGTTGCTGCAGCACCATTCCACTAGCTGGCATATCTCACTCTTGTGCGCCATCTCGACACTGCCTGAGATTCCACCAACAATGGTTGTATCGTCAGCAAATTTGTAGATGGTGTTTGAGCTGTGCCTAGCCATGAGAGCCCTATCCATTGCCCCAGTTGTGCCGTGATTCCAGCATGGTTCTGATGGCAGCTTCCTCTTTCCCTCAATACTGGTGCCAGTGTCTCATATATTCAAACACACTTCTCTCACACTAATATTTGAGCCACAAGTTTAGCTCTCTGTTCTTATTAACTCTGCGCCAATTTGTAGGTAACAGTCAGAGATTATTATATATCTGATTCTGCCCCCATTTGCTTAAATTCCCTCAGCAGAACATCGTTCTTTGTTCTTCCTATGTTATTGGTATTCACATGGACCACAATGATTGGATCTTTCCTCTGCAAGTCAGTGAGATGTCCTGAGTCCAGTTTCCAGGGAGATCACAGCTTTCTGTGTTCTCAATCTTTGCAAGGAAGTGTCTATTCCCAATTACAGCTACATTTATCTTCTTCTCACCCTTCTAAGTGGCTTCCCAAATCAATAAGACCATAAGACATAGGAGCAGAATTAGGCCCATCAAGTCTGCTCCGCCATTCAACCATTGCTGATCCATTTCCCCCCCCCTCCTCAGCCCCACTCCCCGGCCTTTCCCCCGTACCTTTGATTCAGTGTCCAGTCAAGAACCTATCAATCTCTGCCTTAAATACACCCAACAATCTGTCCTCCACAGCTGCACGAAGCAACAAATTCACCACCCTCTGGCTAAAGAACGTTCTCCATATTTCTGTTTTAAATGGATGCCCTTCTATCCTAAGGCTGTGTCCTAGATTCACCCATCATGGGAAACATCCTTTCCACATCTACTCTGTCTAGACTAGTGGTCACCAACCTTTTTAAGCCCAAGATCCCCTACCTCAGCCTTAGTAAAAGGCAAGATCGACCCCACGTCCATTAGTTACATGCATGTGCACCAGGGCAGAAAAGACTGGAAGTAAAACCCCGCAACCCAGAAGTAGAAATAATATCAAAACACCAGGGGTACCCACCCTTTTTTTTTGCACCGCGGACCGGTTTAATATTGATAATATTCGGACTGGCCGACGGGGGCGCGCGGGGGGGGGGGGGGGTGATAAGCATGACAAGAGCGTGGCCTGGGTAGTGAGGAATCATTATTGATGGATGTTGCTTTTCTATAGCAAGGTTTCATGTAGGTGTTCTCTATGGTTAGGAGAGTTTTACCCGTGATGTATTGGACCGAATCCACTATCTTTTGTAGGATTTGCTGCTCAAAGGCAATGGTGTTCCCATACCAAACTGTAATGTAGCCAGTCAGCACACTTTGCACCATACATCCTTCGAAGTTTGCCAGAGTCTTTGATGATGTGCCTAAGTTCCGCAGACTTCTGCGGAAGTAGAGGCACTGCCATGCTTTCTTTGCAGTAATATTTATATGATGGGTCCAGAACAGATCCTCTAAGATAGTTACACTCAGGAATTTAAAGTTACTGATCCTCTCCACATCTGATCCTCTCCACATCTGATCCTCCAAAGATTACTGGATCATGGACCTCTGGTTTCCCTCTCCTAATGTCCACAATTAGTTCTTTGATATTATTAACATTGAGTAACGAAAGAAGTCAAAGCCAACATAAAAACCAAAGAGAGGACATAAAATAGAACAAAAATTAATGGGAAGTTAGAAGATTGGGAAACTTTTTAAAACCAACAGAAGGCTACTAAAATGCCTTTGAGAAGGTAAAGATGGAATATAAAAGTAAACTAGTCAATAATATTAAAGAGGATACCAAAAGTTTCTTTATATACATAAAGTGTAAAAGAGAGGCAAGAATGGATTTTGGACCACTGGAAAGCGATGCTTGAGAGGTAGTAATGGAGGATAAGGAAATGGCAGATGAACTGAATAAGTATCTTGCGTCAGTCTTCACTGTGGAAGACACTAGCAGTACGGTGGAAGTTCCAAGTGTCACGGGTCATGAACTGTGAGGGGAAAGAGGTGGCTGGAGACTGTGGTGGCTGTAAGGATGGTGCAGGAGGGAGGGCTTCAGGTTTTTAGATAATTGGGCTTTGTTTCAGGGAAGGTGGGATCTGTTCCGACAGGACGGTTTATACCTGAACTGGAGCGGTACTAACATTCTTGCAGGAAAGTTTGCTAGTGCTGCTGGGGTGGGGGGGGGGGGTTTAAACTAAATTTGCAGGGGACAGGGATCCAGAATGTGAGAGAGGAAAGCAAGATGAAAAATAAAGGACAGGTGGGGACTACACGGTTCCGGAATATTAAGTGTGTAGTAGAGAAAGGTGTGGCGGAACAAGTGATAAGGAGGACACATGTACAGAGGGATGGTCTGACGGAACATGGAGTTAAATGTGCAGAAAGAATAAGTAAATTTAGGAAGGAAAACAAAATTCTAGGGGCGTATAGCCCGATGGGAGTTCGGGGAGCTGGGTTAAGCACATTAGGCAGAGATTCAAACAGAGAGAGGAGAAATGGGCTAAAAATGCTATATCTGAATGCACGGTGTCAGAAATAAGGCGGATGAGCTTGAAGCTCAGGTGCGAATGGGTAACTCTGATGTTGTTGGGATAACAGAGACATGGCTGCAGGGAGATCAGACCTGGGAAATGAATGTACAAGGGTATACGTGCTATTGTAGGGACAGAAATGTGGGCAGAGGGGATGGGGTGCCCCTGTTGGTGAGGAATGAGATTCAGTCCTTTGCAAGGGGGGGACATAGGATCAGGAGAAGTAGAGTCTGTGGTTGTCTTCAGGCCCTCAAACAGTAGCATGGATATTGGGTGCAAGTTGAATAGGGAGTTAACATTGGCATGTGGCAAAGGTAATGTCGCAGTAGTTATGGGGGATTTCAACATGCAGGTGAACTGGGAGAATCAGGTTGGTGCTGGACCCCAGGATAGGGAGTTTGTAGAGTGCCTACGGGATGCATTCTTGGAACAGCTTGTACGAGAGCCGACCAGGGACAAGGCTATTCTGGATTTAGAGTTGTGTAATGAACAGGATTTGATAAGCGATCTTGAAGTAAAGGAGCTATTAGGAGGTAGTGACCATAATATGATAAGTTTTTATCTGCAATTTGAGAAGGATAAGGGCAGATGTGTTTCAGTTGAACAAAGGAGACTATGGAGCCATAAGGGAGGAGCTGGCCAAAGTTAAATGGACGGATATCCTAGCAGAAAAGACAGTGGAACAGCAATGGCAGGTATTCTTGGGAATAATGCACAAGGTGCAAAATCAGTTCATCACCCGGAGAAGGACGGATTCAAAGGGGGAAAGGGGCCACAGTGGTTGACAAAGGAAGTCAGAGATTGCATAGCATTAAAAAAAGAAGTATTGGGAAATTTTTAAGGAAAAACAGAACTTAACTAAGAAGGCAATATGGGGAGAAAAAAATGAGGTACGAACGCAAGCTAGCCAGGAATATAAAGGAGAATAGCAAAAGCATTTTTAGGTATGTGAAGAGAAAGAAGATAGTTAAAAGCAATGTTGGGCCCTTGAAGAATGAATTGGGTGAAATTGTTATGGGAAACAGAGAAATGGCAGAAGAATTTAATAAGTACTTTAGATCTGTCTTCACTAGGGAAGACACAAGCAATCTCCCAGATGTATGGATGGGCCAAGGACATAGGGTAACAGAGGAAATGAAACAGATTGACATTAGGAAGGAAACGGTGATGAGTAGACTGATGGGACTGAAGGCTGACAAATCCCCAGGTCCAGGTAGTCTGCATCCTAGGGTACTAAAGGAGGTGGCTCTGGAAATTGCGGATGCATTGGTTATCATTTTCCAATGTTCCTTAGATTCAGGATCAGTTCCTGAGGATTGGAGAATGGCTAATGTTATCCCACTTTTTAAGAAAGGAGGGAGGGAGAAAACAGAGAACTATCATCCTGTCAGCCTAAGATCAGTAGTGGGGAAGATGCTAGAGTCTATTATTAAAGATGAAATAGTGGCATATCTAGATAGCAGTGATAGGATTGGGCTGAGCCAGCATGGATTTACCAAGGGCAAATCTTGCTTGACTAATCTATTGGAGTTTTTCGAGGATGTAACCAGGAAGTTAGACAAGGGAGATCCAGTGTACCTTGATTTTCAGAAGGCATTTGATAAGGTCCCACATAGGAGATTGGTGGGTAAAATCAGAGCTCATGGCGTTGGGGGGAAGATATTGACATGGATAGAAAACTGGTTGGCAGATAGAAAGCAAAGGGTAGCGGTGAATGGGTGTTTCTCAGAATGGCAGGTGGTGACTAGTGGGGTGCCACAGAGCTCGGTATTGGGACCACAGCTGTTTACGATCTGCATCAACGATTTAGATGAAGGCGTTGAGAATAATATCAGCAAGTTTGCTGATGATACTAAGCTGGGTGGCAGTGTGACATGTGATGAGGATGTTAGGAGAATTCAGGGTGACTTGGATAGGCTGGGTGAGTGGGCAGATACATAACAGATGAAGTTTAATGCGAATAAGGTTATCCACTTTGGGAGTAAGAACAGGAAGGCTATCTGAACTATCTGAACGGTGTAGAGTTAGGTAAGGGAGAAATACAAAGAGATCTAGGAGTCCTTGTTCATCAGTCACTGAAGGTGAAAGAGCAAGTGCAGCAGGCAGTGAAGAAGGCTAATGGAATGTTGGCATTTATTACAAAGGGAATTGAGTACAAGAGCAAGGAAATCCTTTTGCATTTGTACAGGGCCCTGGGGAGACCACACCTGGAGTATTGTGTACAGTTTTGGTCTCCAGGGTTAAGGAAGGACATCCTGGCTGTAGAGGAAGTGCAGCGTAGATTCACAAGGTTAATTCCTGGGATGTCCGGACTGTCTTACGCAGAGAGGTTAGAGAGACTGGGATTGTACACGCTGGAATTAAGGAGATTGAGAGGGGATCTGATTGCAACATATAAGATTATTAAGGGATTGGACAAGATAGAGGCAGGAAATATGTTCCAGATGCTGGGAGAGTCCAGTGCCAGAGGGCATGGTTTAAGAATAAGGAGTAGGTCATTTAGGACGGAGTTAAGGAAAAACTTCTTCTCCCAGAGAGTTGTGTGGGTGTGGAATGCACTGCCTCAGAAGGCAGTGGAGGCCAATTCTCTGGATGCTTTCAAGAAGCAGCTAGATAGGTATCTTATGGATAGGGGAATCAAGGGATATGGGGACAAGGCAGGAACCGGGTATTGATAGTAGATGATCAGCCATGATCTCAGAATGGCGGTGCAGGCTCAAAGGGCCGAATGGTCTACTTCTGCACCTATTGTCTATTAGTAATCATCTTCCAAAAATCACTGGATTGGTGCTGAAAGACTGGAAAATTGCAAATGTCACTCCATTCTTCAAGATGGGAGAGAGGCAGAAGAAAGGAAACCAATTAGCCTGATCACAGTAGTTGGCAAGATGTTGAAGTTGATTATTAAGTATGAGGTCTCAGTGTACTTCGAGGCACATAGGCCGTAGTCAGCATGGTTTCCTCAAGGGAAATCTTGCCTGAAATTCTGTTGGAATTCTTTGAAGAAATAATCAACAAGATAGTCAAAGGAGAATCGGTTGATGTGTACTTGAATTTTCAGGAAGTCTTTGAGAAGGTGCCACACATGAGGCTGCTTAACAAGTTATGAGCCCGTGCTATTACAGGATGAATTCTGGCATGGATAAAGCAGTGGCTGATTGGCAGGAGACAAAGGGTGGGAATAAAGGGAGCTTTGTTGGCTGGCTGCCAGAGACAAGTGGTTCTACACAGGTCCCTCACAAGAGACTCATCCAGAAAGTCATGAGGCATGGGATAATTGGAACCTTGGCTGTTTGGATAAAAAATTGGCTTAAAGAAAGAAAGCAGAGGGTAGTTGTGGAAGGAAAGTATTCTGCCTGGAGGTCGGTGACTAGTGAAGTGCCACAGGGATCTGTCCTGGGACCCCTGCTATTTGTGATTTTTATAAATGACCTGGGTGTAGAGGTGAAAGGATGGGTGAGTAAGTTTGCGGATGACATGAAGATTGGAGGAGTTGTGGATGGAGCTGCAGGTTGTCAAAGGTTATAAGAGAAAAGAGATAGGCTACAGAGTTGGGCAGAAAAATGGCAGATGGGGTTCAATCCGGACAAGTGAGGTGATACATTTTGGAAGGACTGAGTACAGGATTAATAGTCAGTTACTGAAGAGTGTGGATGAACAAAGGGACCTTGGGGTTCAAATCCATAGATCCCTCAAAGTTGCTGCGCAGGTTGATAGGGTAGTTAAGAAGGCCTATGGGATGCTAGGCTTCATTAACAGGGGGATTGAGCTCAAGAGTAGAGATGTCATGTTGCAACTCTACAAATCTCTGGTGAGACCGCACCTAGAGTATTGTGTTCAATTCTAGTCACCTCATTATAGGAAGGATGTGGAAGCTATGGAGAGGGTGCAGAGGAGATTTACCAGGATGTTGCCTGGATTGGAGAACAAGTCCAAGATGGCGGCACATCGCAGCTTGCAGCGGCCACTCCGGAGCTGATTATCTGTTATTTGTGAAATGGGGTGCCGACACAATCATAATCGATTGAAAACGGACGTGGGAGCACGGAGGAACATCAGGAAATCTCCAGGAAGATCTTCTTTGTTGTTGCTGCTGCTATGTGGTCTGGGACCCTGCTGGGAAGAACAGGCCCCCAGTCCTCAGGGTCGCGTTGCCGATGGCTGTTGGCGGGGCCGTCTTAATACGCTCGGCAGAGGATGGTGCTCAGAGAAGCTGTGCCGGAGGGGATGGTCGTCGGCTCGGAGGTTCAACGGACTCGGAGTCCGCTGCAGTCAGGTCGCTTTCGGTGTGTGCTGTGTCTGCGAGGCTGGGTTCGATGGAGCTTTTGTTGTGTGCTGCATCTGCGAGGCTGAGTCTGGCGGCGCTGTGGAAGTCCTTAGCGGGGGTATTCCCTTCTGCCATCGGCGTGGGATGGCGAGTCTGTCGGGACCATGGGGACTTGTGGAAACTGTGGTGATTTCTTTTGAATTTATAGTCCTTTAACATCTTTGGACTATTTTTACTGTGCCCATGGTCTGTTTTTTATCAATTATGCTATTGTTTGCACTGTTGTAACTATATGTTGTAACTATGTGGTTTTGTGCAGGTCTTGTAGCTTTAGTTTTTGGTCTTGTTTGTCTGGTGGTTTTGGAGCTCCTTTCCGGGGAATGCGCTAAGACGGTAGCACGATATTAATACGCAGCAGCCTCTCCGGACTCTGGATTGGGGATTGCCAAACGTTATGTGGATTTTCTGGTGTAGTCTGTTTTGTCATTTGCTTTTGTGATATCATTCTGGAGGAACGTTGTCGCATTTTTTATCTGCATTGCATTTGTGGTTTCTAAATGACAATAAGCTGAATCTGAAGTCATATGAAGCAAGGTTAGCAGAGCTGGGACTTTGCTCTTTGGAGTGTAGAAGAATGAGAGGGGACTTGATAGAGGTCTACAAGATTATGAGAGGCATAGATAGGGTGGATAGTCAGTACCTGTTTCCCAGGGCACCAAGAGCAAACACCAGAAGGCATATGTACAATATTAAGGGAGGGAATTTTAGGGGAGACATCAGGGGTAAGTTTTTTACACAGAGGGTTGTGAGTGCCTGGAATGACTTGCCAGGGATGATGGTGGAGGCTAAAACATTAGGGGTATTTAAGAGCCTCTTGGACAGGCACATGGATGAAAGAAAAATAGAGGGTTATGGGGTAGTGTGGGTTTAGTACTTTTTTTTAAGGATTATATGGGTCGGCACAACATGGAGGGCTGAAGGGCCTGTACTGTGCTATAGTGTTCTGTGGTTCTATGGTACACAGGGGTCTGTGTTGGGAGTGATTCTTTTTACGTTATATGTCAATGATTTGGAAGATGGAATTGATGGCTTTGTTACAAAATTTACAGGTGGAGAGGCATGTAGTTTTGAGGAAGTAGAGAGGCTGTAGGGCTTAGACAGATTAGGAGAAGTGTATGGTCATTCACTTTGGTAGAAGAAATGACTATTTGCCAAATGGAGAGACAATACAAAAAGCTGAGGTGCAGAGGGACTTGGGAGTTCTTGTGCAAGATTCTGTAAAGGTTAATTTGCAGGTTGAGTCTGTGGTGAGGAAGGCAACTGCAGTGTTAATATTAATTTCAAGAGGTCTAGAAATTAAAATCAAGGATGTAATGTTGAGGCTTTGTAAGGCAGTGACAAGGCCTCACTGGGAATATTGTGAGCAGTCTTTGGCCCCTTATCTTGGAAAGGATGTGCTGAAATTGGAGAGAGTTCAAAGGGAGTTCACGAAAATGATTCCAGGATTGAATGGCTTGTTACATGAAGAGCTTCTGTTGGCCCTGGGCCTGTATTCAGTTGAATTCAGAAGAATAAGCGGTAACCTAATTGAACCTATCGAATGGTGAAAGGCCTTGATGGAGTGGATGTGAAGCGAACATCTCCTGTGGTTGGAGAGTCTAAGATCAGAGGACACAGCCTCAGTATAGAGGTGTGTCCATTTAGAATGAAGATGAGGAGGAATTTCTTTAGCCAGAGAGCAGTGAATCTGTGCGATTCTTTGCCTCAGGCAGTTCTGGAGGCCAACTTGTTTATATTTAAGACTATAAGACATAGGAGCAGAATTAGGCCATTTGGCCCATTGAGTGCTCCACCATTCAATCATGGCTGATCCTTTTCAACCCCTTTCTCAGGCCTTCTCCCCATAACCTTTTGATGCCATGTCCAATCAAGAACCTTTCAGGCTCTGCCTTAAATACACCCATCAACCTGGCCTCCACAGCTGCCTGTGGTAACAAATTCCACAAATTCACCAGCCTTTGGCTAAAGAAATTTCTCTGCATCTATGGACATCCCTCTATCCTGAGGCTGTGCCCTCTCATCCTAGACTCTCCCACCATGGGAAACATCCTTTCCATACTACTCTGTTTAGGCCTTTCAACATTTGAAAGGTTTCAACGAGATCCCCCCCTCACCCTTCTAAATTCCAGCAAGTACAGATCCAGAGCCATCAAACATTCCTCGTATGATAATCCTTTCATTCCCAGAATCATCTTTGTGAATGGTCTCTAGACCCTCTCCAGTGCCAGCTCAACTTTTCTTAGATGAGGAGCCCAAAAATGGCAGAGGTTAATAGATTCTTGATTAGTCAGGACATGAAGGGATACGAGGAGAAGGCAGGAAATTGGAACTGAAAGGAAAATCGAAGCAGCCATGATGAAATGGTGGAGCATACTTGATGAGCCAAATTGCCTAATTTTGCTCCTTTATCTTATGGTCTTACGGTTCAAGATGTTGATGCTTGGAAACTTGAAACGGCTCACCATTTTCATCAATGAGTTTTTGTATGTGTTCTCAGCACTTTCTTGTCCCAGTCCACATTCAGTTCTTTGGTCTTGTTGATATTGAGTGCAGAGTTGTTACGATTGGCCGATCTATCTCATTCCTGTCGGTCTTCTCATCATGATCTGAGATTCTGCAAACAACTGTGCGTCATCAGCAAATTCATATGTGATGTTTGAGCTGTGCTTAGCCATGTCGTCATAATTGTAGAGAGAGTAGAGCAGTGGGCTAAGTGTGTTTTCCTGAGCTGCATCTGAATTGATAGCCAGTGAGGAGAAGGTGTTATTACTTATCTTCACTGGCTGTTTCTTCTAATAAGGAAGATGAGGATCCAGTTGCAGAGGCCAAGGTTTTGAAATGTTGTTGTTAGTACTGAGGGAATAATGGTGTTGAACACCCAAGCTACAATAGATGAGCAATAATGTACTATATGTTGTGTTGCTGCCAAAGTGGAATGAGGAACTAGTGAGACTGGCTCTGCTGTAGATCTGCTTTGGCAGCAGATGAATTGCAGCAGAGTTAATGTTAGCCATGACCAACCTCTTGAAGCAATTCATTCCAGTAGATGTGAGTGCATTGAAGAGGCTCACCCTGCTCTTGAGCACTGGAATAACTGCTCTTCTTTTGAAGCAGATGGGAACCTCAGTCTGCAAATGCGAGAGTTTGAAGACTGTGGCCAGTTAGTCAGCAAAGGTTTTCAGTACCCGACCAGATACACTACCAAGTCCTGATGCCTTACAAGACTTCATTCTCTTGAAGGATGTTCAAAACAAGAGATCAGAGGGTTGTGGAACACAGGACTTGCACGAGTATAGTGTTATTTTCTCTTTCAAAGTGTACAAAATGGTTTTGAGATCACTGGGGAGTGAAGCAGCACTGCTATTTTATGCTGGTAGGTTTTACTTTATAAGTAATGGCATGCAAACCCTACCACAGCTGTCAGGTATCTGATCCTGTCTCTAACTTCACTCAGAGTTGCCTGTTTTCCTATTTTCTCAATAAGTATATTTCCCTATTTTCTTGGTTTACTCTTAAACGATAGTACTACATTTCTGCTAGTCTGCTATTCCTGTTCCCGAATACAGAAAATTAATACGTACACCACCCGTCAGAACCTGTGAAATACTTTCACCACATGTTCTTGATGTTAGCCATCTCTTATCTGTGTCCAATTGGAATATGGAACAGAAACAGAACTTTTGGCCACTGCATCTGTGATGGCCGTGATGCCAAATTAAACTAATCCCATCTCCCAGTAATGTCCTCCATTCCCTGTTGTATCTGCATCCATCATGTTCACTGGTAGAGTGTTCCAGCCACCCATCATTTTATGTTTAGGAAAAAAAACTTGACTTTTCCATGAATCACACCCCCCTCACCTTAAATGCATGCTGTATCGTATGAGAAATTCCAACCCTGGGGAAGGAAAGTAACCACTGTATACTCCATTTGTTGCCTTTCACAATCTTATAAACATCTATTACATCTTCTCTCAGCTTCCACTGCTCCAGAAAAAGTTTGTTCAAACTTTCTTTATAGCACGTGCCCTCTAGTCCAGGCAGCATCCTGGCTAACCTCTTGTGCATCCTCTCCAAAACCTCCACATCCTTCCTATAATGGGGTGACCAGAACTAAATGCAGTACTCCAGAAGTGACCTAACCAGTTTTATAAATCTACAATGTAACTTTCTAAAGGCAAGTATGCCATACTTCACCTTTATCACCTTGTCAACTTAAGTGCGCAATTTGAGGGAGCAATGTACTTGGACCATAAGGTGCTTGTTCTTCAATGCTGTTAAAGGTCCTGAAATTAAATGTATTCTCCTCCTGTGTTTGATCTCCCCAAATACAGCACCTCACACTTGTTCAGATTAAACTCTGTGTGCCACTTTTCTGTCTATATCTGCACTATATTGCTGAACAATCTGTGCAGTCCACAAGACCACCAATCTCTGTTCATATAAGGTACTAATGAAGAACACCACTAGTCACAGACCTCTATCCAGAGTCACACCCGTCCGCCACTGCCTTCTGGGCAAGCAGATTTTTGGATTCAATCATCCAAGTCACCATGGATCTTGTGCATTCTAATTTTTTGGATGAGCCTACCTTGTTGAATGGAAATTCTATGTAAACAATATTCACTGCTCTACTTCTTCTATCACTTTTGTCACCTCCTTAAAACACAATCTGATTAGTCAGACATGACCTTCCCTGCAAAAAGCCATGCTAGCTGTCCTTAGATCATGCTTCTCCAAATGCTCAAATCCTTTCAGTTTCCCTACCAGTAAAAGTAGGGGAACTATCTGGTCTATAATTTCCAGGTTTATCCCCATTTCCATTGAACTAAGGAACAGCATTAGCTACCTATGAGTCGTCTGGCACAACACCTTAGTTAGTTTGTGCTTCACTGTGTCCTTTGACAGCCTTCCTTGGTATCCACAACTCTGTCAATTTTTGTGTTGTCTGCATCCTTACTTACATTTTTATCCATATCTTTATACCACAAGCAAGGAACCTTGCTGAATATTTTACTAAAATCCATTGAAACAATTGCACTATCCTCACCCTCATCACATCCTCAATGAACTCTGTCATGTTTGTAATTCATGATCTGTCTCCCACAAAGCCATGTTTAATAATACTGTGCTTTTACAAATGTGTGTAAATTGTATTAAGAATTTTATCCATATGCCACATGTGGTCTTGCCCCCATTGGCTTTACTCCAATTTAGTACCCACCCACTGCCTGCCTGAGATCCCATCTTACCCATTCCTTAAATAGCTCAAAATGTATGGGGTTATGATCACTGTTCTCAAAATATTCTCCCACTGAATTATCTGATTCCTTTGGCCTCACCACAGCCTTAATGCTATTCTTGGTTATTAGGCCTGCTCCTCATTCATTTCCACTTGGTCTGATCTTTGTAATGCCACATGTCCCCTTTCCCAATGTTGGTCACTATGTAATCACATCTTCATAAACAAGTTTAACTTAACAAGTATCATCTCTCTTGGTTCCATCGGTATGTTTGTTCTGAGTTTTTTGTGCATTCTAATATAGTGCCTTTAATTTTAATTTGCTCACACTTTATCTTGTTTTAGTTTACAAGTGTGAGACTATTTGACTCTTGTCAGAGTCTGCTTATCGTTAACCGGACAGCTACTCCTGTCACAGCTTGAGGCCTAATACATAAGGATGTGTGCACTGATGAGACTTTGTTATCCCTATTGTCCCTGCTGTAGTCTAAGGCTATCGTTTCCACCCTTTGGCCTAAGATTGCTGAAGTGATGCATCTTTTTTTGCAGTCACATCTGCTTCCTAACCACTGCTTACATCCCAGTTTTGTCCCATTACATCCCCACTCTTGAGGACTGGCCAAATCCCAGTGCTATCTCATTACATGGCTCACCCGTGACAATCATAATACTGTTTCAGTACATACCTCACTCCTGCTGCACTGTAATGTCCTTTACTTCTGCAGGCAGTTCAGTGACTTGAAGCTGAAACTCCTCAGTGTGTGGCCAGATTTTGCTCTGGATCACACTAATTTTCACCTTCAACCGTTTGGCCAGAGGTAATCTGTTGTTATTGCTGTTAGATCTTATGTACACTTTATTTTCATTCATTTAATTGTTTCTTAGTTGTATTACATTGTTAATTTAAAGTATTAGCAAATAAGACCTGTGTATTAGTTTAAGTAATTTCAGTACATCAAAAATCATGTTACGACTTGTCAAACAAACAGACAAGTCTTTCTTCCACCACCCTTAATGCTTTCTCTCTTGTTCTCATTCTCACTCTTAACAATTTGGGTCTTGTTAGCTCCTCTTCTCCACACCTTCTATCTTTCTACTTTTCCCTGGGTATCTCACTTTCCTCTCAGGACTCCATGCCCTCCCACTACCACTCTGCCTCAAACACTCAGGATCTTTCTTCAACACCGTTAATATCCTGGCACCTCCCTCTTTGCCCTTGGGCTTGCTGTTGCTACCTATTCTATAGGAGTCTTTGTTAGTCAAAAGTTCAAACACACTTATACCACCTATACTTGTTAACATAGAAATAAATAGGTAATTGTAATTATGATTTCTATTGATGCTTTTACACATGAATATGAAATCTCATACTCATTAGATTAAATAATTTAATTTAAATAATTATTTGAATTATAAATAATTTTATAATTTAATTATAAATTATAAATAAATTATAATTAAATTGGTAGTAGCGGGTGATGGAGTAGAGGGAGACAGAATAGGAAGGCTTTGACTCGAGAGACTTTGGCGAGCAGAGGCTGAGGACGAGCTTGCTCCCAGTGAGGTAAGGCTGGGTGGTAAGCTCCTTTAATAACTAATTAGTTTAGGAGTAGGGAATGGAGGCAGCAGTTAGGGCAGTATGTGGAAAGTCAGGGCGAGCACAATTGTCCCTGATGACTACACTTACAAAACGTGCATCCAGCTGCAGCTCCTGACAAACTGAGTTAGGGAGCTGGAGCTGGATGAACTTCGGATCATTTGGGAAGCAGAGGCAGAAATAAACAGGAGTTACAGGGAGATAGTCACCCTTAAGAGTCAGGAGACAGGTATCTGGGTGACTGTCAGGAAAGGGGGGGAATAGATAGAATGAGCATAGCACCCCTGTGGCTGTTCCCATCAATAATGAGTATACCGTTTTGGATACTGTTGGTGGGGACGACCTACCAAGGACAAGTTGCAGTGGTTGCGTCTCTGGCACCAAGACTGGACCCTCAGCTCATAAGGGAAGGAGGGAAAAGAGGAGAGCAGTAGTGATAGGGGATTCAATAGTTAGGGGGACAGTTAGGAGGTTCTGTGGAAGAGATTGAGAATCCTGGATAGTCTGTTGCCTCCCTGGTGCCAGGGTCCATGATATCTCGGTTCGAGTTCTCAGTATTCTCAAGAGGGAGGGCGAGCAGCCGGATGTCGTGGTCCATGTAGAGACCAATGATGTGGATAGGAAGAAGGAGGAGGTCATGCAAAGAGAATTTAGGGAGTTAGGTGCAAAGTTGAAGGACAGGACCTCCAGGGTTGCAATCTCAGGATTGCTACCCATGCCATGTTCTAGAGAGGCCAGAAATAGGAAGATAATGCAGCTAAATACATGGCTAAGGAGTTGATGCAGGAGGGAGGGCTTCATGTTTTATATAAATTGGGCCTTGTTCCAGGGAAGGTGAGACCTGTTCCGACGGGATGGGTTGCACCTGAACTGGAAGGGTACTAACATCCTTGCGGGAAGGTTTGCTAACGCTGCTCCGGGGGGGGGGGGGGGGTTAAATTAGATTTGCAGGGGGAGGGGAACCAGAGTGTTAGAGCAGATAGTAAGGTGGAGGAGGATAAAGGTCATGCGAGAGCTGCAAGTATAGTGCATGGAGTAAAGCCAGATCTAGCATATAAAGAGGCTTTGAGGAAAGAGAAACAGAATAAAAGGTGTAAAGTAGTAAGGTAGAAGGGCTAAAGTGAGTGTACTTCAATGCAAGAAGCATTAGAAACAAAGGTCATGAACTGAGAGTTTGGATACATCCAAGAGCTTCCAGTAGAAGTGGTTGAGGCAGGTTTGGTATTGTCATTTAAAGTAAAATTGGATAGGTATATGGATAGGAAAGGAATGGAGGGTTATGGGCTGAATGCAGGCCAGTGGGACTAGGTGAGTGTAAGTGTCGGCACAGACTAGAAGGGCTGAGATGGCCTGTTTCTGTGCTGTAATTGTTATATGGTTATACAAATTTGGAATTATGATGTACTGGCCATTACAGAGACTTGGCTGGCACCAGGGCAGAATTCTCAATATTCCTGGATTTCAGTGCTTTAAAAGGGATAGAGAGGGGGGAAAAGGGGAGGAGGGGTGGCATTACTGGTCAGGGATACTATTACAGCTACAGAAAGGGTCGGTAATGTAGCAGGATCCTCTTTTGAGCCAGTATGGGTAGAATCAGGAACAGGAAGGGAGCAGTTACTCTATTGGGAGTGTTCTATAGGCACCCTGTTAGCAACAGAGATACCGAGGAGCAGTTTGGGAGGCAGATTTTGGAAAGGTGTAAAAATAACAGGGTTCTTATTATGGGTGACTTTAACTTCCCTAATATTGATTAGCACCTGATTAGTTCCAATGATTTAGATGGGGCAGAGTTTGCCAAATGCGTCCAGGATTGATTCCTGTCACAGAATGTTGACAGGCTGACTGGGGGAATGCCATACTAGATCTAGTATTAGGTAACGAACCGGGTCAGGTCACAGATCTTTCAGTGGATGAGCATCTGGGGGACAGTGACCAACGCTCCCTGGCATTTAACATTATCATGGAAAAGGATAGAATCAGAGAGGACAGGAAAATTTTTAGTTGGGGAATGGCAAATTATGAGGCTATAAGGCTAGAACTTGCGGGTGTGAATTGGGATGATGTTTTTGCAGGGAAATGTACTATGGACATGTGGTCGATGTTTAGGGATCTCTTGCAGGATCCAGGCAACATCCTTGTAAATCTCCTCTGCACCCTTTCTATGGTTTCCACATCCTTCCTGTAGTGAGGTGACCAGAATTGAGCATAGTACTCCAAGTGAGGTTTGATCAGGGTCCTATATAGCTGCAACATTACCTCTCAGCTCTTAAACTCAATCCCACAGTTGATGAAGTCCAATACACTGTATGCCTTCTTAACCACAAAGTCAACCTGCGCAGCAGCTTTGAGTGTCCTATGGACTTGGACCCCAAGATCCCTCTGATCCGCCACACTGCCAAGAATCTTACCATTAATACTATATTCTGCCATCATATTTGACCTACCAAAATAAACCACTTCACACTTATATGGGTTGAACTCCATCTGCCACTTCTCAGCCCAGTTTTGCAACCTATCAATGTCCTGCTGTAATCTCTGACAGCCCTCCACAACCACAACACCCCCAACCTTTATGTCATCAGCAAATTTACCAACCCATCCCTCCACTTCCTCATCCAGGTCACTTATAAAAATCATGAAAAATAGGGGTCCCAGAACAGATCCCTGAGGCACACCACTGGTAGCCTATCTCCATGCAGAAAATGACCCATCTACAATCACTCTTTGCCTTCTGTGGGCAAACCAGTTCTGGATCCACAAACCAATGTACCCTTGGATCCCATGCCTCCTTACTTTCTCAGTAAGTCTTGCATGGGGTACCTTGTCAAAATCCATATACACTACATCTATGGTTCTACTTTCATCAATGTGTTTAGTCACATCCTCAAAACATTCAATCAGGCTCGTAAGGCATGACCTGCCTTTGACAAAGCCATGCTGATTATTCCTAATCATATTATGCCTCTCCAAATGTTCATAAATCCTGCCTCTCAGGATCTTCTCTATTAACTTAACAACCACTGAATTAAGACTCACTGGCCTATAATTTCCTGGGGTATCTCTACTCCCTTTCTTGAATAAGTGAACAACATCTGCAACCCTCCAATCCTCTGGTACCTTTCCCATCCTCATTGATGATGCAAAGATCATCGCCAGAGGCTCAGCAATCTCCTCTCTTGGTTCCCACAGTAGTCCAGCGTACATCCTGTCTGGTCCCGGTGACTTACCCAACTTGATACTTTCCAAAAGCTCCAGCACATCCTCTTCCTTAATATCTACATGCTCAAACTTTTCAGTCCGCTGCAAGTCATCCCTATAATCGCCAAGATCCTCTTCCGTAGTGAATACAATACTGAAGCAAAGTATTCATTAAGTACCTCTGCTATCTCTTTTGGTTCCAAACACACTTTTCCACTGTCACACTTGATTTGTCCTATTCTCTCACGTCTTATCCTCTTGCTCTTCATATACTTGTAGAATACCTTGGGGTTTTCCTTAATCCTGTTCACCAAGGCCTTCTCATGGCCCCTTCTGGCTTTCCTAATTATATTCTTAAGCTCCTTGCCTGCTAGCCTTACAATCTTCTAGATCTCTATCATTACCTAGTTTTTTGAATCTTTCATAACCTCTTCTTTTCCTTTTGACTAGATTTACAACAGCCTTTGTATACCACATTTCCTGTACCCTACCATCCTTTCCCTGTCTCATTGGAACATACCTATGCAGAACCCCACGCAAATATCCCCTGAACATTTGTTGCTTCTCTTCTGTACATTTCCCTGAGAACATTTGTTTCCAATTTATGCTTCCTAGTTTCTGCCTGATAGCCTCATATTTCCCCTTATTCCAGTTAAACATTTCCCTAGTTTGTCTGTTTCAATCCCTCTCCAATGCTATGGTAAAGGAGAATTGTGATCACTATCTCCAAAATGCTCTCCCACTGAGAGACCTGACCAGGTTCTTTTCCCAATACCAAATCAAGCCTCTCCTCTTGTAGGCTAATCTACACACTGTATCAAGAAACCTTCCTGAACACAAACTCCACCCCATCTAAACCCTGCACTCTCGGGAGATGTCAATCAATATTTGGGAAATTAAAATCTCCCACCACAGCAACCCTGTTAGTATTACACCTTTGCAGAATCTGTCTCTGTATCTGCTCCTCAATGTCCCTGTTACTATTGGGTGGTCTATAAGAAAAAAAAACACCCAGTAGAGTTATTGACCCCTTCCACCCACAGAGACTCTGTAGACAACCCCCCGTGACTTCCTCCTTTTCTGCAGCCGTGATGCTATCCCTGATCAACAGTACAACGCAACCACCTCTTTTGTCTCCCTCCCTGTCCTTTCTGAAACATCGAAAGCCTGGCACTTGAACAAACCATTCCTGCCACTGCACCATCCAAGTCTCTGTAATGGCCACAACATCATAGTTCTAAGTGCTGATCCACGCTCTAAGCTCATCCACTTTGTTCCCACCAGCAATTCTAGTTTAAACTCTCCCCAATAACCTTAGTAAACCACCCTGCCAGGATATTGGTCCTGAAATCTAAATCCTTGCCCCCTGCTCCAATCCCTCAGCCACACATTTATCCTCCATCTCATTCTATTTCTATACTCACTGTCACGTGGCACAGGCAGTGATCCCGAGATGACTACCTTCGTGGTCCTGCTTCTCAACTTCCTTCCCAGTTCCCTGTAGCCTGCTTTCAGGATGACCTCCCTTTCCCTGCTTATGTTGTTGGTACCAATATGTACCATGACCTCTGGCTATTCTCCTTCCCACTTCAAGATATCGAGGATGTGATCAGAAACATCTTGGACCCTGGCACCTGGGAGGCAAACTACTATCCAAGTTTCTTTACTGTGTCCACAGAATCGCCTGTCTGATCCCCTTCCTTTCCCTACCCTTCTGAGCCACAGGGCCAGACTCTGTGCCAGAGGCGCGACCACTGTTGCTTCCCCGAGGTAGGCTGCCCCCCCAACTCAAACAGGAGTATTTATTGTTGAGGGGGACAGCCACTGGGTACTCTTGAGCATCTGCCTCTTGCCCCTCCCTCTCCTGACTGTTACCCACTTGCCCCGGAGTGACAACCTGCCTTTGCTCCTCTGTATCACCTCCTCACTCTCCCGACCAGACTAAGGTTATTGAGCTACACCTGCAGTCCCCTAACGCAGTCCCTAAGAAGCTGCAGCTCGACCCATCTGATGCAGATGTGGCTGTCCTGGAGGCTGGGAGCCTCTAGGACCTCCCACATCTGACACCGAGCACAGAAAACCAGCCTCACACACATATTTTCAGTCTGTATTCTACACAGATAACCTACCTTACCTTGACCCTTTATCGCCGAAGCCCTGTTGAGCCAAAGCCTTCCTACTCTGTCTCCCTCTGCTCTGATGCCCGCTTTATAAATCTGTCTTCTTTTTAAGCTCTTCTCGCTGTTCTCACCGGCTGAGCTCCACGCCTTGTGCAGTCGTGTCCCGTTCAAACTGCTGAAGAAATAGGGGTTTTCATTTCAAGTGTTAGCAAAACACTGTCAATAAGAACTTAAGAGCTTTTGCTCATATGTGAGTTGCTTACTAAGTGATTCTTTAGAAATTCAAGTTTCCAAATATCTCACTATTTGCAAATTCGCCAATGAATTTTGTGCACGGTTTAAATTCCTTTGTGTGTTAGTAGCAAAAGATGTGTGTAGGTCAGGGGTGGGCAAACTTTTTGACTTGAGGGCCACAAAGGGTTCTAAAATTTGACAGGGGGGCCAGACCAGGAGCAGATGGATGGAGTGTTTTGGTAATACACCTCATAAGAGAAAATAAAATATCATGGGATATGTAGAAAACATGTGCTTTAATTTCAATTGAAAATGAACAAATGCATTACAACAAAATATCTGTCTTTGAAGTCCCATGGTATTTAGCTATTTATTGAAATGTCTTTTAAAACACTGAAAATTAAATGAATAAAATACAGCTTTTTTTAATAGTGACAGTTATTATTTTAAAGCATTGAAAATTCTGTTATCTTTCAAGATATTATCATCATCACTCTCCTCCTGACTGTCTTTATTTCAAAAACGGTAGGAGATGCAGGTCTACTTGTCCTGCTCCTTCTTATTCAATTGTCCCCTGTGCCAAAACTCAACAACGACCCGCACAATGACAGAACAGTGAGAGCGCGGCAATATGCGGAGCTCTGTGCTTGCAAATCCCCACAGGCTATCTCCCTTAGCCGGAAAGCTGGCTAATTGTGAGCCGGTTCGGATGTGCCAGGAAATGGGTCACCACAAAGTCACAAAGTAAAGCGCAAATGTGGAGTAATACGCTGCACCTCAACAAAGGTCAATGTATATAGAGTGCGTCATCTATTGGGAAGACGCCAGAATTGCGGGAAAAAAACATTAACAAGGTTTATTAATATAATTTCATCAAGTTCTGCGGGCCTGATTAAAAAGCTTAACGGGTCGCATATAGCCCGCGGGCCGTAGTTTGCCGATGCCTGGTGTAGGTGCACATGTGCACACCTTTGAGGGAACATTGCTTAAGAGTTTCTTAAATGTCCCTAACATATATACCTCTACCACCTGTCTTGGCAGGGTGTTCCATGCACTCCCCACTCTCTGTGTAAAGAGTTTGCCTCTGACAACTATATTTTCCAACAACGATCTTAAAATTATGTCCTTTGTATTAGCCATTTCAGTCCTGGGAAAAAGTCTCTGGCTGACCACTCTACCTATGCCTCTTACCATCTTTTACACCTTTGTCTCGTCACCTCTCATTTTCCTTTGCTCCAAAGAGAAAAGCCCTAACTTGCTCACATTTATCTTCCCTCTAGTCCAGGCAGCATCTTGGTAATTCTGCTCTCTAAAGCATCCACATCCTTCCTCTTAATTTCTTGATGCATCTGCTCCAGAAGTTCCCACAGACTATTTGGGAGCAGCCCCAATATAGCACTACCATCTCCTCCTTATTTCTAGTTCAAACCTATTGGCCTTGTTACATGATCCTTCTAGAATATCTTCTCTAAACACCACTTATATGCCTTCCCTTATCAAAAAAGCAACACCTCATCCACTTTTATCTGTTCCTCTATCACACCTAAAGGAATATTGAGCTGCCAGTCTTGCTTTGTTTCAGTTATGGACACAATATCCTATTCAGTAGAGGCAATCGATGCTGTTTGCCCAGTTTACCTGTAAGCACTGTGCATTGAAATAGGACCACTGTTTAAATTGTATCTATCTGCCCTTTTACTATCCTGATTGCTAGGCTCACACACTTTGGTTGCCGCACGTGCCTCTGTCTTCTTACTGACTTGGTTATCTTGAGTTGGAACCCCTTGTCAATCAAGATTAAAGCCTCTGATGGTGAAATTGCTGCATTTTAATTTTCCTTTTACTTCCGGTATTACTTATTTAAACATGGTGGATTGTCAACTGTGTAAAACTTGTAATTCATTTTGTCGTTTCCTGTTAACTCTACTTCTGTAACTACTGATGATGCAACGTTTATAATGAGTGCTGTGTATGATTTTCAGATCTGGTGGCAGTTCTGTGCCCAAAAGGCCCATTGCGCATTCTTGTGGAAACTGCCCAAGAAAGAAATGAGCCAATATTTCCAGCTCTGATATATTCCTGTAAGTAGAGCTCTTTATGTTTGGTTTCTTAGCTGAAAGTCTCAGTGTACCTGTTTAACTGTTCTATTTGGTCTCCTGCAGCAACAATGGTATGGCTGGTTAACATGGCAGATGTCGATCCAGAGGCCAAGATAGACCCATCTAATGATTCTGGTTCTGAAACTCACAGTGAGTATAGTTTATAGAAACATAGAACATTACAGCACAGAAACAGGCCTTCTTGGCTGTGCCAAACCATTTTTCTGCCTAGTCCCACTGACCTGCACCTGGCCCATATCCCTCCAGACACCTCTCATCCATGTACCTGTCCAAGTTTTTCTTAAATGTTAAAAGTGAGCCTGCATTTACAACTTCATCTGGCAGCTCATTCCACACTCCCACCACTCTCTGTATGAAGAAACCCCCCCCCCCCAATGTTCCCTTTAAACTTTTCCCCCTTCACCCTTAACCCATGTCCTCTGTTTTTTTTCTCTCCCCTAGCCTTAGTGGAAAAAGCCTGTTTGCATTCACTCTATCTATACCCATTATAATTTTATATACCTCTATCAAGTCTCCCCCTCATTCTTCTACACTCCAGGGAATGAAGTCCTAACCTAGTCAACCTTTCGCTGTAACTCAATTTTTCAAGTCCCGGCAGCATCCCTGTAAACCTTCTCTGCACTCTTTCAACCTTATTAATGTCCTTCCTATAATTTGGTGACCAAAACTGCACACAATACTCCAAATTCGGCCTCACCAATGCCTTATACAACCTCACCATTACATTCCAACTCTTATACTCAATACTTTGATTTATAAAGGCCAATGTACCAAAAACTCTCTTTACTACCCTATCTACCTGTGACGCCACTTTTAGGGAATTTTGTATCTGTATTCCTAGATCCCTCTGTTCTACTGCTCTCCTCAGTGCCCTACCATTTACCTTGTATGTTCTACCTTGGGATGTCCTTCCAAAGTGCAATACCTCACACTTGTCTGTATTAAACTCCATCTGCCATCTTTCAGCCCATTTTTCTAGCTGGTCCAGATCCCTCTGCAAGCTTTGAAAACCTTCCTCACTGTCCACTACACCTCCAATCTTTGTATCATCAGCAAATTTTCTGATCCAATTTACCACATTATCATCCAGATCATTGATATTGATGACAAATAACAATGGACCCAGCACTAATCCCTGTGGCACACCACTAGTTGCAGTCCTCCACTCAGAGAAGCAATCTTCCACTACCAGTCACTGACTTCTAGCATTGAGTCAATGTCTAATTCAATTTACTACCTCACCATGTATACCTAGTGACTGAATCTTCCTAACTAACCTCCCATGCGGGACTTTGTCAAAGGCCTTACTGAAGTCCATGTAGACAACATCCACTGCCTTCCCTTCATCCACTTTCCTGGTAACCTCCTCAAAAAACTCTAATAGATTTATTAAACTCACCCTAATAAGTCCCTGTCCATCCAAATATTTGTAGATCCTATCTCTTAGTACTCCTTCCAATAATTTACCTACTACAGACGTCAGATGCATGGCCTATAATTTCCCGGATTACTTTTTGAGCCTTCTTTAAACAACGGAACAACATGAGCTATCCTCCAATCTTCCAGCACCTCACCCGTAGATGCTGACATTTTAAATATATCTGCCAGGGCCCCTGCAATTTCAAGGTCCGAGGGAACACCCTGTCAGGGCCTGGGGATTTATCTACTCTGATTTGCTTCAGGATAGCAAACACCTCCTCTTCTTCAATCTGTAAAGGTCCCTAGACCTCACTACTTGTTTGCCTTGTTTCCATTGACTCCATTGCCAGTTTCCTTAGCAAATGCAGACGCAAAAAACCTATTTAAGATCTCGCCCATTTCTTTTGGTTCCATACATAGCCGACCATTCTGATCTTCAAGGGGACCAATTTTATCCCTTACTATCCTTTTGCTTTTAATATACCTGTAGAAGCTCTTAGGATTATCCTTCACCTTGACTACCAAAGCTACCTCATGTCTTCTTTTAGCCCTCCTGATTTCTTTCTTAAGTGTTTTTTTTGCATTTTTTATACTCCTCAAGTACCTTATTTGCTCCTTGTTTCCTATACATGTCATACATCTCTCTCTTCTTCTTTATCAGAGTTCCAATATCCCTAGAGAACCAAGGTTCCTTATTCTTATTCACTTTGCCTTTAATCCTGACAGGAACATACAAACTCTGCACTCTCAAAATTTCTCCTTTGAAGGCCTCCCACTTACTAATCACATCCTTGCCAGAGAACAACCTGTCCCAATCCACGCTTTTTAGATCCTTTCACATTTCTTCAAATTTGGCCTTTTTCCATTTTAGAACCTCAACCCGAGGACCAAATCTATCTTTATCCGTGACCTAGTTGATACTAATGGTGTTAAGATCACTGGAACCAAAGTGTTCCCCTACACACACTTCCGTCACCCGCCCTAACTTGTTTCCCAATAGGAGATCTAATATTGCATCCTCTCTAGTTGGTACCTCTATATATTGATTTAGAAAACTTTCCTGAACACATTTTACAAACTCTAACCCGTCTAGACCTTTAACAGTATGGGGGTCCCAATCAATATGTGGAAAATTAAAATCCCCCACTGACACAACTTTATGTTTCCTGCAGTTGTCTGCTATCTCTCTGCAGATTTGCTCCTCCAATTCTCACTGACTATTGGGTGGTCTATAATACAACCCCATGAATGTGGTCATACCTTTCCTGCTTCTCAGCTCCACCCATATGGCCTTGGTAGACAAGCCCTCTAATCTGTCCTGCCTGAGCACTGCTGTAACATTTTCCCTGACTAGCAATGCCACCCCCCCCCCCCCCCCACCCTTCACCTCTGAAACATTGGAACCCTGGAACATTAACCTGCCAGTCCTGCCCCTCCTGTAGCCAAGTTTCACTAATGACTAATGGCTACAATGTCATAATTCCACGTGTTAATCCACGCCTTCAGCTCGTCAGCCTTCCCCACAATACTCCTCGCATTGGAATAGACACATCTCAGAAGATTGTTACCACCACACACAACCCTTCTATTTGTGACTTTGCATGAAACTTTAACATCATTTATTTTCACCTCCACTCCACTATCTACTTTGTCACTCTGGTTCCCATCCCCCTGCAAATCTAGTTTAAACCCCACTCCCCAATAGCACTAACAAACCTCCCTGCAAGGATAATGGTCCCCCTGTAGTTCAGATGTAACTAGTCTCTCTTGTACAGGTCCCACCTGCCCCAGAGGAGGTCCCAATGATCCTGAAATCTGAAACTCTGCCCCGTACACCAGTTTCTGAGCCATGTGTTCATCCTCCAGAGCATCCTAATCTTACCCTCACTGGCACGTGGCACAGGTAGCAATCCTGAGATTACCACCCTCGAGGTCCTGCCAAGTTTTAACTTCCTACCAAGCTCTCTATACTCACTCTTCAGGACCTCCTCACTCTTTCTTCCTCCGTCATTGGTACCGATGTGTACCATTACATCTGTTAAACTTTATAGAGAACATTGAATTAAAGTGGAGTAAAAGTATATAAAGAACTCAACTGGACTCCCCATGTAAATACTGTGACTGCTAAATGAGTTAAAAACTGGGTTAAGGTGCAGCATGTGACCAACCTGATGCCCCTTCATCTATGTCAGGATTGTGATAGAATAATCTTTACTAGCCTGTACTGCTCTAAGAAATCTCAAGAAACCAGACACCATCCAGGATACAGCAGCCCATTTTGATTGGCACCCCATCCATCACCCAAAATTCCCTCCCCCTGGTGCAATGTTGTTCTTTCTGCAAAATGCACCCACTTCAACAGAACCTCTCAAGATCACAGCCTCCCCTTATTGAGGGGAGCACCATTAACTATCACAGAACCAGTGCTATGTCCATTGTTTGTCATCTATACCAGCAATCTAGATGATAATGTAAACTAGGTCTGCAAATTTGGAGATGATCCCAAGACTGTGGGCATTGTAGACAGTGAGGAAAGCTATCAAAGCCTGCAGCAGGATCCGCACTGGCTGGAAGGATGATCAGAAAAACGGCAGATGGAATTCAATGCAGATACTGCAAGTGTGATGTGTTGCACTTTGGGAGGAGAAAGCAGGGTAGGATGTACACAATATCATTGAGGAGGGCCGTAGAATAGAGAAATCTGGGAATACAGATTCATAATTTCCTGAAAGTGGCGTCACAAGTAGATATGATCCTAAAGAGAGGTTCTGACACATTGACCTTCATAAATCAAATTACTGCGTACAGGAGTTGAAAAGTTGTATTGAAGTTGTATAATATATTGGTGAGGCTTAATTTGGAGTATTGTGTGCAGTTCTGATCATCAACCTACAGGAAAGATGGCTATCAGATTGAAAGAACGCAGAGAAAACGTACAAGGACATTGCCAGGACTTGAGTTATACGGAAAGGTTGAATGGGTTAGGACTTTACTCTCTGCTGCATAGGAGAATAAGAGCAGATTTGATAGATGTCTACAAAGTTATGAGTATAGATGAGATAAATGCAAGTGGGCTTTATCCACTGTTGGGTGAGACTAGAACTAGAGGTCATGGGTTCAGGGTGAAAGATGAAATATTTAAGGAGAACCTGAGGGGAAACTTTCACTCAGAGGGTGGTGAGAGTGTGGAATGAGCTGCAGAAGGTAATGGTGAATGTGGGTTTGATTTCAACATTTTAAGAGAAATTTAAGTAAGTGTATGAATGGGAAGGGTAGGAAGGGCTATGTGCGGGTCGAGGTATGGGTTGATGACATGAGGCAGGCACTAGATGGGCCAAATGAGCCTGTTTCTTTGGTTCCATGAAAGTAAAGGATGTAATCATTCAATTGTAGAATAGAGAGAGTCATGTTTTTGCTAGCTTCGTTGAAGAACCAGCTGCTTAGTCACACTCCCTGGATCTTTTTTCAAACCTCTGCAAACTTTCCTTCTTGATAATTTACCTACCAGCTTCTAGATCACCACAACTCACAGGTGTATGCAATATTGGTTACACAGAAATATGGTGGAGTGAGGTGTGCTCTGAGAGGCAGCAGAGAAGGAAATAGATGAAATATGAATATTAAGTTCTCTTTTCTGCTCCTTTTACCAATTCTGTTGTTTTGAAATTAAAAGGAGTATGCTCATTGCTCGTCCAAGCACACGCAGATAACTGGTAAAAATTTTGCTCCTTTCCATTAACTTCATCTAGAACTTGAGCTAAATCAGGCTTGTCCTGATAGTAGTATAATGGATGCAGATGATGGAGGCTTCAGCCGGGAGTGGACAGAGACCAGAGAGGCCAGGTTGGGTCCTATGGAATCAACTCAGGAAAGTCGTGCCACCGTGCAGGCATTGCCAAGCCCTCCAGTAGTAACAGAAGATCCGGAGGAAAGTAAGTAACCACATTATTGGAAGGAGTAGATCATTATACTCCACCCATCAGTCTTCCTGGTCCAGCAAGTCAATCTTTTCATGTAGCTCATTCTCTCTATCTCCGTAACCAGCAATGATACAGATATCAGTGTTTCTTCAGTTCTTACCCTGTGAACATCATACTGCTCACACATATCAATGTTAACCAAGGTATCCAAGAGTGGCTACAAGGGTAGTTGAGACTAATTGAATAGGTGTGTTTAAGAGCAAGTTAGAAAGGAGAGAAAGTAGAAAGGGAAGTTGACTTATGACCAGCAGGCAGGCAACTCATTTCTAAGCAGTAGATTTGCCTCATGGAGTCATGGTCACAGAAATAGGCATATCAGCCTACCAATTGCACACTGGCCCTTGCATACCAATCCTGCTCAAATCCCATTTCATTCTCTCCATGTTCTTATCAGCTCCCCACTGATTGTAGGAATTACCTACACACTGGAGGCAATTTACAGTGGCCAACTAACCCATCAACTCGCATGTTAATTGGTTGTGGGAAGGAACCACAGCACACAGAGGAAACCCGAATGGTCACAGAGAGAATATGCAAACCCCACGTGTTAGCCACCAAGGTCAGGATTGAACCTGCATCGGTGGCTCTACCAACTTGCAAATTGGAAACTGGTGCCAGTGTACAGTGGTGACTCTGCGGGCTGCAGAAAATTGTACCAGTTTTCCTCTTAAATATACTTTTGAATTACTTTCGCTGTAATCTGCATCATGTCAATTTCCTCCTTAACAATGGACTATAAAATTACATCAATGATCTTCAGTTCTCACTATCAATTGAATGAACAGAAGTCATGAACTCTGGCAGAGCAGTTGAGCACAGCACCTTTAAGGGTCAACGCCATGGCAGGAGAGATGGAATTCAAAGCAGGTTGAAGCGCAGAGGGATGAGGCCTCCTCTGCCTACCATCTTGTTGGCAAATGTAGTCACTGCAAAATAAGATTGATGATCTCAGAGCAAGGCTGCTGCAGATGAGACTGATCTCAATTGTTTGTTACGTTGAGACTTGGTTAACAGTGAACACAGCTATCCGATTAGAAGTTTTTATGATTTTCAGAATGGTTGGAACCTTTAATTCTGGTAAGGAGAAGGTGATGGCATGTGCTTTTTAGTCAATTCTCATTGGTGTATGGACTTGTTCTCCTGACTTGGAACACTTAACAATTAAATATAGACCCATTCTATTTGCATCAGGAGTTCTCATCTGTAATCCCGACCACAGATTATATACCAACAGTGGCCAATTATAAGCAAGCACTGCACAATGTTGTCTGCAGGCAAGAAACAGCCCATCCTGATGCATTTCAAATTATAATTGGCGACTTTAACCAGGCCTATTTGAAGAAAATCCTACCAGCATGTAATCTGTTGCACCAGAAATCCCAACACACTGGACCACTGCCACACTACGAAAAGGAATGCCAATCAGTCCTGCCTGAGACCGCAATTTGGCTGTACTCCTGCTACCTGCATACAGACAGAGCCTAAAGAGCAAGGCTCCAGAGATCAAGACAATTAAGGGGTGGTTGCGGGAGGCTGAGGACCAGTTACAGGATTGCCTTGAGTCAGTGGACTGGGTCCTGTTCACGAACTCATCTGAGGACCTGAATGACTACACTGGGGTGGTTACAGACGTTATTAGAACAGCTGTGGATGAGTGTGTCCCTAAGAAATCATTCAGGGTTTTGCCTGATCAGAGGCATTCAGGTCTGGAGATCAAGAATGCTACAAGAGGTGCAGGTATGATCTCTGGAAAGCCATCTTTCGGCAAAATGGAGAATCCGGACTAGACTGAAATCAATGAGGGATGCTTGACAGCCCTGACAGGGTTTGAATGCCAAAATCACTTACAAAGCTAACGACTTAGGGGACTGCAGAGCTTCGCTTCCAGGTGAACTCAATGCCTTCTATGCTTGCCTTGAGCACCAGAACATGGAGGAACCATCTTGCATCCCCATGTCTCTGGTTGATCCTTTGGTCTCAGTATCTGAAGATGATGTGAATCAAGAGAGTGAATCCAAGGAAAGCATCCAGTCTGGATGGAGTACCTGGCTGAGTACTGAAGACCTGTGCTGACCAACTGGCTAGTGTGTTCACAGATATCTTCAACTGCTTTGGCAGTGGTTGGTACCCACCTGCTTCAAGCAACCCTGAAACATATGAGCAACAAAAATTGGATACATCAGGATGCTGTTTATCAATTACAGCTTAGCATTTAACACCATCATCCCCTCAAAATTAATCAAGACGTGGGCCTCAGTAACCCCTTGTGCAACTGGATCCTGGATCTCACTTCTAGATCCCAGTCAGTTTGGATTGGTGGAAGTATCTCCAGCACAATCTCCTATCAGCACAGGAGCACCACAGGGATGTTTGCTTAGCCCCCTGCTCTACTCACGTTATACTTATGACTGTGTGGCTATGTACAGCTCCAGTACCACATCCAAGTTTGCTGATGACACCACTGTTGTGGGATGTATCAAAGATGGTGATGAATCAGCATAAAGGAGGGAGGTTGAAAATTTGGCTGAGTGATGTAATAACAACAACCTCTCACTGAATGTCAGTAAGACCAAGAAACTGATTGTAGATTTCAGAAGAGGAAAACCAGAGGTCCATGAGCTAGTACACATTGGAAATCAGAGGTGGAGAGAGTCAGTAACTTTAAATTCCTGGGTGTCACTATCTCAGAGTACCTGTTCTGGACACATCATATAAATATAATTGCAAAGAAAACATGACAGTGCCTTCTCTTCCTTAGGAGTCTGTAGAGGTTTGGCATGTCATCGAAAGCCTTGACAAACATCTATGGATGTGGTGGTGGCATGTGTGCTGCCTGGCTGCACGATGGCCTTGTGTGGAACACCAATGCCTTTGAGCGGAAAATCTAATAAAAGATGGTGGATTTGACCCAGTGCGTTACGGTAAAGCCCTCCCAACTATTGAGCACTTCCACACAAATGCAATATCCATCATTAGTGCCCTGTTTGCTCGAAACATAGCAATGTGCATTTCTGCCAAAAAGTTCAACTTTTGTCTCATCTGTCCCAGAAGCATTGTGGAACATTCAGATGGTCTTTTGCAAACTTGAGACATGTGCAGCAATATTTTTTGGAGGGCAGTGGTTTCCTCCATGGTGTCCTGTGAGCACCATTCTTGTTCTGTGTTTTTCTTGTAGTGGATACATGAACAGTGATTTCAGCAAGTTCTTGAGATTTCTACGGGTCTCTTGCTGTTAACCTTGGCTTCTTTTTTACCTCCTTCAGCATTGCACATTGTGCTCTTGGTATGACTTTTGCAGGATGCCCACTCCTAGCAAGAGTAGCAACAGTTCTTAAGGTAAAAGAACTCATAGGGGAAAGTGATCATAATATGATCGAATTCACCCTGAAAAATGAGTATGGGCAGCTAAAATCAGATGTTTCAGTATTACAGTGGAGTGAAGGCAATTGCAGAGGCATGAGAGAGGAGTTGGTCAGAATTGATTGGGAAAGAACACTGGCAGGGATGATGGCAGAGCTGGAATTTCTGGAAGCAATTTGGAAGACACAGGATGTATACATCCCAAAGAGGAAGAAGTATTCTAAAGGCAAGATGACACAACTATGTCTAACAAGAGAAGTCAAAACCAATATAAAAGTCAAAGAGAGAGCATATGATAGAGCAAAGATTAGTGAACATTAGTGGATTGGGAAGATTTTAAAAAAACAACAGAAGGCAACTAAAAAAGTCATTAAGAAAGTAAGGATGCAATGTGAAAGTAAGCTGGCCATTAATATTAAAGAGGATACCAAACGTTGCTTCAGATACATAAAGTATAAAAGAGAAATGAGAATGGATATCAGATCGCTGGAAATTATGTTGGAGAGGTAGTAATGGGGAGCAAGGAAGTGGTGGACAAACAGAATAAGTATTTTGCGTCAGTCTTCACTGTGGAAGTCGCTAGCAGAATGGTGGAAGTTTCAGGTGTCAGGTCGTGGAGTGTGTGAAGTTACTATAAATAAAGAGAAAGTTCTTGAGAAACTGAATGATCTAAATCCCCTGGACCAGATGGTGTATACCACAAGAGATTGTGGTGGCATTAATAATGATTTTTCAAGAATTACTAGATTCTAGAATGGTTCCAGAAGACTGGAAAGTTGCAAATGTCATTCCGCTCTTCAAGAAGAGAGAGGCAGAAGAAAGGAAGCTATAGGCCAGTCTGACCTCAGTATTTGGGAAGATGTTGGAGTCGATTGTTAAGATTGAGGTTTCAGGGTACTTGGAGGGACGTGATAAAAAAAGTCGTTGTCAGCATGGTTTCCTCAAGGGAAAATCTGTTGGAATTCTTTGAAAAAATAACAAGCAGGATAGACAAAGAAAAAGGATTCCAGGATTGAATGGCTTGTCATATGAAGAGCGTTTGATGTCTCTGGGCCTGTATTCACTAGAATTCAGAAGAATGAGGGGGGACCTTATTGAAACCTATCTAATGGTGAAAGCTCTTGATAGAGTGGATGTAGAGAGGATGTTTCATATGATGGAAAAGTCTAAGACTAGAGGACATAGCCTCAGAATAGAAGGGTATCCTTTTGGAATGGAGATGAGAAGGAATTTCTTCAGCCAGAGTAGTGAATCTGTGGAATTCTTTGCCACTGGCAGCTGTGGAAGCCAAGTCTTTATTTAAGGCAGAGGTTGATGGATTCTTGATTGGTCAGGATGTGAAGTGATATGAGAATGCAGGAAATTGGGGCTGAGAGGAAAATTGGATCAGCCATGATGAAATGGCAGAGCAGACTTAATTGGCCAAATGGCCGAATTCTCCTATATCTTATGATCTTTTATATATATTTATTTGTGTGTTTAAATACACATAGGACTTTTGCACAGTACTGTAGTTTTCATGCGTAACAGTGTGCAAGAGAGCTATTGCACTGAGCTATTATGATCAGTATATTATGTAGAGTTTACGATTTTAATTTTGAAAACATTAAAGTAGGAGTCTTACAATTAAATGTTTACCATGATGTTCAGTTTTCTCTGTTCACTCTCATTTTCCCATTTTTACTTTTCCCATGATCACATGGAGTCAATGTTGCTGTCAATTTTTTTCTGTTCCAGGAGGTGTGAAGCTTGGTTTAGGTGACTTCATATTCTACAGTGTTCTTGTTGGCAAAGCATCAGCAGCAGCAAGTGGAGATTGGAACACAACCCTGGCCTGTTTTGTGGCAATATTAATTGTGAGTATGTCGCAGGCTGTTGTTGCACAGTAAATCTTATCATATGTAGAGTATTAAATGGGTATGATTACAGGAGAGGGATCTCGTTGAGCTACTTCACTATTCTGTCTGTGTTGAGTGTGTTTGGGAGTGAATTGTCCTTGGCAGACTCCCAGCTGTAGTGTTTGATGTGCATTGCTCAATCATGGTATGATAGGATGTGAAATAATGGCAGGCAAGTGGAGTTGCCTCATGATCTAATTGATAATGGAACAAGGGATCCAAAGATTTCCCACTGTTCCTTTAATTTCCAATGCTCCTGAGCTTTTCTTCCTCTGTAGTCTGGTGGAGACAGTGTGAGTAGACCCCTGATTATGCTGGATTTGATCACATAGCTCTGTGATACAGGTGCCTACACCCGCACTTTGGCTCTTCCTGCTTCTGCAGATCCCACAACACTGGTGTGAGGGTGATAGTAGATTCAGGCCTCATGGCCCCACTCATTATGTCTCAATCAGCTGCACTAAAGCAAATTAATCGGATAACATATGGCAACTGTCTGGTTCTTTCCTGCAATGACTTGAGACATCTTGAAGTTGTGAAAAGCAGGTCATTTTTGTTTTCTATTCCTCATTGTGTTTAATGGAGGGAGTGAACTGCATTTCTTTTCTTTGTGTTTCAGGGTTTGTGCCTTACTCTCCTGCTGCTCGCCATCTTTAAGAAGGCTTTACCAGCACTTCCCATCTCTATTACATTTGGGCTAGTTTTCTACTTTGCTACAGACAACCTGGTGCGCCCATTCATGGATCAGCTTGCTTTGCATCAGTTTTATATATAGGGCTGTCCTGTTGGGTTGATTACACTGTAAGTCATGTTGAGAACTGGAATAGAGACATTTTGTAATTGGTATAACAATACAAGGTTAGGGAAAAGAATGATGAATGGAACTCTGTGGATTATAACTTTCTACTCAGTTCATCTTATTTCTAATTTAAAATCACAGTGACATCAGAAGAAAATCAAACTGGTGCGAAAGTTTAACATCTGGCTGAAAAGAATGTTTGGAGTGCTTATGAAACGATCCTGTCTGCACTTAGCTTATAAACAGTCTCACAGTGCAATGACAGCAAATAGGCTCCAAACATATTTTCCAACATGCCTGCAAAGGTGGATTTGAAATATTACTTCACTAAGCTAGTTTATTACTCTGAAATATTCTTGTATTTCAGAAAGGTGGTGGCCTCTTCTCCATAAAGAGATCTCTGTAAACTTTACTTCACCCTGAACTCAACTTATCCTTTCAAATTAAAAGAAAATCAGATTGTAGTTTTGAAATGAAAACAGGAAATGCCGGGGACACTGATGGTGGCTGTGGAGAGGGGGGTGGGGTTAAAGTTCCAAGTTGTCTTCTGCACCACATTTTGTTTTTATTGCAGAATTCCAGCAGCTGTACTGATGCTTTTTGTACTGATGTACTTTATTTTTTTAAACATTATAAATAAGACACTGTGGATTTTGTGATGTGTTTTGAAAGAATGCATACAAATGTATTGATCTTTTTAAAAAAAAATAAATAATTATTTGGTTCTTCATGACCAGTCAGCTTTTGTCTGGTCCCTGATGAGTTAGCAATTAAAAGTTAGCGATACACTGGAATGCTGTCTCTTGCTTGTTTCCTTCTAGTAATCATGATGGTGGTTTATGGGAGTCAGCAGGAAACACTTCAGACTCCCAGCTGCTTGCTCAACCCTTGGGACATTGGCATTTTCTTACATGAGACTTCCAAGGCTAAGAAAAGTTAAAAGTAACTAGTTTCTCTGGAGGGGTGGTCTTGACCAAGCCAACAATAATTCGAGCCAATCCATCATGCCGATTAGTGTTCCTTCTGGGCAGTATTTTAGATTAGGACATCTTGGTGGTGTAGATATTTCAGCTCAAGGTGATCTGCAGTTTGGAGTTTAATTCTGGTGCCGTCTGTCTGCTCATTCTGTGACTACGTGGGTTTCCTCCACGTGCTCTGGTTTCCTTCCATAGGTCAAAGATATACTGGTTAGTCACTCTACTCAGCAGGGAATATGGCAGTGGTTAAAGGGCATTCTAGTCATTAGGTGGATGTGGGGGATGTTGTGGGAGTGTAGTGGGGGATGTTAAGACCTCAACAGGATATTTTCAGTGGGATTTTTGGGTAGAGAGTTAGCAGGTGGAATTTACTCCTGACCATGCTCTGATGATATGCACCATCAACAAGATTTAAGCTGTTAATATTCCCTATGTTAAACCTATTTGAAGGTAATCGTTAATTAAAATTTTAGAAAGATAATCCTATTACAAAGGATGTTGAATCATAACAAAAGCCATAAAAAGAGGACCAAAGTAATAAACGGGAAAGATGCAGTTGAAATAAATGGTGGTTTAAAATTAGAGGGTACCATTGTAATTAGCTAAACTGAATGACAGTTTCTTGTGTTGGAGATCATTAATCACAGTGCAATGTGAACATTTTTTTGTTCGGCATGGACTAGAAGGACCGAGATGGCCTATTTCCGTGCTGTAATTGTTATATGGTATATGTTGTATACTGCATACAACTGTTCTTCTCCCCCCCCCCCTTTTTTTTTACAAAGTTAGAGTGTTCCTATGAAACCTTTCTTAAGCCAAAATGGCGTAAAGTGAAGAACCATTAATTTATATGGGAAAAATTTTCATAAAAGCAAAAATCCTTTTTGTAATGCGAAAACAGGTTACTAATGTAGGTCTTTTGTAAAAGCGAAGTGGCGTAAAGCAAGCATTCGTAAAGTGGGGGACAACCTGTACTTCAATAATAAATGTACTTTGAATTCAAGTAAGCAGCTGTACTGTAAACAAATAAAAATTATCACTACTTGGAGCACTATCAAACACTCAGCTTGCCCCAAATTGACTCCAACCTAACCTATTCTCCACACATTCTGCCCCAAACCTACACACCAGGGCCAATTTACGATGATCAATTAACGTGCCAACCAGCATGTATTTGGGATGTGGGAAGAAACTAGAGCATCCAAAGGAAAGCAATGGAGTCACAGGGAAAATGTGCAAGCACATCATCAGTAGTACTGGAGGGCAGGATTGAACTTACTCTTTGGAAACATTAGGGAATGTCTCTAATGACTACATCAATGTGCCACCTACTGTAAGGGTGGTGTAGTATATAATCACAGGTCACATGCAAATGTAGACTCATTTTGAGTATCTTACACTGATTAAACTGAAGTAGTATTTTGCCTGATTGGTTTATAAGAACAGATGGCAATTGAAATATTATCAGATGCTTTGAATTTTATTTGCTCTGGAACATTTATCTTCGTGCTTTTGGTGGAATTGATTGGAAATCTACCATCATGTCCAAAGATAATTTGGAAAGAACATGAGATGATGATGTTGGAACTGGAACAGCTGCAGTTTCACTGCACCAAACAAACACAGAACTGCAACAGGAGAACGATGATTTATTGGAAAATGTGCTCAAATCTCTCTGGTATTAATTACAACCAAAGAGTCAGCTTAAGGACACCATGTTTGTTTTTGAAGTCAACGGACTACAAGTTCAGAAACTTAATAGCCAACTGTCAGACAGAAGGTGGTAGAAGCTCATGATCCTTATATTTCAGCATGGCATATCATAAGACATAGGAGAAGAACTAGGCCATTTGGCCCATCAAATCTGCTCTGCCATTTCATCATGGCTGATCCATTTCCCTCTCAGCTACACCATTCTTCCTGTCTTCTCCCTGTAACCTTTCACACCTTGAGTAATCAAGAACCTATCAACCTCTGCCTTAATACATTCAATGACTTGGCCTCCACAGCTGTCTGTGGCACATTCACCACCCTCTGGCTTAAAAAGATTCTTCCTCATCTTCGTTCTAATTGGATATCCCTCTAGTCTTTGGCAAGGAGGCTGAGGGAAGAGACTACGCCAGGCACATTTGGAGAGGGTGAAGACATGACTGCTAAGCTGATTCAGTGTGCTACGTGCATGATGTGGGAGGTCAGGGACACTGATGGTGCCCCCGGCTGCTACAGCTGTGGAAAGTATGTCCAGATTCAGCTTCTGAAGGAGCATGTTGCAGCACTGAAGACAGAACTGGATGACCTCAGGTTTATCCGCGAAAATGAGAGTTTTCTGGACAGGACCTACAGTGAGGTTGTTACACCAAGGATACCAGAAGAGAGAAAGGGGGCGACGATGAGGAAGGAGAGGATGCTTGAAATACAGGAGACCCCAGGGGATGTACCTCTCAAACAGGTTTACCCTCTTGGAAGCTGTCAGGACAGAAGATACTGCCAGTCTGAGAGGCGGACAGGTCTGCGAACTGAAAATTGGTGCAGAAGCAGAGCCGAGGAGTTAGACATCAGGAAGAGCCGTGGTAGTAGGGGACTCCTTAGTAAGAGGTATGGAAAGGGGTTTCTGTGGCAACAGGTGAAATTTAAGGATGGTGTGTTGCCTCCCTAGTGCTAGGGTCCAGGACATCACGGACCGATTGCAGGGAATCCTCAAGGGTGAAGGTGAACAGCCGGAAGTGGCAGTGCATGTCGGCACAAATGACATCGGGAAGAAGAGGAAGGACATTCTGCAGCGGGACTTCAGAGAACTCAGAAGAAGGCTGAAAAGCAGGACTTCCAGGGTGGTTATCTCTGGTTTGCTCCCAGTTCCTCGTGCTGGAGTGGGCAGGGACAGGGAGATAATGGATCTGAATGTGTGGCTGAGGAACTGGTGCAGGAATCAAGGATTTACATTCTTGGACCACTGGGATCTGTTTTGGGGTAGGGATGAAGTGTACAAAAGGGACGGGTTGCACCTTAATAGGTGGGGGATCAGCATTCTGGCAGACAGGTTTGCCACTGCAACACGGATGTGTTTAAACTAAATAGTGGGGGGGGGGGAGAGGGGATGAACTGGAAATATAAAGATGGCGTTAAAGGGAAAGTGAAAAGAAAAGTTAAAAAGGACAACAATCAATGGAGTAGAAAGCTCAAGAAGAGATCATACAGTATGGCCAAGTGAAGTAGGAATTGATATGAAAGGTGAGGGGAGTAATGAATTAAAAGTATATGTGAATGCACGAAGTATAAGGAATAAAGTAGATGAGCTTGAGGCTCAGTTGGAAATTGGCAAGTACGATGTTGTGGGAATAACAGAGACATGACTTCAAGCGGACAGGGACTGGGAAATGAATATTCAAGGATTTACATCTTATCGAAAGGACAGACTGACTGGCAGAGGGGGTGGGGTGGCTCTGTTGGTGAGGAATGATATTCAGTCCCTTGCGAGGGGGGACATAGAATCAGGAGATGTAGAGTCAGTATGGATAGAACTGAGAAATTCTAAGGGTAGAAAGACCCTAATGGGAGTTATCTACAGGCCCCCAAACAGCAGTGTGGATGTAGGATGTAAGTTGAATGAAGAGTTAAAATTGGCATGTTGCAAAGGTAATCATACAGTTGTCATGGGGGATTTCAACATGCAGGTAGACTGGGAGAATCAGAATGGTACAGGACCCCAAGAAAGGGAGTTTGTGGAGTGCCTCCGAGACGGATTCTTAGAACAGCTTGTACTGGAGCCTACCAGGGAGAAGGCAATTCTAGATTTAGTGTTGCGCAATGAACCGGATTTGATCAGGGACCTCAAGGTAAAGGAACCATTAGGAGGTAGTGACCATAATATGATATGTTTTAACCTACAATTTGAGAAGGAGAAGGGAAAATCGGAGGTGTCTGTATTACAGTTGAACAAAGGGAACTATGGAGCTATGAGAGAGGAGCTGGCCAAAGTTCAATGGAACAATACCCTAGCAGGGAAGACAGTGGAACAACAATGGCAGGTATTTCTGGGAATAATGCAGAAGGTGCAGGATCCGTTCATTCCAAAGAGGAAGAAAGATCCTAAGGGGAGTAAGGGACGGCCGTGGCTGACGAGGGAAGCAAAGGACAGTGTAAAAATAAAAGAGAAGAAGTATAACATAGCAAAGATGAGCGGGAAACCAGAGGACTGGGAAGCTTTTAAAGAGCAACAGTAGATAACAGAAAAGGCAATACACCAAGAAAAAATGAGGTACGAAGATAAACTAGCCAAGAATATAAAGGAGGATAGTAAAAGCTTCTTTAGGTATGTGAATAGCAAAAAAATAGTTAAGACCAAAATTGGGCCATTGAAGACAAATGGGTGAATTTATTATGGTGAACAAGGAAATGGCAGATGAGTTGAACAGGTACTTTGGATCTGTCTTCACTAGGGAAGACACAAACAATCTCCCAGGTGTAATAGTGGCCAAAGGAACTAGGGTAAAGGATGAAATGAAGGAAATTTATATTAGGCAAGAAACGGTGTTGGATAGACTGTTGAGGCTGAAGGCTGATAAGTCCCTGGGACCTAATGGTCTACATCCCAGGGTACTTAAAGAGGTGGCTCTAGAAATCGTGGACGCATTGGTAATCATTTTCCAATGTTCTATAGATTCAGGAACAGTTCCTGCTGATTGGAGGGTGGCTAATGTTGTCCCACTTTTCAAGAAAGGAGGGAGAGAGAAAACAAGGAACTATAGACCGTTTAGCCTGACGTCAGTGGTGGGAAAGATGCTGGAGTCAATTATATAAGAGGAAATTACGACATGTTTGGATAGCAGTAGAAGGATCAGTCTGAGTCAGCATGGATTTATGAAGGGAAAATCATGCTTGACTAATCTTCTGGAGTTTTTTGAGGATGTAACTATGAAAATGGACAAGGGAGAGCCAGTGGATGTAGTGTACCTGGACCTCCAGAAAGCTTTTGATAAAGTCCCACATAGGAGATCAGTGGGCAAAATTAGGGCACATGGTATTGGGGCAGAGTACTGACATGGATTGAAAATTGGCTGGCTGACAGGAAACAGAGTAGCGATTAATGGGTCCCTTTCAGAATGGCAGGCTGTGACCTGTGGGGTACCGCAAGGTTCGGTGCTGGGGCCGCAACTGTTTACAATATACATTAATGATTTAGATGAAGGGATTAAAAGTAACTTTAGCAAATTTGCCGATGACACAAAGCTGGGTGGCAGTGTGAAATGTCAGGAGGATGTTATGAGAATGCAGGGTGACTTGGACAGGATGGTGGGCAAATGTATGGCAGATGTAGTTTAATGTGGATAAATGTGAGGTTATCCACTTTGGTGGCAAGAACAGGAAGGCAGATTACTATCTAAACGGAGTCAAGTTAGGAAAAGGGGAAGTACAACGAGATCTAGGTGTTCTTGTACATCAGTCAATGAAAGCAAGCATGCAGGTACAGCAGGCAGTGAAGAAAACTAATGGCAGGCTGGCCTTTATAACGAGGAATTGAGTTCTTCTGCAGCTGTACAGGGCCCTGTTGAGAGCCCACCTGGAATATTGTGTGCAGTTTTGGTCTCCAAATTTTAGGAAGGACATTCTTGCTATTGAGGGAGTGCAGCATAGGTTCACAAGGTTAATTCCCAGAATGGCGGGATTGTCATATGTTGAAAGATTGGAGCGACTGGGCTTGTATACACTGGAATTTAGAAGGATGTGAGGGGATCTGATTGAAACATAGAAGATTATTAAGGGATTGGACATGCTGGAGGCAGGAAGCATGTTCCCGCTGATGGGTGAGTCCAGAACTAGAGGCCACAGTTTAAGAATAAGTGGTAGGCCATTTAGAACAGAGATGCGGAAAAACTTTTTCACCCAGAGAATGCTCTGCCCCAGAAGGCAGTGGAGGCCAAGTCTCTGGATGCATTCAAGAGAGAGTTGGATAGAGCTCTTATAGATAGCGGGGTCAAGAGATATGGGGAGAGGGCAAGAACGGGGTACTGATTGTGTATGATCAGCCATGATCACAGTGAATGGCGGTGCTGACTAGAAGGGCCGAATGGCCTACTCCTGCACCTACTGTCTATTGTCTATTATTCTGAAGTTGTGCCCTATGGTCTGAGACTCACCACAGAAACATCCTCTCCACATCCTTTCTGCTTGGACCTTTCAACATTCAATAGGTTTCAAAGTGATTCTCCCTCATTCTTCTAAATGTCAGTGAGTAAAGGCCCAGAGCCATCAATTGCTACTTATATGATAACCTTTTCATTCCCAGAATCATTCTTGTGAACCTTCCCTGGACCCAATGTCAGCATATCCTTTTTTAAATAGGGGCCAAAACTGTTCGCAATACCCCGTGAGACCTCAATGCCTTATAAGGCCTAGGCATTACATCCTTGCTTTTATATCATAGTCCTCTTGAAATGAACGCTAACATTGTGTTTGCCTTCCTCACCACCGACTCAACCTAAAAATTAACCTTTAAGGAATCCTGCACAAGAACTCCCACATCCCTTTGCACTTAAGATTTTTTAATTTTCTCCCATTTAGAAAATAGTCTGTGCTTTTATTTCTTCTACCAAAGTGCATGATCATATAATTCCCAACATTGTATTCCATCTGCCACTTCTTTGCCCATTCTCCTAATCTGTCTCCTGCTGCAGCCTCCCTACTTCCTCAACAGTACCTGCCCCTCTACCTATCTTCATACCGTCTGCAAACTTGGCCACAAAGCCATCAATTCTGTCATCCAAATCATTGACATACGATGTAAAAAGAAGAGATCTCAACATCAACCCACGTGGAACACCACTAGTCACCAGCAGCCAATGAGAAAAGGCTCTCTTTATTCCCACACTTTGCCTCCTGCCAATCAGCTAATGTAATACCATCGGCTCTTATATTGTTAAGCAGCCTCATGTGCAACCTTATGAAATGCCTTCTGAAAATCCAAGTACACAACATCCACCAATTCTCCTTTGTCTTTTCCAACAGATTTATCAGGCAAGATTTTCAGTGCCTCCAAGTACCCCGAAACTATATCCTTAACAATCAACTCTAACATCTTCCTAACCACTAAGGTCAGGCTAACTGGACTATAATTTCCTTTCCTTGCCATCCTCTCTTCTTGAAGGGTGGATTGACATTTGCAATTTCCTCATCCTCCAGAACCATGCCAGAATCTATTGATTCTTAAAAGATCGTTACTAATACCTCACAGTCTCTTCAGCCACTTCTTTCAGGACCCTGGGGTGTATTCCATCTGGTCCAGGTGACTTAACTTCTTTCAGACCTTTCAGTTTCCCAAGCACTTTCTCCCTGGAAACAGCAACTACACTCACTTCTGCCCCCTGCCACTCTCAAACTTCCAGCATACTGCTAGTGTCTTCCACAGTAAAGATTGATGCAAAATATTTAAATCAGTTTGTCTGCCATTTCCTTGTCCCAATTACTACCTCTCCAGTGGTCCGATATCTACTCCTACTCTGTCTATCTGAAAAATACTTTTAGTATCTTCTTTGAAATTATTGACTAGCCTACCTTCAGATTTCATCTCCCCCCCCCCCCAAGGCTTTTTAGTTGCCTTCTGTTGGATTTTAAAAGTTTCCCAATCTTCTAACTTCCCAATAATTCGTGCTCAATTATACTTTTTGACTTCCCTTGTCAGCCATGGTTATGCCATCTTACCTTTAGAATACTACATTTTTGGGATATTCCTACCAAAGAAGCTCAAATTAAGCCCAAACCCAGCCAACCATTGGACTCTACTAACAACCTTTAAGAACAAAATGCTCTCCCGAATTCTATTTTTCCACAACTTTGGTTTTGAATAATGATTCTCAGAACTTCATCTCTAGGTTTGGGGTGTGTGTACAGTAATTTTGATGAACTGAATCCTTTGCCATTTGCACTCAGTTCCAGATTTTTTATTTCTTCAGCTACTGAGGTGGGGTTAAAACACACCTCCTTACATTAACTGATACATTAACCATTGTATTGGCAAACAATTGTGTGCAGAGACAGAGGATAGGGTCTTATAAGAGGCTTTTAGATAGATACATGGAGCTTAGTAAAATAGAGGGCTATAGGTAAGCCTAGTAACATCTGAGGTAGGGACATGTTCAGCACAACTTTGTGGGCCAAAGGGCCTGTATTGTGCTGTAGGTTTTCCATGTTTCTATTCTATGTGAGAGATGAATAGAGTTGGAGAGCAGTAATTTGAGAAGTACCAACTGAGCAAATTACGTATGTATCAGCACAATTTTCACTTTGGTCAAGCAGAGCTAACTTTTGTCTGTTAACATTAAAAATGATTGAAATCTGTTGGTTTTCTTGAATCCAATGCCACAGGTGTAGCTCTAAGTTGTTAAGAGCAGATTTGGAGATTAGTCGAGGCAAGGACCTTTGTTCTCCATGGACTCGCTTTGGCATATGCTGAGATGGTCCTGACTTCCTCCACCTTACATTCATGGAGGGAGGGGCTGTGGGTAGGGCCTGTAATGGAGGAAAGAGGAGGGGAGAGCTGAGCTGGACACATTATGGTTGCTAGGTGGCTGCTCTAAGATGTGTTCAGTGAATTTGGAGGGAAAAATTGTCTGGTAAAGGTATCCTGAAGTTTCTCAGCCTTGGGGTTTCGGGGACATCCCATACTGACTGTGGGACTCTGTTCTCCCTCAAACCAGAGTTGGAGTAACTGTTTCTTGCCCCTACAGTTTTCCTGTGGTAATCTCCCCTCTCCCTAATCTCTGTGCAAGGTCCCTGCCTCAGCAGAGACCCTGCAGGCACCCTCTCCTACCTCCTCTCTGACTCCGCACCATAAACTTGAATACTCTCCCCTGGTGTAAGGCCCTTCCACATCTTCTCCCTGCCCCTTTGTTGCACCTTCCTTGTCTCTCCAATCCCACTACATTTGCCCTCCAGCTCTAAATACATCTGCTCCCGCTACCCCATCACAGTTTGATGTGACTGGACCTCTTACCCTGATATACCTGACCCATTAAACTGTGCTTGGTTGCTCTCTACACGCAGACACTGTGTTACAGCTCTGCACTGCCTTTCTCTCCTCTCAGAATAAGGTATCCAACACATTCCCTGAGCTTCAAGTGTCCTTTGACAGAAACTGGGGGAAATGAATGTGTGCAGGACACCCATCTCTTGCAAAATACAAACTACTGGAGGAACTTAGCAGGTCAAGCAAGTGTTCGTATGAGCAGCATCTGCAGTCTCATACTGACATTTATCTCTTACAATAGAGATTCTGAAACCACATACCAGACTCTACATGGCCATCAGAAACTTTCCTCAGAAGCACAGGGATTACCTGATTTTAACTCTATACCTCTTCCTCCACATCTCTATTTGTCCTCTCAATTCTTCCAAATCTCCCACCATATGTGTCTTCACCCACCCACCTCTCCTCCTCACCCTCTGCACATCCCTCCTCCCTGTCTCCACTTCTCATTTCTCTTTTCTCCCCACTCTGCTCTCCTATTTTCTCTTTCATATCTATCCCTTTGGATTTTAGACACTTGTGATTTGTAAGCACAGCAAGATTCCACAAATAGGTGTTTGGAAGTGATTGGCAGATATGCAGAGTGGGGATGTCTCAGCTAGGACATCCTAGGTACCTCACACACTCCTTCAAATCTACTGTCTCACATCCAGCTGGAGAAATACATCCTGTCTCTGGGTCGGACACCCACTGCAAATGGTTCCGTATTTGGTCAGACAGGACAGGGCAACACACTTTGGGTTTCACCAGGACAACTTCAATACATCATAATGACAGAGGTGAAGGTGACTGAATAGCATCAAGCAGCCTCAGTAAAACTGAAGTCATTGAGCATCAAAGTGATAACACTAAAGTGGCTGCACCTGCTCCTCATACAAAGGGAGATAGTTGTGGTAGTTGAAAGCAAATTCCCCCAGTCATAGAAAGTACAGCACAGGAACAGGTCCATGATGTGTCAAACCAATCAAATGGCCAACTAAACTAATCGATTCTGCCTACTCAATATGGTCCATACCTTTCCATTTCCCTCACATTCCCATGCCTCTCTAAACATCTCTTAAAAAGCCCGATTGAGATTGAAAAGATACTGCCTGTCTACTCTGTGCCACTCATAATCTTAAAAACCTCTATCAGATCTCCCTTCAGCATCTGACACTCCAGAAAAAAATAACCCAAGTTTGTCTGACCTCTCATGATAGCACATGCTTTCTAATCCTGGCAACAAACAAGAAAATCTGCAGATGCTGGAAATCTGAGCAACACACACAAAATGCTGGAGGAACTCAGCAGGCCAGGGAGCATGTATGGAAAAGAGTACAGTTGACATTTTGGGCCGAAAGCCTTCAGCAGGGTCCTGGTAAACCTCTTTTGCACCCTCTCCAAAGCTCTGACTTCCTTCCTATAATAGAACAACCAGAACTGTTGCAATACTCCAGATGTGGCCGAACCAGAGTTTATAAAGCAACAATGTAACTCCTTGACTTTTGAACTCAGTGCCTTGACTGATAAAGGCAAGCATGCCACATGCCTTTTCAACCACCCTATCAACCTGTGTGCCACTTTCAGGGAACTCTGAACCTGGACCCCAAGATCCCTCTGCTCATCAATGCTCAGCATCTTATCAGTGTACTGTCTCTTTATGTGTAACCCACCAAGCTGCAACATTTCACACTTGGCTGGGTTAAACTCCATCTGCCATTTCTCAATCCATACCTACAACTGATCTATATCCCTTTTCCATTTTTCTGTGCTCTCCACAACACCACCAGGCTCCGTATCAACTGCAAGCTTATTAACACACCCATCTGTATTTTCATCTGCCCAGTCTGTTGAAGCTGACTTTACACGCAAGGACAGGCATGTCCCTATTTTACCAGGGTATGAGCCCGCCTGTCAAAGTGATGTACCAAGGTTTCAATAGGTACATTTAATGTCAGAAAAATGTATACACTATCCATCCTGTGATTTTTTTTTCTTTGCAAACATCCATGAAAATAGGAGTGCCGCAAAGAATGAATGAGTTAAAATGTTAGAACCCCAAAGACCCTCCCAGCTTCCCCCCTCCCACACACAAGCAGCAGCAAATCAATGATCCCCCAGCCCCACCAGCAAAAAAGCATCAGCACCCTCCACCGAGCACTCAAATGTGCAGCAAAGCATCAATAAAGACACAGACTTGCAGTACTCCAAAGACTACTCGTTCACCCAGTAATTAGACATACCACAGCCTCTCCCTGTCTCCCTAATAAGGGAAAAAGGCATCTCCATTTCACAGCAAGAGGGGACACATAACGAAACAATTGGCTGATTTGTTAAATCAGTCTGGGCAGACTGGGTAGATGGTGTTAAAAATCTGTTATGTCGATTTTTCCAGCTCTGTTCCCAGAGTTGGCCCCAGCAAGGCGCACCTCTCTGGACACACAGCCCACAGCTGCTAACCTGCTGCTCCTGTTGTTCTGCGTTCTCCCACGGTGATCAATTAGGGGCAACAGCCTAGAATCAGCCTGTCTCCAGAGTCAAGAAAATCAAACACCCTGAAGGTGCACTACTCTTCCAGGCTGCGTCCTTGGGGTATCAAAAAGTGGCCGGTCATGAGGCCCTGAGAGCGGGTCCCATTCCCGCAAAGAACCAGTCAGAGTGTAACTCCAGGTCAGTGTCTTCAAAAGAACCTTGAATAGGGAAAAAAAGGAGAGATATCAGAGAAAGAAATAGAGCTTTTTCTGGGTGTGACCGTTGTTATATGCCAGCAGCTACTTGAAACCAGAGGTGAGAGCTAAGCAGCTGAGTGGCCGGTGGTGACCAAAGGTGAGTGAGCTGCCCCTGAAAAGACATGACAGGCACCATCACCAGGGGTGCTACACCCCCTCCCCAGACACCCTATATACAGCAGCATACACTGGATGAATTCCTCCTATAATCATTAGGAACATTTATAGTAGTGTAGTATCATTTGTAGTGTTACAATTTGTTCTGTATTTCATTGAAAAATATAATTTATTACCAGTTAAACAGTAGTTTGTCATTTTTATCTATTTCCATCAAACTTTGGCTAATTGGAGCAGAAGTTTATTTACTTGGGACAAAATGTACTTGTCCCCATGTGTCCCAATTAACCGGAATCCACTGTATACTATAAAGAGCCAAGGGTCCCCAGTACAGATCCCTGTGGAACACCACTAATCACAGTCGTCCAGCTAGAATAAGGCCCTTTGACCACTATCCTCTGTCCTCTATGTGCAAGCTAGTTCTGAATCCAAATGGCCCATGCATCCTAATCTTCTAGATGAGCCTCCCATGAGAGAGCTTGTCTTACTAAAATGCATGAAGACATCATCCATAGCCTTTCCTTCATCAATCACCCTCATCAACTCATCAAAAACTGCAATCAGGTTAGCAAGACACAACTTGCCCCAGGACATAATTGCAGTGTCCTAGGACCAGTGACCTTCATCGGCGGCTGTGATCAGTAGTGGGGATGCTTACTGCTGACTGCATTTGCAACATCTTAACAAGGGAACCAGTCCATGCTGCAGGTAACAAGACTTCCAGACCATTCAATTATGGGCTAATGTGATGCAGCTGTTACACCAGGTGACACACAGCTCCGAGAGATTCGAGCCACATATTCTTGAATTTCAGTGATGCCATCAACCATCAGTACGCTTAAGGTCACTGTTATGAGGAGAGGCTGCACTGAACGTAGAATGCAGCACAGTGCAGTGAATTGGTCTTTTGGCCCACCATATTTGTGCTGCCGATCTAGACTCATCCCATTTGTCTGAACTAGTCTATATCCCTCCATTTCCTGCCTGTCCAATTCTTACATGTCTCTATCATATCTGCTTCCATAACTCCCTGGTAACATGTTCCAGGCACCTGCTGTTTTGTGTTTAAAAAAAATAATTACCTCGCAAATCTATAAGCTTTCCCTCCTCACCTCAAACCTGGGAAAACGATTAACCACTTAGCCTAGCTCTGTCTCTCATAATTTCATAAACTTCTACCAGGCTGTTTCTCAGCTTCTACGTTTGTAGCTCTCCAGAGAAAACAATTCAAGATTCCTCTAATACTCTATAGTCAAATAGACTGTAAGTAAAGAGCTAATACTTTCTGATCTGGGCAACACCCTGGTGAAATTCTCCTGCACCTTGCCTAAAACCTCCACATCCTTATTGCAATGGGACATCCAGAACTGCACACAATGCTCTGGGTGTGACTGAACCAATGTCTTATATAGCTGCAAAATTACTTGTCAGCTTTTATATTCAAAGTCCCAATCAATGAGGGCAAGTAGCCATATGTCAGATCAGCCATCATCTTACTGAATGGCAGAGCTGGCTTGACAGGCCAGGTGGCTGACTCCTGCTCCTATGTCATTCCCTTCCCCCACCTTTCTGCTTGTCCATTCGTCCCCCCCATCCCTGCCCACCGATCTCCCTCCTGGCACTTATCCTTGTAAATGGAACAAGTGCTACACCTGCCCTTACACTTCTACCCTCACCACCATTCAGGTCCCCAGACAGTCCCTCCAGGTGAGGCGACACTTCACCTGTGAGTCGGCTGGTGTGGTACACTGCGTCCGATGCTCCCGGTGTAGCCTTTTATATATTGGTGAGATCCGACGCAGACTGGGAGTCCGTTTCGCTGAACACCTACGCTCTGTCTGCCAGAGAAAGCAGGATCTCCCAGTGGCCACACATTTTAATTCCACATCCCATTCCCATTCTGATATGTCTATCCATGGCCTCCTCTACTGTCACGATGAAGCCACACTCAGGTTGGAGGAACAACACCTTATATACTGGCTGGGTAGCCTCCAACCTGATGGCATGAACATTGATTTCTCTAACTTCCATTAATGCCCCTCCTCCCCTTCTTACCCCATCCCTGATATACTTAGTTTTTTTTTTGGTTTTTTTCCCCCTCCCTTTTTTTTCTCTCTCTGCCCATCACTCTGCCTGTTCTCCATCTCCCTCTGGTGCTCCCCTTCCCTTTTCTTTCTCTCTAGGCCTCCCGTCCCATGATCCTTTCCCTTCTCCAGCTCGGTATCACTTTAACCAATCACCTTTCCAGCTCTCAGCTTCACCCCACCCCCTCTGGTCTTCTCCTATCATTTCACATTTCCCCCTCCCCCTCCTACTTTCAAATCTCTTACTATCTTTCCTTTCACTCAGTCCTGATGAAGGGTCTTGGCCCGAAACGTTGACAGCGCTTCTCCCTATAGATGCTGCCTGGCCTGCTGTGTCCCACCAGCATTTTGTGTGTGTTGCTTTCTATTTATATGGCAACTTTCAGGGAACCATGGACTTGGACTCTAAGATATCTCTGTACATTGAAGCTGTTAAGGGCCCTGCCATTTACTGTATTCTTTGATGCACCATCAATAACTCACTCTGAGACGTAAAGGCGAGATATCGGCTTTTTTTGACTGGAAGAAGGAACAAGCAGTGAGTGACCACCACACTGCATCCTGGAGACTGAGAGGCCGGGCCCAGGCTCTGATCGCCTTTATACAGGGGTCTGTGGGAGAAGCCACAGGAGCAGTCAGCAGGGGACGTGTCCAGACAGGCACACGTAGTTCACCACATTCTTTCCCTTTTGACTTCCCAAAATACAACATCTCACATGGATGGGTTTCTTTGCATTGCAGCATCCGAGGAGACTGAGGGGTACCTGACAGAGATGAACAAAGTGACACACAACCTTGGATAATAGAAAACATTTCCTTGTAGCAGAAATGTGTAAGACCAGAGGCCACAGGTGGAAAGGAAAGAGTACAAAGTTTCGGGGGATCTGAGGACGAGCGGTTAGCTGAAGTGTAGAACACACTGCCTGAGGGATGGTGGAGGGAGACACACAATATTTAAATACCTGAACAAATACTTGAATCAGGGCTGGTCAACAACAGAGTATAGATGGGTGGCAATAGACTGCATATGACCTCTTCCTGCACTGTCTAACTGCATCCACTACTCCACCTGCTTTGGACCCCTCAAGGGGTAACACTGGGCAGGAGGTTGGAGGCCTTGTGGACAAGAGAGGGCAAGAGGGATCACAGGATGAGGAGGGCAACAGGGAATTGAGAGGTACAGGAGTCTTAGGGGTTATAGGAAATCAGAGAAGTGGGTGCTGTTAAGGGAACAGGTTGGTGAGGGGTAACTCTGTTGCAGCCTGTTCTGGGAACTATGGGAGTCCAATACATTGACTACCTCGGGGGTAGTGAGGGTGGCTGTCCATGCTTGTGACGATGGTCCTTCCCTTCACTGTCCCTGATATTCCTCTCAACTGGTGACTGTGATGTTCTGCCAAACCAGCACGAGAGAGAGTTGATTTGAATGAAGAATAGCAGCTGAAACAGGGTGGGGTGGGAGTCTGAGGGACCGCTCCCTGTCTAATGCTATTGAAACTGTTCATGATCAAAAGGCCCAAACGCCCCAGTTTTGCAGGATTTCTGCAAGACAGAACATGCAGACAATCTCTGACATCCTATCATTTTTATGAGTTCAGCAAAGATGAGCCAGCTGCCACTAATCTTCAACACCCATACCGTCCTGATGGTCCAACCCCTCCTCCATTGCCTGCTCCCTCCCTCTAAACTGGACCAATTGAACACCAAGTTCATTTGGTGGTTTCCAGTGGATAGAGCCTACCTCCCCCTCTCCTCACAAAAACACACCTCACAACCCTCCTCACACCCACCCTACACCTGTCCACATCACCCACGCACCTCCCTCACGTCACACTCTTACTCCTTCTACCTCAAGTCAGTCTGCTTTTACACTGTCACCCTTCCATCTCACATCCCTCCCTCCCCCACCCCGCCCGGCTCTCACCCTCCCTCCCTCCCTCCCTGTCCTGCCCCGCCCCGCCCGGCTCTCACCCTCCCTCCCTCCCTCCCTGTCCTGCCCCGCCCCACCCGGCTCTCACCCTCCCTCCCTCCCTCCCTGTCCTGCCCCGCCCCGCCCGGCACTCACCCTCCCTCCCTCCCTGTCCTGCCCTGCCCCGCCCCGCCCCGCCCGGCTCTCACCCTCCCTCCCTCCCTCCCTCTCCTGCCCCCCCGGCTCTCACCCTCCCTCCCTCCCTCCCTGTCCTGCCCCGCCCGGCTCTCACCCTCCCTCCCTCCCTCCCTGTCCTGCCCCGCCCCGCCCCGCCCGGCTCTCACCCTCCCTCCCTCCCTCCCTGTCCTGCCCCGCCCCGCCCCGCCCGGCTCTCACCCTCCCTCCCTCCCTCCCTCCCTGTCCTGCCCCGCCCCGCCCGGCTCTCACCCTCCCTCCCTCCATCCCTGTCCTGCCCCGCCCCGCCCCGCCCGGCTCTCACCCTCCCTCCCTCCCTCCCTCCCTGTCCTGCCCCGCCCCGCCCGGCTCTCACCCTCCCTCCCTCCCTCCCTGTCCTGCCCCGCCCCGCCCGGCTCTCACCCTCCCTCCCTGTCCTGCCCCGCCCCGCCCGGCTCTCACCCTCCCTCCCTGTCCTGCCCCGCCCCGCCCGGCTCTCACCCTCCCTCCCTCCCTCCCTCCCTCCCTGTCCTGCCCCGCCCCGCCCGGCTCTCACCCTCCCTCCCTCCCTCCCTGTCCTGCCCCGCCCCGCCCGGCTCGCACCCTCCCTCCCTGTCCTGCCCCGCCCCGCCCGGCTCTCACCCTCCCTCCCTCCCTCCCTCCCTGTCCTGCCCCGCCCCGCCCGGCTCTCACCCTCCCTCCCTCCCTCCCTCCCTGTCCTGCCCCGCCCCGCCCGGCTCTCACCCTCCCTCCCTCCCTGTCCTGCCCCGCCCCGCCCGGCTCTCACCCTCCCTCCCTCCCTCCCTCCCTGTCCTGCGCCGCCCCGCCCGGCTCTCACCCTCCCTCCCTGTCCTGCCCCGCCCCGCCCGGCTCTCACCCTCCCTCCCTCCCTCCCTCCCTGTCCTGCCCCGCCCCGCCCGGCTCTCACCCTCCCTCCCTCCCTCCCTGTCCTGCCCCGCCCCGCCCGGCTCGCACCCTCCCTCCCTGTCCTGCCCCGCCCCGCCCGGCTCTCACCCTCCCTCCCTGTCCTGCCCCGCCCCGCCCGGCTCTCACCCTCCCTCCCTCCCTCCCTCCCTGTCCTGCCCCGCCCCGCCCGGCTCTCACCCTCCCTCCCTCCCTCCCTCCCTGTCCTGCCCCGCCCCGCCCGGCTCTCACCCTCCCTCCCTCCCTGTCCTGCCCCGCCCCGCCCGGCTCTCACCCTCCCTCCCTCCCTCCCTCCCTGTCCTGCGCCGCCCCGCCCGGCTCTCACCCTCCCTCCCTCCCTCCCTGTCCTGCCCCGCCCCGCCCGGCTCTCACCCTCCCTCCCTGTCCTGCCCCGCCCCGCCCCGCCCGGCTCTCACCCTCCCTCCCTCCCTCCCTCCCTCCCTGTCCTGCCCCGCCCCGCCCGGCTCTCACCCTCCCTCCCTGTCCTGCCCCGCCCCGCCCGGCTCTCACCCTCCCTCCCTGTCCTGCCCCGCCCCGCCCCGCCCGGCTCTCACCCTCCCTCCCTCCCTCCCTGTCCTGCCCCGCCCCGCCCCGCCCGGCTCTCACCCTCCCTCCCTCCCTCCCTCCCTGTCCTGCCCCGCCCCGCCCGGCTCTCACCCTCCCTCCCTCCCTCCCTGTCCTGCCCCGCCCCGCCCCGCCCGGCTCTCACCCTCCCTCCCTCCCTGTCCTGCCCCGCCCCGCCCGGCTCTCACCCTCCCTCCCTCCCTCCCTCCCTGTCCTGCCCCGCCCCGCCCGGCTCGCACCCTCCCTCCCTGTCCTGCCCCGCCCCGCCCGGCTCTCACCCTCCCTCCCTGTCCTGCCCCGCCCCGCCCGGCTCTCACCCTCCCTCCCTGTCCTGCCCCGCCCCGCCCGGCTCTCACCCTCCCTCCCTGTCCTGCCCCGCCTCGCCCGGCTCTCACCCTCCCTCCCTGTCCTGCCCCGCCCCGCCCGGCTCTCACCCTCCCTCCCTGTCCTGCCCCGCCCCGCCCGGCTCTCACCCTCCCTCCCTGTCCTGCCCCGCCCCGCCCCACCCCGCCCGGCTCTCACCCTCCCTCCCTCCCTCCCTGTCCTGCCCCGCCCCGCCCGGCTCTCACCCTCCCTCCCTCCCTCCCTGTCCTGCCCCGCCCCGCCCGGCTCTCACCCTCCCTCCCTCCCTCCCTGTCCTGCCCCGCCCCGCCCGGCTCTCACCCTCCCTCCCTCCCTGTCCTGCCCCGCCCCGCCCGGCTCTCACCCTCCCTCCCTCCCTCCCTGTCCTGCCCCGCCCCGCCCGGCTCTCACCCTCCCTCCCTCCCTCCCTCCCTGTCCTGCCCCGCCCCGCCCGGCTCTCACCCTCCCTCCCTCCCTCCCTGTCCTGCCCCACCCCGCCCGGCTCTCACCCTCCCTCCCTCCCTCCCTCCCTGTCCTGCCCCGCCCCGCCCGGCTCTCACCCTCCCTCCCTCCCTCCCTCCCTCCCTGTCCTGCCCCGCCCCGCCCGGCTCTCACCCTCCCTCCCTGTCCTGCCCCGCCCGGCTCTCACCCTCCCTCCCTGCCCTGTCCTGCCCCGCCCCGCCCGGCTCTCACCCTCCCTCCCTCCCTGTCCTGCCCCGCCCTGCCCGGCTCTCACCCTCCCTCCCTCCCTGTCCTGCCCCGCCCCGCCCGGCTCTCACCCTCCCTCCCTGTCCTGCCCCGCCCCGCCCGGCTCTCACCCTCCCTCCCTCCCTGTCCTGCCCCGCCCCGCCCGGCTCTCACCCTCCCTCCCTCCCTCCCTGTCCTGCCCCGCCCCGCCCGGCTCTCACCCTCCCTCCCTCCCTCCCTGTCCTGCCCCGCCCCGCCCGGCTCTCACCCTCCCTCCCTGTCCTGCCCCGCCCCGCCCGGCTCTCACCCTCCCTCCCTGTCCTGCCCCGCCCCGCCCGGCTCTCACCCTCCCTCCCTCCCTCCCTCCCTGTCCTGCCCCGCCCGGCTCTCACCCTCCCTCCCTCCCTCCCTGTCCTGCCCCGCCCCGCCCGGCTCTCACCCTCCCTCCCTCCCTCCCTGTCCTGCCCCGCCCCGCCCGGCTCTCACCCTCCCTCCCTCCCTGTCCTGCCCCGCCCCGCCCGGCTCTCACCCTCCCTCCCTCCCTCCCTGTCCTGCCCCGCCCCGCCCGGCTCTCACCCTCCCTCCCTCCCTCCCTCCCTGTCCTGCCCCGCCCCGCCCGGCTCTCACCCTCCCTCCCTGCCCTGTCCTGCCCCGCCCCGCCCGGCTCTCACCCTCCCTCCCTCCCTGTCCTGCCCCGCCCCGCCCGGCTCTCACCCTCCCTCCCTCCCTCCCTCCCTGTCCTGCCCCGCCCCGCCCGGCTCTCACCCTCCCTCCCTCCCTGTCCTGCCCCGCCCCGCCCGGCTCTCACCCTCCCTCCCTCCCTCCCTCCCTGTCCTGCCCCGCCCGGCTCTCACCCTCCCTCCCTCCCTGTCCTGCCCCGCCCCGCCCGGCTCTCACCCTCCCTCCCTGCCCTGCCCCGCCCGGCTCTCACCCTCCCTCCCTCCCTGTCCTGCCCTGCCCCGCCCGGCTCTCACCCTCCCTCCCTCCCTCCCTGTCCTGCCCCGCCCCGCCCGGCTCTCACCCTCCCTCCCTCCCTGTCCTGCCCCGCCCCGCCCGGCTCTCACCCTCCCTCCCTCCCTGTCCTGCCCCGCCCCGCCCCGCCCGGCTCTCACCCTCCCTCCCTCCCTGTCCTGCCCCGCCCCGCCCGGCTCTCACCCTCCCTCCCTCCCTGTCCTGCCCCGCCCCACCCGGCTCTCACCCTCCCTCCCTCCCTGTCCTGCCCCGCCCCGCCCGGCTCTCACCCTCCCTCCCTCCCTGTCCTGCCCCGCCCCGCCCGGCTCTCACCCTCCCTCCCTCCCTGTCCTGCCCCGCCCCGCCCGGCTCTCACCCTCCCTCCCTGCCCTGTCCTGCCCCGCCCCGCCCGGCTCTCACCCTCCCTCCCTCCCTGTCCTGCCCCGCCCCGCCCCGCCCGGCTCTCACCCTCCCCCTCAGAGTTGTAGATCCCGCTGGCGACGCGGCTGAAGCAGCGAAAAGGATCGGAGCGGCTTCTGGTGAAGGCGCCGCCCGGACCCAGAGAGGGATCAGGAGCGGCGAGGGAGAAGAGCCGGAGCGAGATCAGTATCTGGAGCCGGGGCCGACCGGGACCCGGACTCGGATACGATGCTGCCTCTCCAGCCGCTGCCAGTCGCGCTGCTGCTGACTTGGGTGTCCGAGTCTTTGGTGAGTACAAACTGCCGCCGGTTCAGGATGGGGTGGGGGGTAATCCCAGGATCAGCTGTGGGTGTTTGATGCCGAACAGTAAGGGGAGACCACTCGGCCCCTTCAGACCATGCTAGTCGGGGAAGCCTCCCCTGATCTTCACAGCGCTCGGTTAATTCCATGGCTTCCCTTCCTCAGGTTCTCCCCCCCCTCCCCGGTAACGGGTCAGTGAGAATAGGATTTACCCCTCTCGTCCCTCACCTTCCTCGCTCTGTCACTGTGAATCTGTGCTCATGATATCTGATCTCATTGTCTCAGAACCTTACTTTAAGCACCCTCTCTCCTCCCCTGTTCTATAGAAAATAACTTCAGCCCATCCAAAAGTCAGGCTGCACCTGTAGGGAGGAAATGAGCTAATGTCAGTCTCACCAGACAGAAACAGGCCCTTTTTAGCCCACGTTGTCCAGGCCAGTATACACTGATCCTATTAACATCGTTATGTTCCTATCAGCCCTGTCTCAGCAATTGTAGTGCTTGTCTTCATACTTGTGCTGAGAGTCCCTGCCTCCACTACCCTCTCAGGTGATGTATTTCTGATTTCAAACCTGTCTGGGGCAAAAATTCGCCTTCAAATCCCCTACAATAAAACCATAGAATATCTACAGCACATTACAGGCCCTTCGACCCACAATGTTGTGCTGACCGTGTAACCTATTACCTTTCAGCTCTATTTTCAGACATCTACTTTTGGGTAAAGTTTCTCACCTTCAGCCTTTATCAGTCTCCTATACTCCAAGGAGAACTGACTTAGCCTCTCCTCATCTCAGGTAACATCCCAGTGAATCTCCTTTGCACCTTCTGCGATGTAGCCACGTCCGTCGTGTGCTGTGCTGAACAGAGGTGCAAATGAAGGCTTGCCAGAGATGTAATTGAGATTCTGCAAAGCAGGAGGATGCAGAAAAATAAAGGCTTTTCTCCGACAAGGAGGTTCCTGAGTTTAAAGTGAGGAGCAGAGGCATGGATAAGGAATTTGGGTGAAGGGGAATTGTGATGGAAGTGATTCAGTGAACTTCAGAGGGAAATTGGAGATGAACTGGGATATCTTTCAGGCTGTTAGGACAGAGTGCGGAAGTGGGGTTAGGAGGGATCTTGCAGGCTGTTAGGAGGGCGAGGAGGAGAGAGTTAGCGAGAACAGGAAGGTAGCAGCACTGGGGAGGAGGTGAACAGAAGCAGGCAAAGGAAGAAGTGGCTGTATACAGTGGAGCTTAGAGATAGTATCACACAGCATATAATTCAGCCCTTCAGCCGTCCATGTCCATGCTGGCCAGCAAGCACCCTCCTGCACCAATCCCATTTGGTCATTTATATGAGACAGGGCAGTGATGGGAGGCACATGCCTGACAGTGTTGAGCATTTTGGTAGGTAGCCGGAAAGCCTTTGTGTAACAATGGAGACCCAGGTTCAGAGCTCTGTGGAAGTGTCTGCACTGGTGGTTATGAAGGCTTGATTGCCTTTATTAGGCGAGGTATTGAGTTCTAAGGTCAGGAAGTTGTGTTGCAGCTTTATACAACTCCAGCTGGGCTGCATCGGGAGTACTGCAAGCAGTTCTGGTCACCCCATTATAGGAAGGATGTCGAGGCCTTGGAGAAGGTACAGAAGAGTTCACCAATATGTTGCCTGGATTAGAAGCCACATGCTATCACAAGAGGTTAGACAAACTTGGAGTGGTGGATTGAGGGGAGACCAGTTAGAGGTTTATCTGATTATGAGAGGCAAAGATAGAGACAGACGGTATTTTTTCTCTCAGGGGTCAAGTGTGTAATACCAGGTAATATATATAAGGTGAGGGGGGTAATTTCAAAGGAGATGTGAGGGGCAAGTTGTTTTTACATAGAGTGGTGGGTGCCTGGAATGTGTTCCTGGGGTGGGGTAGAGGCAAATACAAACTTTGTACATTAGGGACTTTTAAGAGACGTTTGGATAGGAAAATGGATGTGAGGAATTTGGACAGATATGGATGTTGTGTCAGCTGAAGGGACTTGTTTAGTTGACCATTTGATCACTAATTGAATTGCTTTGCCACAACATTCTGGGCTGAAGGGCCTGTTCCTGTATCATTCCATGTTCTAAAGTTGGAGAAAATGGATCGATAAACCTTAGTTTCCAACTTTGTCACGAGTTGTGAGTGTGGTTTGTGAAATGGCTAAAGGAAATTTTGGCAAGTGTCCAGGTACTGTGATGGTTGCAGTCAACATTGCTGTGCTTGTTAACTGAAAGGGTTAGGCTAAGTGTTTTGGGCAGAAACTACTGTCATCACACAGTCGAGAACAGCAGGCGTGGGATCACTGTGTGCAATTTGCAATAACACTAGGGAACTGAGGGAGTATGAAATAAGTCAGAGCAAGGGTGTGACTTTGGTGCAAGCCTTTACTCAGGAGGCAGATGTTGGTGATGATGCACTGTGGAGGTGTGATTGAGTCCACAGAGGAGAGCCTATTTCCTTACCATGTTGAGGGGGTCATTAGTCACAGCCTGCAAATCAGAAGAGAATACTGTAGTCACCAACATTGATCCCAACAGAAAAACAGTCTAACTGGGCAGTTGGGTTGTACTGAACATAGAAAAATAGAAATCTACAGCACATTACAGGCCCTTTGGCCCACAATGTTGTGCCAACCATGTAACCTACTCCAGAAACTGCCTAGAATTTCCCCAGTGTACAGCCCTCTATTTTTCTAAGCTCCATGTACCTATCTTAAGAGTCTCTTAAAAGACTATTGTATCTAGCTCTACTGCTGTCACTGGTGATGCATTTCATGCACCCACCTCTTCCTCTATCAGGTCACCTCTCATCCTCCGTTGCTCTGAGAAAAAGCCGAGTTCCCTCACCTGTATTGGTCTCTGCCTTTCCTTTGGATTCAATCAGCTGCATGGAGAAGGAGAGCTGACTACATGGGCAACAGCTTGCTCTCCATATCATACGGCCCAAGCTTGCATACTGGCTGGCGTTTCACATAGTCAACTGGACCGCAACCTCCATGATCAATTCAGGGCCTCAGTGGGCTGTACTTCAGGGTCAGAGCTTCAGGAGTGTTACTGTGGTGATGAAGGATTGGCAAAGGATGCCTATATTGGAACTGAAGAGGAACTTGCTCACCTTGTCCTTCTGAGTAGTGGAGGTAGCCAGATCAGGAGGAAGCCCCAGTGAGCATCTAGCAGGGTGTGCAGTGCAGCTGTGGAGTAGAGGTAGCGGGTAGGAAAAGTGGTGTAACTATCACACTCTCACCGGACAGTGACGGGTGTGGAGTAATCCAATCACTCCAGATGTATATTGTGGTTGGTTGAAAGTAGGTGCTGAGTGATTTATAGAAGGTTTGTATTGTGTAAACTCTGGTGTGTGGTGATACCATTATCAGTGATGCACTAATCCCATTACCATCACTGTCAGTAAGAAGAACCCATTCCAACCGGACTTGCTGAATGAACCACTAACACTTAGGCTACTTAGCCTCCAGAGAAAGGCCACGTTGAAGTGGAGATTTTCTACACAATACTACCCTGAGCCGAGTTGCTTGCTGGCTGGATTTTCACATTGGAGGACACATCCTCTGGAAGGAAGTCCGTATAACCATATAACAATTACAGCATGGAAGCAGACCATCTCGGCCCTTCTAGTCCATGCCAAACGCTTACTCTCACCTAGTCCCACCTACCTGCACTCAGCCCATAACCCTCCATTCCCTTCCTGTCCATTTACCTATCCAATTTTTTTTAAATGACAAAATCGAACTTGCCTCAGTCCAGCATAACTGAGCATGTATATATAAACCAGGAATACACTGATAATCAAACACTCACTGGTAACCCATCCAAAGGACCTGTTTCCATGTGATAAAACTCTCATACTGTGTATTTTCTATAGATGCTGCTTGACTCAAAGAATTCCTTCAGTTTCTCCAAATGTTTCTAATATGTTTGGTTAGAAGTCTTTTGCTTGTTCATGAAGCAGTGTTAGTGACATTTTCCCTTCTGACTCAGGAGATCAAAATCTGATTGCGTTCACACCTTGCTCCAGAGTCCTGGGGACCAAGTGCAGTGCATTTAATGGGAATCCGGCACTGTCAGAGGCTCTGGCCTTGTTGGGACAATGAAGAGGACATTGATTACTCTCTAGTGGAGAGAAAAGTCCCAAAAACAGTAGTTAGAGAACTGGGAAGTTTTGCAGTGAAGCTGAAGCTAATTATATCATCACTGTTTGGTCTTGCTTTGCACAAATTGGCTGCTGGTTTCCTAGGTTACAACAGTGGTTACACTTCACAGAGTATAGTGTCAGAACAGGCCTTTCAGCCCGACTTGTTTGTGCCCACTACTTCCAGAACCCACTTTAGGCCTTCAGGGAGGTGGAGCTTTGCAATAAAAATACTTTGCTTGCTACCTCTCAGTTTAGGACAAACAGAAGTTGCCCAGAAGTGCAAATTTTCCTTGTACCAGTGCTTCATATACTACTTTATAAAAATAGTGCTTCATTCTTCGTGAAAATCAATCCTCTTTCAATGATCATCCAGCGACTGATTTAAAAAAAATCATTAAATTTGCAACTTCATTGTAGTTGTGATTTAAAGGAGTAAATGATCCTTTCCGTACAATGAAAGGCAAACTGACAATGGCTTTGCTTTCACTAAACAATCTGAGCACTCACAAATGTGCATTCCTTAGAGTCTGACGTCAGGCGTATTATCGTATTTGTTCCTTCAGTGCACTTTAGAATATCAGAACCACCTCATCCACCCACTTCAAGGCAGAGACCTTAACCCTTAAGAAGCCCGAGTAGGAGAGGATTTTTGCCCACAATGTACTGATGCAGTTTAGTTTTCCAGCCCAGTGTGTGCCAACAGCAGAGTTATAAGTGCAGACCTGACAAATAAGCTGATTCTGGGTGGCTCTTCTGAGATATTGTTTATAGTTGTGTTAGTTCCAAGGACAGACTGTGAGCATTCCACTCATTAAAATAATAACACACCATATTTATGAGTGTTCAAAAGCAGAATGCTGCAGAAACAGACTGTATGAAGAAAACATTACCCCATGTTTCAGCACTTGTGAGGTATGTTGTTTCTTTCTCATCAAGCTCTGTCAGTCACTGTCACCCTGTACCACACTGACACCTTAAATTCACATTCCCCTGTACTACACTGACACCCTACAGTCACGATCGCCCTGTACCGCACTGACACACTACAGTCCCTCTCCGCCTGTACTACACTGACATGCTACAGTCACAATCCCCTGTACCACACTGACACCTTAAATTCACATTCCCCGTACCACACTGACATCCTACGTCACAGTTGCCCTGTAACACACTGACGCTCTGCAGTCCCTCTCGCCCTGTACCACGCTGATACCCTACAGTCCCTCTCGCCCTGTAGCACACTTTTTATTACAAAATCCTTTATTACAAATATCGGTGCTATACAATATATACAAAACAGTGGCAAACACAGTTACTGCACTACAAATAGACAATAGACATTACACCAGAATGTTGCCATCTCTATCCACGATGGCATTTACACCCCGCGGAGCCCAACGGTCTCGAAACTCCTCTAAGGCCACTATGGACTGCGCGTGTTCTTTTTCAATTTTTACCTGGGCACGAACATACCCCCTAAACATTGCCAGGCAGTCTGCCCGGGGAGATCCTCCCGCCACCCGTTTCCAAGACCCTCGGATGGCGGATTTCGCCAGCCCCAGGAGCAAGTTGACTAGGACATCCTCATCCCTCCATGCCCCCTTCCTTACTGGGTGACCATATATAAATAGGGTGGGGCTAAAACACTGACATCCTAAAGTAATTGTCACACTGTACCACACTGACACCCTACAGTATCTGTCAAGTTGCACCACACTGACATTCTACAATCTCTCTCGCCTTGTACCACACTGACATCCTAAAGTCTCTGACACCCTATGCCACGCAAACACACTACAGTCAAGTTCCCCTGTACCACACTGACACCATACAGTCATGCTCGCCCTGTACCACACTGACACCATACAGTCATGCTCGCCCTGTACCATACTGACAAACTACAGTCACTGTCACCCTTTACCACACTGACATTCTACAGTCCCACTCACCCTGTATCACACTGACACCCTATAGTCATGCTTATCCTGTACCACACTGACACCCTACAGTCCCTTTTGCCCTGTACCACACTGGCACCCTACAGTCACACTTGCCCTGTTCCACACTGACACCCTTCAGTCACATACCCCTGTACCACACTGACACCCTACAGTCACACTCACCCTGTACCACACTGACATGCTACAGTCCCACTCACCCCGTACCACACTGACACCCTACAGTCACATTCCCTTGTACCACACTGACAGCCTACAGTCATTTTTCCCTGTAACACACTGATATCCTATAGTATCTGTCACCCTGTACCACACTGACATCCTACAGTCACTCTTGCTCTGTACCACATGACACCCTACAGTCACGCTCGCCCTGTACCACATGACACCCTACAGTCACGCTTGCCCTGTACCACATGACACTCTACAGTCACGCTCGCCCTGTACCACATGACACCCTACAGTCACTCTCGCCCTGTACCACACAGACACCCTACAGTCACGTTCTCCCTGTATCACACAGATACCCTACAGTCACTCTCACCCTGTACCACACAGACACCCTACAGTCACGTTCGCCCTGTAACACACAAGCACCCTACAGTTGTGCTCGCTCTGTACCACACGGCACCCTACAGTCACTCTCGCCCTGTACCACACAGCACCCTACAGTCACGGTCGCCCTGTACCACACAGACACCTTACAGTCACGGTCGCCCTGTACCACACAGACACCTTACAGTCACGCTCGCCCTGTACCACACAGCACCCTACAGTCACGGTCGCCCTGTAACACACAGACACCTTACAGTCACACTCGCCCTGTACCACACAGCACCCTACAGTCACAGTCGCCCTGTACCACACAGACACCTTACAGTCACACTCGCCCTGTACCACACAGCACCCTACAGTCACGGTCGCCCTGTACCACACAGACACCTTACAGTCACGCTCGCCCTGTACCACACAGCACCCTACAGTCACGGTCGCCCTGTACCACACAGACACCTTACAGTCACACTCGCCCTGTACCACACAGCACCCTACAGTCACGGTCGCCCTGTACCACACAGACACCCTACAGTCATGTTCGCCCTGTAACACACAGATACCCTGCAGTCAAGTTCGCCCTGTACCACACAGACACCCTACAGTCACTCTCACCCTGTACCACACAGACACCCTACAGTCACGTTCTCCCTGTATCACACAGATACCCTACAGTCACTCTCACCCTGTACCACACAGACACCCTACAGTCACGTTCGCCCTGTAACACACAAGCACCCTACAGTTGTGCTCGCTCTGTACCACACGGCACCCTACAGTCACTCTCGCCCTGTACCACACAGCACCCTACAGTCACGGTCGCCCTGTACCACACAGACACCTTACAGTCACGCTCGCCCTGTACCACACAGACACCTTACAGTCACGGTCGCCCTGTACCACACAGACACCTTACAGTCACGCTCGCCCTGTACCACACAGCACCCTACAGTCACGGTCGCCCTGTACCACACAGACACCTTACAGTCACACTCGCCCTGTACCACACAGCACCCTACAGTCACGGTCGCCCTGTACCACACAGACACCTTACAGTCACACTCGCCCTGTACCACACAGCACCCTACAGTCACGGTCGCCCTGTACCACACAGACACCCTACAGTCATGTTCGCCCTGTAACACACAGATACCCTGCAGTCAAGTTCGCCCTGTACCACACAGACACCCTACAGTCATGTTCGCCCTGTAACACACAGATACCCTGCAGTCACGCTCGCCCTGTACCACACAGACACCCTACAGTCACGTTCTCCCTGTATCACACAGATACCCTACAGTCACTCTCACCCTGTACCACACAGACACCCTACAGTCACGTTCGCCCTGTAACACACAAGCACCCTACAGTTGTGCTCGCTCTGTACCACACGGCACCCTACAGTCACTCTCGCCCTGTACCACACAGCACCCTACAGTCACGGTCGCCCTGTACCACACAGACACCTTACAGTCACGCTCGCCCTGTACCACACAGCACCCTACAGTCACGGTCGCCCTGTACCACACAGACACCTTACAGTCACACTCGCCCTGTACCACACAGCACCCTACAGTCACGGTCGCCCTGTACCACACAGACACCTTACAGTCACGCTCGCCCTGTACCACACAGCACCCTACAGTCACGGTCGCCCTGTACCACACAGACACCTTACAGTCACTCTCGCCCTGTACCACACAGCACCCTACAGTCACGGTCGCCCTGTACCACACAGACACCCTACAGTCATGTTCGCCCTGTAACACACAGATACCCTGCAGTCAAGTTCGCCCTGTACCACACAGACACCCTACAGTCACTCTCACCCTGTACCACACAGACACCCTACAGTCACTCTCACCCTGTACCACACAGACACCCTACAGTCACGTTCTCCCTGTATCACACAGATACCCTACAGTCACTCTCACCCTGTACCACACAGACACCCTACAGTCACGTTCGCCCTGTAACACACAAGCACCCTACAGTTGTGCTCACCCTGTACCACACGGCACCCTACAGTCACTCTCACCCTGTACCACATGGCACCCTACAGTCACGCTCGCCCTGGACCACACGGCACCCTACAGTCAAGTTTGCCCTGTACCACACAGACATCCTACAGTCACCCTTGCCCTGTACCACATGACACACTACAGTCACGTTCACCCTGTACCACACAGACACCCTACAGTCACGGTCGCCCTGTACCACACAGACACCTTACAGTCACGCTCGCCCTGTACCACACAGCACCCTACAGTCACGGTCGCCCTGTACCACACAGACACCTTACAGTCACACTCGCCCTGTACCACACAGCACCCTACAGTCACGGTCGCCCTGTACCACACAGACACCTTACAGTCACACTCGCCCTGTACCACACAGCACCCTACAGTCACGGTCGCCCTGTACCACACAGACACCCTACAGTCATGTTCGCCCTGTAACACACAGATACCCTGCAGTCAAGTTCGCCCTGTACCACATGACACCCTACAGTCACTCTCGCCCTGTACCACACAGACACCCTACAGTCACGTTCTCCCTGTATCACACAGATACCCTACAGTCACTCTCACCCTGTACCACACAGACACCCTACAGTCACGTTCGCCCTGTAACACACAAGCACCCTACAGTTGTGCTCGCTCTGTACCACACGGCACCCTACAGTCACTCTCGCCCTGTACCACACAGCACCCTACAGTCACGGTCGCCCTGTACCACACAGACACCTTACAGTCACGGTCGCCCTGTACCACACAGACACCTTACAGTCACGCTCGCCCTGTACCACACAGCACCCTACAGTCACGGTCGCCCTGTAACACACAGACACCTTACAGTCACACTCGCCCTGTACCACACAGCACCCTACAGTCACGGTCGCCCTGTACCACACAGACACCTTACAGTCACACTCGCCCTGTACCACACAGCACCCTACAGTCACGGTCGCCCTGTACCACACAGACACCTTACAGTCACGCTCGCCCTGTACCACACAGCACCCTACAGTCACGGTCGCCCTGTACCACACAGACACCTTACAGTCACACTCGCCCTGTACCACACAGCACCCTACAGTCACGGTCGCCCTGTACCACACAGACACCCTACAGTCATGTTCGCCCTGTAACACACAGATACCCTGCAGTCAAGTTCGCCCTGTACCACACAGACACCCTACAGTCACTCTCACCCTGTACCACACAGACACCCTACAGTCACGTTCTCCCTGTATCACACAGATACCCTACAGTCACTCTCACCCTGTACCACACAGACACCCTACAGTCACGTTCGCCCTGTAACACACAAGCACCCTACAGTTGTGCTCGCTCTGTACCACACGGCACCCTACAGTCACTCTCGCCCTGTACCACACAGCACCCTACAGTCACGGTCGCCCTGTACCACACAGACACCTTACAGTCACGCTCGCCCTGTACCACACAGACACCTTACAGTCACGGTCGCCCTGTACCACACAGACACCTTACAGTCACGCTCGCCCTGTACCACACAGCACCCTACAGTCACGGTCGCCCTGTACCACACAGACACCTTACAGTCACACTCGCCCTGTACCACACAGCACCCTACAGTCACGGTCGCCCTGTACCACACAGACACCTTACAGTCACACTCGCCCTGTACCACACAGCACCCTACAGTCACGGTCGCCCTGTACCACACAGACACCCTACAGTCATGTTCGCCCTGTAACACACAGATACCCTGCAGTCAAGTTCGCCCTGTACCACACAGACACCCTACAGTCACTCTCACCCTGTACCACACAGACACCCTACAGTCACGTTCTCCCTGTATCACACAGATACCCTACAGTCACTCTCACCCTGTACCACACAGACACCCTACAGTCACGTTCGCCCTGTAACACACAAGCACCCTACAGTTGTGCTCGCTCTGTACCACACGGCACCCTACAGTCACTCTCGCCCTGTACCACACAGCACCCTACAGTCACGGTCGCCCTGTACCACACAGACACCTTACAGTCACGCTCGCCCTGTACCACACAGCACCCTACAGTCACGGTCGCCCTGTACCACACAGACACCTTACAGTCACGGTCGCCCTGTACCACACAGACACCTTACAGTCACGCTCGCCCTGTACCACACAGCACCCTACAGTCACGGTCGCCCTGTACCACACAGACACCTTACAGTCACACTCGCCCTGTACCACACAGCACCCTACAGTCACGGTCGCCCTGTACCACACAGACACCTTACAGTCACGCTCGCCCTGTACCACACAGCACCCTACAGTCACGGTCGCCCTGTACCACACAGACACCTTGCAGTCACTCTCGCCCTGTACCACACAGCACCCTACAGTCACGGTCGCCCTGTACCACACAGACACCCTACAGTCATGTTCGCCCTGTAACACACAGATACCCTGCAGTCAAGTTCGCCCTGTACCACACAGACACCCTACAGTCACTCTCACCCTGTACCACACAGACACCCTACAGTCACTCTCACCCTGTACCACACAGACACCCTACAGTCACGTTCTCCCTGTATCACACAGATACCCTACAGTCACTCTCACCCTGTACCACACAGACACCCTACAGTCACGTTCGCCCTGTAACACACAAGCACCCTACAGTTGTGCTCACCCTGTACCACACGGCACCCTACAGTCACTCTCACCCTGTACCACACGGCACCCTACAGTCACGCTCGCCCTGGACCACACGGCACCCTACAGTCAAGTTTGCCCTGTACCACACAGACATCCTACAGTCACCCTTGCCCTGTACCACATGACACACTACAGTCACGTTCACCCTGTACCACACAGACACCCTACAGTCACGGTCGCCCTGTACCACACAGACACCTTACAGTCACGCTCGCCCTGTACCACACAGACACCCTACAGTCATGTTCGCCCTGTAACACACAGATACCCTGCAGTCAAGTTCGCCCTGTACCACACAGACACCCTACAGTCACTCTCACCCTGTACCACACAGACACCCTACAGTCACTCTCACCCTGTACCACACAGACACCCTACAGTCACGTTCTCCCTGTATCACACAGATACCCTACAGTCACTCTCACCCTGTACCACACAGACACCCTACAGTCACGTTCGCCCTGTAACACACAAGCACCCTACAGTTGTGCTCACCCTGTACCACACGGCACCCTACAGTCACTCTCACCCTGTACCACACGGCACCCTACAGTCACGCTCGCCCTGGACCACACGGCACCCTACAGTCAAGTTTGCCCTGTACCACACAGACATCCTACAGTCACCCTTGCCCTGTACCACATGACACACTACAGTCACGTTCACCCTGTACCACACAGACACCCTACAGTCACGGTCGCCCTGTACCACACAGACACCTTACAGTCACGCTCGCCCTGTACCACACAGACACCCTACAGTCATGTTCGCCCTGTAACACACAGATACCCTGCAGTCAAGTTCGCCCTGTACCACACAGACACCCTACAGTCACTCTCACCCTGTACCACACAGACACCCTACAGTCACTCTCACCCTGTACCACATAGACACCTTACAGTCACGTTCGCCCTGTACCACACACACCCTACAGTCAAGTTTGCCCTGTATCACACAGACATCCTGCAGTCACTCTTGCCCTGTACCATACGACACACTACAGTCACGTTCACCCTGTACCACACAGCACCCTACAGTCACTCTCGCCCTGTCCCACACTTTACTGTCTTCATTGAGAAACTTGCTACTCCAGACACAATGTCCACTTTTTCCCTTCAAGGGTCCTTATCCTTTTCTCCTCATGTACTTTAAATCTCTTTGGCTTCTCCTTTATCTTTGGCAAAGGCAACTGATGGTCTTTGTGAATTCCTTCTTCAGTGCATTTCTCAGGGTTTCATGCCTCCAGCTGCCTGTCCATGGTTCCTGCCTCTTTTTTCTAGACAGAGCCTCAATATCACTCATCATCCAGTGTTCCCTATTCCTACCAGTTGTACTCATCACTCTAACAGAAGTATGCACACCTCTGCATCTTACCTTTAAATGCCATCCACTTGCCAGATGGCTCTCTGCCTACAAACAATCTCTCCAATCAATTTAATACTGTGAAATACAGTTACAATTTGCTTTTTCCCAGTTTGGATCTCTGCCTTGTAGACCAGATCTGTCCCTTTCCATAACTATTAGAAGCATGGTCACCGGTCCCAAAGTGCTCTGTCACTGCAGTCACTTGACACACCCTAACAAAGAGAGACTGTTTTGAGGGTGGTAGGAGGGAGCTTAGGGAGTCGGAGTTAGGGGATGTTTAGGGTGTGTGATTGGGTGCCAGTAGATTGGCCGCTATGCCCAGGATGGTGTCAAAGTACTTGAACGTTCTTGAGGCCACACTCATTCAGACAAGTGTTTTATCAGGCTCCTGACCTGTGCCCTGTAGATGGAGACAGAGTTTGGGTGCCTCTGTGATAGTTACTCCTCCCCACAGGGTCCTGAGTCTCTGACCTACCGAGAGTATCTTGCCCCAAAGTGTTAGTGTTTCACCTTTGGCAGCCTGAAGACTGAATCCCCCTCACCTACACTCTTTGACCCTTTTGCAAAAGCTTCTCTTATAAGCCCGACTGCAGCTCAGCCAACACTGTTAAACATAGTTTGGTGTCTCTTCTGTAAGAGCAATGTTCGACAACAGTGACAGGAGCCTTAAGGAGAGCGAGGCACATCTTTGCTACTGTTGGGAGACTAAGTGTGATCCCAGCCCTGTTCAAGAGATCACAAACTCTTCTGCTAAGGGGGTGGTTCTGCAAGGAGCTGGTTGAATGAGCAGTGCCAGGGGATCTGAAAGGTACACAGTTGCCCTGGTTCACAGAACTCGGGGAAGTGCAAGGGTAACTCTCAAATCCACTCACCTTTTGTAGGGTGAGTGAGAATTAGGATGTCTGTGCTGTTGGCATACAGCCCCTGTGCACAGACACTCCAGTAACCCCATCCAGTGCACAGCTTGGATGGGGCCTGCACCTGCCTCCTGTGGTTTTAGTCAGTACTTTATCCTTCCATAGTTAATCTATTACTTCACTCCCCTATGATATTACTTCCTTTCACAGCAGTGATTCTATCCCCCTTTTAAGTTTGCATGAGACTCTTTCTTGGCCAGTTCAGAGAGGCTGGTACCTTTGACCATAGGTACGTTGTGGGGAATAAGTAGACTTGGGATAATCCAATTGCCAGACATTAGCAAAATTATGAAGCACCGAAGGTTGGTCAAGGCACCAAGGAGCACTGTTAGTTTGAGTACCCTGTTGTACATTCTCTGACAGTGAGCTGACATTCTGAAATCAGCTCCCTGGATTGGAACAGCAAAGCTGAGTGTATTGGATAGATCCACTTGTGCCCTGTAGGTGGGGGCAGTACTGCTGGAATAGTCACTCCCCACAGGGTCCCCAGTCTTTATCGGCTATAATAACTGGGTTTTTTGATCTAGACAATCAAAGTCTCCAAAACCTGCAGTAATTAATTTGTAGTTTGAATGTGCTGTTGTGGCCATTCTGTGCCGTTGCTTTGTGTTATTTGCGGGGCAGTAAATTGGAATAAAATCCGTTTCATTGATAGTGTATTTATGTGTTGCTATAACCAGAGGTCTCTCACCATTGAGCTGCTGGGAAGATACTTGCTCCATTAAATCAGAGCTTTTCATTAGGATGCTTCCTGGCTCTGTTGTTGCCTTTAATTAATCCTGCCAAGGCTGTAGGCCCTCTTGTTCGTCAGATAGGTTTGGCACTATTTCTGAAACCTACTAGAAGTAGCAATCTTGGATGCCATAGAATATTGTAACTCTGGTTAAGGAAAAGGAGGCTTGAGTCAGATCAAAATCAAATAAAGTCTAGAAAATAAAGAAATACAACAGAATTTATGTAAGACTAAATGTAAACAAACAACCAATATCAAAATCATGCAAATAAAAAAAAAAAATAATACTGAGACTATGAATTGCAGTGTCCTTGAAAGTGTGTCTTTTGTGGAGTCAGTTCAGCATTGAGGTGAGTGAAGTTATCCATGCTGTTTGATGAATGTAGGGGAATAGCTGTTCAGGAAAATGGTGATGTGGGACTTGAGGGTCTTGTACCTTCTGCCTGGTTGTAATAGGGAGAAGAGAACATGGTCTGTATATTGGTGTTCTTGATGATAGATGCTGCTTTCTTGTGGGAGGACTCTTTGTAAGTGTGCTCAGTGATGGGGAGACCGTTGCCTGTGATAGACTGGGTTGTATTCCACTCTCCCCCCCCCCCCCCCCACTAATTTTTTGTAGACTTTTCCATTCCTAGGTATTGGTTTTTCCATATCATGCTGTGATGTAATGAGTCAGGATACTCTCCGCTGTGCATCTATAGAGTTTTGTCAAAGTGTTAGATGACATAACAAATCTACACAAACATCTAAGAAAGTTGAGGCACTTTCTAGCCTTCTTTGTGACGGATCCTCCTCTCTGGATTTCTGATCCCCTAATAAGGACTGGCTCATGGGCCTCCATCTTGGATGATAGTGTTGAATGCTGAGCTGTAGTCAGTGAAGAGCAACCAGCTGTATGCAACTTCTTTCTCCAGATGTGATTCACTCCAGGGCAGAATGAAGAGTCCACTGTAAATTGGAATGGATACAAGTCACACCTCAAACAGGAGCTGATATGCTTCATGACCAATCTCTCAAAGCACTTTACCACAGTGAATGCAAGTACAACTGGAGGATAGGCATTGAGGTGGGCTGCCAAGTTCTTCTGGGACACCAGTATGATTGAAGTCTGCTTGAAGCAGGTGGGTGCCTCAGACTGCTGCAGTGAGAGGTTGAAGATATCAGTGATACTCTAGCTGGTTGATCAGCACCGGGCTGAGGTGTTACTCAGCCAGGTACAGCATTTGGGCCAGATGGGCTCATCCTCTTGAAGGATGTTAGCCTCAGACACTGAGATCACAGGGTCATTGGGGGCTGTGTGACTTCGTGAAAGTGCCCCCACTTTCTGTCAGTTAAAGTGACAATAAAAGGCATTGAACTAAGTAAATGAAACCTCATTGCCATTTATTTTGTTTGGTTTTGCTTTGTAGGAGGTGATGACATTCAAGCCCTGCCATAGTTGTTGGGCATTCTTTTGTGATTCCAATTTTGTTCAGAGTTGCCATTTTGCATGTCTGAACCTCTTGTACACTCCTGGGTTGCCAGCTGTGAACACCGCTAATCTGATCCTCAACAGATTTGCATCTCATGGTTCATCCAGGGCTTCTGGTTAGGATACTCTGCAGATGCTGGAAATCCGAGCAACACGCACACCATGCTGGAGGAACTCAGCAAGCCAAGCGGCATCAATGGAAAAAAATACCGTCGACGTTTTGGGCTGAAACCCTTTGGCAGGACTGGAGGAAAAAAAGATGAAGAATAGATTTAAAAGGTGGAGGGAAGAGGGAGATAAACACAAGGTGACAGGTGAAATCTGAAGGGGGAGGAATGAAGTAAAGAACTGGGAAGTTGATTGGTGCAGGAGATACATGGCTGGAGAAGGTGGAGTCTGATAGAAGAGGATAAAGGCCATGGAAGAAGAAAAGAGGGAGGGGAGCACCAGAAAGAGGTGATGGGCAGACAAGGAGATAAAGTGAAAGAGGGAAAAGGGGATGGAGAATGGTGAAGGGGGCAGGGGGTCATACCAGAAGTTCAAGAAATTGATGTTGATGCCATCAGGTTGGAGGTTACCCGAACGGAATATAAGGTGTATTTTCCTCAACCTGAATGTGCCTCTTCGCAACACTAGAGGAGATCATGAGATATCCTTGGGAGACAGAACAAAGGTAAATTCTAAGAGTTTTCTTAAGTATATCAAGAAAAACAATGCTAGGGAGTGAATTAGGCCCTCAACAATCAAGATAGAAATGTATGTGTGCAGTCTCTGGAGAAGGGCGGAGCTCTCAAGGATCTACTTCTACCATTGAGGAAAACCTGAAGATGGGGGACCTGGAAAGGTTAATGAAGATGTTTTAAAGAAAACATGAAGATGGGGGACCTGGAAAGGTTAATGAAGATGTTTTAAAGAAAACATGAAGATAGGGGACCTGGAAAGGTTAATGAAAATGTTTTAAAGAAAACATGAAGATAGGGGACCTGGAAAGGTTAATGAAGATGTTTTAAAGAAAACATGAAGATAGGGGACCTGGAAAGGTTAATGAAGATGTTTTAAAGAAAACATGAAGATAGGGGACCTGGAAAGGTTAATGAAGATGTTTTAAAGAAAACATGAAGATGGGGGACCTGGAAAGGTTAATGAAAATGTTTTAAAGAAAACATGAAGATGGGGGACCTGGAAAGGTTAATGAAAATGTTTTAAAGAAAACATGAAGATGGGGGACCTGGAAAGGTTAATGAAAATGTTTTAAAGAAAACATGAAGATGGGGGACCTGGAAAGGTTAATGAAGATGTTTTAAAGAAAACATGAAGATAGGGGACCTGGAAAGGTTAATGAAGATGTTTTAAAGAAAACATGAAGATAGGGGACCTGGAAAGGTTAATAACGATGTTTTAAAGAAAACATGAAGATAGGGGACCTGGAAAGGTTAAAGAAGATGTTTTAAAGAAAACATGAAGATAGGGGACCTGGAAAGGTTAATAACGATGTTTTAAAGAAAACATGAAGATAGGGGACCTGGAAAGGTTAATAACGATGTTTTAAAAAAAACATGAAGATAGGGGACCTGTAAAGGTTAATGAAAATGTTTTAAAGAAAACATGAAGATAGGGGACCTGTAAAGGTTAATGAAAATGTTTTAAAGAAAACATGATGATAGGGGACCTGGAACGGTTAATAACGATGTTTTAAAGAAAACATGAAGATAGGGGACCTGGAAAGGTTAATGAAGATGTTTTAAAGAAAACATGAAGATAGGGGACCTGGAAAGGTTAATGAAAATGTTTTAAAGAAAACATGAAGATGGGGGACCTGGAAAGGTTAATAACGATGTTTTAAAGAAAACATGAAGATAGGGGACCTGGAAAGGTTAATGAAGATGTTTTAAAGAAAACATGAAGATAGGGGACCTGGAAAGGTTAATGAAGATGTTTTAAAGAAAACATGAAGATAGGGGACCTGGAAAGGTTAATAACTATGTTTTAAAGAAAACATGAAGATAGGGGACCTGGAAAGGTTAATGAAGATGTTTTAAAGAAAACATGAAGATAGGGGACCTGGAAAGGTTAATAACTATGTTTTAAAGAAAACATGAAGATAGGGGACCTGGAAAGGTTAATAACTATGTTTTAAAGAAAACATGAAGATAGGGGACCTGGAAAGGTTAATGAAGATGTTTTAAAGAAAACATGAAGATGGGGGACCTGGAAAGGTTAATGAAGATGTTTTAAAGAAAACATGAAGATAGGGGACCTGGAAAGGTTAATGAAAATGTTTTAAAGAAAACATGAAGATAGGGGACCTGGAAAGGTTAATGAAAATGTTTTAAAGAAAACATGAAGATGGGGGACCTGGAAAGGTTAATGAAGATGTTTTAAAGAAAACATGAAGATAGGGGACCTGGAAAGGTTAATGAAAATGTTTTAAAGAAAACATGAAGATGAGGGACCTGGAAAGGTTAATAATGATGTTTTAAAGAAAACATGAAGATAGGGGACCTGGAAAGGTTAATAACGATGTTCTAAAGAAAGCATGAAGATAGGGGACCTGGAAAGGTTAATGAAGATGTTTTAAAGAAAACATGAAGATGGGGGACCTGGAAAGGTTAATGAAGATGTTTTAAAGAAAACATGAAGATGGGGGACCTGGAAAGGTTAATGAAGATGTTTTAAAGAAAACATGAAGATAGGGGACCTGGAAAGGTTAATGAAGATGTTTTAAAGAAAACATGAAGATAGGGGACCTGGAAAGGTTAATGAAGATGTTTTAAAGAAAACATGAAGATAGGGGACCTGGAAAGGTTAATGAAGATGTTTTAAAGAAAACATGAAGATGGGGGACCTGGAAAGGTTAATGAAAATGTTTTAAAGAAAACATGAAGATGGGGGACCTGGAAAGGTTAATGAAAATGTTTTAAAGAAAACATGAAGATGGGGGACCTGGAAAGGTTAATGAAAATGTTTTAAAGAAAACATGAAGATGGGGGACCTGGAAAGGTTAATGAAGATGTTTTAAAGAAAACATGAAGATAGGGGACCTGGAAAGGTTAATAACGATGTTTTAAAGAAAACATGAAGATAGGGGACCTGGAAAGGTTAATAACGATGTTTTAAAGAAAACATGAAGATAGGGGACCTGTAAAGGTTAATGAAAATGTTTTAAAGAAAACATGAAGATAGGGGACCTGTAAAGGTTAATGAAAATGTTTTAAAGAAAACATGATGATAGGGGACCTGGAACGGTTAATAACGATGTTTTAAAGAAAACATGAAGATAGGGGACCTGGAAAGGTTAATGAAGATGTTTTAAAGAAAACATGAAGATAGGGGACCTGGAAAGGTTAATGAAAATGTTTTAAAGAAAACATGAAGATGGGGGACCTGGAAAGGTTAATGAAGATGTTTTAAAGAAAACATGAAGATAGGGGACCTGGAAAGGTTAATGAAGATGTTTTAAAGAAAACCTGAAGATGGGGGAGCTGGAAAGGTTAATGAAGATGTTTTAAAGAAAACATGAAGATAAGGGACCTGGAAAGGTTAATAACGATGTTTTAAAGAAAACATGAAGATAGGGGACCTGGAAAGGTTAATAACGATGTTTTAAAGAAAACATGAAGATAGGGGACCTGGAAAGGTTAATAATGATGTTTTAAAGAAAACATGAAGATAGGGGACCTGGAAAGGTTAAAGAAGATGTTTTAAAGAAAACATGAAGATAGGGGACCTGGAAAGGTTAATGAAGATGTTTTAAAGAAAACATGAAGATAGGGGACCTGGAAAGGTTAATGAAGATGTTTTAAAGAAAACATGAAGATAGGGGACCTGGAAAGGTTAATAACTATGTTTTAAAGAAAACATGAAGATAGGGGACCTGGAAAGGTTAATGAAGATGTTTTAAAGAAAACATGAAGATAGGGGACCTGGAAAGGTTAATAACTATGTTTTAAAGAAAACATGAAGATAGGGGACCTGCAAAGGTTAATGGAGATGTTTTTAGGAAAACGTGAAGATAGGGGACCTGGAAAGATTAATGGAGATGTTTTGAAAACCGTCCATATCATAGTAGGAGAGGTGGTGCCTGTGTTAATGTGCATGAAGGTAGACAGATCTCTAGACCTGAGCAAAGCATATCCAAATGAACCTGGAGAAGAAATTGCAGCATCCCTCACTGAGATATTTGAAACATCGCCGTCTTTTGGCAAGGTGCTGGAAGTCTGGAGGATAGTAACTGTTGTGTCTGCCAGGATAGACCTGATAATTAGAGAACCATCAGCCTAACATTCATAGCAGACAAGCTGCTGGAAAACACTCCAGTGGGTAAGGTGTACTTACATTTGGAAAGGCAGAAATTGATCAGGGGTAGTCAGCATGGTTTAGTGTTACAAATTGGATTGAGTTTTTGTAATGGTGGTGAGGAAGGATGCTGAGAGTAGCGTGATCAGTGTAGTGTGTATAGATTCCAGCAAGGCTGTTGATAGGGTAGGCTGCTCTGGAAGGTTAGTTTGTATGGGATCCAAGGAGAATTAATAATATGAATAATTGGCTAGATAGCAAACAGAAGGTGTTGGTGGAAGGATGATTCTCAGATAGGTGGCGTGTGACTAGTGGTGTGTCACAAGAGTCAGTTTGTGCAGTCATCTATATTAATGATTTGGATGAAAACACAAAAATAGGCGGTGTTTTAGACAGTGAAATGGAGTATCAAGAATTTCAGCAAGATGTTGTTCAACCCCATTGATTGAGATGCAGCATGGAGTAGAGCGTAGACCCTTCTGGCCCTTTAAGCCACACTGCTCAACAGTTCCCCGATTTAACCCTAGCCTAATCACACAACAATTTACAAAGACCAATTAAATTATCAACTGGGCTGTCTTTGGACTATGGGAGGAAAGCGGAATACAAGGAGCAACAATGAACGTGGAATGCGGTCACGGGGAGAACATACAAACTCCTTACCAGCAGTGTCAGGAATCTTGTATCTGAGTAGATGGGCTGATGCCCAGAGGCAATTGGAATTTAAATAAGTGCTGAGAGAGTCATTTTGGAAGGATAAATCAAGGTGGGAGTTTTACATTGAATGAAAGGCCCCTGAGCAGTGTTGTAGACAGGTGTGTAGACAAGGCCATGACGAAGGCTTCTGCCATGCTGGTCTTCATCAATCGAAGCTCTGAATATGACAGTGTGAGGTGATGTGATTATACAAGATGTTGCGTGAAGCCATGTTTGGAGTATTGTGTTTATTTTGGTGACCCTGTTATGCAAAGGATGTGTTTAAAAAGGGAGAAGTACAATAAGGATTTCGATGGATATTTCTAAGACTCAACGGACTGAGGTTAGACCAGGGGTCGGCAACCTTTACCACTGAAAGAGCCATTTGGACCCGTTTCTCACAGAAAAGAAAGCACTGGGAGCCACAAAACCCGTTTGACATTTAAAATGAAATAACACTGCATACAATGTTTCTTTTTTTGCCTTTATGCTATGTATAAACAAACTATAATATGTTGCATTTATGAAATCGATGAACTCCTGCAGAGAAAACAAAATTACATTTCTGCATGCAACAAAAACATTTTGAACTCCGAAAAAAAGACGTTGGGTTGAAGGTTACTTTTAAGTAAAATACTCAATGTCTATTTGAGTCCTTCTTGTATTTATGACAAATGCCAAACTTAAATTTTCCGCCAGCAGAAAACCAAAAATAACGTCAGCCAGCTGTCAACCTGAATAATAAAAGGACTATTTCACTGAACAATGAAAAAATATGAATATACGTAAAATAATAGGCAATTAAAATATTTATCATACTTGGTTAATGGGATTTCTGCTCCTGGACCTCAGCTCACAGCGTCTGCACATTAGGGCTGTATGACATCACCTTCATCTTTACACAGGATCGCAAGCTGTCATCTGTGAGGCGTGCGCGATGTTTGTTTTTAATAAAGTTCATGTTGGAGAACACCTGCTCACATACATATGTGGATCCAAAGATTGAAAGGACTCCAATGTTTACATAAATGTCGGGGATAGCATTCCATGTTTCGAACACAAGTTTGTCCGGTTTGGGGAGGTTTTCAATATCACTCCATTTGTGATTCTGAGCAAGAACGGCCTTCTGACGGGGAACATCTTCAAGGTCTGCTGTCAAGCGTCTAAACTTGGACACCCATATGTCTTTGTCGGCTATGTCGGCCAGTTCCATCTCAAGATCAGGTTGACTCACACCTGCCAATGCAGTCGTATTCAGTAGGGATGGATCGATGCTTAGGGGAGTGACCGGGAAGGATAATGTGTTTTTTTCCTCTCTGAACTCACAGAAGCGTTTCCCAAAAGATGTTTGCATTGCGATGATTGCAGAATGTAAATACTCCGAATTTATCATGTTGTGAGCTTGTTTGAACTCTCTCAAATTGGGGAAGTGAGACCATGTGCCTTTCTGTAAATCTCTGGCAAGCACTGTCAACTTGCGCTCGAATGCCAAAACATCCTCCAACATGTGTAGGGCTCTACGTCCTTTCCCCTGAAGAGCTGTGTTCAGCGTGTTCAGGTGCGCTGTCATGTCTACCATGAAGTGTAGCTTTTCCAGCCACTCTGGCTGTTCCAGCTCAGGAAAGGTGAGCCCTTTGCTGCCCAGGAAAGTTTTCACTTCTTCCAGACACGCAACAAAATGTTTCAGCACCTCCCCTCTGGACAGCCAGTGATAAAAACACGTTGTAGCGGTGTGCTACACGCAGTCAGTAAAATGCAGTCAAAGATAACTTTATTCGAACTAAACAGCCTTGCTTTTAAGCCTCCCTCAACCCACCCCCAATGGGCGCGGATGCTCCAAAAGACACGTACTCACAAACCCCCGTAGGCTATCTCCCTTAGCCGGAACGGTGGCTAATTGTGAGCCGGTTCGGATGTGCCAGAAAATGGGTCGGCACAACGTTTTATTTCGGTTGTACAAGATCACCATAATCTTCAAATTTAGAATTACATTTCAAAAACTAACAAACTAACATAAAATACATTTTAATTAAATACTCATCATTTATCTTCCAAAGCCACAGGGAGCCGCAGCACAGAGATGAAAGAGGCGCATGCGGCTCCGGAGCCGACCCCCGGGTTAGACAGTGTAGTGCAGGAGACGGAGGGTGATCTCATGGAAGTATTTCAAAGCATGAGGGATATAGGTAGGGTGAGCAGTCTTTTTTCCAGGGTTGGGGAATCAAAGACTAGAGGACATAGTTTTAAGTAAAACGTGAAAGGAAAATAAAAACCTGAGGGTCAATTTTTTTATAGTGTGGGTGGTAGGTACAGTATATGGAACCACCTGGCAGAGAAAGTTGTTCTGTTGTTTAAGAAAGGCTGTAAGAATAAATTAGGAACTTATAGGGCAGTGAGCCTGATGTTAGTTCTGGGTAGATTATGAGGTGATTAAAGAGAATGAAGGGGATTTGATAGGAAACCAAATACAAAATCGTATTCAAAATCATGAGGGGTAAAGATATGGTAAGTGCAAACAGACTATTTTTATAGAGGTTGGGTGAGACTTGAGCTAGAGGTCATAGGTTAAGGGTAAAAAGTGAAATATTTAAGGAGAACCTGGGGGAATTTCTTCACTTGGAGGGTGGTGAGAATATGGAACAGGCTGCCAATGAAAGTGATGTATGTGGCTACAATTTCAGCAATGTAAGGCAAGTTTTGTTCAGTACATGAATGAGAGGGATGCTCAGGCCATGGTTCAGGTGTAAGGTGATAGCACTACGCAAAATAATAGTTCAGCATGGGCTGAAGGCTGTTTCTGTTCTGTAATGCTCTATGACTATTAATACCAATGAAGTTCTCCATCTATTTGTAAGAAAGTGTTGCCCAAAGCCCTCTAATGCTCTCTTATCTATCTTTTAAATGTTGCTGATGTTGCCTGCCCCAACCACTATTTATTGCAGTTCATTTCAAACACACACCATTCTTTGTGTGAAGATGACCCTTGATGTTCTTAAATCTAAGCCCTCTTGTTTTAGCACCACTGAACCCCACCCATCCTAGGTAAAAGACTATGTGCTTTCACCCTGTCTATGCCTCTCAGGATTTTATATATGTGTAACCCCCTGGGTCGCCTCAGGCTCGCTCAGCTCGTTCTCATCTAGGGGGAGCAGCCTTCGGCCCCGCCAAACTGGGTAATCAGCTGGTGTGGATGCTGTGTGATGTCCCCGCCTCGCCCAAAAACAGACAGTACACCATATGCAATTAAATGAGTACAATTTATAAAGGTTACTATAACTAAGTGATTAATAACGATACAGTATATATGAAGGGAAAAAAATAAAGGAAAGGCGCCAAACTTATCAAAGTCCAAACCACTTCGTGCACAACCGTTGGAGCTCAATTACTGAAGTCTTCTGGCCACCATTCAATCCCCTCCGAACTCCTCGACTCGCAGCTCAGGACCATCCGAAGTGGTCAACCAAGCACATCTAGCTTCATCTCCTCTCCTCGGAGTACCTCCTGGCCTTGGACCCCCGCTTGGGGTCCGTTCCTCGCCCCGTTTAGAGCATCGTGTCCTCTCTCTCTCTCACCCCCTTGCGCCAATCTCCCCAAAATGCCCGCCACCAATAGCTTACAGACTCAGAAGAAAGAACAACATTAATCCCAATTGGTTTACAAAGGAATACAATTCTAGTTATCAGTAAATTTTAACCCAAACAAGTGTCCAGCACTCTCTCACAACAAAGAAGCATTCCTACTTTTAACAAAACAAAGAAGCCATTTTGATTACATACACAGTAACAAAGAAAAAGAAGAAATCCCCTTTACATATGTACCTCTGTCAGGTCATCCCGCGGTCTGCTATGTTCCAGGGAATAAAGTCCAGATTGCACAACTCTGTAATTAGATCCTGGATTTCTTCACTTGCAAACTCCAGTCAATTCAGATTAGCAACTCCATCTCCTCCATGATCTCGATCAGCACTGGTGCACCTGCTCTCCTCACTTTACACCTATGACTGTGTGGTTAAATACAGCTCCAGCACTATATTCATGTTTGCTGATGACACCATTGTTGTGGGTCAAATTGAAGGTGGTGATGAATCAGCATACAGGAGAGACATTGAAAATTTAGCTATGTGGTGTAATAACAACAACCTGTCACTCATTGTCAATAAGATCAAGGAATGGATTGTAGACTTCATGAGAGGGAAACCAGAGGTCCATGAGCTAGTCTTCATTGGGGGATCAGAGGTGGAGAGGGTTATCACCTTTAAATTCCTGAGTGTTAACATTTCAGAGGACCTGTCCTGGGCTCGGCACGTAAGTGCAATTGTGAAGAAAGCATGGCAGTGCCTTTACTTCCTTAGGAATCTGTGGAGATTCGACATTTTATGAAAAACCTTGATACACATCTTTAGATGGTCATGGAGAGTATACTGAGTGACTGCATTACGGCCTGGTATGGGAACACCAATACCTTTGAAAGGAAAATCCTACAAAAGGTAGTGGATTCGGCCCAGTACATCACGGTACAGCATTGAGCACATCTTAATGAACACTGCCATAGAAAACAGCATCCATCATCAGAGATTCTCATCACTCAGTCCATGCTCTTTTCTCATTACTCCCATCAGGTAGAAGATATAGGTGCCTCATGACTTGCACCACCAGGTTCAGGAACAGTTGCTACCCCTCAACCATCAGGCTCTTGAACTAAAGGGGATAGCTACGCTCACATGCCTCTTCATTGTGATGTTCCCACAACCAATTATCTCTCTTTAAGGACTCTTGTGTCTCATTATTTTATGTTCTCATTATTTATTGCTATTTTATTTGTATTTGCATTTTGCACAGTTGTGTTCTGCACTTTGGTTGATCTTTGTTTGATCCTGTTATAATTACTGTTCTATAGATTTGCTGAGCATGTCCACAGGAAAAATGAATCTCAGAGCTGCATATGGTGACATATAGGTACTTTGACAATAAAGTTTAATTTCAACTTTGAAATTTGATCTCAGACCCTCAAGTCAAGGCTGGTAATCTTTTCTCATTCTCTCTAGTTTAATAACGTCTTTCTTTTGGTAGTCTGACCAAAACTGTACACAATATTCCAAATGTGGCCTCACTAATGTCTTGTATGACTACAGCATAACTTCAAAACTGCCAGGTGATGGCGACCAGACTTCTTCATCCCCCAGTCTAGGTGTGACGTTGCTCTCAGTGAATCATGCCCTTGTACATGTAGGTGCCTTTGTTCTATAACACTCCTGGAGGCCCGACCGTGTCTCTCTGAAATCGAAACACGAAACATTCAGCAGGTTGAAACTTTATTAAACATTGGCGAGGCTACATTTTGAGGCCTAATTGCCACACTGTAGGCAGGATGTGACTACATTGGAGAGGCTGTGGATGATTCACAAGGATGTGGCCTGTGATGGAGTGTTTCATTTATGAGGAGAGATGGGAAAAGCTGTGCTTATCCTTCCTGGAGGGGAGGAGGAGGCTGAGGTGGACCTGAGGGACATAAAAAGGGTAGGTAGTAGGAAACAGTCTAGCTAACTCCCTCCCTGCCACAGGTGTTGATGGTCAGAGGGCAGGTGTGTAAGGTGAGGAGTGGTAGGCGATCTGAGGATGAATGAATGCCTCCCCCCAGAGGCTGGGGGGAATCTGGATGGCGTTGCTTGAAGTGGTGGTGCGGGTAAACACTTTTACAATGTTTATGTATTTAGACAAACCATTGAATCACCACAGTAGACATGGCTATGGACCATGAGCATCATCTGGGGACCAAGAAATAGAATTAAGATAAAATCCCATGGCATTACAGGAAAGATACTGGCATAGATAGCAGATAGCTGACAGACAGGAGGCAGCAAGTGCGAATGAAAGAGGGCTTTTCTGGTCGGCTGCCAGTTACTCGTGATGTTCCTCAGGGTCAGTACTGGGACCGCTGTTTTTCACATTTTTTGTCAGTGATTTGCATAATGGAATTGATGGCTTTGTGGCAAAGTTTGCAGCTGATACAAAGATAGGTGGAGGGTTTGGTAGTGCTGAGGAAACAGTGCAGCAAGACTTAGACAATTTGGAAGAATGGGCAAAAAAGTGGCAGATGGAATACACTGTTGGGAAATGTATAATGCATTTTGGTGAAAGGAACAATAGTTTAGACTATTATCTAAATGGGGAGAAAATTCAAACATCAGAGGTGCAGAGGGACTTAGGAGTCCTTGTGCAAGACTCCCAGAAGGTTAATTTACAGGTTGAGTCTGCGGTAAAGAAGGCAAATGCAATGTTGGCATTTATTTCAAGGGGAATAGAATATAAAAGAAAGGAGATAATGCTGAGCCTTTATAGACACTACTCAGGCCACATTTGCAGTATTGTCAGCAGTTTTAGGCCCCATATCTCAGAAAGGATATGTTGTCATTGGAGAGAGTCTGGAGGAAGCTCACAACGATGATTCTGGGAATGAAGGGGTTAACATATGAGGAGTGTTTGACAGCTTTGGGCCTGGACTCACTGGAACTTAGAAGAATGTGAGGGGATCTCATTGAAACCTACCGAATGTTGAAAGGACTCGATAAGGTGGATGTGGAGAAGATGTTTCCTCTGGTGGTGGTATCCAGAACTAGAGAGCGCAGCCTCAAAATTGGAGGGTGGCTCTTTAGAACAGAGGTAAGGAAGAATTTTTTAGCCAGTGAGTGGCAAATCTGTGGAATACTCTGCCACAGACTGTGGTGGAGGCCAAGTCCATGTGCATACTTAAGGTGGAAGTTGATTGTTTCCTGATCAGTCAGGGTATCAAAGAATATGGCATGAAGGGAGGTTTTAGGGGTTGACTGGGATCCAGGATCAGCCATGATGGAATGACGGAGCAGACTTGATGGGATGAATGGCCTAATTCTACTCCCATGTCTTATGGTCTCATGGTCCAACAGCCAGAAGTTTGCGATCAGAAATTTAAGTCTGTTTCTCATTGTACAGATGCTGCCTGACCAGCTGAGTCTTCTGGCTTATTCTGTTATTGTTCAGGGGTGGGCTATCATTTGAGCAAGGTCAAGCTGGGTTGGGGTAGTGTTGCAGCTGTTAGGGTAATGCTATCACAGCACCAGCAATTGGGTTCAATTCTGCCACCTTATGCAAGGATATTGTTCGTTCTCCCCATGGCCATGTGGGGTTTCTCCAGGTGTCCAGTTTTCTTCCCACTGCCCGAAGGTATATGGGTTCATAGGTCACATGAGTGTAATTGGGTGACATTGGTTAATGGGCCAGAAGGGCCTGTTACTGTGCTGTATCTCTAAATAAAAATTCAAAAAAGTAAAAGTCAGGTTTGTTGTCATTTGCACAAGCATAGGTGCAATGAAAAACTTCACACATAGCATGAGGTACATAGCGTTCTGTACATAGAACCCAGAGGAATGAGGAGGAGAAACTAAAGACAGATGTATCAGTATTACAGTAGAATAAAGGGAATTCTAGAGGCATGAAAGAGAAGTTGGCCAGAATTGATTGGAAAAGAACACTGGCAGGGATAACGGCAGAGCAGCAATAGCTGAAAATTCTGGAAGCAATTCGTAAGGGAGAGAGGCAGAAGAAAGGAAGTTTAAAACAAAAACAGCATACACTTTCTTCAGAAAGGAAGACACAATCAAGTTTTTTAAGTTAGTACATTGAATAATTCAGGGTTGATAAACTGTGAGTACCAGGTGATGATAATAATTTTAAAAAGCAGAAATGGTTGGCTGTATTGGAAAGACTGATGGATTTGATCACAGGTAATTGGCTCACGTATACTGAGCTCGGAAGAGTATTTTGAAGCAAATTAAGTAGCCAATGAAAAGAGAATGCCAATTTTGCTAAAGGCATACAGTTTGCTTTGACATTTGACTGATCTAACCAAACCAACAGAAATGAGCATTGCTGCTGTGGAAAAAGTGATACAGGAACACTTAGAACCAAAGCCATTATTGATTGCAGGACCCTTTAGATTTCGTAAGCAGAATCAAAAGGAAGGTGAGTCCATATCAGCACATGTGGCTGAATTGAAGAAGCTGTCTGAGCATTGTCAGCTCAGTAATGGGATCAATTTGTGGAATCTTAAAAGAAAGCATTCAGAAGTAGTTCCTAACTGAAGCACAACATACATTCGAACAAGCAGTGGGAATTGCTGTTTCAGTGAAAACCACAGATGGAGACACAATCGAGTTACAGTCAGGAAGGCAAGTACAGTGCCTATAAAAAATATTCACCCCCTTGGAAGTTTTCATGTTTTATTGTTTTACAACATTGAATCACAGTGGATTTAATCAGGCTTTTTTGACACTGATCAACTTTTCGTGTCAAAGTGAAAACACATCTCTACAAAGTGATCTAAATTTATTGCAAATATAAAACACAAAGTATTTTATTGCATAATTACTCACCCCCCTTCAAGTCAGTATTTAGTAGATGCACCTTTGGCAGCAATTAGAGCCTTGAGTCTGTGTGGATCGGTCATCAGCTTTGCACATCTGGATGCTGCAATTTTTCTCCATTCTTCTTTACAAAACTGAGCAAACTCTGTTAAATTGCATGGGGATCGTGAGTGAACAGTCCTTTTCAAGTCCAGCCAATTTTCAATTGGATTGTGGTCTGGACTCTGACTTGGCCACTCCAGGATGTTGACTTTGTGTTTTTAAGCTTTTGCTGTGTAGCTTTGGTTTTATGCTTGGGGTCATTGTCTTGCTGGAAAACAAATCTTCTCCATTGCAGTTTTCCTACAGTTTTCTTGTGTGCCATACTCTGCCAGAGCCTCAGCGACCACTTTTTTTTTTCAAGTGGTTGTCTTGGAGGAAAGATTCTGTGAGTGGTCCCCCACGTCCTTCTCACAGCGCAGTTGTTTTTTTTAATGAGGTCGAGTTGCGAGCTCAACACTCGACCTGGCACAGATGGAAAGCATGTCCGGGAGCGGCCTGACTGGATTCGAACTCGGGAACCTTCACTATGGACTCCAGCACTGATGTCACTGCACCACCAGCCGGCCATCAGGTGTACCTCCTGGATTTCAGTGTGTTTTGCTGTATTCATTTTACCCTCTACCTTCACAAGCCTTCCTGAACTTGCTGCAGTGAAGTGTCCCTACAGCACGATGCAGTAACAACTGGGCTTCATGGTAGGGATGGTGTGTTTTTTTTAATCACTAATTTTTATTGCAACACCAACAAATTACATTCAATACAACCAGTTGCTGATTACATTTTGACTGTTTAATCCAACCACCCCCAACCCTCATTGCCATCCCCCCTCCACCCTTCCCCCACACTCCTCTCCCCTCCGCCAACCAACTGAATAGCAGTGCATACACAGACAGAGCATTCCTAGTTTAACAGAAGATCTTTAAAGTTAGATTAAAAAATTTGTCCACATTAAGATAGTGTTTGGTTGTGCATCATTTACCCTTGCTGATGGTAATTCCAGGTAAGAAATGTCCAAAAAGCTCCGAAGCAAGTGAGTACTTGAAATATCATGAGGAGGTTTCCAACGCTGGACTACAATCTTCTTAGCTCCAGTCAGGCCTGCCAGCCAGACTTTGCGTGTTTTTTCTGTAAGGGAAAGGTGGAAGTCATCATTTAGAAGATGTACAGCGGGGTCCATTGGTAATTGTACCCCCATTAGTTCTGTAAGAGTACTGATAACCTTCCCCCACAAACCAAAAACCCCTGGACATTCCCATACAACATATACAAAAGAGCCAATGGTTCCGTGGGGACAAAATGAGCAATATGGGTCAGGAACCAGTCCCATTTGATGTCTAATTCTTGGTGTTATATATGCTCGATGACAAAATTTCAGGTGTATATACTGATAATTCAGGTTTTTCGAAGCACCGGCAGCATTATCCCAAATCGCATCCCAGTCCAAGTCTTGTCCCAGTTCAGATATGTCCCTATCCCAGGCTTTCATTCCTGATGTGGGCATATATCTCTGGGAGTTTAATTTATAATAGATATATGACACCATCTGTCTTGGAGCACTCTGTACCCAACTTAAAATGGGATGGTCCTTCAAATCTGACCCCCAGATAACCCCGTAGGCTTGACAAGCTGATCTTACTCTAAAGTAGAAGAAAAGAGAGTGTTTATCAATAATATATTGAGATACCAGTTCTTGAAAGCTAAGAATAGCACTTACCTTATTAATATCTTGAAGAGTAGTAATACCTTTATCATCCCAAGTTCTTTTAGTGAATGGTTTCCCCCCAGATAAAAGATGATTATTGTTCCATAATGGAGATGATTTACACCATACGCTTTTAAATTTTAGGGATTTTTCTGCTGCTCTAAACACTTGTATCATATGGGTTATAATTGGACTGTAATACAAATCACAGTTTTTGATATACACACCCATAAGGAGAAAGTCCTTCAACCTTATTGGTACTATTAGATCTTATATAACCATATAACAATCACAGCACGGAAACAGGCCAACTTGGACCTTATAGTCCATGCCAAATGCTTACTCTCACCTAGTCCTACCGACCTGCACTCAGCCCATAACCTTCCATTCCTTTCCTGTCCATATACCTATCCAATTTTACTTTAAATGACAATATCGAACCTGCCTCTACCACTTCTACTGGAAGCTCGTTCCACACAGCGACCACTCTCTGAGTAAAGAAATTCCCCCTTGTGTTACCCTTAAGCTTTTGCCCCCTAACTCTCAACTCATGTTCTCTTGTTGGAATCTCTCCTACTCTCAATGGAAAAAACCTATCCATGTCAATTCTATCTATCCCCCTCATAATTTTAAATACCTCCATCAAGCCCCCCCTCAACCAACTACGCTTCAAAGAATAAAGATCTAACTTGTTCAATCTTTCCCTGTAACTTAGGTGCTGAAACCCAGGTAACCTTCTAGTAAATCTCCTCTACTCTCTCTATTTTGTTGACATCTTTCCTATAATTTGGTTACCAGAACTGTACACAATACTCCAAATTTGGCCTTACCAATGCCTTGTACAATTTTAACATTACATCCCAACTCCTACACTCAATGCTCTGAATTATAAGGGCCAGCATACCAAAAGCTTTCTTCACCACCCTATCCACATGAGATTCCGCCTTCAGGGAACTATGCACCATTATTCCAATATCACTCTATTCTACTGCATTCTTCAATGCCCTACCATTTACCATGTATGTCCTATTCTGATTATTCCTACCAAAATGTAGCACCTCACACTTAGCATTAAACTCCATCTGCCATCTTTCAGCCTACCCTTCTAACTGGCTGATGCACCATCAATAACTCACTCTGAGACGTAAAGGCGAGATATCGGCTTTTATTGACTGGAAGAAGGAACCAGCAGTGAGTGACCATCATACTACATCTTGGAGACTGAGGCCGAGCATCAGGCCTCGATCGCCTTTATACAGGGGCCTGTGGGAGGAGCCACAGGAGCAGTCAGCAGAGGGCGTGTCCAGACAGGCACATGTAGTTCACCACACTGGCGTAAATCTCCCTGCAAGCTTTGAAAACCTACTTCAGTACCCACAACGCCACCCATCTTAGTATAATCTGCATACTTACTAATCCAATTTACCACCCCATCATCCAGATCATTAATGTATATGGCAAACAACATTGGACCCAGTACAGATCCCTGAGGCACACCACTAGTCACCGGCCTCCAACCTGACAAACAGTTATCCACCACTACTCTCTGGCATCTCCCATTCAGCCACTGTTGAATCCATTTTACTACTTCAATATTAATACCTAACGATTGAACCTCCCTAACTAACCTTCCATGTGGAACCTTGTCAAAGGCCTTACTGAAGTCCATATAGACAGAATCCACTGCTTTACTCTCGTCAACTTTCCTCATAACCTCTTCAAAAAATTCAGTAAGATTTGTCAAACATGACCTTCCATGCACGAATCCATGTTGACTGTTCCTAATCAGACCCTGTCTATCCAAATTATTACATATACCATCTCTAAGAATGCTTTCCATTAATTTATCCACCACTGACGTCAAACTTACAAGCCTAGGTTTACTCTTAGAAATCTTTTTAAACAATAGAACAACATGAGCAATACGCCAATTCTCCGGCACCATCCCTGTTTCTAATGACCTTTGAAATATTTCTGTCAGAGCCCCTGCTATTTCTACACTAACTTTCCTCAATGTCCTATCTGGACCCAGAGAGTTATCCACTTTTATATTCCTTAAAAGTGCCAACACTTCCTCCTCTTTAATCATCATAGTTTCCATAACTTCCCTACTTGTTTCCCTTACCTTACGCAAATCAATATCCTTCTCCTTAGTGAATACCAAAGAACAGAAATTGTTCAAAATGTCCCCCATCTTTTTTGGCTCCACACATAGCTGTCCATTCTGATTCTCTAAGGGACCAATTTTATCCCTCACTATCCTTTTGCTGTTAATATAGCTGTAGAAACCCTTTGGATTTATTTTCACCTTACTTGCCAATCTTCTTTTAGCTTTTCTGATTTCTTTCTTAAGATTCTTTTTACATTCTTTATATTCCTCGAGCACCTCATTTACTCCATGCTGCCTATATTTATTGTATATCTCTCTCTTTTTCCGAACCAAGTTTCCAATATCCCTTGAAAACCATGGCTCTCTCAAACTTTTAACCTTTCCATTCAACCTAACAGGAACATGAAGATTCTGTACCCTCAAAATTTCTCCTTTAAGTGACCTCCATTTCTCTATTACATCCTTCCCATAAAACAAATTGTCCCAATCCACTCCTAAATCCTTTCGCATCTCCTCAAAGTTAGCCTTTTTCCAATCAAAAATCTCAACCCTGGGTCCAGTCTTATCCTTCTCCATAATTATATTGAACTAATGGCATTGTGATCACTGGAGCCGAAGAGCTCCCCAATACATACCTCCGTCACCTGACCTATCTCATTCCCTAACAGGAGATCCAACACTGCCCCTTCTCTAGTTGGTACCTCTATGTATTGCTGCAAAAAACTATCATCTTGTTCCATGTTTTTCCATGACGGAACTTTACCCTCCTCCATCCAATAGCTAAGACTTTTTAATACAAATGCCCAGTGATACAATTTAAAATTTGGACATGCCAATCCCCATCCGACTTTTTGATTTGTAGAGCTGACCACTTACCATTTACCATTCCAAACATAGCATTGTAGTAAGGAGACCAGTTTTTGCCAATATCCTGCTGGAGGCGCAAGTGGGACCATTGAGCGTCAAAATTAATGCGGGGTAAGATGTTCATTTTAATGACCGGTATACAGGTTGGGACTGATGCTGGCAGGTGTCTCCACCTATTAATATCTTCTATTTTTTTCAAAATTAAAGAGTAATTTGTTTTAGCCACAGACGATAGGGAAATATTAACTTTAATACCCAAGTAGCACTAACTAGCACCAACAAATTAGAAAAACAAATTAGGTTCTCATAGACAATCATATCAAAGAGACAAGAAAAAAAAACCTGGACAAACCTGTTAACCTATATAATTAAAACCGTTCCCATCTCAAATATATTATAACACATTATCAAGACTCCAACAGCTCTCTTGCGGGGGACTGTTGCTTTAATAGACCGTTGCTTAGTGATAACGCCAGTGATGTCTTATCTCGAGCCCAGGAACGTAAACAAGTCTACCGGAGACATAACCCGAAATGAACAAGTACAACTAAAGTTATTCAGAACAAACTGCTGTTTTTCAGCTTCATTCTTGATGAAGTATCTCATTTGGGTGTGTTGAATATCACCTTAGAAAGTAAAAGATATAAAGTATATTCTAGGCGGGCTTATATCACCTTACCATGTTATCCTTGCCTTAAAACTCTAACCTGCAATACTCAGAAACAAATTGGCCCTTTAATTAACTAAATACAAAAGTGCATCAAATGACTTTCCAATAAAAGAATAACCAGAAATCTTCACACCTAGTACGTTAACTTGACTGTGCCTGTTAGATTGTGCATACAGGCTGGTCTGAGCTCTTAATGCAGTTCCATCTGCTCCCGAGGGGTGTGTTGACTTTGCCAGGGTCTTCTTCCATATCTCCCAGCACCGATGATTTCAGGGCTTTTGCTTCCTCTGCTGAGTTAAACAACATCTTCATGCCCTTGATATTCACTCTCAAAATTGCCGGGTATATGAAGAACAAGTCGATCCCCTTCTGTCAAAACTTCGCACAGATGTCCTTGTATCCCTGCTATTCCTGCATCATGCTGGGGCTGTAGTTGGCAAAGAACTGCAGCTGGAGGCCATCCGGGAGAGTAGGTTTGGCTTTCCTCGTGCCCTCCAAGATAGCCTGCCGGTCGGTATACCGTAGAAGCTTAAAAACCATGGTCCGCAGTCTTGAGGTGTTGTTGGAAAAGATCCTATGTGCTCTATCGATCTCCAATGGAGTGCTGTGGGAATTCTTGAGCACTGGAATTCAATTAGGCAGCATCTCCTGGGGGTAGCCTCTCGGATCGTCACCCTCAGCGCCAGCCGCACATTGTTTCTCCTGGATCTGTCCTCCAAATCGTTTAGCTTCTTCCATATCTTAGTCACCTCTGCGAGACAGGAGCTAGTATCTTTCTCATTCTTGCGTAAACTAACCTGAATGTTGGCTATTTTGTTGAAGACTGTGCTAAATTTTTTTAGCATGAATGTCCGCTTGCTCCTTTAACTACCGGAGAATGTTGCCATTCTCTGCCATATGCTTCTGTATGGGGTTGAGACCCTTTTCCAGCGACTCCTTTAGCATGTGAGCTACTGTTTCTTGCAGCGATTCCATCTCCTTTGCCATTGTTTGCTTAATTAGCATAGCCATTTCCTCAGATGAATTGCTATCTTGGTGTTGTCTGCTGGTATCTTATTTCTTGGTTGAATTTGGATCTTTTTTTTGAGGTCATGTCTTTAGTTCGATCTTTCTCCAACTCAAGCTTGTATTAAGACTGTATATGAGCCCTGAAGAACGTGAAAAAGGAGGATTATATGTCAGCGCTCAGTGCTGTGCTACCATTTTGTCTCGTGCCTCACTGGAAGTCCCGGGATGGTGTGTTTTTGATGATGTGCGGTCTTTGGCTTACAGCAAACATAGTGTTTAGTCTGATAGCTGAAAAGCTCAATTTTAGTTTCATCAGAACATGGAACCTTCTTCCAGCTGACTTCAGAGTCTCCTACATGTCTTCTGGAAAACTAGCCGAGATTTCATGTGAGGTTTTTTTCCCAACGGTGGCTTTCTCTTTGCCACTCTCCCATAAAGCTGCGACTGGTGAAGCACCTGGGCAACAGTTATTGTATGCGCAGTCTCTCCCATCTCAGTCACTGAAGATTGTAACTCCTCCAGAGTTGTCATAGGTCTCCTGGTGGCCTCCCTCACTAGTCCCCTTCTTACACGGTCACTCAGTTTTTGAGAATGGTTTGCTCTAGGCAGGTTTACAGCTGTGCCACATTCTTTCCAATTCTTCTCTGTATCATTCCAATTTTAGTATATATGCTGCCAAAGTGAGCACATTCTTTCCATTTCTTGATAATTGACTTAACTGTACTCCAAGGGATATTCAGTGACTTTCTTGTATCCATCTCCTGACTTGTGCTTTTCAATAACCTTTTTGTGGAGTTGCTCAGAGTGTTCTTTTGTCTTCATGGTGTAGTTTCTGCCAGGATACTGACTCACCAGCAGTTGCACCTTCTTCTTCTTCTTGTGTTGTTTTATGGCGGTTGGCAAACCAGCTTTAGGGTGCATTATCGTCACCTACTAGACTGGAGTGTGGATCATTTGATAAACAGGAGGAATGAGAAGAATTGCATCCCCTAAATTCTACATAATAAACCAGTCTTCCAGATACTTCATGATGTAAGTCCATATTTCTCTTGAACTCCCACTTAAAATATCTTCTATACCCACAGCAGTTTTTTTGTTTATCTTAAACGCTCCTATCATCTTCACTCTTTCTCTTTTATACTTCTTACATTTTATCAGTACATGTTCAACTGTTTCTGGTTGATTACAGTATTCACACAACCCAGTTGGATGTTTCCCTATTTTATATAATGTGTAATTAAGACTTGTGTGTCCAATTCTTAAACGACTGATCACTTCTATCTTTCTATGCTCACCTGATATTCTTTGGTGTCTGCCTTGCCTTTGTATTTTGCACAGTTGCCTCCCTGTTTCACTCTCATCCCAATACTTCTGCCATGTCTCCTCAATATGTGTTTTTATAATGCTTTTGTCTTCTGCTTTGCTTAGAGGGATTTGGACCTCTATTATAAACAATTTGAGTGATTGTTTAGCTATAATGTCCACTTTATCATAACTCTCCACACCACAATGAGCAGGAGCCCAAAGGAAGCTTATTTCTACCCCATTTTGGGTCAGTGTACATAACTGGCAATAAAATATCCTGTCTACTTTCTGATTTTCTTGATTTGATGGAGGTTAATGCAGACAAACTGAACAAATCATGGCCTTTTTGACATTATTTTCTTCTATCCAAGGTAATGCACTCAATATTGCCATTAATTCTGTTATATACACTGATAAATAGTTTGATGTTCTTTTCCTAATGCTAGTTTTGCACTGAGGAACGTAGACTGCAATACCTGTGTGGCCAGAGAAAGAGTCTTTTGATCCATCCATAAATATTATTAATTCGTTTGTAAAATGCAGGTCTATATGTTCTTGTACTATCAGTTTGATTCCACAGTTAGACTTTTTTTTAAAAGTTGTTGCAGGTTTATATCCACTGTATGTATTGTAAAGAGCCATGGGGGAACATCAGATAATGGAACTGTAGGGCTATATTCCATCTCATGTAGTCCATATTTTTGTGCTGCTGCATCCCCAATCCATCCAACCCTATTATAATTTGAATTATTATGTTTTCAGCAGATTTTTAATATAGCTTTAGCTGGATGTGAATAATTATGCCCCATGATGTTAACCCAGTAATGTAGCATTAGCTTTATTCTTCTGTCTTAATGGCATTTCCCCCGTTTTGACATGAAGAGCTGATACCAGTGATGTTCTGAACGCACCAATGCATATCCTGAGGGCCTGAGCTTGCTCAACATCCAGCATTTTTAAAGGCAACACGAGTGAATCTGCAGATGCTGGAAATAAATAAAAAACACAAAATGCTGGCAGAACTCAGCAGGCCAGACAGCATCTATGGGAGGAGGTAATAACGACGTTTCGGGCCGAAACCCTTTATCAGGAGTGAAGTAACATGGGATGGTCGAGGGGGGATAAGAAGTGGGGGGAAGGATAAAGTAGAGAGCTGGGAAGTGATAGGCTGGAGGGAAATGGGCTGGGGGAAGGGGAAGAATTATGGGAAATAAAAGAGAAAGAAAGGTAGGGCTGGGGGGAGAGATTATAGTGAGGGGGGGAAAGAGAGAGAAAGAAAACCAGACTAAATAGGGATGGAGGTTAGGGTGGGGGGGCAGGAGTATCAACGGCAGTCAGTGGGTTGGATGTCCATGCCGGCAGGAAGGAGGCTACCTAGGCGGTGTGGTGAACTACATATGCCTGTCTGGATATGCCCCCCTGCTGACTGCTCCTGTGGCTCCTCCCACAGACCCCTGTATAAAGGCGATTGAGGCCTGAGCCCTGCCCTCAGTCTCCAGGATGTAGTATGGTGGTCAATTATTGCTTGTTCTTTCTTCCAGTCAATAAAAGCCGATATCTCGCCTCTTGTCTCAGAGAGTTATTGATGGTGCATCAATTTTATTGACTGGAAGTTTTAAAACATGGAAAGTATTTTACGTCTGGAAAAATTAGATTTGGACCCCCAAACTCCAGAAGCAGCTCTTGCCTTTGAACTCTGGCTTGCATGCTTCCAATCATACTTGGAGGAGGTTCGTGGGACTGAGGCCGCTATTATGCACAGAATTCTCCTCTCGAAGGTCACCCTGAAAGTTTACTCACTTATCAGGGACCTGCCGACCTACCAAGAGGCACTGGATGCCCTCAAAAGACAGTACCTGTGGCCGGTGAACACTGTCTACGCAAGACATCGCTTAGCGACGCGGCGGCAGCGAACAGGTGAGTCAAGCGGGGAGTTTCTCTGATCCCTATAGACACTCGTCCGAACTTGCGACTGCAAAACTCTGACGGTGGAACAACATGCAGAGCTGCTAGTACGAGACGCCTTCGTTATGGGGATCAGGTCAGTGTACGTGCGCCAGCGGTTATTGGAAAATGCCGATCTTACCTTACGCTCGGCGATCGAGCTGGCTGACACGCTGGAGGCTGCTCTGCACAATGCTGATGCTGTCCAGCCGCGTGATCCCCCGCCGGTCCCACGGACACCTCAGACCCCGCCACCTGCGAGCGAATTCACCAACGCTGCTGCTGGTTGCGGCTCCACGAACTCCCTGAACCCAACCACAGCTGCTGCCAGTCGCAGGTCCATGCAGTGTTACTTCTGTGTACTCAAAAAGCACCCCCGTAAATGCTGCCCGGCCCGAGAAGCGACCTGCTGCAGCTGCGGGAAGAAGGGCCATTTCGCCAAGGTCTGTAAGTCTGAACCACGAGCGGGGTCGGGCAGTGCTGCGAGTGAGACATGGGGGCCACCATCTTGCCTGCCCGCCTCATGCAAGGCATGGGGGCCGCCATCTTGCCTGACCGGATGGGGGCGGCCATCTTTGTCGCCCTCGACCCACCGGTGCTTACCGGGCACCAAGATGGCAGTTCAACTCTGGCCTCTGTAACCCTCGACCAAAGCGCCCCACACCAGCTTGCAAGGTCAATGATGGACATCCTGGTGGAGGGGCACAGGACTAGCTGCCTTTGACACGGGCAGCACTGAGAGTTTTATTGACCCGGACGCGGTGCAACACTGCGGACTCGTGACATGGCCGGTAAGCCAGAAGGTCACCATGGCTTCTGGGTCGTATTCCACAGACATCCGGGTGGGTTGTGTAGCGACATTGGTGGTGCAGGGCACAGAATATCAGAACTTTGCGCTACTGATCATGCCTCAACTGTGCACGCCTGTGCTATTGGGGCTGGACTTCCAGAGCCACCTTGAAAGTGTGACAATGGCATATGACGGGCCCCTCCCACCACTCACTGTCAGGAATCCTCAGTTTGGTGGGACTTCGCCATATACCCCGCTACTGACCACACACACACACCGAACCACACATCCCACCCAGCACCATGCCGACAGCTGCGCTACTGACACCACTTGCAGCCTCTCCACCCTCAAGATCCCTCCCCCACCGCTGTTCGCCAACCTGACCCCCAACTGTAAACCTGTGGCAACTAAAAGCAGGAGGTACAGTGCGGGGGACAGGGCCTTCATTCAGTCAGAGGTGCAGCGCCTGCTCAGGGCGGGGATCATTGAGCCAAGCACAAGTCCTTGGAGGGCCCAGGTGGTCATTGTTCGGACCGGGCAGAAAAATAGGATGGTCGTGGACTATAGCCAGACCATCAATAGGTTCACGCAGCTTGACGTGTACCCCCTACCCCGCATCGCGGATATGGTCAACCAGATAGCTCAGTACAAGGTGTACTCGACAATAGATCTGAAATCCGCTTATCACCAGCTCCCCATCTGCCCAGAGGACCGCCCCTACACCACCTTCGAGGCGGGCGGCAGGCTCTATCTCTTCCTGTGCATCCCCTTTGGTGTCACAAATGGTGTCTCTGTCTTCCAGAGGGAAATGGACCGGATGATGGACCAGTGCCAACTGAAGGCCACATTTCCCTTTCTGGATAATATCACCATCTGTGGTCACGACTGGTCGGATCACAACACCAACCTCCAACGATTTTTCCAAGTGGCCAAAGCCCTGAACCTTACTTATAACAGGGACAAGTGTGTGTTCGGAACCACCCGGCTCGCTATCCTTGGGTATGTCGTGGAGAATGGGGTCATTGGCCCTGATCCCGACCGTATGCGCCCCCTGTTAGAACCCCCTCTTCCCACCACCCTCAAAGCCCTCAGACAGTGCCTAGGCTTCTTTCAAAGCCCAATGGGTCCCCCATTACGCAGACAAGGCCCGCCCCCTGGTCAAGTCTACCACTTTTCCCCTCTCTGCCGAGGTCTGCGCGGCCTTCAGCTGCATTAAAGGGGACATTGCCAAAGCAATGATGCATGCGGTGGACGAGACCATTCCCTTCCAAGTAGAAGTAGACACCTCCGATTTCGCACTGTCTGCTACCCTCAATCAGGCAGGCAGGCCAGTAGCATTCTTTTCTCGTACCCTTCAAGGCCCTGAAATTCGGCACTCCGCGGTGGAGAAAGAAGCCCAGGCCATAGTGGAGGCTATTAGGCACTGGAGGCACAAACTCGCTGGCAGAAGGTTCACCTTGCTGACTGACCAGCGCTTGGTTGCGTTCATGTTCAGCAACATACAGTGGGGCAAAATCAAAAATGACAAAATTTTGCAGTGGAGAATAGAACTCTCCACCTACAACTCTGATATCCTGTACCGGCCTGGAAGGTTCAATGAGCCCCCTGATGCCCTATCCTGGGGAGAGTGTGCCAGCGCACAGCTCGACCAGCTATACGCCCTCAATGCACATCTTTGCCACCTGGGGGTCACCCGATTTTACTATTTCGTGAAAGCCCAGAACCTGCCGTACTCCCTTGAGGACATCAGGATGATGACCAGGGACTGCCAAGACTGTGCTGAGTGCAAACCGCACTTCTACCGTCCTGAAACGGTGCAACTTGTCAAGGCCACCTGCCCTTTTGAACGACTGAGTGTTGACTTTAAGGGCCCCCTTTCCTCCACTGACCGCAATGTCTATTTTCTCAATGTTATCGAAGAGTACTCGCGGTTCCCCTTTGCCATCCCCTGCCCCGACACCACTGCCACGTCTGTCATAAAAGCCCTGAGCCAGCTCTTCACTCTGTTCGGATATCCCTGCTATATCCACAGTGATAGGGGGTCCTCCTTTATGAGTAATGAGCTGCACCAGTACCTGCTGGCTAGGGGCATTGCTACTAGTAGGACCACGAGCTATAATCCCTGGGGAAATGGACAGGTGGAGAGGGAGAATGCCACAGTGTGGAAGGCCACACTTTTAGCCCATAAGTCAAAAGGGTTGCTGGTCTCTCGATAGCAGGAGGTCCTCCCCGAGGCACTCCACTCTATCCGCTCCCTGTTATGCACGTCCACCGATGCCATCCCTCACGAGCGTCTATTCTCTTTTCCCAGGAAGTCTGCCACTGGGACCACCCTACCAGTTTGGCTGACGTCCCCGGGGCCAATGCTGCTCCGGAGACATGTGAGAAACAATAAATACTCCCCGCTGGTCGAGAGGGTTCACCTTCTACATGCGAACCCCCAGTATGCTTACGTGGTCTTACCTGATGGGTGGGAGGACACGGTCTCCGTCTGTGACCTGGTACCCACAGGAGCAGCAGACCACTACCCCGAACACTCCACGGTAACTATGAACCCTGTACCCGAGGTGACACCGCGCACGCCGAGCCCTACACAGACTCCTCACGACACTCCTATACCGGGCGCCTCGCACACACATGAGGGATCACTGACGCCTAGTGGGCTGACACCTCCAGTTAGGCCGGAACCAGCACAACCACCGTCTCTGGTGCAATCACCACCGGCACCTGTGCAATCACAACCAGTGCTACGTAGATCGCAGCGACAGATTTGACCACCTGATAGACTTAGCCTGTAAATATACTTGTAAGAAACTTCGCCCTGTGGGGACTCTCTTTTAAAACAAAGGGGGGGGGGGTAAATGTGGTGAACTACATATACCTGTCTGGACACGCCCCTCTGCTGACTGTTCCTGTGGCTCCTCCCACTGACCCCTGTATAAAGGCGATTGAGGTCTGAGCCCTACCCTCAGTCTCCAGGATGTAGTATGGTGGTCAATTACTGCTTGTTCTTTCTTCCAGTCAATAAAAGCTGATATCTCGCCTCCCGTCTCAGAGAGTTATTGATGGTGCATCAGGCAGGAGATAAGGTATTGCTCCATCGACCTGCGTGTGGCCTCATCTTGACGGTAGAGGAAGCCATGGACAGACATATCGGAGTGGGAGTGGTCTGTGGAATTGAAGTGTGTGGCCACAGGGAGATCCCACCACTGCTGGAGGACCGAGCGTCGGTGTTCACTGAAACAGTCTCCCAGTCTGTGGCAGGTCTCCCCAATGTATAGATGGCCACATCGGGAGCACCAGATACAGTATATCACCCCAGTTGACTCACAGGTGAAGTGGTGCCTCACCTGAAAGGACTGTCTGGGGCCTGGGATGGTGGTGAGGGAAGAAGTGTGGGGGCAGGTGTAGCACTTCTTCCGTTTGCAGGGATGAGTGCCTGGAGGGAGGTCCGTGGGGAGAGATGGGGGGGTTGAATGGACAAGGGAGTCACGTAGGGAGCGATCCCTGCGGAAAGCCGAGAGTGGGGGGGGCAAAAATATGGTCTACACGAGATGGAATATAGACCTACAGTTCCATTATCCAATGCATAACCCTCCGTAACTTCCGCCACCTCCTACATAATCCCACTACCAACCACATCTTGCCCTCCCCCCACTTCTTATCCCCCCTCGACCATTCCACATCACTTCACTCCTGATGAAGGGTTTCGGCCTGAAACGTCGTTATTACCTCCTCCCATAGACGCTGTCTGGCCTGCTGAGTTCTGCCAGCATTTTTTTGTGTTTTTTTATGCGGCATTTTTAAATTGCTTTCAGCAGCTGACATGTATGCTACACATCCATAATCCAAGGTAGCCCTCGTTAGAGCTTGATAAATATTTAATAGCGATAACCTGTTCACACCCCAATCCTGTCCAGCAAGACACCTCAATAAGTTGTTTATTTTTTTACATTTGTTTGTAATTTTCTCAATTTGCTTTTTCCATGTAAGTTTCTCATCAAATAACAAACCAAATTACCTGAACCTGCTCTAATTTTTGTTCATATAATTTCATGGTAACTGGTTTGTGATTTCTTGAGAAATATATCACTTATCGCTTGCAAATTGCCTATAGACAATTTGAAACCCCATTTATTTGCCTACTCCTCCACTTTATTAATTACACTTTGCATTTTCCTTTGTATATAAATTAAATTTCTTCCCCTCACCCATAAAGCCCCATCATCTGCATATAAGGAGATGTTCAACTTGCACAAATATGTCATTTATCATTATGGTAAATAGTAATAGACTACAGACACTACCTTGTGCTGTTCCGTTTTCAACCAAATATATCCTGAAGTACTCTTCTTCCATCTTGACTTGAATTGTTCGATCAAAAAGAAAGTCTAGAATCCAGTTATATAATTTTCCTTCCTCCCCTAATTCTTTCAATTTAATTAACACTCCCTCTTTCCAGAGCATATCATATGCCTTTTCTGTGTCGAAGAATACCACCAGGACCATTTTTTTATTTGTTTGAGCCTAGGTGTGAAGTTAATGCAATTGGTCTATAGTTTGTTGGGTTTGATGAATCTTTACCAGGTTTTAATTTTGGAACAATAACAGAATGTTTCCATGCAGATGGTATTTTACCTATTTCCCATATATTATTAAACAGTCTCTGTAGAACTAGAAGTGCACTTCTAGATAATTGCTTCAGCATTATACTCTGTACTTGGTTCTTCCCAGGAGAAGTTGGCCGTGCATTCATAATGGCTGTTTCTGTTTCTGTTATGCTAATAGGTGTATCTAGATTTAGAACTACTTCTGATGTTGCTCTTTTGTCCGTCGTTCCTGAATTTTGCTTAAGCCTTCCTTTGCTGTTTCTTTTATATTGTATTGATGTTTCTACGGAATGTTGTCTTTTTAACACTTTAAATGCGTTATTTCTTACTTTTATACTTCTACATTCACAATTCCACCATGGAACACTTTTCCTCTCTCTTCTACCTTTACTTTTCGGAATTGTTTCTTCTGCAGAATTTATAATTGCTGTGACCAATTTATCATTCATTTCTCCTATATCCAATATATTTTCATCTAAAATCTAAAATCTAAAATCTAAAATTGGGAATATCTCCCAATCTGCCTTATTTAGTTTCCACCTTGACACTCTAGGTCCTTTATTTTATTCTATCTTAAGCTTAATCTGAATCCTTGTGAGTATGGGATAGCGATCACTTCCTACTGTAGTTTGTTTTAATACGTTCCAAATACTGATCCCTGCTAATTCTCTACTTACAAATGTTAGATCTATTGCAGATTCTGTGTTTTGGGAAATATTTTCTGCAGACCTGACTATAATTTTAACTTCCTCAGTTCTCTTGTCTGTCTGTGCTGAACAGTTAATTACATCTACCATAAACAGTACAAAATCCTTTCTACTCATTATTAGTGTATCCTTATTTATCATATTACAGCCCTCATAGTTCACTGGTTTATTATTCCCTATATTTGTTCGTTTGATAGCCTTTTCCTTTTCAGCGATTCCTTTCACTGCCTCTGCGTAGCTAATCCCTTGAGTTACTTTAACATATTGTATCTCAGCTGCCTTCTTGCTATTAATGCACCCTTGATAAGCTGCACTGTGTTCCCTGCCACAATTGCAGCATTTCAATTTAGTTCCTGCTTCACATTTCCTGTATTCATGTTCTCCAGCACATCTCCCACATCTTTGTTTCCCACTGCAGACCGCCGCAATATGCCTGAATTTCTGACATTTAAAGCATCGTAAAGGCAGTGGTATATGTATTCTGACCTCATAACACATATGCCCTAAATAAACTTTAGTCAGCAATCTTTCTTCATCAAAATTAATCATGACCGATAAACTATCACACTTTTTTACATTTCTTGTAACTTTCAAATGTTTGGCCTCAATAATTTTTGTTCCTTTTATGTTCTGTTTAATCTTATCTATAGTAACTTTTGTTGGTATCCCTGAAATAACTCCTCTAGTCCACTTTCTGTTGTTGGGTATTGAACATTGTACTTTTTTGCCATCTATTTTATTTAATCTTATCACTTTGCCTTGCTGAGCACTATCCAGACAAATCACTAATCCAATTTCATAAAATCTTTGCTCTTTTGACCTCGCCTATAAGTTTGTTGATTAACTTTGTCAAATGAATTGGGTTCCAATCATCAAAATACCTTCGCTCAGTTTTATAATTGCTTTAATCTCATCTTCTTTTCATTGTTTTGCTTTGGTCATCCCCTGACTCCTGACTCCTTAGAGTTTGACATCTCATACCTCTTTCTTTTCTTTCATTTTCCACTCCTTTCCATCAGCTTCCATCTCTAAGTCATTTCCCAAATCGTCACTTCCTCCTGCTATCCTCCGTCCATTCACATTCTATTTGTTTAGCCAACCGCCGTTCTTCCTCCACTCCAAGCTCCCAGTCGCAGTTGCACCTTCCAGATTGATGCACCATCAATAACTCACTCTGAGACGTAAGGCGAGATATCGGCTTTTATTGACTGGAAGAAGGAACAAGCAGTGAGTGACCACCATACTACATCCTGGAGACTGAGAGGCCGGGCTCAGGCCTTGATCGCCTTTATACAGGGGCCTGTGGGAGGAGCCACAGGAGCAGTCAGCAGGGGGCGTGTCCAGACAGGTATATGTAGTTCACCACATTCACCCCCCCTTGTTTTAAAAGAGTCCCCATGTGGCGAAGTTTCTTACAGGTTAAGTCTATCAGGTGGTCGAATCTGTCGCTGTGATCTACGTAGCACCGGCTGTGATTGCACAGATGCCGGTGGTGGTGATTGCACAGGAGACGGAGGTTGTGCTGGTTCCAGCCCACTAGGCACCAGTAGTCCCTCACGCATGTGCGAGGCGCCTGGTAAATATGCGTATGAAACGCCCGGTATAGGAGTGTCGTGAGGAGTCTGTGTAGGGCCTGGTGTGCGCGGTGTCACCTCGGGTACAGGGTTCGTAGTTACCGGAGAGTGTTCAGGGTAATGGTCTGCTTCACCTGCGGGCGCCAGGTCGCAGATGGAGACCGTGTCCTCCCGCCCATCAGGTAAGACCACGTAGGCATACTGGGGGTTCGCATGTAGAAGGTGAACCCTCTCGACCAGCGGGGTGTATTTAGTACTCCTCACATGTTTCTGGAGCAGCACTGGCCCCGGGGACGTCAGCCAAACTGGTAGGGTGGTCCCAGTGGCAGACTTCCTGGGAAAAGAGAATAGGTGTTCGTGAGGGGTGGCGTTGGTGGACGTACATAACAGAGAGCAGATAGAGTGGAGTGCCTCAGGGAGGACCTCCTGCTATCGAGAGACCGGCAACCCTTTTGACTTAAGGGCTAAAAGTGTGGCCTTCCACACTGTGGCATTCTCCCTCTCCACCTGTCCATTACCCCGGGGATTATAACTCGTGGTCCTACTAGTAGCAATGCCGCTAGCCAGCAGGTACCGGCGCAGCTCGTCACTCATAAAGGAGGACCCCCTATCACTGTGGATATAGCAGGGATATCCGAACAGAGTGAAGAGGTGGCGCAGAGCTTTTATGATGGACGTGGTAGTGGTGTCGGGGCAGGGAATGGCAAAGGGGAACCGCGAGTACTCGTTGATAATATTGAGAAAATAGACATTGCAGTCGGTGGAGGGAAGGGGGCCCTTAAAGTCAACACTCAGTCGCTCAAAAGGGCGGGTGGCCTTGACAAGTTGCGCCGTGTCAGGACGGTAGAAGTGCGGTTTGCACTCAGCACAGATTTGGCAGTCCCTGGTCATCGTCCTGATATCCTCCAGGGAGTACGGCAGGTTCCGGGCTTTCACGAAATGGTAAAATCGGGTGACCCCTGGATGGCAAAGTTGTGCATGAAGGGCGTACAGCTGGTCGAGCTGTGTGCTAGCACACATTCCCTGGGATAGGGCATCAGGGGGCTCATTGAGTCTGCCAGGCCGGTACAGAATATCATTCTATTCTCCACCGCAAAATCTTATCATTTTTGATTTTGCCCCGCTGTTGGTTGCTGAACATGAACGTAACCGAGCGCTGGTCGGTCAGCAAGGTGAACCTTTTGCAGCGAGATAGTGCCTCCAGTGCCTAATAGCCTCCACTATGGCCTGGGCTTCTCTCTCCACCGCGGAGGGCCGAATTTCAGAGCCTTGAAGGGTACGAGAAAAGAATGCTACTTGCCTGCCTTCCTGATTGAGGGTAGCAGCCAGAGCGAAATCGGAGGTGTCTCTCTCTACTTGGAAGGGAATGGTCTCATCCACCGCATGCATCGTAGCTTTGGCAATGTCCCCTTTAATGCAGCTGAACGCCGCGCAGGCCTCAGCAGAGAGGGGAAAAGTGGTAGACCTGACCAGGGGGCGGGCCTTGTCTGCATAATGAGGGATGTTTTCTGACTCCACAGAAATAACACAGCACGGGCTTTTGACGGGCCGCAGCCGTGGTCGGGTTCGGGGAGGCCGGACTCAGGCCTTGATCGCCTGAGTCTGTGGGAGGAGCCACAGGAGCAGTCAACAGGGGGCGTGTCCAGACAGGTATATGTAGTTCACCACACCGATACAGGAGTATTTTTACTACACCTTGACTGTACAGTCGGCCCTCATCCACGGATTCAACCAACTGAGGATCGGGAAAACCTGGAAGTTCTCTCTCCAGCACTCGTTGTTTGAGCATGTACAAACTTTTTTTTCTTGTCATTATTCCCTAAACAATACAGTATAACAACTATTTACATAGCTTTTACATTGTATTAGGTATAAGTAATCTAGAAATGACTTAAAAGAACAGGCTGTCCCCGGGTTATGAATGAGTGCCATTCCTGAGTCCGTCTTTAAGTTGGATTTGAAGTCGAAACAGGTACATCCGGTATTATTACTGTCAGTTAGTCAAACGTTTTTCTTTTTTTTTGTAATTTATTTTTTTATTGAAGTTCATCAGCAAACAAACATTTCCATAAGATGTATTCAGACATTGTACATATATATCATATAATCATATTTGTCACAAATCCACATCATATTCATCTGAGGTATACACTTAGAGAAATGAATGGAGAGAAAAAAGAAGCAAAAGGGAAAAAACTATGTACAAGTAGGGAGTGATTTTTTTTACAACATACTCATTGATTTGTGAGAATAAAATCTGGCCTATGAGGCATTATGTAGCTAAACCATTTTTCCCAGTATGAAGTAAATTGTTCCAGCTTATGATTAACAGATGCTGTTATCTTCTCCATTTTGTAAATGTCCATTATAATTTCCATCCATGCATTTAAAGTTGGGTTCTCCTGTGATAACCATTTCCTAGTAAGAGTCTTTTTACCAGCCACCGATAGTATATTCATTAAATATTTATCTCTTTTCAACCATTCTTGAGGTATATATCCAAAATATATGGTCTTACTCTCAAAGAGTATTTCACATTTAAAGATGTCTTGTAGGGCATTGTGTATCCCCCTCTTTGATAACAGGGCAGTCCCAAAAAATATGATAATGATTTGCATTTTGACTTCCACAATTTCTCCAGCAAACAGGGAGGTTACTATCATAATGGGATTTCTGAGAGGGTGTAATAAAATATCTTATCAAGTTTTTCCATCCAAACTCCTTCCATTTCTGTGAACTGGTACACTTCCATTGATACCTCCATATTATTGTCCATGTTTTAACGCTGGCAATGAGGCCAACTGAAAGTGAATTAAGAAGTATACTGGATGAAGCCGCAACTGTTTCCATGCTGAACACCATGAATCATTGCCCAACAGAGGACAAATAGGTGTTGGTGCCAACCATTGTGTCTTTGGTTTCTAAAGCATATTGGTCCAAAAAGGACCATGCTGCTCAGAAGACCTGTAAAAGTGATGAAAGCAGTAATCAGACTACAATTTTTGTAGGTAACTTATCCGTGAGAGCCTCTGATGTGTTAATCAGGCAGTTACTTGGGAAATGTGGCTTGGTTTTAAGCTGGAAGAGAGTTCAAGGAGCTGCAGGAACGTTACAACTATTCATCTTTTGTGAGTAAAAGGAAGCAGAGTCTACTCTGTGTGTAGTAAGGTTATTGCATGAACTTCAAGTGGGAGGCAAAAAGCTGCTTGTCAAAGTAGATGCAAAGACCAAAGCCCAGCTGGATGAATGGAAGGAGTCAATGAAGACAGGAAAACAAAGGGTTCATCAGATGATGTGGATGAGGAAACCAAGAGGAGAGATCAGATCATAAAGGGAAAAATAGAAGGATTCATGAGAATACTCCAGTGAACTAAATGCACCTTCCCAAGATATAGATGCACAAACTAGAAGAAGAAGAAGAAAAAGGATAAATTCTCCTCAGTGATTAAATCTTTAGACCTGAATGGAACAATTAAAAAATTTACTATGCTGTGGATGTCTGTTTATATAAGTTTCATTCTATAAAATACTGTGTAAATAGCTGAGATATAAACATATAACAATTGCAGCATGCTGACTGTTATCTAGTCCCACCAACCTGCACTCAGCCCATAACCCTTCATTCCTTTCCTGTCCATATACCTATCCAATTCTACTTTAAATGACAATACTGAACTTGCCTCTACCACTTCTACTGGAAGCTCGTTCCACACAGCTACCACTCTCTGAGTAAAGAAATTTCCCCTCATTTTATCCCTAAACTCTTGCCCCTAACTCTCAACTCATGTCCTCTTGTTTGAATCTCCCCTACTCTCAATGGAAAAAGCCTATCCACGTCAACTCTATCCCCCTCATAATTTTAAATACCTCTATTTTACACAATACTCCAAATTTGGCCTTACCAAAGCCTTGTACAATTTTAACATTACATCCCAACTCTTATACTCAATACTGATATATAAAGGCCAGCATACCAAAAGCTTTCTTCACCACCCTATCCACATGAGATTCCACCTTCAGGGAACTATGCACCATTATTCCTAGATCACTCTGTTCTACTGCATTCTTCAATGCCCTACCATTTACCATGTATGTCCTGTTCTGATTATTCCTACCAAAATGTAGCACCTCACACTTAGCATTAACTCCATCTGCCATCTTTCAGCCCACTCTTCACTCTTGCGTAAATCTCTCTGCAAGCTTTGAAAACCTATTTCATTATCCACAACGCCACCTACCTTAGTATCATCTGCATACTTACTAATCCAATTTACCACCCCATTATCCAGATCATTAATGTATATGAAAAACAACATTGGACCCAGTACAGATCCCTGAGGCACACCACTAGTCACCGGCTTCCAACCTGACAAACAGTTATCCACCACTACTCTCTGGCATCTCCCATCCAGCCACTGTTGAATCCATTTTACTACTTCAATATTAATACCTAACGATTGAACCTTCCTAACCAACCTTCTGTGTGGAATCTTGTCAAAGACCTTACTGAAGTCCATATAGACAACATTCACTGCTTTACCCTCGTCAACTTTCCTGGTAACCTCTTCAAAAAATTCAGTAAGATTTGTCAAACGTGACCTTCCAAGCACAGATCCATGTTGACTGTTCCTAATCAGACCCTGTCTATCCAGATAATTATATGTACCATCTCTAAGAATCTAAGAATAGAGATGTCTTCTTTATCGAGTTAGATTTTATAGCTAAGCTGGGAAGCGTGTTGTGTATTTAATATTTCAATAATATTGGAGTAATGTGTGTGCATGTGCGTGTGTGTGTGTGTGTGATCTTCATCAGTGGTTCTGTTCCACCACATGATCAGTAGTGGGGATGTTCACTGATGATTGCATTTGCAACATCTTAACAAGGGAACCAGTCGTGCTGCAGGTAACAATACCACGAAGTTATTCAGTTATGGGCTCATATGGTGCTGCTGTTACACCAGAATACACAGCTCTACCTTCAACAATCACCCTCATCACCTGTCAAAAAAAACTCAATCAACTTAGTAAGACATGACTGCCCTGCGCACTTGGCCATGCTGACTGTCCCTAATGATGCCATGGTTTCCAAACACTCATAAATCCTATCCCTCAGAATTCCCTCCAGTACCTTCCCTGCCACTGATGTGGGACTCTCCGGTCTATAGTTTCTAGGATTTTCCCTGGTTCCCAGCAATATCATCTTTGCACCTCTCAATAACCTAGGGTATATTGCATCAGGCCCCAGGGTCTTATCCACCTTAATGCTTTTGAAGAGACCCAACACTACCTCATCCTTCACTTCAATGTGTTTGGCATGGATCTCTCTTTCTTCCTGATTCATGGTAAATACTGATGTCAAATTACTCATTTAGAACCTCACCTGTATTCTCCACATCCAAGCAAATGTTTTCCTTTATCTTTTAGTGGTCCCACCCTCTCCTCAGTTATCCTCTTGCTCTTGATGTATGTATGGAATACGTTGGGATTCACCTTAATCCTACTTGCCAAGGACTTTTCATGGGCACTCCTGACTCACATAATTCCCTTCTTCAGTTCTTTCCTGGCTTCTTTATAATCCTAGCTTCCCAAGATTTACATACTTCCCCTTTTTCTTCTGAACTACATTCATTACCTCCCTGGACATCCACCTTGCCATCCTTGTCCTTCCTTCTGACTGGAACATACTTGCCTTGTTCTCTGTACAGTTCGTCTTTAAGCACCCTCCACACGTCAGATGTGGACTTGCCTAAAAACAACTGTTCCTAATTAACTCTCCCTAGTTCCTCCCTAATGCCCTCATAATCTGCCCTGCTCCAATTTGAATCTCTCCCACAAGGCCCACACTTCTCCTTATCTATAGCCATCTTATGGCCACTGTTCCACAACTGCTCACCCACCAAAAGGTCGGTCACCGGGCCAGGCTCATTACCAGGATCAGTAAACCCCATCCTCTCAATAGACTGTGTCCATGTTGGTTTAAGAAACCTGGATGCACCTAACAAATTCATCTAAGCTACTTGCACTAAGAAGGTGCCAGTTTATATTACGGAAGTTGAAGTCCCTCATGAAAACAACCCTATTACTTTTATACCTTTCCTTAATCCGCCTGCATATCTGTTCCTCAATGTCCCCATGGCTATTGGGGGGGCATGTCTGTTGTACAATCTCATCAGTGATTGCACCCTTCCTATTTTTGAGTTTTACCCATATAGACTCAGTGGCCAAGCTCTCCATTATTATTCCCTGTGAGCACAGCCGTGATTTGTCCCTGATTTGCAGCTTCCCACTCCCACTTTTTACCTCCCTCTCTCTTTTCAAAAATATTGAAACTCTGTGATATTCACCACCCATTCCTGTCCCTCTCTTAACCAAGTCCAGTTTGTGGATATATTCTGTTGCAGGCTGATGATGTACAAGTTCTCATTGTGTCCTGTTGGTTTGCACCCAGCCTGTAAGGAAGAACCGCCAGGCAGATTACTGGGGCCCGTGGGGAGAGTGGGGAGATTGCAGCCGGACATGTGGAATTGGTGTTACCTTCCGAGAGCGTCGCTGTTACTTGAACCGGTGAGTAGAGAGCTGGGAGCCCGGTTCCGTGTGAAACCGCACTGCACTGTGCCTGATTGCGTGAGGTGGCACAACTGCAGGCTGTGAGAAGGTGGGGTGCTTGATGGAGGGCATTTGAGGGCTATTCTAGCAGATAGTCATGTCAATATCTATCACCTAGACTGTCACCCCCTTCCCCGTCAGCTGGCTCCACCTGCTCCTTCCTCACTCCACCTTCTTCCTCTTCTATGTCTGCCTCCATCTATCATGTCTTCCCACTCCACCCCTCTCCTCTCCTACCCCTCATCCTTCACCCTTTCTCAATCCATCAATCACCTCGGACTTCTTCATCACCATTCCTTGTCTCTTCTTTATCCTGGCCACTCTTAGTCCTGATGCCAAAACATCAACAGTTACTTCCTCCCCTCTCTTCCCTTCCCCTCCTCAACCCACTGACACAACCAGCAGACTGTGCATTGCTTGGCATCAGTCACTTGGTGCATGGCAGATGTACAAACGTAGATGGGAGCTTGCTCTGGGAGAAATATGGAAAGTAGAGTTCTTCCTAATTCCAAATATCACCTCTGGCTCCACTTCATGTTATTTCTAAATGAGACCTAACATCTTTGCATTTGAAAAGATCTCTCTTGCCTGCTTCTGCTCTCTCTCCGGGAGCCCTCTCTCATAAGGTTATGAATCTATTACATATTAATAAACCTGCAGTAACCCAATCCATTCTCTTCAGGGCAAACCCTCTGTTTAATGTTCTGATTCAATACAGGTGACAACAAATAGGAGAGCAAGGCCCTGACTGTGTTATGGTGTTGGACAGTTCAGAAGCATGGGGTAAGGAAATGGCCCAGAATGGGCTCAGTGGTGATGGAGTTGAAAGTGCACAACATTATAAAATATTTACACGCTGGTCTTCCAATAAACAGAAAAGGAAGTTCCTTACTAGCAGATATTCTCAGCAGCTCACTGCACTGTTAAAAACTTTATCTGAAGAGCGCTGGGGTTGGAGTCAGGGAATTCCTGTCCGTGGAGATTCCCAGACAACCTGGATCCATTTTTTACTGTCCTTCCCTGTACCTAGATTTTGCAATAGTTCCAGAGCTCTAGTGTTTGGACACTGTTGGAGCCTATTATTAAGATGAGCTCTCAGGGTTCTTGGAGGCAGATGATAAAAAAGGCCAAAGTCAGTATGTTTTATTTTGCATGAAATGTTCCTTTGATTTCTCTAATCTTCTTGAATAGATCTCTTGTTTTTCCAATTCTGTTGGCTTCTTTAGCTTCTTTGCATCACTCCTTTGTTATGAACCCTGTAACTGGGTCACTTACCAGCAAAGATAGAGAGGTCCGTTGAAGTCTGATGATACGATTTTTAACAGTATTTATTAGTAAAAATACACAAAAATAATATCAATGCAAATATACAGATAATATACATCATCACTACTAAATCTAAAAATGCAGTTATAATAATAATCAATAAGAAATAAGCTCTATCGTTGTCTAGGGGATAATGTATTGTCCGATGGAAATACAAAGTTCACTCAGTTCATGCAGGCTGCAGCCTTTGGGGACCGCTGGGTTTGCAATGGTTGGAGAGAGAGAGAGTTTTGGGAGAAAAACTTGCCGGCTTTCCTTTTATGATTTCGATCCGTCAGGAGTCCCGTTGGTGTGGCCGTTCACTTGTGGCCTCTCCTTTAGCTAAACCCTTCCGTGATGAGCCCGCCACCCTGGCAAGGGAGGACACACATGAGCCCTTACTGGCTGTCGCTATTAAATGCTGTCACGGGGTCTCTAGCATTTCTCCTGGTGCATCTAAAGGGGTTGTTCCCCAGACCCTCTTTTATCCTTACTCACGGGGTCTCAGATGTCAATCAGGTTGGGATGATGCAATCCCTCAACCAGCCCACTCTGGTCTTCAATGAATAGTACAGTACTCAATACACAGTTCCGTCTCCAAGAGACAATGGCCGTTATCAGTGGTCCCGTTTTGCTGAGGGCAGGGCACATTCCAAACCCTGTGTATTCTGCGTCTCTCTCTCTCTCTCTCTCTCATTTCCTGGGTCCCAGACCCGAATTAATAGTGATCTTGCGATTCTCAAAAAGGAGGGGGGCGACTTTGTACCCTTTGGTCCCTCAGAGTTGCGTCACATTTGTAACACCTTTAAGTAAGTGTCCTTATCTTCTTGAACTTTGCATTTAGATAGAGGTATTTGTTCCAGTCTCCATTGGCCTTCACTTCTCTTAGCTGCTCAGCCAGTTGTAGAGCCTCCACAGAAAGCCATTTTGCTTTCCCGCTCTTTTAGTTTGCAATATTTTTTGTTGCCACCTCTTCTATGATGCTCCTTACTTCTATCCATAATTCTTCTGGCTTTCTCTCTACCAGGTTTAATCCATTGAATCTGTTCTTCACCTCTGCATCATATTATTGATGGATGCTATCAACATCAAGCTTTGCTGGTACATTGGTTTTTCTGATGCTCTGCTGTTTCAGTTCTGAATATTGCAACAAGCAGCAAGATTAGAGAAATCAAGGGAACGTTTCATGCAAAAATGAGTATAGTAAAAGACAAAGAAGGGAAGGACCTTACAGAAACAGAATACATAAAAGAGAGATGGCAGGAATATATATAAGAATTGTACAGGAAAGATTCCAACAGCAAAGACACCTGCAATGACTCCCTCATCGATCTAGAGCCGGACATTCTGGACAGTGAAGTCACATGGGCGTTAGAAAACATTGCCAATAATAAGGCTGTAAGATGTGACAGGATTCCAGTTGAATTGTTTAAAACTTTAAAAGGTGGTGCTATAAAAATGTTGCATGCAATTTGCCATCAGATGTGGAAAACCCAACAATGGCCTTTAGACTGGAAAAGATCAGTTCATATCCCAATTCCCAAGAAGGGAAATGTAAAGGAATATTCAAATTACTGAACAATTTCACTAATTTCGCATGCTAGCAAGGTAATGCTAAAGGTCATGCAAGCGAGACTTCAGCAATATATGGAATGAGAACTGCTAGATGTACAATCTGGTTTTAGAAGAGTTAGAGGCACCAGAGATCAAATTGCTAACCTACGCCAGATAATAGAGAAATTGTGGGAATTCCAGAAAAGTATTTATCTATGTTTTATTGACTACTCTAAAGCCTTCAACAGTGTGAACCACAATAAACAATGGCAAATTCTTAAAGAAATTGTGATACCTATACATCTGATCTGCCTTATGAGAAACTTGTATGAAGATCAAGAAGCAACAGTTAGAACTGAACACAGAACAATAAACTGGTTCAAGATTGGGAAAGGAGTACAAAGCTGGATGCTGTCACCCTACTTATTTAATCTATAAGCTGAACACATCATGAGGAATACTGGTCTAGAGGACTCAAAGGTTGGAATCAGAATTGCCAGATGAAATATTAACAACCTCAGATATGCAGATAATTGTACTCTAATGGCTGAAAATGAGGAGGATCTGAGGAAGTTTCTAATCAAAGGGAAAGAAGAAAGTGCAAAAGCTAGTTTGTTGCTCTTATTAAGAAAACCAAGATTATGTCGACCAGCCTTATTAACTCCGTGGTAAAGGAAGTGAAAGCAGTGACGGATTTTGTCTTCTTCAGTTCAAAGATTTCTATAGATAGTAACTGTAGCCACAAAATTAAACGGCGCTTACTTCTGGGGAGGGCAGCAATGGCAAATTTAGATAAAATACTGAAGAGTGTAGACATAACGTTGTTTACGAAGATCCATATAGTTGAGTCTATGGTATTTCCAGTTGTAATGTATGGCTGTTAGACCTGGACTATTAGTAAGGCTGAAAACAAAAGAATCGACGCCTTTGAATTTGGATGCTGGAGTAAAGTGTTAAGAGTTTGTTGGACAGCGAGAAGATCCAACAAGTCAATACTTGGAGAAATACAGCCAGACTGCTCATGAGGAGGCTTGATAATGAGACCAAAGCTCAAATATTTTGGACACATCATGAAAAGCCAGGATTCCTTGGAGAAGACTGTCATGTTAGATAAAAGAAGGAGAGGGTGACAGAGGCTACGATGGATAAATAATACTCAGACAATGCTGTTGTAAAGAAATACTTTTATAACGATCAAACACGAGGAAATCTGCAGATGCTGGAAATTCAAACAACACACACAAAATGCTGGTGGAACACAGCAGGCCAGGCAGCATCTATAGGGAGAAGCACTGTCGACATTTTGGGCCTTCTCCCTATAGATGCTGCCTGGCCTGCTGTGGTCCACCAGCATTTTGTGTGACTTTTATAACGATGATTAGTGAGGTACAGAGAAATCTTGTGTCTTCTTTAAAACATTGATCAAGCCCAGCATGTCAAACTCACAAAATGGAGAATAGAATGTCTTCACAAAATGGCAGCCTCCAACCCCAAGCATGCAGCAAGAACAAAGCCAGTTAGACTGTCTGCTTCCACTGCCCTTGATTCATTTGAATTCACTGATTTGTAGACTGTCATTCTTTCTGGCCAACAATGCGTAGATAGAGTGGATGTGGAGAGGATGTTTCCTTTGGTGGGGGAGTTAGAACCAGTGGGCTCAACAAAAGAGGGATGTCCATTTAGAACAGAGATGAGGGGGAATTTCTTTAGCCAGATGGTAGTGAAACACAAATGGCTGTGGCAGCCAAGTTATTTGATATATTTAAAGTGGAGATTGATATGTTCTTGATTAGTCAGGGTGTCAAATTTTACAGGGAGAAGGTAAGAGAATGGGGTTGAGAGGGATAATAAATCAGCCATGATGAAATAGTGGAGAAGACTCAATGGGATGAATGGCCTAATTCTACGCCTGTGTCTTATGGTTTTGTGCTTGCATTGGGTGGTGGTAGTGCAGCAGGTAGTTCCAGAATATTATCCTGCTACCAGTCTGTATAGAGGCACCTTTCACCCACTGCCTGGGGTTTTGGACAGAGATTTCCAATATGTCCCATTCCCTCAATGTGAATGCTGGTACAAGAATCAAAGTCAAAGAAGAGTTTATTGTCATGTACACAAGTGCAGTGAAAAACTTACTTGTAGCAGGATCTCTGGTATATAGCATCTGATAAACAAGAAAATCATAAATTATACATTTTTTCAAAAAAGAGCACATTCAGAACAAAGCAAGTTTGTTTTTATGGGAAGTGTTCAAAGTGGTTACAGGTGTGCCAAACCTTAGTGATTAGGATTGTATTGCTTGGTTCAAGAAACGAATGGTTGAATGGGAAATAGCTGTCCTTGAACCCTCTCCCAGTATAGCTTCACTGTCTCCACAGTCCTTCCCCTGCTTAACTCTTCCTTGGCTATGCCCAAGATTGGTTAAAGTTATTGGGGTGGAGTTGGAACCTACAACTTGATTTGAAGGTAGTAAGTAGATCCGTAAACAGTTCCTGAGGTAAGGTGGAGTGGACAACAGGACCTTGTGGGATGGGAAATGGTCAGAGAGACATGCAGTACCAGAACTAATCTTTTGGTCCAACTTGTCTGTCCTGACCAAGATGCCCATATAAACCAGTCCCGATTCCTTATGTTTGGTCCATATCCCTCTAAACCTTTCATATCCACTTGCCTGTCCAAATGTCTCTAAACACGAACTCTGCCACTTCCACTGGCAGCTTGTTCCATAAACCCACCACCATCTGTGTGAAAAACTTGCCCCTCAGGTCCCCTTTAAATTTCCCTTTCACCATAACCCATGCCCTCTGGATTTGCTCTCCTCTGACTGATCATTCACCTCATGATTTTATAAACCCCTTGGCCTCATTTGCCCCAGGGAAAACACTTCCAGCCTCTCTCCATATAACTCAAGTCTTGCTGTCCTGGGAGGATTGTGGGGAATGTTTTTTGCTCCCTTTCTGGTTTAGTGATTTGCAGTTCTCGGTGAGCAGAGTGCACACAGTGCTCCAGGTGCATCAACTCCCATCTGTTGTATCAAATGATCCCACATGTGTTTTCATTGTGTTTGTGGCTGCAGGAGAAATGATTGCTGCAAGTTTTGGAAGCATTTATGGACTGTGACTAATGACACAATTTAATCTTTGATGGTTAGTGATTCATCAGCAAAATTGAAATGTGAGCGTGTTTGTTCAAACCTAAATTGAGTCAAGTGCCTGGACTGGGAATGGGTGTGGTTGTAATTTGCTCAGGGCACTCTGATGATTAAAACATAGAACAGAACAGCACCTTACAGACCCTCCGGCTCATGATGGTCCAAACAAAGGTGTAATTGTTCATTCTTTACCTCTCTTATACCATCACAAGACACTGCCTGATAGTAAGAAGGTTGGAGAAAATGGTTGACAAAGCTGAGGCTCTTACGGAGGACAGGACGTTTTGTCTCAGAGAGGGGAAGGTCAGAGGGACTGGTGGAGACCTGGCATAGATGAGATCGGGGATCAGTGGGGGTGGGAAGGAGGTTGGTAGTCTGAGGAGAAGGGAGCTGGTGAGAGATGAGAGGAAGATGGAGTCTCCAAGGACCCAAGAGCTGGTGGTGGGTGAGCTCCCTGTGACTACCTGGATCTCCTCCGGTTTCCTCTCACATCATATGTGGGTTGGTAGTTTGGTAGGTTGCACAGACCCTAGGGGTTGCAAAGTTACGTAGTGGTTGGCTTAACAGCAGTGACCCAGATTCAGACCCACCGCTGTCTGTAAGGAGTTGAATGTTTCCTAACGTGACTACTGGGGTTTCCTCTGGGCATTCTGGTTTCCTCTCACAGTCAAAAGAGGTACGGGTTAGTAGGTTAATTGGTCACATGGGTGTGATTGGGTGGCAAGGGCTCGTTGGGCTGGAAGGGCCGGGCTGGTATCTCTATCTGGGGAGACTGCTGACGATCTGTGCATTGAGGTGAGTGTGGGCAGACCAGGATGGACTCAAAAGAATTCTGAACGCTATCATGTCGGCTGTAGCAGGAGAATTTTGCCCATTTAGCCCCTTTGCTTTGGTGGGATATGCGGGCCAGACAGACCATGCTTATATGTGGTGTTGGTGAGCAGGGTATGCTGGGTTCAGGAACTCTCACACATCTGAGCTGAGACAGGCGTCGAGCTCCAGTGCAAGGTTTTGCTCTCTCAGCAATGCAGGACATCAGCCAGAGCACCACAGAATCCGAAGAGCAAGAGCTTCTGTTGTAAGCACCTGGAGCTGGGATACCCCTTCCCAGGCTGGAGATAAAACGACTTGGCCTTCTGCCCCAGATTCTCCTCTCTGACTCTCCCAATTCTTTTTGGTGACCCCCTGACTCCCCTCTCTCGTCCCCCGAAAGCCTGCTCTGACCCCACTGAAACTCTTCTCTGAGACCCTGATTCCCCTCTCTGACTCCCGGATTCTCCTCTGACCCCCCGGTTCCCCCCCCCGAGCCCCCTGATTCCCCTATCTGACCCACCAATTCCCTTCTCTAACACCCCCATTCCCCTCTCTTGAGATCCCCAACTCCCCTCTCTCACCCTCTGATTCCCCTCTCTCGCCCCCGATAGCCTGCACTGACCCCTCCCCCAATTCCCCTCTCTGAGCCCCCAGATTCTCTTCTCCTCTCTGACCCCCCCCCCGATTCCCCTCTCTGACCCCTCCCTTGATTCCCCCCTCTGAGCCCCCCTGATTCCCCTCTCTGACCCCCTGGTTCCCCAATTGGCAGATCATTTCTCATACCATCAAAATTGCCTTTTCTCCATTTTATAATCTCAACCTGAAGACCAGACCTATCTTTCTGCATAATCACCTTGAAACTAATGGCATTGAGATCACTGGATGCAAAGTGTTGCCCTCCACAAACTTCTCTCACCTGCCTTGTCTCATTCTCCAATATGCAATCTAGTTTTGCACTCTCTCTTATTGGGACTTCTGTGTGCTGATTAAGGAAACTTTCCTGAGCACATTTGACTAACTCTTTCCCACTCTGCCCTTTTGTAGTAGAAGAATCCTGGAAGGTCTGGCTGTATCCACGATTCCCTGCAGTTGGTATGGTTAGACTTTCCCTTCATAAGTGGATGTTTGTATTATGCACAGCAGGAGTCACTTCACAGCATTTGAAAGTGACCCAAAAGGTAATTGGCCCAATGGAATGGACCAAGGCTCAGGCCCACGTGGAGTGGACCAAGGCTCAGGCCCAAGCAGAGTGGACTAAGGCTCAGGCCCACATGGAGTGGACCAAGGCTCAATCTGGAACCTCTGGTCCATATGTCAACCAGCATCATGGAGGTCTAAGCATTGCCACTACCTCCAAGTCTTCCTGTAAACCAAGCTGTCATTTCTGCTCTGGAATGGATGTTGAATGCTCTGTCTCTATTTGGCTATACTATAAGAAATCCTGTGCCCTGCACTAGGGATTCCTCAGCTAAGTGTTTACCTGCCAAATCATCCTATTCTTACCTTCATTGGCATGTGACACAGGCAACAAACTAGAGATGACTACCTTGGAGGTCCTGCTTATCAGCTTTCTATCTAGCTCTCTTCAGGACATTCCCACATTGCTACCTATGTCATTGGAGCAATTATGCACCAAGACTTCTGGCTGCTCCAACTCCTCCTCCTGTGGACCAGACCTAAGACATCCCCTTAGCTTTCCAGGGCCTTACTTAAGCCTCTAGTTGTAGATACTTCTGTTATGGGGAAGAGTCTCCTTATATCTACCCCTACTCTCCCTCTGCCTCTCATAATGTTGCATGCTTTCATCACCCACCACCCCGCACATTGCCTCCCTCCCCCTGTTCCAAAGGAAACAAACCTTGCCTTGTCCGGCCTCTCCGGAAACCCATTTGTTCTTGTTTGGCCTTTATTGCTCTGGATTTCCTGGAACAGCCTGCGATGTGAGTTTACTGCTTCAGGCACACAGGCCTTGTGCACCATCTCCACAAGATGCCCAAGGCTTGGTGGAGTGGAATGGGTGGGCAGCCTTAACAGGCCATGGAATTAGAATCCTTTGCAGCCAGGAAGGAGATGAGGCAATCTCTGGGTTAACGCAGCCATCTCTGAGATCCTTGTGCTGAACTCTAGGGCTGAGCTGTGACTATACATATCCCTGCCATTTTTGTAGCTTCTGGTCCCAGTCTGGGGATCCTGCATTGTCTAATGGTTAATCTGAATTCCTATAACAATGTATGTGCCTCCTCAAACCCCAGATTTTCACCTTCTTTGCAGGAGAGCTGGTGGGAACAGTTGTCTGGGACCGCTGAGAGACTACCGTGTTTGCAACATGCAGGTAGGGGACGCAGCTCTGCATCCCTGAGGTGCGGAGCTGCAGCCAGCGAGGCTTCTTGTAGGGATCAGTGTGTAGAGATCAGAAGCTGCAGTTAATACTAGGCTGGTGGGAGGGAGGAGATTCAGCCAAATGATTGGGACCTGAAATGGCTTAAGGGTGTGTCCCGATCAGTTGGGAGGACCAGGGTTGACGAGTGGTCCCGCATTTGGCTCAGGAGGAGCTGACTGGAAGAGAGGTTGCTGAGGGTCTGGATTGTCTGGGTGGTGGGGAGGGGGGAGGGTCTCAGTTCTGATAGCTGTGTTGTGGTTTGAAGGGAAGGATTCCTGTGCTGAAATGGTTTTCAACATTTTCAAGGTTTACTGTCTTCACTCATGTGCTATCTGTCAAGGATTGGGTGGGGTGTCAGGAGTAAATTGGTTTATTATAGTCATGTGCCCCAAGGTGCAATGAAAAGCTTTGTTTTCAAAGATTTGTTTCCATATACAGTGCTGAAATTTGCAGCCATCATCCAGATCACATAGAGTGTCACATTTATAGAGAAATTGCACATAGCCTAAACGACACAAGGTAGATTCTGAGGACTGTCTTATCACTGTTAGTTTTCTAAGAGTCGGTTGGAAGCAGTTCTTCAGCCTGTTGTTTTGTGCTTTCAGACTAGGCAGGGGAGAGGAGAGAATATCGCAGGTGAGTAGGCTTTTCGATGAGGCTGACTGTGAGCAGTCTGAGGAGCGGAGATAGTTTCTGTCATGTGCTGAGTTGTGCCCACGGCTCTCTACAGTTTCTTGTGGTCGTGGGCTGAAAAGTTATTATAAGTTGGTGAATGTTGGTGTATTTCTTTACCTTCCTGAGGAAGTCAGCTGTTATCTGGCTGTGATGCTTGTGGTGTCAGCGTGGTTGGACCAAGCCAGGCTGTTGGTGATATAGGAATGTGAAACTACTTTGGCCTCAGAGTTCACGTCTGTTCTCCCTGACGTTGAGCGGATGAACATGGGATGTAAACTAATGGGAGCTATACTGCAGCGTACATCTCCCCGTATCACAGGCAGATACAACGAGACCACACAGATGTAGGGTAAGGAGAGTTTAGACAGGATGTGATGGGCAGCAGTCCCTGGAATATACTGCCAGAGAGAATATTGCAGGCAAATTCATCAACAGTGACTGGATGACCATAAGACAATAAGACTTAGGAGCAGTAGACCATGTGGCCCATCGAGTCTGCTCCGCCATTCAATCATGGGCTGATCTAATTCTTCCAGTTATCCTCATTCCCCAGCCTTCTCCCCATCACCTTTGATGCCCTGGCTAATCAAAAACCTATCTATCTCTGCCTTAAATGCACCCAATGACTTGGCCTCCACAGCTGCACGCGGCAACAAATTCCACAGATTTACCACCCTCTGACTGAGGTAATTTCTTCGCATCTCAGTTCTAAATGGATGTCCTTCAATGCTGAAGTCATGCTCTCTTGTCCTAGGGATGAGAACTTAGATCACTGAGACATCTCAGGCTATGTGCTAGAAGATAGGATTGATATGGATGGGTCCACTGGTCAGCATTGACATGCTGGGCTGAATGGCTGTATGGTTGTGGTGTGGGGGAGAGGGAGAAAGGCCCAGAAGCAAGAGCAGCCATCCAGTCCCTGGAGCCTGCTCCAGCACCCATTGCTCCCCTGGCCTTTTGCCCCAGTGCCTGCAGCAGCTCCTTCAGTGTCGACTCATATTGACTTCAATCAAACCGGAAGACTGAATCTCTGCAACCCACAAGGTCTGGAGGTTCACCGCTCGTATAAACAGCAGATGTGAAGCCACGATGCTTTGTTCACTTAGCCGGTTCATTGCTGTGGACTCTGATAGTCTGGTGCACATGATATGCCCCAGCACTCACATCTGACAACTTACAAACATAGAAACATAGAAAATAGGTGCAGGAGTAGGCCATTCAGCCCTTTGAGCCTGCACCGCCATTCAGTATGATCATGGCTGATCATCCAACTCAGAACCCTGTACCTGCTTTCTCTCCATACCCACTGATCCCTTTAGCCACAAGGGCCATATCTAACTTCCTCTTAAATATAGCCAATGAACCGGCCTCAACTGTTTCCTGAGGCAGAGAATTCCACAGATTCACCACTCTCTGTGTGAAGAAGTTTTTCCTCATCTCGGTCCTAAAAGGCTTCCCCTTTATCCTTAAATTGTGACCCCTCGTTCTGGACTTCCCCAACATTGGGAACAATCTTCCTGCACCTAGCCTGTCCAATCCCTTTAGAATTTTATACGTTTCAATAAGATCCCCCCCTCAATCTTCTAAATTCCAGTGAGTATAAGCCTAGTCGATCCAGTCTTTCTTCATATGAAAGTCCTGCCATTCCAGGAATCAATCTGGTGAAGCTTCTCTGTACTCTCTCTATGGCAAGAATGTCTTTCCTCAGATTAGGGGACCAAAACTGCACACAATATTCTAGGTGCGGTCTCACTAAGGCCTTGTACAACTGCAGTAGAAACTCCCTGCTCCTGTACTCAAATCCTTTTGCTATGAATGATAACATACCATTTGCCTTTTTCACCGCCTGCTATACCTGCATGCCCACCTTCAACAACTGGTGTACGATGACACCCAGGTCTCGTTGCATCTCCCCTTTTCCTAACTGGCCACCATTCAGCTAATAATTTGTTTTCCTGTTCTTGCAACCAAAGTGGATAACCTCACATTTATTCACATTAAATTGCATCTGCCATGAATTTGCCCACTCACCTCACCTATCCAAGTCACCCTGCAGGTGACTTGAACCCCTTGAACCCCTAGGCTATGTAGCAGTTCATAGGTCAACTGGTTACTGTGAACTACCCCTAGTGTGTGAGAGAGGGCTCAAGTCTAGGGAGAGGCAATGGGAATGTAGCAAGAATGAAATGGGCTGGCAGGACAGGAAGGAGGTGGAGTGAGTGGATGAGGGGTTGAGAGGGAAAGGGCAGAGGAGGTAGTGATAGAAGATGAAGGACAATGGGTAGGGTTGGAGGGTGCAAGGAGGGGAGGTTTGGGAGAAGAGGTGATGGGGAGGAAAAGCAAAAAGTAGAGTGAGAGAGGGTGAAGAAGGAGGAGTTTGAGAGGATGAGGAAAAGTTTGAGAGCATTGGGACAGAGGAGTGTGAGTGAGTGTTGGGACAGAGGAGTGTGAGTGAGAGGGTGAGGAGGAGGAGATTGAGTGAGAGGGTTGAGACGGAGAGTTTGAGGGAGAGGGTTGGACGGAGGAGTGTGAGTGAGAGGGTGAAGAGGAGGAGTGTGAGTGAGAGGGTTGGGATGGAGGATGATAATTTGGGGAGTTGTGGAGCTGAAAATACGAAGAGGGCGAGAACGGGGAGAAGATGGTGGTGTGAGGGTGGAGGAGGGGGAGATGGACGGGAGGATTGTGTGGTGGGCAGTGATGGGGTTTGACTCCTCATTGGTCACAGAGAGTGGCCAGAGAGTTGCTTCCTTGGTCTGATTATTTAGGCTTTTTGTTCCACAGGACTGTCTGGAAGGTTCGAGGGATTTCCGGGAAGATCAGTGCTCTGCCTTTGATGGGACTGATTTCCAGGGAAAGAGGTACAAATGGCTGCCATATTACGGAGGTGAGCAGGTTCATGGATTTTGATGACATTGTAAACCCTTCCCTTTGTTAGCCTGCTTGCCAGAATGGTGACCCCTGTCCTTACACCAACGGTGCTGGCTGCAGTTTGTAGGGACACTGAATAGCAGTAAGCTCTGTTTACAATGGGCAGTGTCTTTCCTGAGCGTCACATCCCCCTCACTGATAAAGTGATAATCCTCTAGGGCGGGGGTCGGCAACCTGCGGCTCCCGAGCCATTTGTGGCTCTTTCACCTCTGTGCTGCGGCTCCCTGTGGCTTTGGGAAATAATTGGTCAGTATTTAATTAAAATGTATTTTATGTTAGTTTGTTAGCTTTTGAAATGTAATTCTAAATTTGAAGATTATGGTGATCTTGTACAATCTAAGTGTGGCGACACATTTCCTCACAATTAGCCAGCATTCCGGCTAAGGGAGATAGCCTACGGGGGTTTGTGAGTACGCGTCTTTTGCAGCATCTGCGTCCATGGGGGCTGGGTTGAGGGAGGCTTAAAAGCAAGGCTGTTTAGTTCGAATAAAGTTACCTTTGACTGCAGTCTTTATTTTAGCGCTGCGTGTAGCGCTACACCGCTACAACGTGTTTTTTATCGCTATTAATATACATCACCACTGCCAATGCCTGACACCCGCCAGTGCGCGCTTTCTTTTAATTCTTCGATCCAAGGTAGGCTACCTATGTAGTAACCTTCAACCCAACGTCTTTTTTTCAGAGTTCAAAATGTTTTTGTTGCATGCAGAAATGTAATTTCGTTTTCTCTGCAGGAGTTCATCAATTTCAAAAATGCAACACATTATAGTTTGTTTATACATAGCATAAAGGCAAAAAAAACCCGTTGTATGCAGTGTTATTTCATTTTGTGGCTCCCAGTGTTTTCTTTTCTGTGGGAAATGGGTCCATATTGGCTCTTTTAGTGGTAAACGTTGCCGACCCCTGCTCTAGGGTCAGTACTTCCCAGTGTCATTGGTATTAATTACTATCACATACAGTGAACAACTTGTTGGTATGCCTTCCTGACAGGTTGCTATGTAAGGAGGTACGTTGAGATAGTAGAAAAGGATAACAGAATGCAGAATAATGTGTTACAGGGATGATGCGGAGCTCATAGACATAGAATGTGCAAGGCCAGGGCCAGGTTGGCTGGTCAATCAAAGTTCATCTTTATCACACACTAGTTCCATTCAGGAGTCTTATATCAGTGGGGCTAAAGCTGTTCATGAGCCTGGGGTGTGATGGGAGAGGGCAGAAGGAAGAAAGGCCAGTGTGGGAAGCAGCTTTGATTATGTTGTCTGCTTTCCTGAGACAACAGGAAATTATAAATGAAAAGCAATGTGAGGAAGCTGGTTTTCGTGATACACTGTGCTGTAAGCACAATTTTGCAATTTCTCCATGCTCAAGAACAACTGCATTCCCATACAACTCTTGTATGATAAGAAGGCAGATATGGTTGTTTCCAGTGTCTGTTCTTTAAAGGTTCATGATTGACCATAAAGCAGTAGACTGACTCATCAATAGCTTTGCAGCAGGGTAAATGGTTTGTTTCTCTGAGAGAAAAATGAAAAAAGTCTCCATCTGACTGTGTTTGGGCATATGATTGTGTTTGGGCATATGATTGTGTTTCCTAACTTTATCTTGCGCTTCAGAGGTGTTGAAAATTGTGAAAGAATTTGATAAAGAGCCGGGGCAAAGGATGGGTGATGTCAGTCACACCACAATCCTGATTGGGTAACTGTGTACTCGTGCTCTACCTGTGGCAGCCCCTGACAGTGTCACCATTACTCCAAACTTCTCATTTAGCTCTCGACAAATCATCAAATTCACATCCATGTTCCAGCATATTTATCCCGTTGGTACAGAAGCTTTTTCGTTGACATGGGTTATGGACTGTTGTTTGGCAACAGGCAAGTTTTAGCTCAGCAGTAATTAATTCTGTTTTTTTCCTGGACTCAAATTTATCTGAGGACTCTGGCTACAACACAGAAGCTGCTCAACCCATGGACCAGGTTCAGCAGTGCAGCTGAGAGCAGAACAACAATGGTCTTTCAGACAGAGCCTGGGATTGAGGGTCGTACCTTTGCACTGGCCATGTGGGAATCACAGTCTGCCCAGAAGGCTGTGGGAGAATGGGGTGGGTGATTTTTGAGGTGGACTACTCTTACACAGGGTTCACAGACCTGCTACAGGTTCTCAAGAGCAACCTGGAATCTTTGCATCCTCCAATCATAGGGTTTGAAATCAAGTGTACCTTTAGGGAGCCTGCTGTCAGAAATGTAAATGAAGTGGACTGTCCCACAAAGCTGAAGTGAGAGACGGCCTCAGTTCTGGGACATTTCACAGGACTGGATTCTGATATTTGTTCAAGTATATAGAAGGCTCGGCAGGTATTGTGCTGGTGGTTTAAGGTGCCTACTCTAGATCATACATAAACTAGGGTCACTGTTGCTCAATATTCCATTAAGTTGCAGTTTCGATCTTCAAACCACCAAAAGTTGTGCTGGCAACGTAACGTAAGTGGAGAAAAGTACGGAAAATGCTAGGAACCACGGTAGCATAGCGGTCAGCAGGACACTATTACAGCTTGGGATGTCCTGCACAGAGTTCAATTCCAGTACAGTTCTGTAAGGAGACTCTGTATTTCCTCACTATAGAATGGCTGGGTTTCCTTGGGTCTTCTGGTTTCTTCCCACAATCCAAAGAGATACCGAGTAGGTTGGTTGGTTATTGTAAATTGACATGATTAGATTAGGGCTAATTGGTTTTCTCGGGTTGCTGGGGCAGCAAGGCTCAAAGGGCCAGAAGGGACTACTCCATACTGTATTGCTGAATAAATACAATAAAATTAACTTGGGTCAGGCAGCAACTCTAGAGACATTTTGTACTGAGACCCTTCATCAAGACTCCTTAAGGTTCTTAGCCCGGTACTTCAACTGTTTCCTTCCAGAAATGCTGCTGAGTTCCTCCAGCATTTTGTCTGTGTTGCTCAAGATTTCCAGCATCTGCAGAATCTCATGTGTGTGAAAACAGAGTACATTTCATCACTGATGGAGTTAATTGAATTGGAATAGGTTTGTATTACCACATGTACCGAGATACAGATGACCGGCTGGTGGCACAGTGACATTAGCACCGGACTCCGGAGCGAGGGTTCCCGAGTTCGAACCCAGTCAGGCTGCTCCCAGACATGCTGTAGGGATGCTTCACTGCAGCAAGTCCAGGAAGGCTTGTGAAGGTAGAGGGTAAAATGAATACAGCAAAACACACTGAAATCCAGGAGGTACACCTGATGGCCGGCTGGTGGTGCAGTGACATCAGTGCTGGAGTCCATAGTGAAGGTTCCCGAGTTCGAATCCAGTCAGGCCACTCCCGGACATGCTTTCCATCTGTGCCAGGTCGAGTGTTGAGCTCGCAACTCGACCTCGTTAAAAAAAACAACTGCGCTGTGAGAAGGACGTGGGGGGCCACTCACAGAATCTTTCCTCCAAGACAACCACTTGAAAAAAAAAGTGGTTGCTGCGGCTCTGGCAGAGTATGGCACACAAAAAAAAACGAGACACAGGAAAACGTTTGTCCATACAGGTCAAATCTTTACACAGTGCATTGAGGTAGAACAGGATAACACAGTAACAACACAGAATAAAGTGTAACGGCTACAGAGAAAGTGTAGTCTAGGTAAATAATTAAGTGCAATATCCTGGCTAGAAGGTTTGCTAATCCTACTCAGCAGAATTTAATCACAAACAAGAGAACAACTGCAGCTGTTGGAAATCCAAGCAACACACACACAATGCTGGAGGAACTCAAAAGGCCAGGCAGCAACAATGCTAAAAAGTACAAATGAGGTTTTGGGCTGAGACCCTTTGGCAGGACTGGAGAAAAAAAAAGATGAGGAATAGATTTAAAAGGTGGGAGGAAGAAAGATAAACACAAGGTGATAGGTGAAACAGTTGGGGGAGGTGGGGGGTTGGAGGGGTGAAGTAAAGAGCTGGGAAGTTGATTGTTGAAAGAGATACAGGGCTGGAGAAGGGGGAATCTAATAGGAGAGGATAGAAGACCTTGGAAGAAAGGAAGGGGAGGTGATAAGGTGAGAGAGGGAAAAGGAGATGGGGAGTGGTGATGGAGAGGGCGGGGTTTGAGAAATCTATGTTCTTGCCCTCAGGCTGGAGGCTACCCAGACGGAATATAAGGTGTTGCTCCTCTAACCTGAGTGTGGCCCCATCGTAACAGTGGAGGAGGCCATGGATAGACATATAGGAATGGGAAGTGGAATTAAAATAGGCGGCCACTGGGAGATCCCAAGCGTAGGTGCTTGGTAAAGCAGTCTCCCAATCCATGTCTAGTCTCACAGGAGGCCACGCTGGGAGCAACACAATATATAACCCCAACAGACTCACAGGTGAAGTGTTGCCTCAACTGGAAGGAATGTTTGGGGTCCTTAATGGTAGTGAGGGAGGAGGTGTAGCACTTGTTCCACTTGCAAGGATAAGTGTCAAGAGGGAGATCAGTGGGGAGGGATGAAGGGACAAGGTTTGTCGCATAGAATGGACAAGGTCTGATCCCTATGAAAAGCAGTAAGTGCGGGGATCCCGGTTGAGATGGCAGAAGTTATGAAGAATTATGTGTTGGTGGGGCAAATGCAAGGAGGCAGTGAATTGATAAAGGCAAGATCCTGAACAGTGGTGCTGAGCAGAGAGATCTTGGGATTCAAGTTCACAGGTTGATAAGGTGGTTAAGGCTTGTGGAATATTTGCTTTTATTAGTCGAGGCACTGAGTTCAAAAGTCAAGAAGTTACTTTGCAACTTTATAAAACTCTGGTTGGGTCACATCTGGAGTATTGCATATAGTTCTGGTTGCCCCACTATAGGAAGAATGTTGAGGCTTTGGAGAGGGTGCAGAAGATGTTTACCAGGATGCTGCCTGGATTAGAGGGCATGTGTTACCATGAGAGGCTGGATAAATTTGGGCTGTTTTCTCTAGAGCGCTGGAGGCTGGGGTGAGATCTGATAAAGGTTTATAAGATTATGAGAGGCATAGATAGAGTAGACGGGGAGTATTTTTTACCCGGGATCTAATATCAAAGGGCATACATTAAAGGTGAGAGGGGCTAGGTTCAAAGGAGATGAGAAGGGTAAGTGTTTTGCTCAGAGTGGTTGATGCCTGGAATGTGCTGCTTAGTATGCTGGTAGAGGGAAATATATTAGAGGCTTTTAAGAGATGTTTGGATAGGGACATGGATTTGGGGGATTGTGTAGATAGGAGGGATTAGTGTTTGGGTATTTTTGAGTTGCTTTTTAGCTGGTTTGGTACAACACTGGGCCAAATGGCCTGTTCCTATGCTGTACTGTTCTGTAATTCTGTTGTGAGCACAAGAGTCCATCATATACTAGGGAGCCATTGAATAATCTTATAACATTGTAGCAGGAGCTGTCCTTTGGCCTGATAGTACATGCTTTCAGACTTTTCAATCTTCTGCTAAATGGGAGAGGGTTGAAGAGAGACTGTCTGAAGTGAGTGGAGTCTTTGGCTGATCTAGTAAAGTACAGAGTCCATGGTTTCTGTGACATACTGAGCTGTGTCCACAACGCTCTGCAGTTTCTTGTGTTAAGGAAAAACTTCTCCCAGAGAGTTGTGGGTGTCTGGAATGCACTGCCTCGGAAGGTAGTGGAGGCCAGTTCTCTGGATGCTTTCAAGAAGGAGCTAGATAGGTATCTTATGGATAGGGGAATCAAGGGATATGGGGACAAGGCAGGAACTGGGTATTGATAGTAGATGATCAGCCGTGATCTCAGAATGGCGGTGCAGGCTCGAAGGGCCGAATGGTCTACTTCTGTACCTATTGTCTATTGTCTATTGATCATGTGCACAGCATTTGCCATGTCAAGCTGTTTTGCATCCGGATGGAATGCTTTCTATAGTATCAATGTAATGGGGGCATGCCAGAGTTTTTTAGCACCTGAGGATGTAAGAGGCATGGGTGAATTTTCTTGAATATACTTGGTTGACCAGTACAGATTCTCAATGTTCACTGCTAAGAATGTCTATGTGTTGGAGCAGGACAGACTATTGATGTCACTCCTAGGAAGCTAAAGCTGTCAACCTCACCCTCCATACTATTGGATAGTACAGCACAGAAAAAGTCTCTTACGCTCACAACACCCATGTCAACCTTTTTGTCCATCTATGCTAATCCTATTTGCCCACGTTAGGGCGATATCCTGCTACACCTTGCCTATCCAACTACCTGTCTAATTGCTTCTTAAAGCAATTAAGAATAGTGATTGTATTTGATTGCACCACCTCCTCTGACAGTGCATTCTAGATATCTACCAAATTAGATCCCATTTGGAACTACTTTCTCTCACTGTCACAGAATTGGTGGCTTTGTGGTCAAGTTTGTGGATGATACAAAGATAGGTGGAGGGGCAGGTTAGTGTTGAGGAAGCAGGAAGTCTGCAGAAGGACTTAGACAGATTAGGAGAATGAGTAAAGAAGTGGCAGATGGAATATAGTGTAGGGATCGTTGGTTATGTAGTTTGGTAGAAGGAATAAAGGCATGGATTATTTTCTAAATGGGAAGCAAACTCAGAAATCAGAGATGCAAAGGGACTTGGGAATCTTCATGCAGGATTTCCTAAGGTTAATTTGCAGGTTGTGTTGGTGGCAAGGAAGGCAAATTCAATATTAGCATTCACCATCAGAGTAAGGATGTAATGCTGAAGCTTTATTATCATTGGTCGGGCAGCATTTGGAATATTTGGCCTTTGGGCTCTATCACTTCGCAACACAATATCCTAACTTTTGTAGCAACACACACAAAATGCTGGTGGAACACAGCAGGCCAGGCAGCATCTATAGGAAGAAGCACTGTCAACGCTTCGGGCTGAGACCCTTTGTCAGGACTGGCCAGAATGAAATTCCATCTGCTGATGCTCTACCCAACTTACTGACTGATCTATATTGTGTTGTAGGATTAGACAACCTCCCTCGCTATCCACAACGCCACAAACTTTGGTGTCTTCAGTAAAGGTTCTACACGACTATCTTCAGTGAAGACTGTATGCTTAGTACAATTATTTTCCTGGCTGAGGTGGGCACTGGTGAATAGATAAATCAGGAAAAGCTGGTGATCCATAAGAAGGCCATTCAGTCCATCAGGTCTGCTCTACCATTCCATCGTGGCTGATTTATTATCCTTCTCAACCCCATTCTCCTGCCTTCTCCCTATAACCTTTGACATCCTGTCTAATCAAGAACCTATCAACCTCCACTTTATTGAATTGAATTGAACGAGTTTTATTGTCATTATACATAGGTACAATGAAACTCTGTTTGGCTTCCTCTCAGGCAATCAAACAAAGCGGTAGATAAAACAAGACAGTAATAGAAACAGTATTAAATAGATAAGTAGCAGAAAATACGTTACAGCAGCACCAGAATGACATTGTAATGCACAAAGTATTTGAGTTAGTGCAAGTATTTAAGTACTTGTGTGTGCTCGCAGTTTCATTCATTGTTCTGTGGGAGTGGTCACAGCTCTGGGGTAGAAGCTGTTCCTCAGTCTATTTGTTCTGGTTTTTAGTGTCCTGAACCTTTTGCTGGACGGAAGTGGGTCAAATAGGGAGTGGCTGGGGTGTGTGGTGTCTCTGGTTATACAGCTTGCTTTCCTCCTGAGTCTGGTGGAATAGATGGTGTCCAGTCCTGGGAGCTCTATCCTGACAATTCGCTGGGCCACCTTCACCACACGATGCAGGTCTTGTCGCTCAGCGGCTGTGCATCTGGCATACCACACTGTGGCGCTGTTGGTCAGGATGGTTTCAATTGTGCTTCTGTAGAAGTTAAGCAACAGCTTTTGTGGGAGTTTGGTCTGTTTCAGCTTTCTGAGGAGGAATAGTCTTTGATGTGCCTTTTTTACAAGCAGCGAGGTGTTAGTGTCCCTATCAACCTCCACTTTAAATATGCCCAATGCTTTGGCAATGAATTCCACAGTTTTGCCACCCTCTAGCTAAAGAAATTCATCCTCGTTTCTGGACATCCCTCTATCCTGAAGCTGTGGCCTCTCATCCTTGACTCCCTCACTATAGAAACTTAAATATTGCATTTGCCTTCCTTAATACCAACTTAACCTGTAAGTTAATCTTTAGGGAATTCTGCACAAAGCTTCCCAAGTGCCTATGTATATCTGATTTCTGAATTTCTCTCCATTTAGCAATGCCTTTATTCCTTTTACCAAAGTGCATGGTCACATATATCCTTTCAATATTTGATAGGTTTCAGTGAGGTTCATCCTCATTCTTTAAAGTTTCACTGAGTACAGATACATCAAACAGGTCCAGATACATCAAACTCTCCTCATATGTTGACCCATACAAAATGCTGGAGGAACTCAGCAGGCCAGACAGCATTTATGGAAAAATGAAAACTTGACATTTTGAGCCGAGACCCTTCATCAGAACTCAGCCATAATGTCAACTATATACGCTTTTGTACATTTGTGTGTGTTGCTTGGATTTCCATCATCTGCAGATTTTCTCTTGTTTGTCATTTGTTAATCTTTTCATTCCTGGAATCATTCTTGTGAAGCTCCTGTGGACCCTCTCCAATGCCAGCACATCTTTTCTTAGATATGGGGCCCAAAACTGCTCACATTGCTCCAAGTGTGGTCTGATCAATGTCTTTGAGCACAGCCCAAGCTGAATGGCATTCACTCATGTCTCTCCCCCTCTCCACCCCCTGCTCTGACACACATCCTCACATCCTGCTGCCCTTTGACCTTCCACCATCCCAGTGCTTACAGGGACTGTCTCTCTGAGCAGAACTTGTCACCATGTAAAGTATGCCTCCTTCTAGAGCATCTTAATAAATGCAGGAGGTGTGGCACAGGCAGCAGGTGAGGGAACTCCACAGAGGGCTGTGGACCAAATGTTGGCAGGTTTGGTATTGGAGGGTAATGGTGGGCACTGACGGGGCAGGTCAGAAGGCTTGCCTATGTACTCTATGACCCTGCATATTAAAGTATTGTGCTTTACTTGAAGGACATGGCAGTTGGGGAGTTCCTAACTGATCATACACTGCAGTGTTCCATATGACATGTGATAATGTTGTACTACTGTAATGGGAAATCCATGACACTCATGTCAAGCAACACACGCAAAATGCTGGTGGAACACAGCAGGCCAGGCAGCATCTATAGGGAGAAGCATTGTAGATGTTTTGGGCCGAGACCCTTCGTCAGGACTGATGTCAAATCAGGATTGCACACACAAGCAGAAGCACATGTTGCTAGTTTTTCAGGAAAGGTTGAATATAAAAGCATAACACCGTAAGTCATAGGAGCAGAATTAGGCCACTCAGCCCATTGGATCTGTTCCACCATTCCATCATAGCTGATTTATGATCCCTCTCAATTCCATTTTCCTCCCTTCTCTCCGTGACCTTTGACATCCTGAACATAGAACCTATCAAACTCTGCCTTAAATACACCCACGACCTGGCCTCCACAGCCACCTGTGGCAACAGGTTCCACAGATTCACCACCCTCTGGCTAAGGAATTTTTTCTTCATCTCAGTTCTAAGTGGATGTCCCTCTATTCTGAGGCTGTTTGCTCTGGTCCTAGTCTTCCCCACTATAGGAAACATCCTATTTATATAGGCCTGTCAATACCTCATAGGTTTCAATGAGATTACCCCTCATTCTTCTAAACTGAAGCAAGTGCAGGCCCAGAGTCATAAGATATAGGAGCTGAATTAGGCCATTCAGCCCATCAAGTACTTCTCATATGTTAACCATTTCATTCTTGGGATCATTCTCATGAACCTTTTCCGATGTCAGCACATCTTTTCTTAAATAAAGGGGCCAAAGCTGCTTACAATACTCCAGGTGTGGTCTGACCAATGTCCATAAAGACTCACCATTGCATCCTTGCTTTGTATTCTAGTCTTCTTGAAAGGAGTTCAATTGCTTTCCTTACCACTGACTCAACCTGCAAATTAACCCTCAGAGAACCCTACACAAGGACACCCAAGTCCCTTTGCACCTTGATTTTTTCACCATTTAGAAAATAGTCCATGCCTTTATTCCTTTTGCTAAAGTGCATGATCATGCATTTCGCTACACTGCACTCCATTTAGCCACTTTGCCCATTCTCCTAATCTGTCCAAGTCCTTCTGAAGACACCCTACTTCATCAACTCTACCTGCCCCTCCACTTTTCTTCGTATTGTCCGCAAACTTGACTACAAAGCCATCAATTCATTCCTCCGCAACACTGACATATAACATTAAAAAAAATCGGTTCCAACACTGACCCCTGTGGCCCCACCAGCCACCGGCAGCCAACCAGAAAAGGCCCCCTTCATACCCTCTCTTTGCCTCCTGCCAGTTAACCAATCTCCTATTGATGCTAGTATCTTTCCTGTGATACCATGGACTCTTAACTTGTTAAGTAGCCTCATGTGTGGCAGCTTGTCAAAGGCCTTCTGAAGATCAAAGTAAACAACATCCACTGACTCTCCTTTGTCTATCCTGCCTGTTATTTTCTGAAAGAATTGTCAGGCAAGATTTCCCCTTTAGAAAACCATGCTGACTCTGACCTATTTTATCATGTGTCTCCAAGTAACCTGAAATCTCATATTTAATAATAAACTCCAACGTCCTTTCAACCACTCAGATCAGGCTAACCGGCCTATTTCATTTCTTCTGCCTCCCTCCCTTCATTACTAATGTCTTCATAATCTCTTCAGCTACATCTTACAGAGTCCTGGGGTGTAGTCCATCTGGTCCACCTTACCTACCTTCAGACCTTTCAGTTTCCAACGCATCTTCTCCCTAGTAATAGTAACAACATTCACTTCTGCTCCCTGTCATTCTCACATTTCTAGCATTCTGCAGGTGTCTTCCACAGAGAAGACTGCCATAAAACTGTTATTCAGTTTGTCCGCCATTTCTTTGTCCCCATTACTGTATCTCCAGTGTCATTTTCCAGTGGTCTCATATCCATTTGTGCCTCTCTTTCACTCTTTATAAATAGGATAAAACTTTTGTATCCTCTTATACTATTAGCTAGCTTGCCTTCATATTTTAATGTTTTCTGTCTTTATAGTTTTTTCATTGCCTTCTGTTGGTTTTAAGCTTCTCAATCCCCTTAATTCCCATTAATCATTGTTCTATTATGTCCCCTCTTTAGCATTTATGCTGATTTCCCTTGTCAGCCACAGTTGCCTCATCTTCCCTTTAGAATACTTCTTCAGCTTTGGGATATATTGGAATTGCCCCCAGAAACTCCAGCTATCATCTGCCATCATCCCTGCTCGTGTCCCCTTCTAATCAACTTTGGCCTACTCCTCTCTCATACCTCTGTAATTTCCTTTATTTAGCTGTAATATTGATATATCCAATTTTAACTTCTCCTTCTCAAACTGCATGGTGAATTATATCATATTATGATCACTGGTGTCTTCTTTTACCTTAAGCTCCCTAATCAGATCTGGGTTATTACATAATACCAAATTCATAATTGCTGTTCTCCTAGTAGACTTAACCACAAGATGCTCCAAAAAGCTATCTCATAGGTATTCTACAAATTCTCACTCTTGGGCTCCAGCACCAACCTAATTTTCCCAATCTATCTGCATGTTGATTATCATAACATTGACTTTTTTACGCATCTTTTTTAATCCCCGTTATAATTTCTACTCCAAATCCTGGCTAGTTTTCAGAGTCCTCTATATAACTCCTATCAGTTTCTTAACTTTTCTGTGGAGTGCAGGAGAATGAGGGGCGATCTTGCATAGGTATACAAAATTACCAGGGATATAGATGGGGTAAAAGCATGGAGGCACTTTGCACTCAGGTTGTTTGAGACTGGGACTAAAGGTTGTAGGTTTAGAATGAAAGGTGAAGTATTTAAGGGGTATCTGAGAGGGAACTTCTTCACTCAGAGGATGGTGTGAACGTGGAATGTGCTACAAGATACAAACACAGTAGTACATGCACACAGATACACTGAACCATACACAGACAGACATGAGCTAGCAAACAATATCAAAGTGTAAAAGCTTTTAAAGTATGCAAAAAATAAAAGAGAGATGAGACTGCTAGAAATTAAGGCCAGAAAAATAATGATGGGGACAAGGAGATGGCAGATGAACTTAGTATTTTGCAACAGTCTTCACCGTGGAAGACTCGAGCAGTGAGCCAGATGTTGTATCACGTGAAGGAAGAGAAATGCGTGCAGTTACTATTTCAAGGGAGAAGGTGCTCAGAAAGCTGAAAGACCTAGGGATACGTAAGTCACCCAGACCAGAACTGCACGCTAAGATTCTGAAAGTGGTAGCAGAAGAGATTGTGGAGGCATTAGAAATGATCTTTCAAAAAACATTGGACTCTGGCATGGTACCAGAGGACTGGAAGATTGCAAATGTCACTCCACTCTTTAAGAAAGGAGGGAGGCAGCAGAAAAGAAATTATAGACCAGTTAGCCTGACCGCAGTGGTTGGGAAGATATTGAAGTCAATTGTTAAGGATGAGGTGATAGAGTACTTGGTGACACAGAACAGGATAGGACAAAACAGCATGGTTCCCTTAACAGAAAATCGTGTCTGACAAACCTATTGGAATTCTTTGAGGAGATTACACATGGGAGATTCTGGGAATGAAAGGGTTATCATATGAGAAACGTTTGATGGCTCCAGGTCCGTACTTGCTGGAATTCAGAAGAATGAGTGAGGGGGGATCTCATCGAAACCTTTGGAATGTTGAAAGGCCTAGACAGAGTAGACATGGAAAGGGAGTTTCCCATGGTGGGAGAGTCTAGGACAAGAGGGCACAGCCTCAGGATAGAGGGGTATCTATTTCAAATAGAGATGCAGTGTAATTTCTCTGGTCCACTCATCCCTCCCACCCAACACCTGCCCCGACACATCCTCCCTCAACTCTATCTAGGGACCAAAGCAGTCATCTCAGATGAGGCAGTTATTCTCACATAATCATCCAGGGTTATTTATTGCTTCTGGTGCTCCCAACATGATCTGCTGTACATCAGGAACACCAAACACAGACTAGGCGACCACTTTACCAAGCACCCGTCTTCCATCCGTCTTGGCCTTTCGGAGTTTCTGGTCACTAGCCCAGACCTCCTGCTGTCTGCTCTCTTCTCTTCCAGTCCAAGCAGGGGTCTCACTGTCCATTCCCTCAACAGATGGTGTTCCTCACTAACACTGAGCTCTTCACCCTCCCACAGCTTCCAATAAGTGTGAGCTGAACTGCATCCCTCAGGGGGAGAACTTCTACTACCGACATAGCCGGGCAGTGAAGGATGGCACGCTCTGTGAGCCTGGACACCGCCACATCTGCATACAGGGCGTCTGCAAGGTAAGGCTGACTGCTGGCTGGGCTGAGGAGCAGGACGCCTTCTGGCTGCTCTCCGCACTCCTCACCCACAGAAGATGCCGCTCCTGTCTGCTCAAATCTCTGGGAGCTTCCTTACTGCTTATCCCTCATTGCATCTCACCACTCACCAGGGCCCTCCACCTCACTCACCACTCACCGGGGGCCCTCCACGTCTCTCACCACTCACCAGGACCTCCACCTCACTCACCACTCACCGGGGGGCCTCCACCTCTCTCACCACTCACCGGGGGCCCTCCACGTCTCTCACCACTCACCGGGGGCCCTCCACGTCTCTCACCACTCACCGGGGGCCCTCCACGTCTCTCACCACTCACCGGGGGCCCTCCACGTCTCTCACCACTCACCAGGGCCCTCCACGTCTCTCACCACTCACCGGGGGCTCACACCTCTCACCACTCACCAGGGCCCTCCACGTCTCTCACCACTCACCGGGGGCCCTCCACGTCTCTCACCACTCACCGGGGGGCCTCCACCTCTCTCACCACTCACCGGGGGCCCTCCACGTCTCTCACCACTCACCGGGGGCCCTCCACGTCTCTCACCACTCACCGGGGGCCCTCCACGTCTCTCACCACTCACCGGGGGCCCTCCACGTCTCTCACCACTCACCAGGGCCCTCCACGTCTCTCACCACTCACCGGGGGCTCACACCTCTCTCACCACTCACCAGGGCCCTCCACGTCTCTCACCACTCACCGGGGGCCCTCCACGTCTCTCACCACTCACCGGGGGCCCTCCACGTCTCTCACCACTCACCGGGGGCCCTCCACGTCTCTCACCACTCACCAGGGCCCTCCACGTCTCTCACCACTCACCGGGGGCTCACACCTCTCACCACTCACCAGGGCCCTCCACGTCTCTCACCACTCACCGGGGGCCCTCCACGTCTCTCACCACTCACCGGGGGCCCTCCACGTCTCTCACCACTCACCGGGGGCCCTCCACGTCTCTCACCACTCACCGGGGGCTCACACCTCTCTCACCACTCACCGGGGGCTCACACCTCTCTCACCACTCACCGGGGGCCCTCCACGTCTCTCACCACTCACCAGGACCTCCACCTCTCTCACCACTCACCGGGGGCCCTCCACGTCGCTCACCACTCATCGGGGGCTCACACCTCTCTCACCACTCACCGGGGGCCCACACCTCTCTCACCACTCACCGGGGGCTCACACCTCTCTCACCACTGACCGGGGGCCACACTTCTCTTAAAACCTCTTAGATGTTTTAAGAGGGACAGGGCAGGCAGGGAGTGTGGTAAAAGTAGGGGAGGGGGAAGTAGCATTGTCAGTCAGGATAGTATCACAGCTACAGAAAGGGAGGACACCCTGATAGCAACAGAGACTCTGAGGAACAGATTGCAAGGCAGCTTTTGGAAAGGAAAACACTATTCTTTGAAGAATTAAACCTTATCATGTGTGGGACCAACATCCTGGTGGATAGATTTTGTAGAGCTGTTGGGGAGGGTCCAAACTAGTTTGGCAAGGGGATGGGAACCAGAGTGATAGGTTAGGGAATGTGGTAGTTGGTACACAAGAAGATGGAGCATGTAGACAGTCTATGAGGAAGGATAGGTGGTTGATAGGGCAAGGGGATAGGGTGAAGTGAGTCTAATTCAATGCAAGAAGTATCAGGAGCAAGGGTGATGATCTGAGAGCATGGGTTAGTTATCAGAACGACAATGTTGTGATCATCACGGACACTCGCCTGTCACAAGGGCAGAAATGACTGCTGGATGTTTCAGGCTTTAATTGGAGCATGTTCCAGGGTTGCGGTGGATTAAGTTGGTTGGTGGGGGTGGCATTGCTAATCAGGGATAGTAACCCATCTTCAGAAAGGGGGAGGTGGCTTGGAGATCATGGAGGAATTGTCTTCTGAGTCGTGTGGTGGAAGTCTGAAGCAGGAAGGGAGCAATCACTCTATTGGGAGTATCCTATAGAACCTCCTACAGCACCAAAGCCACTGAAGAACAGATTAGGAAGTAGATTCTGGAATGGTGCAAAAATAACAGGGTTGTTTTCATAGGGGACTTCAACTATTGATTGGCAGCTCCTTAGTACAAAAGGTTTAGATAGGTGGATCCCTGACAGGTCAGTTCGAGGAGAAGCCATACTGGATCTGGTACAGGGTATGAACCTCGGTCACTTGGTGGGTGAGTATTTCAGAGACAATGACCATAACTCACTGACCTTTACCATAGCTTCAGGTAGGGATCAGGGCAAACGGCAATATGGGAGTGTGTTTAATATGGGGAGGTGAATTATGGTGCTATTACGTAGAAACTTGGAAATCTGAATTGGGAACATGTACGCAGGCTAATAAACAATGGGAATGTGGAAGTTGTTTAGGGCTCTGTTTAGGTTAGTCCCAATGAGCCAGGGAAGGAACGATCTAGTCAACCAACTAGGAACCAGTATGCAACATCTAGTCAACAGGAAGAAAAAAACGTAATTACTGTTTCGAAAGCAAGAATCAGACGGTCTCTAGGGAATTACAAGTTATCCAAGAAGGAGTTTAAGTATGGACTGAAGAGAGCTAGAAAGGGGCATGAGAATTAAGGCGAGTAAGATTAAGGAAAAAGCTCTAGCTTCTACTAGTATGTGAAGAACAGGAGGATGAGTAGAGTGGGGGGAGGACTGATCAAAACGTGCCTGGAGTCAGAGGAGGTGGGGAGGCCCTAAATGAATACTTTGCCTTAGTGTTCACTATTGAGAGGGATCTTGATGTTTGTGAGGACAGCGTAATGCAGGCTGATATTGTGGAACATATGGATGTTCAGAATAAGGGTGTGCAGGAAAACATTAGGGTAGCTATGTCTTTGGAAGTGTATGGGATATACCCCAGATTTCTACAGAAAGCGAGGGAAGAGATTGCTGCACCTTTGACGATGATCTCTGTGTCTTCTCTAGTCTCCAGAAGATTGGAGGGTGGCAAATATTATTCCTTTGTTCAAGAAAGGTAATAGAGACAACCCTGAGAATTAAAAACCATTGAATCTTAGTTCAACGAGGGCAAACTATTGGAGGGGGTTCTTAGAGATAGAAATTAGCATGTGGAGAAATGTTCTTTGAGGAAGTAAGTAAACAAATGGATGAAAACAGAGCAGTGGATGTGGTGTATATGGATATTATTAAGGCATCTGACAAGGTTTCCATGGAAACTCATTCAGAATTTAAAGAAGCATGGGATCCAAGAAAACTAGGCTACATGGATTCAGAACTGATGACAAAAGGTGTAGGAGATGAAACTAGGAGGTTAGTGACCAGTGGTGTCTGCAGGGATCTGTTCCCTGACTCCTGTTCTTGGTGATTTTTATGAATGACTTGGATGCAGAAGTGGAAGACTGGGTTAGTAACTTGCAAAGGACATGAAGATTGGTGGTGTTGTGGACAGTGTAGAAGGTCGCCTCATTATGGAAGGATGCGGAAGCTTTGGAGAGGGTGCAGTTGGAAGTTACCAGGATGCTGCCTGGATTAGAGAGCATGTCTGGTTGAACAAGCCAGGGCTTTTCTCTTCGGAATTAGGGAGGAGTGTGAAGTGATTCGCTTTGGAAGGTTGAACTTGAAGGCAAAATACAAGACTAATGGTTAGAGTGTGGAGAAACAAGGGATCCATGCATCCCTCAAAGTTATCACACAAGTTTATAGGGCTATTGAGAAGGCACATGGTGTGTAGGTCTTCATTAGTTGGGAATTGAGGTCAGGAGTTGTGAGGTAATGTTGCAAGCTGATCAGACCACACTTGGAGAATTGTGTTCAATTCTGGTCACCTCATTATAGAAAGGATGTGAAAGATTTGGAGAAGGTGAAGACAAGATTTACCAGGATGCTTCCTGGATTGGAGAGAATATCTAATAAGGGTAGGTTGAGTGAGCGAGCAAGGGATTTTGTCTTTAGAACAGAGGAGGATGAGAAGTGACTTGAAAAAAGAGTTGAAGATAAAACGAGGCATAGATTTAGTGGACATTTCTTTGGATAGAAACGGCTAATACGATGGGATATAACTTTAAAGTGTTTGGAGGAAAGACAGGGAGAGGGTGATATCAGAGGTTACACAGAGACTGCTGGGTATGTGGTAGAGACAGGTACATTAGGGATTAAGGCACATGGATGAAAGAACAATGGTAGGCTGTGCATGAGGAAAGGGTTAGAGTATTTTAAATGGTCAATACAACATTGTGGGCAGAAGGGTGGTCATACTATGGTCTGTCATAATATATATACCTCTGTCAGGACATCCACCCCACCCCACCCTCCAAATCTGTAATGCCCCAGGGAAAACAAAACCTCTGCCCTTTTCTGGCATCCCTCAAAGTGAACAACCCATTCTAGTCAACATGCTAGTGAATTCGACCTCTCTCTCTGCAGTGCAAACCCTTCCTCCCTGTGTGCTTTCCGTCTGAGCAAGTCCCTATGCCTCTCGATAACACTGGCTTTCCTCATTCTAGACGGTTGGTTGTGACAACACGTTGGAGTCATTACAGACTGAGGACAAATGCTTGGAGTGTGGAGGGGACGGCAGCAGCTGTTATGAAGTCGGGGGGATATTTGACACTGTTGATTTGCCCAAAGGTATGGTGCTGTGATCCATTCCTGTCTGTGTAGGTGTGTTATGTGGCAGACCAGTGAGTCATCACCACTCATTTCTCACAGCAGGTTACAACCAGATCCACGTCATCCCCATTGGCGCCATGAGTATTCACATCCGGGAGGTGCTCCCAACACGCAATTTCCTTGGTAGGTCACAATCTTTCTCATCTCTCCCTACCACCTACTCTGCATCAGGATGTGAGGTGCGAGGATGGACATTGACTCCTCAGGTGCTGCTGTTCATCCTCCCACACCTCCTACTGAGTGTTTGTGATGCTGAGACACTCTCTGTCTGCTCCTTCTGGGAGAACTCCACACAGAATCACCACAGCTGACTCTTCAGCATTACCACCACCATCCTGATGATGGCCAGTCAGTCTGGGAATTCTGTTGGATGTGGCACAGGCAGGAATGGTTCCTGGAGACTGGAGTAGAATTGCTGTGGAGAGTCAGAAATTGACATGTCCTGTACCCCAACACTACCTTCCACAAAATCCCCTTTGTCTGGATGCTGGGTCTCAGAGTCCCTCTCCCATGGGACTTTGCACACCACTCGGATCCCCACACTTGCCATCACATTTGCCCTCACCCCTTCTCGCTTCTCCGCCTCACTCCCCCCACATCAACCCTCACACTCACACTCCCCCTTACACCTTCCCTCACTCTCCTCTGTCCCCCTCATTCGCCACCTCACACTCCCACTCATCTCCCACTCAGAATTCCCCTCACATGCCCCCTCCTCACTCTTCCCCATTGATATTCCTGCTCCTCCTTCACTGGGGAGCAGAGGCTTCGTTAAAGCGAGGACATACTGAGTGCCCTAGTGAACGATGAATGCCCCTTTCCTACCACCTGATCTGCATCATTAACCACCCCGTCGCCCTTGGTTCCAGGCCCCCCCAGCAATAGAGGCCATTCAGCCTGTTAGTGTGTGTTGGCCCAGTATAGAGTCCTTGCTGCTCCCACATTCCCAGCAATTACCCTATGGCCTTTTGAGTTTCCCCCTATCTGACCCTCCTGAGCCCATGCAGACCCCACTGACCCTCCCTCGATCCCCACTGCACATCCTGCGTCGTCCAGCGGTAATCCCCGGTCTTTCTGTCTACAGCCCTGAGAAACGCCCAGGGTGAGTACTACCTGAATGGAGAGTGGACCATCGACTACAGTCGCACTCTGCACATCGCTAGCACACTATTACACTATGCACGCGGATCTGAGGGAGACCTGGCACCCGAGGTGATCCACGCACGAGGGCCCACCTCTGAGCCCCTCATCCTCGAGGTTAGTGTCACAAGCACAGAGCCTGTAACTAGGGTAGCAGGCTACACAGGCACCAGATCCCTCACCGAGGGAGGGGCTCTCCCTTCCTGAGTGAAAGATCCTGTCTCTTCACAAACTGAGAAATTGTCCCCCGAGCAAGACATCCTCTCTGAGCAAGTGAAGGCTCATCCCCTCCCGAGTGAGCGTGCCTCCACTGACTGCTCTCTGAGCAAGAAATTAGCCCCTCTTCTGAGAGGGAACCTCCCTGAGAGGGCTCATCCCTGAGTGAGGGATCCTCCCCAAGGAAGGCATTTCCTCAGGGCACATGAGGAACCTTCCTCAGAGAGCAATCCTCTCTCAAGTGAGGAAACCTCTCCTCGCTCTGGGTCAGGATCTGTCGTATTAATGATAAGACTCTTGACAGTGTGGAGGATCTTGGGGTCTGAGTCCATAGCACACTCAAAGCTGCTGCACAGGTTGACTCTGTGGTTAAGAAGGCGTACATTGCATTGGCCTTCACTGATCGTGGAATTGAGTTCAAGAGCCGAGAGGTAATGTTGCAGCTATATAGGAGCCTGGTCAGACTCCACTTGGAGTACTGTGCTCAGTTCTGGTTGCCTCACTACAGGAAGGATGTGGAAGCCATAGAAAGGGTGCAGAGGAGATTTACAAGGATGTTGCCTGGATTGGGGAGCATGCCTTATGAGAATAGGTTGAGTGAACTCGTCCTTTTCTCCTTGGAGCGATGGAGGATGAGAGGTAACCTGATAGAGGTGTATAAGATAATGAGAGGCATTGATCGTGTGGATAGTCAGAGGCTTTTCCCCAGGGCTGAAATGGCTAACATGAGAGGGCATAGTATTTAGATGCTTGGAAGCAGGTACAAAGATGTCAGGGGTAAGTTTTTTTTTACACAGAGTGATGAGTGTGTGGAATGGGCTGCCGGTGGCGATAGGGTCCTTTAAGAGACTCCTGGATGGATACATGGAGCTTAGAAAAATAGAGGGCTATGGGTAAGCCTAGGTGGTTCTAAGGTAAGGGTATGTTTGGCACAGCTTTGTGGGCGGAAGGGCCTGTATTGCGCTGTAGGTTTTCTATGTGTCTATGTTTCTAACACCCCGATTGTCCCCAGGCTCTGGAAACTCAACTGGACTGGTCACTCACACTCTCAGTGATGAATCCACCTGGCACTATTGAGACAATCCAGCTGGATTCTGGTCAGTGAAAACTCCAGGATGGTGTCAGTGGGGAGCTGATTGTGTTGCAAAGACAAAGAGCATGGAGACAAGTCCTTTGGGCTACTGTGACCCTGCTGACCATCGACCTTCTCATCTTCATCCCACTTACACACACACGTTTCCCCCACTATCCAAAAGTAGAGCATTCTTATGAAACCTTTCGTAAGCGGAAATGGCGTAAAGCGAAGAAGCAATTACCATTAATTTGTATGGGAAGAATCTTTGAGCGTTCCCAGACCCAAAAAATAACCTAACAAATCATGTGCTATTTGGTATAAAACCTAAAATAACACTAACATATGGTAAAAGCAGAAATGATATAAATACACAGCCTATATAAAGTAGAAATAATGGATGTACAGTGTAGTTTCACTTACCAGAATTGGGAAGATTTAGCCAAAACCGATTTGTAGAGGAAAAAAATCAGCACGTACACGCATGCGCACACATCTGCCCGCGCAAGGCTTCACGGTCATGGTAGTCTTTCTTGAGGTAAACACAAGTTTAAAGTGGGTGCCTTTTTTCGTAAAAGTGAAAATCCTCTTCAGATTTCTTTCGTTTAGTGATAACAGGTTCTAATGTAAACAACAACACACACAAAATACTGGTGGAACACAGCAGGCCAGGCAGCATCTATAGGGAGAAGCGCTGTCAACGTTTCGGGCCGAGATCCTGACAAAGGGTCTGACGAAGATGCTGCCTGGCCTGCTGTGTTCCACCAGCATTTTGTGTGTGTTGTTGTTTGAATTTCCAGCATCTGCAGATTTCCTCGTGTAGGTTCTAACGTAGGTCTTTTGTAAAAGTGAAGTGGCGCAAAGCGAACTTTCGTAAAGCAGGGGATACCTGTACGCACACACTCACTCATGCGCATACACACACACTCACATATGCACACACTTGCCCACTCACACACCAACACACCTACATGCACACACAGACCTACACACAAACACACACACTCACATACACTTACGCAGACATACACACACACAGTCACTTATGCACACACAGACACACGCACATCTATAAACACACACAGACCTACACTCATGCACGCACACACACTCACATACATACACATGCTCACACACAAAGGCACACACACAGGCACACATAAACAGATACGCACACATACACATACACCCATACAGACACACACACACTCTCACACACACACTCACACACCACTATAATCCTTTCACTAACTATCCCCACTAAGGGCTTATTCTGAGTGGCAACATTATCTAGGAGTGGGGGTGGGGGTGGGTAGAACACCTGGAGAAGCTTCAAACGGCTAGTGGGGGAACGCTGGTCATCCTGTACTCTTGAAGACCCCACCAGTTACTGTGTAAATCCTGCCAAGTTAAAGTCACAGGGAGCATTGAGTGACTGGGGCTGTGCATGGAACCTTGGCCCTGCATTTTTGGGACACCCCAGGCCACAACTTGTGAACTGCTGATAGCCACAGCCGCTGGAATTTGTTAGATATATAACCCAGAAGCAGACCACTCATCCCAATACATCCATGCTGGCCTTCACATGATATGTGTCACTGGTCACATTCCCTGGCCAATGGGGAAGTCACAGTAACCTCTCTCCAAGGAGTACCAGATCGACGTACACCTTTTCTGGAGGAGACCATTTGCTCGGCCGTATGTTGATTTCAAAAGCACCAATGTTACATGTGAAATTACCTCTTGTGTCTTTGCAGATCATTAGCCAGGAGCCCAACCACGGCATTGAATACAAGTATTACCTCTCACGCCGCAGGAAGCAGTCACAGGGTTACATCTGGAGTATGGGCTCCTGGAGTGTGTGCAGCAAAGAATGTGGGGGTGGTGAGTGACTGTTTCTAACACATCTCCCCATTCCCTCTCAATGAAATTCTCTATAAGCAGGCAAAGCATCTTGTGACCAGAGGATGATCAGGGGTGTTTAACAAGCCAGACAGAAAAACTCTGAGTACAATGATCTCCACTCTAAGTATACCCAATGACTAGATCTCCACAGTTATCTGTGGCAACGATTCACCCCTGGTAAAATGCTCTAAATGGATGTCCTTCTAATCAGAGGCTTTGCCCTTTAGTACTAGACTTCCCCCATTCGGGGCAGCATGGTTAGCACAATGCTTTCCAATATCAGCAACCCAGGTTCAATTCCCACAGCTGCTGGTAAGGAGTTTATACTTTCTCCCTGTGACTACGCGAGTTTCCTCCAGGTGCTTCTGTTTCCTCCCACATTCCCAAGATGTACTAGTTGGTAGTTTACTCGGTCATTGTGTATTGTCCTGCGATTAAGCTAGGAACAAATCGGGGGTTACTGGGTGGCGGGGTTCGAAGGGTCAGAAGGGGTCTGTTCCATGCTGCATGCTAAATAATCGATATTGTTTCAGTGAGGTCCCCACTCTATATTCAATAGTATTGAGTATGGATCAATGAGATTTCTACTCTATATTCAATACCGCGTATGTTTCAATGAGATCCCCACTGTATATTCAATGCGATCCCCACGCTATATTCAATAGAGAGTACATTATCAATGAGATCCCCACTCTACTTTCCATACTGAGTATGTTTCAATAAGCACTCTCTCTATATTCAATACTGAGTACGTTTCAATGAGATCCCCACTGTATATGTAATACAGGCAGTCCCCGGGTTGTGAACGAGTTCCATTCCTGAGTCCGTCTTTAAGTCAGATTTGTACGTAAATCGGAACAAGTACTTCTGGTATTATTCAGCATCAGTTAGTCAAACATTTGTCTTAGTATATAGTATATATTTTACCTTTCTATGCATATAAAACACTTAAGAAACATATGTATTCCAATAATTAAATCACTGCATTGCTTAGTAATAATTGTAGCTTTCATTGGGGCAGGGCCTTTCACATGCTCCATTATTCTCACTTTATCTTTTAAAATTGTTCCGATCGTTGATCAACTGTAGCCTAATGCTTTTCCAATGACCGATGATGTTTCACCTCTTTCCAAACACTTTATTATTTCCAGTTTATTTTCAATCGTGATCGCTCCCCGTCAATGGAACAGAAACACTGCGGGTGGTGCGTCCCGAGCTCCGCCAGGTCCTAAGGACCACCGCACTGAATTCCCCGGGTCCTAAAGTCCACCGCACTGAGACAGGTTAAATGGGACAAGTGGGAGCTGTGATCCCCACTCTATATTCAATACTGAGCACCTTTCAATGAGATCCCCACTCAATATTCAATATTGAGTACTTTTAAATAAGATCCCCACTTTATATTCTATACTATGTTTCAAAGATATATCCACTCTGTATTCAATACTGAGTACGCTTCAATATGATCGCTACTCTATATTCAATACTAAATACTTTTAATGAGATCCCCACTCTCTATGAAATACAAAGTACATTTCAATGAAATATCCACTCCATATTCAATACTGAGGATGTTTCACTGAGATCCCTACTCTACATTAAATACTGAGTACATTTCAATCTTACCCTCACTCTCTATGAAATACAGAGTACAATTCAATGAGATATCCACTATTCAATACAGAGTATCTTGTCCCTGACAACGACACCAGCAAGAAGTGCATCCAGCTGCAGCTTCTAACAAACCGCATTAGGGAACTGGAGCAGGAGCTGGATGGCCTCTGGATCATTTGGGAGAATGAGGAGTTTATAGATAGTAGTTTCAGGGAGGTAGTTACACCAAAGAAGCAGCACGCAGGTACTGGGTTACCGTCAGGTGAGGGAAGGGGAAAGGGCAGGCAGAGCAGGGCTCCCCTGTGACCATTCCCCTCAACAAGTATACTGATTTGGATACTGTTGGGGGGGGGGGGATGACTTACCTGGGACAAGCTGCAGCAGCAGGATCTCTGGCACTGAGTCTGGTTCTGCAGTGTAGAAGGGAGGGTGGAAGAAGAGGAGGATGATAGTGATAGGGGACTCAATAGGTAGAGGTACAGACAGGAGGTTCTGTCGTCGTGACAGAGACTCCTGGATGGTTTGTTGCCTCCTGGGTGCCAGGGTCAGGGATGTCTCTGATTGCATGCACAGCATTCTGAAATGGGAGGGTGAGCAGCCAGATGTCGTACACATCGGTACCAATGACGGAGGAAGAAAGAGTGAGGAGGTCCTGAAGAGTGAGTATAGAGAGTTTGGTAGGAAGTTAACAAGCAGGACCTCGAGAGTGGTAATCTCAGGATTGCTACCTGTGCCATGTGCCAGTGAGGGTAACAATAGAATGCTCTGGAGGATGAACACATGGCTGAGGAACTGGTGTAGGGGGCAGGATTTCAAATTTCAAGATCATTGGGACCTCTTCTGGGGCAGGTGGGACCTGTACAAGAGAGACGGGTTACTCCTGAACTACAGGGGGACCAATATCCTTGTAGGGAGGTTTGTTAGAGCTGTTGTGGGGTGGGGGAGGGGATTAAACTAGATTTGCAAGGAACGGCAACCAGAGTGCCAGAGCAGAGCAGAGCAGGGGTGAAAATAAATTATTTTAAAGGTTCATGCAAAGTCACAAATAGAAGGGTTGTGTGTGGTGGTAATAATCTTCTGAAGTGTGTCTATTTCAATGCGAGGAGTATTGTGGGGAAGGCTGACGAGCTGAGGGCGTGGATTGACATGTGGAATTATGACATTGTAGCCATTAGTGAAACTTGGCTACAGGAGGGGCAGGACTGGCAGCTCAATGATCCAGGGTTTAGATGTTTCAGACGTGATAGAGGCAGAGGGATGAAGGGTGGGGGAGGGTGGCATTGCTAGTCAGGGAAAATATTACAGCAGTGCTCAGGCAGGACAGATTAGAGGGCTTGTCTACCAAGGTCATATGGGTGGAACTGAGAATCAGGAAAGGTAGGACCACATTAATGGAGTTGTATTATAGACCACCCAATAGTCAGCGAGAATTGGAGGAGCAAATCTGCGAGAGATAGCAGACAACTGCAGGAAACATAAAGTTGTGATTGTAGAGGATTTTAATTTTCCACATTTTGATTGGGACTCCCATACTGTTAAAGGTCTAGATGGGTTAGAGTTTGTAAAATGTGTTCAGGAAAGTTTTCTAAATCAATATATAGAGGTACCGACTAGAGAGGATGCAATATTAGATCTCCAATTAGGAAACGAGTTAGGACAGGTGACAGAAGTGTGTGTAAGGGACCACTTTGGTTCCAGTGATCATAACACCATTAGTTTCAATTTGTCCATGGATAAAGATAGATTTGGTCCTTGGGTTGAGGTTCTAAACTGGAAAAAGGCCAAATTTGAAGAAATATGAAAGGATCTAAAAAGCGTAGATTGGGACAGGTTGTTCGCTGACAAGGATGTGATTGGTAAGTGGGAGGCCTTCAAAGGAGAAATTTTGAGAGTGCAGAGTTTGTATGTTCCTGTCAGGGTTAAAGGCAAAGTGAATAAGAATAAGGAACCTTAGTTCTATAGGGATATTGGAACTCTGATAAAGAAGATGTATGACAGGTATAGAAAACGGAGCAAATAAGGTGCTTGAGGAGTATAAAAAGTGCAAAAAAAATACTTAAGAAAGAAATCAGGAGGGCTAAAGGAAGACATGAGGTAGCTTTAGCAGTCAAGGTGAAGGATAATCCGAAAAAGGATAGTAAGGGATAAAATTGGTCCTCTTGATGATCAGAATGGTCAGCTATGTATGGAATCAAAAGATATGGGGAGATCTTAAATGGATTTTTTTGCGTCTGTATTTACATGGAGTCAATGGAAATAAGGCAAACAAGTAGTGAGGTCATGGAATCTATACAGATTGAAGAGGAGGAGGTGCTTGTTATCTTAAGTCAAATCAGAGTAGATAAATCCCCAGGACCTGACAGAGTATTCCCTCGGACCTTGAAGGAGACTAGTATTGAAATTGCAGGGGCCCTGGCAGATATATTTAAAATGACAGTATCTATGGGTGAGGTGCCAGAGGATTGGAGGATAGCTCATGATGTTCTGTTGTTTAAAAAAGGCTCTAAAAGTATTCCGGAAAATTATAGGCCAGTAAGTTTGACGTTGGTAAAAGGTAAATTATTGGAAGGAATACCAAAAGATAGGGTCTACAAGTATTTACGTAGACAGGGACTTATTAGGGAGAGTCAACGTGGCTTTGTGCATGGTAGGTCATGTTTAACAAATCTATTAGAGTTTTTCGAGGAGGTTACCAGGAAAGTGGATGAAGGGAAGGCAGTGGATGTTGTCTACAGTAAGGCCTTTGACAAGGTCACGCATGGGAGGTTAGTTAGGAAGACTCAGTCACTTGGTATACATGGTGAGGTAGTAAGATGGATTAGAAATTAGCTCAATGGGAGAAGTCAGAGAGTGGTAGTGGAGGATTGCTTCTCTGAGTGGAGGCCCGTGACTAGTGATGTGCCACAGGGATCAGTGCTGGGTCCATTGTTACTTGTCATCTATATCAATGATCTGGATGATAATGTGGTAAATTGGATCAGCAAATTTGCTGATGATACAAAGACTAGAGGTGTAGTAGACAGTTAGGAAGGTTTTCAAAGCTTGCAGAGGGATTTGGACCAACTGGAAAAATGGGCTGAAAGTGGCAGATGGAGTTTAATACAGACAAGTGTGAGGTATTGCACTTTGGAAGGACAAACCAAGGTAGAACATACAAGGTAAATGGTTGGGCACTGAGGAGTGCAATAGAACAGAGGGATCTAGGAATACAGATACAAAATTCCCTAAAAGTGGTGTCACAGGTAGATATGGTGGTAAAGAGAGCTTTTGGTACATTGGCCTTTATAAAACAAAGTGGTAAGTATAGGAGTTGGAACATTATGGTGAGGTTGTATAAGGCATTGGTGAGGCTGAATTTGGAGTATTGTGTGTAGTTTTGGTCACTGAATTACAGGAAGGTAATTAATAAGGTTGAAAGAGTGCAGAGGAGGTTTACAAGGATGTTGCTCGGACTTGAGAAACTGAGTTACAGAGAAAGGTTGAATGGGTTAGAACTTTATTCCCTGGAGCGTAGAAGAATGAGGGGAGAATTGATAGAGGTGTATAAAATTATGATGGGTATAGATAGAGTTAATGCAAGCAGGCTTTTTCCACTGAGGCTAGGGGAGAAAAAACCCAGAGGACATGTGTTAAGGGTGAAGGGGGAAAATTTAAAGGGAACATTGTGGGGGGGCTGGCTTCTTCACACAGAGAGTGGTGGGAGTGTGGAATGAGCTGCCAGATGAAGTGGTAAATGCGGGCTCACTTTTAACATTTAAGAAAAACTTGCACAGGTATATGGATGAGAGGTGTATGGAGGGATATGATCCAGGTGCAGGTTAGTGGGAGTAGGCAGAAAAATGGTTCGGCACAGCCAAGGGCCAGAAGGCCTGTTTCTGTGCTGTAATGTTCTGTGGTTCTATGGATATCCACTCTGTATTCAATACCAAGTATGTTTCAGTGAGATCCCCACTGTATATTCACTACTGAGTATGTTTCAATGAGATATCCACTCTATATTCAATACTGAGTATGTTTCAGTGAGATCCCCACTGTATATTCACTACTGAGTATGTTTCAATGAGATATCCACTCTATATTCAATACTGAGTATGTTTCAGTGAGATCCCCACTCTATATTCAATACTTAGTACGTTCCAATGAGATTGTAACATGACCGAGGCAGTGGATGAACCCAAGTGCAGAACACAGGCTCGGAGGCAGAGTTGGGTGGCGTTCTTGACATAGCGAGCGTGAAATCGGTATCCAGGAGCAATGCTAGACATAGAACTGGCGGTCCTAAGAACCATGAAATGAGGTTACTCACACCAGAGTCAACCAACAAACTGGCAGCTCCTTGTTGTGGTCACAGGGTTTTTATCCTACACTTGCTGATGGAAAGCAGGTATGTGTAGTTAATGGAATCTGGGAATGATTGGAATCTAAACGAGGGGATTGAGGCCCAATTCCTGAGGTAAATAGCCAGGTGGGGGATTGCCAGAAGGGACCATGACAGAGATATTTACTCTATATTCAATGTAGAGTACGTTTCAATTAGACATCCAATCTATATTCAATAGAGTATGTTTCAATGAGATATCTGCTCTATATTCAACACAGAATATTTCAAAAAGATCCCGGCTCTATATTCAATACTGAGTATGTTTCAATGAGATATCCAATCTATATCAAAAACTGAATACATTTTAATGAGATCCCCACTTTGTATTCTATTCTGAGTATGTTTCAATGACAATAGACAATAGGTGCAGAAGTAGACCATTCGACCCCTTGAGTCTGCACCAAGATACGTTTCAAAATGAATATGTTTCAAAAAGATCCCCACTCTATACTCAATACCAAGGATGTTTCAATGAGATCCCCACTCTACATTAAATACTGAGTATGTTACAATCAGATCCCTGCTCGGTATTCAATACAGAGTACATTTCAATGACTATCAACTCTATGTTCAATACAGAGTATGATTCAGTGAGATATCCACTCTATATTCAATACTAAGTACGTTCCAATGAGATTGCCACTCTATATTCAATACAGAGTATGTTTCAATGAGATACCCACTCTATATTCAATAATGAATACATTTCAATGAGATATCCACTCTATATTCAATAATGAGTACATTTCAATGAGATATCCATTCTGTATGCAATACAGAGTACATTTCAATGACTATCAACTCTATGTTCAATACAGAGTATGATTCAGTGAGATATCCACTCTATATTCAATACTAAGTACGTTCCAATGAGATTGCCACTCTATATTCAATACAGAGTATGTTTCAATGAGATACCCACTCTATATTCAATAATGAATACATTTCAATGAGATATCCACTCTATATTCAATAATGAGTACATTTCAATGAGATATCCATTCTGTATGCAATACAGAGTACATTTCAATGAGATTGTCACACTGTAGGGGGCAATGGTGCTGGAGGAGGACCCAAATGCAGGACACAAACACGTTTTTGTCAGGTTAACTAAAATAGAGTTTATTACTCTTTACAAGGAGAACTGTGATGCAAGGATAGAACAGGGAAATCAAGGAGAGCAAAGAAGAGAGGGGACTAGGCGTAGTGGACGAGGGCTCAGGCCCGGGACTAGGCTGGGACTCAGGGTCTGGGGGAGCCAGGACTTAGAGATCGGGGATCAGACCCAGAACTTGGAACACAGACCTTGGGCTTGGAGACTTGGAACACGGAATGCCATGGCCAGGACTTGGAGACGAGGAACACTACGGCCAGGACTTGGAGACTTGGGACTTGGATCACCACAGCCAGCACTTGATACTTTGGACTTGGAACATCAGGGCCAGGACTTGATACTCAAACACAGGACATGAAACACTGAGCCGGGACTCTGCCTTAAGACACCAGGCATGGAGCCGGGACCCCTCTTCTTCAAGGGACAGTCAGACACAGGACATGAAACACTGAGCCGGGACTCACATCAGGCATGGAGCCGGGACTCTTTAACACCGGGGTCAGGACACTTCTAGGGTACAGGGCCGGGACCCCTCTTTAGACAGGACATGGATATGGAAACCACACAACGACAGTCTATTCGAGTAGTGACAAACTGAACTGGATACACGACAAGACAACGGACGGTACTATCACTGGACCCAAGTTTGTTCCAGGCTGCGGGAGCTCTTAACTCACTCTGGTGGGTTAACCTTGCCTGGACCCACTCTGGCAAGGAAGGCAAATTGCTGGCACTTGCTGCGGGAGGAGTTTTGGCTAGCTCCAGCAAGTAACTTAGTTGGCTCCAGCTAGATGACTTTGGCTCGCGGTAGCTACGGTGACTTTGCTAATGCTCCATAACACTCTCTCGCCGAACGGCTGAAGCTAGGGGCTTATAAACTGCCAGTTTGGTTGAGAGTAATTTACCTTAATCACCAAGCTCGAAGGACACGTGAAACAGGGAATTAAAGGGGAACAAGGAGTCAACGGTCTGGATCATAACACAACCTAGATAAATTTAAAGGGAAACCGATCTGGACCATGATAGAGATATACAATCTATATTCAGTGCAGAGTATGTTTCAATGGGATGTCTACTCTATATTCAATACAATGTACGTTTCAATGAGATATCCACTCTATATTCAATAATGAGTACGCTTCAATAAGTACCCACTCTATATTCAATAATGAGCACGTTTCAATGAGATATACAATCTAAATACTATATAGAATATGTTTCAATGAGCTATCTACTCTATATTCAATACTGAGTACATTCAGAGTATATTCAGTACCCTGACCTGACAGGGTATACCCTCGGACCTTGAAGGAGACTAGTGTTGAAATTGCAGGAGCCCTGGCAGATATATTTAAAATGTCGGTATCTACGGGTGAGGTGCCAGAGGATTAGAGGATAGCTCATGTTGTTCAGTTGTTTAAAAAAGGCTCTAAAAGTATTCCAGGAAATTATAGGCCAGTAAGTTTGATATTGGTAGAAGGTAAGTTATTGGAAGGAGTACTAAGAGATAGGATCTACAAGTACTTACATAGACAGGAACTTATTAGGGAGAGTTAACATGGTTTTGTGCATGGTAGGTCATGTTTAACAAATCTATTAGAGCTTTTTGAGGAGGTTACAAGTGAAGTGGATGAAGGGAAGGCGGTGGATGTTGTCTACATTGTCTTCAGTAAGGCCTTTGACAAGGTCCTGCAAAGGAGGTTAGTTAGGAAGTTTCAGTCGCTAGGTATACATGGTGAGGTAGTAAATTGGATTAGACATTGGCTTAATGGGAGAAGTCAGAGAGTGGTAGGGGAGGATTGCTTCTCTGAGTGGAGGCCTGTGACTAGTGGTGTGCCACAGGGATCAGTGCTGGGTCCATTGTTATTTGTCATCTATATCAATGATCTGGATGATAATGTGGTAAATTGGATCAGCAAATTTGCTGACGATACAAAGATTGGACAGTGAGGAAGGTTTTCAAAGCTTGCAGGGGGTTCTGGACCAGCTGGAAAAATGGGCTGAAAAATGGCAGATGGAGCTTGATACAGACAAGTGTGAGGTATTGCACTTTGGAAGGAAATCCCAAGGTAGAACATACAAGGTAAATGGTAGGGCACTGAGGAGTGCAGTAGAACAGAGGGATCTGGGAATACAGACAAAATTCCCTAAAAGTGGCATCACAGGTAAATAGGATAGTAAAGAGAGCTTTTGGTACATTGGCCTTTATAAATCAAAGTATTAAGAATAAGAGTTGGAATGTTATGGTGAGGTTGTATAAGGCATTGGTGAGGCTGAATTTGGAGTATTGTGTACAGTTTTGGTCACCAGATTACAGGAAGGATATTAATGAAAGAGTGCAGAGAAGGTTTACAAGGATGTTGCCAGGACTTGAGAAATGGAGTTACCGAGAAAGGTTGAATAGGTTAGGACTTTATTCCCTGGAGCGTAGAAGAATGAGGGGAGAATTGATAGAGGTGTATAAAATTATGATGGGTATAGATGGCTTTTTCCACTAAGGCTAGGGGAGAAAAAAACCGGAGAACATGTGTTAAGGGTGAAGGGGGAAAAGTTTAAAGGGAACATGGGGGGGGGGCTTCTTCACATGGAGAGTGGTGGGAGTGTGGAATGAGCTGCCAGATGAAGTGGTAAATGCGGGCTCACTTTTAACATTTAAGAAAAACTTGGGCAGGTACATGGATGAGAGGTGTATGGAGGGATATGGTCCAGGTGCCGGTCAGTGCGACTAGGCAGAAAAATGGTTCGGCACAGCCAAGAAAGGCCAAAAGGCCTGTCTCTGTGTTCTATGGTTCTATATTCAATACTAAGTACGTTCTAATGAGATCCCCACTCTATATTCAATACTGAGTACGTTTCAGTGGGATCGCCACTCTATATACAGCACAGACTGCGTTCCAATATTCTATATTCAATACTGAGCACGATTCAATGAGATATCCACTCTATATTCAATATGAGTATGTTTCAATGAGAACCCCACTCTATATTCAATGCTGAGTACATTTCAATGAGATATCCAATCTAAAGCCAATACAGTGTATGTTACAATTGGATATCCACTCTATATTCAATACCGAGTAAGTTTCAATAAGATCCCCACTATACATTCAGTACTGAATACGTTTCAATGACAAATCCACTCCATATTCAATACCGAGTACGTTTCAATGAGATCCCCACTATACATTCAGTACTGAATACGTTTCAATGACAAATCCACTCCATATTCAATACCGAGTACGTTTCAATGAGATCCCCACTATACATTCAGTACTGAATACGTTTCAATGACCAATCCACTCTATATTCAATACTGAGTACGTTTCAATGAGATCCCCACTCTATATTCAATACTGAGTACATTTCAATGAGATCCCCACTATACATTCAGTACTGAATACGTTTCAATGACCAATCCACTCTATATTCAATACTGAGTACGTTTCAATGAGATCCCCACTCTATATTCAATACTGAGTACATTTCAATGAGATCCCCACTATACATTCAGTACTGAATACGTTTCAATGACAAATCCACTCCATATTCAATATCGAGTACGTTTCAATGAGATCCCCACTATACATTCAATGCTGAGTACATTTCAATGAGATCCTCACTCTATATTCAATACTGAGTACATTTCAATGAGATCCCCACTCTACATTAGGGCGAGCCTTAATGGCCCTGATGACTACACCTGCAAAAGGTGCATCCAGCTGCAGTTCCTGTCAAACCATGTTAGGGAACTGGAGCTGGAGCTGGATGAACTTCGGATTATTCACGAGGCAGAGGCAGAAATAAACAGGAGTTACAGGGAGATAGTCACCGCTAAGAGTCAGGAGACAGGTAGCTGGGTAGACTGTCAGGAGAGGGAAGGGGATTAGACAGAATGAGCAGAGCACCCCTGTGGCTGTTCCCATCAACAATAAGTATACAGTTTTGGATACTGTTGGTGGGGTCGACCTACCAGGGACAAGTTGCAGTGGTTGCGTCTCTGGCACCGAGACTGGACCCTCAGCTCAGAAGGGGAGGAGGGAAAAGAGGAGAGCAGTAATGATAGGGGATTTGATAGTTAGGGGGGCAGGTAGGAGGTTCTGTGGAAGAGATCGAGAATCCTGGATGGTCTGTTGCCTCCCTGGTGCCAGGATCCGCGATATCTTGGATCGAGTTCTCAGTATTCTCAAGAGGGAGAGTGAGCAGCTGGATGTCGTGGTCCATGTAGGGACCAATGACATGGATAGGAAGAGTGAGGAGGTCCTGAAAGGTGAGTTTAGGGAGCTAGGCACCAAGTTAAAGGACAGGACCTCCAGGATAGCAATCTCAGGATTGCTACCAGAGCCACGTGCAGGCGGGTTTAGAAATAGTAACACAGTGCAGATCAATACATGGCTGAAGACAGTGCAGGAGGGATGGCCTCAAATTTATAGATAATTGGGCAGTTTTCCAGGGAAAGTGGGACCTGTTCCGGCGGGACAGTTTACATCTGAACTGGAGGGGAACAAATATTCTTGCAGGCAGGTTTGCTAGAGAGGCTCCTGTGGATATAAACTAGATACAAGGGGGGAGGGGAACCAGACTGTAGCAACAGATATATGGGAGAAGGAAGAAAAAGAAGACAGTAAAGTTCTTTGTACTGTTAGAGATAAACAGAGAGGAAGAGGTGGAGAATTTCTTAAATGCGTTTATTTTAATGCTAGGAGCATTGTAAGAAGGGTGGATGAGCTTAGAGCATAGATTGATACCTGGAAATATGATGTTGTAGCTATTAGTGAAACATGGTTGCAGGAGGGGTGTGATTGGCAACTAAATATCCCTGGATTTCATTGCTTCAGGTATGATAGAATCAGAGGGACAAGAGGGGGAGGTGTCGCATTGCTTGTCAGAGAAAATATTACGGCGGTACTCTTGCAGGATAGATTAGAGGACTTATCTAGGGAGGCTATTTGAGTGGAATTGAGGAATGGGAAAGGTGTAGTAACACTTATAGGGTTGTATTTATAGACCACCTAATGGGGAGCGAGAATTGGAGGAGCAAATTTGTAAGGAGGTAGCAGATATTTGTAGTAAGGCCAGGGTTGTGATTGTGGGAGATTTTAATTTTCCACACATAGACTGGGAAGCCCATGCTGTAAAAGGGCTGGATGGTTTGGAGTTCGTAAAATATGTGCAGGATAGTTTTTTGCAGCAATACATAAAGGTACCAACTAGAGAAGGGGCAGTGCTGGATCTCCTGTTAGGGAATGAGATAGGTCAGGTGACGGAGGTATGTGTTGGGGAGCACTTCGGGCCCAGTGATCACAATGCCTTGAGTTTCAATATAATTATGGAGAAGGATAGGACTGGACCCAGGGTTGAGATTTTTGATTGAAGGAAGGCTAACTTTGAGGAGATGCGAAAGGATTTAGAAGGAGTGGATTGGGACCATTTATTTTATGGGAAGGATGGAATAGAGAAATGGCAGTCATTTAAAGGTGAAATTTTGAGGGTATAGAATCTTTATGTTCCTGTTAGGTTGAAAGGAAAGGTTAAAAGTTTGAGAGAGCCATGGTTTTCAAGGGATATTGGAAACTTGGGTTTTTCCGGTGATGTCATTGTCGAGAATGGCAACTTAAGTCACTAGCTCCTCCGGAAAATCGTGTATTAAGCCGTTAACCCATCAAATAAAGTATTTTTTGAAAAATATTTGAACTGAAAAGAGGGGCAAGAATAGGAAAAAAGAATGGAAATTTAAAATGGCGATAAAAATATTAAACCACCAAGAAGGTAAACTGCTTGACCTGGAGGGAGGATCACGGTGGAAAAATATCAGAATATACAATGTTCCCGAAGGAGCGGAGGACTTGTCTATGATGGAGTTTGTCGGAAAGTTGCTGCGGGACACGCTGGAGCTTCCCTCGACTATGGAGCTATCATAAAGCTGCTTGATGATATTCATCATCTCTTCCAGTACACCATAGTGTCGTAAGCTGCTCCACATTGACTTTCTGTCCAGGCTGTCAAATGCCTTCTCAAAATCAATAAAACACACATATAGTGGAGTTTGCCATTCTATTGTCTGCTCCACAATGACTCTAAGTGTAGCTATCTGGTCAATGCATGATCTCTCTTTCCTGAACCCTGCCTGCTCATTTCTAAGTCTCTAGTCAATGGTGTCTTTCATCTGCTCCAAGATGACCCTGGTGAGAACTTTGCTAGGAATGGACAACAAGGTGATTCCCCTCCACTTGCCACGCAGTGAAAGATCTCCAGATTTTGGCAGCTTCACAAGGAGGCCCTTCTTCCAATCTGATGGGATCTCTCCTGTTCTCCATATCAAATTCAGCAGTATATGCAAATGGTCCACCATAACCTCTCCACCCCTCTTTCATTGCTTCTGCAGGAATGTTGTCTTCTCCAGCAGCCTTGCCGTTCTTCTGGCTTTTCAGGGCTTTTTGATTTTCTTGCTTGGTGATTTCACCTATGTTGATGTTGAGTGGGTCTCCAGGCTCCAGGTCAGGTGGGTTCTGTGGTGGTGGTCTATTCAATACTTCCTGGAAGTGTTCCTTCCATCTCGCCAGCCGATCTTCAACCAAAGTGAGCAGATGGCCTGTCTTGTCTCTGACAGGTCTGTTGAAATTGCTTTTCTTCCCTCTCAAAAGCTTAGTTGTTGTGTAGAGTGCTTTGAGGTCCCCTTTACTGACCGCTGTTTCTGCTTGCTCTGTTATTTCATTGAAGTATGACCTCTTGTCCTTTCTAAGCTGTTTCTACCCCTCCTTGGCCATCACGCTGTACCTGTTGGTGGCGATTTGTTTCTGTTGCCGTGTTAGGGCCTGATTCAACTCCTGTTTGAGCTTTTCCCTCTCCTCCACCTTCTGCCATGTCTCGTCCCTGATCCAAGGTTTACTGTTGACTGGTGGTCTTCCCAGTACTTCATCACAGGCTCCTACAGTGGCCTGCTTGAAGGTAATCCAGGCGTGTTCCACTGTTCTCTCATCTTGTTCTTCTATTTGAAGAGCTCCAAAGCGGTTTTGCAAGGCGATGTGGAAATCTTCCTTGTTCTCTTCCATCTGTAGTTTTCTAACATCAAACTTTATTCGCATGTTCTGTTGCTTCTTCTTGGCTGACAGCTTCATCTTCAGCTTTGCAACAACCAAATGGTGGTCAGATCCAATATCTGCTCCTCTTTTGGCTCGCACATCTTGCAATGAACTTCTCCAGCGCTGGCGGACTATGATGTGATCAATCTGGTTCTCTGTTTGATGGTCAGGCGAGACCCAGGTTATCTTGTGGCAGCGTCGATGGGGAAAGAGGGTACCTCCAATGGTCAGTTCATTGAAGGCACAGAGTAAGGTAAGGAGTTCTCCATTTTCATTCATATTCCAAACCATTCTGGCCCATCTCTCTCTCCTGCCAGTGTTATCGCTGCCTACTTTGGCATTCAGATCTCCCATGACGATCAACATATCTTGCTCAGGTACCTTTCCAACTACTGCTTGAAGCTGGGTGTAGAAGAGATCTTTTTCTTCTTCCTCTGCGTTGTTAGTTGGGGCGTAGCACAGGATAATGAATACCTTCTGGAATATGGACTCAAACCTGGCTGTGATGACACGGTGGGACACTGGTTCCCATTCTGTCAAACTTCTGGCTGCTTCTTTGGACAACATCAGGGCCGCACCAGCCTCATGCGGGTCTTCCTTTTTTACTTTGCCGGAATAGAGCAGAGTTTCTCCCGTCTGCAGTTTGGTCTCACCAAAAGTATTCCACCTTGCTTCGCACATGCCCAGGAGTGTGAGGTGGTATCCGTTCATTTCCTTCAGTGCCTGTGTGCATCTACCTGTCTCCCAAAGCGATGTCACATTCCATGTTCCGATTAGGATAGATTTCTTCTGTGAAAGCAGCTTTGGAACCTCCATTATGGTTTTCCTTGGGTGAAGGAGGGTTGTCAGCCCTGCAGCTTCCTGACGGGTTTGGTTGCAGCGTGTCGTCAGCCTCCTGAATGGGACCCTGCTTTTCCCGAGATCTGGGTTAGTGGTTGATAATCTGTTGACAGTTTCTGTAACAATTGCTTGTTTTACGTGAACGGGTTGTTAGCCCATTGCACAACCCCCAACCTGGAGGACCAGGGGTTTTCTGTTGGGGTCACCTGCCCGGGTTTGAAGTCAGAGTTTACCCTCTCCTAGATAGGCTGCCATCCAAGGCTAACGAGTCCTATCTACCCGGGTTTGGAATCGGAGTTCCTTCTCCTAGGCTATGTTGGTTCGCGGCACCTTCTTCCATATTATCCAGTGCACCCCTCACACGAGGGATCCCCCATCCACCACCCAGGGGACGCACCTCAACGCTGTATAGCCCCAGCGCGAGGGGTTATCCCCCACAGCTAGACATTTCCTCTAGCTCAACGCAGGGTCATCTACCAGAGATCTCAGCCTTGGAATCACACGTTCGTTGCCATTTTTGTTATTATTTACGTTTCTTGGTTCTTATTTGTTCAGGGAGTAGATCGATTAAGTTTTATTCTGCTAATTTCAATGATATATTGACAGATAAATACAGATGGCTAAGGACAAAGTAAAATTCATTTCTTTTAATGTAAATGGACTATTAAATCCAATCAAATGTAATAGAATTTTATCCAAAATGGAAAAAGAGCAAGCCCATGTAGTATATTTACAAGAAACTCATTTAAGAGATAATGAGCATAGAAAACGAAAGAGAATGGGCTTCACTAATTTGTTTTTCTCCTCATATAAATTGGAACATAGGAGAAGGAGTTGCTATTCTTATCTCATTCTTATTTGTTACATTAATGGCTAGAAGATCTATCCTATTGAACTGGAAAGAAATTAATCCTCCAACTATACTTCAGTGGTTTTCTCAAACTATCTCTTGTTTGAGCTTAGAAAAAATTAGAAGTGTTGACTTTGATTCTTCAGTTAAATTTGAAGAAACTTGGCTATTCTTATCTCAAGCCAGCTAAATTTTGAAAAAAAATATTCGAAATAGGAGATAAAGAAGGCAGATATATTCTGGTAAGGGGGAACATAGACAGCAATTCAGTTACTCTATTGAATATATATGCACCCCCGGGAAGTGATATTGGTTTCTTTCAGAAAATTATTGATATTATGGTAATGGAAACAGAAGGTCTCCTGATATGCAGGGGAGCCTTAAATTTACAATTACAGCCAAACTCAGACTCTTCCAATAGAAAAACCTATGAAACAAAATCTTTACATAAGAAAGTTAATACACTTTTTGAGGATGTTGGTTTAATTGATATATGGAGGGACCTTTTCCCTGACAGAAGGGATTACACTCATTATTCTGCTCCACATTCTGTATATACAAGAATAGACTATTTCATAACATTTGGAAAAGACAAAGACAAAATAAACACCTGTGACATTGGGACAATAGATGTAAGTGACCATGCACCTATATATTTATCTGTTGATTTTGACCTACAACCAAAGAATACTATATAGAAACTAAATTCAAGTCTACTCAATGATCCCTACTTTAAGGAACAAATTAAAAAAGAAATTGGTCTGTACTTAGAATTTAATGATAATGGAGAGGTTTCACCCCCCATTTTATGGGATACTCTGAAGGCAGTCTTAAGAGGGAAAATTATAGTGATATCTTCATATCAGAAAAAAATAAGGAATAAAACATTAGAGGAATTACAAAATAGGCTGAAGGAACTAGAGAAAAAACACAATTTGGCACAGGATGCATTAGTGGAAATTAAAAGAATTAGGAATGAAATAAATAAATTGGCTATGCAAGAAATCAGGAAAAACTTAATGTTTCTGAAACAAAGACATTATGAAAGTGGATCGAAATCTTTGAAAATACTGGCGTGGAAACTGAAAAAAAAGATAGCAGAAAATACAATTCATAGAATTAGGGACCCAAGAACGAAAATGATAAAAAAAATAAGCTAAGTGAAATTCAAGAAGCTTTTGAAGTGTTTTACAAAACTCTATATTCCACTTACCCACTTTAAGTGAAGAACAAAATAGAACGATCACTGCTGACATAACTAAAGTTGAATTAAAAGCTGCAATTAGTAGGCTTAAATTAACCAAGTTACCAGGATCAGATGGGTACACGGCAGAGTGGTACAAAGAATTTAAAAATGAGTTAATTCCTGTTTTACTCCCCACATTGAACTGGGCTCTAAAAAAGGCACAAATGCCACCCAGTTGGAAGGAAGCGATAATCTCAGTTATACCGAAAGAAGGCAAGGATAAAATGGACTGCAGGTGATTTAGACCAATATACGTTCTTAATGTAGATTATAGATTATTTACCTCCATCATGACCAAAAGATTCGAGGAGTTTCTACCCATACTGATACATAATGATCAGACAGGTTTTATACAACAATGCCAGACACAAGACAATATACGAAGGACACTTCACATTATGGATCATATACAAAAAAATAAAATCGAAGCAATAGTGATAAGCGTGGATGCTGAAAAGGCATTTGATTCAGTTAATTCGAATTTTCTTTACAGCGTTTTACATATATTTGGTTTCCAAGACACAATTATTAAAACTATACAGGCACTATGATGCATTCTTGGAACAGCTTGTATGAGAGCCGACCAGGGACAAGGCTATTCTGGATTTAGAGTTGTGTAATGAACAGGATTTGATAAGCGATCTTGAAGTAAAGGAGTCATTAGGAGGTAGTGACCATAATATGATAAGTTTTTATCTGCAATTTGAGAAGGATAAGAGCAAATTGGAAGTGTCAGTGTTTCAGTTGAACAAAGGAGACTATGGAGCCATGAGGGAGGAGCTGGCCAAAGTTAAATGGATGGATATCCTAGCAGAAAAGACAGTGGAACAGCAATGGCAGGTATTCTTGGGAATAATGCACAAGGTGCAAAATCAGTCCCTCCCCCAGAGAAGGAAGGATTCAGAGGGGGGAAAGGGGCCACAGTGGTTGACAAAGGAAGTCAGAGATTGCATAGCATTAAAAAAAAGAAGTATGACAGAGCTAAGGTGAGTGGGAAGACAAATGATTGGGAAATTTTTAAGGAACAACAGAACTTAACTAAAAAGGCAATACGGGGAGAGAAAATGAGGTACGAACGCAAGCTAGCCAGGAATATAAAGGAGGATAGCAAAAACTTTTTTTAGGTATGTGAAGAGAAAGAAGATAGTTAAGAACAATGTTGGGCCCTTGAAGAATGAATTGGGTGAAATTGTTATGGGAAACAGAGAAATGACAGAAGAATTTAATAAGTACTTTAGATTTGTCTTCACTAGGGAAGACAGAAGCAATCTCCCAGATCTATGGATGGGCCAAGGACATAGGGTAACAGAAGAAATGAAACAGATTGACATAAGGAAGGAAACAGCGATGAGTAGACTGATGGGACTGAAGGCTGACAAATCCCCAGGTCCAGATAGTCTGCATCCTAAGGTACTAAAGGAGGTGGCTCTGGAAATTGCGGATGCATTGGTAATCATTTTCCAATGTTCCTTAGATTCAGGATCAGTTCCTGAGGATTGGAGAATGGCTAATGTTATCCCACTTTTTAAGAAAGGAGGGAGGGAGAAAACAGAGAACTATCATCCTGTCAGCCTAAGATCAGTAGTGGGGAAGATGCTAGAGTCCATTATTAAAGATGAAATAGTGGCATATCTAGATAGCAGTGATAGGATTGGGCCGAGCCAGCATGGATTTACCAAGGGCAAATCATGCTTGACTAATCTGTTGGAGTTTTTTGAGGATGTAACCAGGAAGTTAGACAAGGGAGATCCAGTGGATGTAGTGTACCTTGATTTTCAGAAGGCATTTGATAAGGTCCCACATAGGAGATTGGTGGGTAAAATCAGAGCTCATGGCATTGGGGGGAAGATATTGACATGGATAGAAAACTGGTTGGCAGATAGAAAGCAAAGGGTAGCGGTGAATGGGTGTTTCTCGGAATGGCAGGTGGTGACTAGTGGGGTTCCACAGAGCTCGGTATTGGGACCACAGCTGTTTACGATCTGCATCAACGATTTAGATGAAGGCGTTGAGAATAATATCAGCAAGTTTGCTGATGATACTAAGCTGGGTGGCAGTGTGACATGTGATGAGGATGTTGGGAGAATTCAGGGTGACTTGGATAGGCTGGGTGAGTGGGCAGATACATAACAGATGAAGTTTAATGTGAATAAGGTTATCCACTTTGGGAGTAAGAACAGGAAGGCTATCTGAACTATCTGAACGGTGTAGAGTTAGGTAAGGGAGAAATACAAAGAGATCTAGGAGTCCTTGTTCATCAGTCACTGAAGGTGAATGAGCAAGTGCAGCAGGCAGTGAAGAAGGCTAATGGAATGTTGGCATTTATTACAAAGGGAATTGAGTACAAGAGCAAGGAAATCCTTTTGCATTTGTACAAGGTCCTGGTGAGACCACACCTGGAGTATTGTGTACAGTTTTGGTCTCCAGGGTTAAGGAAGGACATCCTGGCTGCAGAGGAAGTGTAGCGTAGATTCACAAGGTTAATTCCTGAGATGTCCGGACTATCTTACGCAGAGAGGTTAGAGAGACTGGGCTTGTACACGCTGGCATTAAGGAGATTGAGAGGGGATCTGATTGCAACATATAAGATTATTAAGGGATTGGACAAGATAGAGGCAGGAAATATGTTCCAGATGCTGGGTGAGTCCAGTACCAGAGGGCATGGTTTGAGAATAAGGGATAGGTCATTTAGGACAGAGTTAAGGAAAAACTTCTTCTCCCAGAGAGTTGTGGGGGTCTGGAATGCACTGCCTCAGAAGGCAGTGGAGGCCAATTCTCTGGATGCTTTCAAGAAGGAGCTAGATAGGTATTTTATGGATAGGGGAATCAAGGGATATGGGGACAAGACAGGAACCGGGTATTGATAGTAGATGATCAGCCATGATTTCAGAATGGCTGTGCAGGCTCGAAGGGCCAAATGGTCTACTTCTGCACCTATTGTCTATTGTCTATAATCCTACTGCTAGGATTAAAATCAATGGATATTTATCAAGTAGTCTTACCCTAGAAAGGGGCACAAGACAGGGTTGTGCATGGTCACCACTACTCTTCGCATCATATCTGGAACCATTAGCTCAATACATCAGACAAAATGAAGATATCAGGGGAATTTCTATTAAAGGGATAGAGCATAAGTTGGCTTGTTACATGGATGACATTTTGATCTATCTAGGGCAACCAATCTACTCTTTACCTAAATTGATGCAATCCTTTGAACAATATGGTCAATTATCAGGATACAAGGTCAACATAGATAAAACCCAGTTACTTTCATATTACTATAGCCCACCAAGAGAAATTGAAAGTAGATATCCCTGAGCATGGCACACAGAGTCTTTCAAATATTTGGGCATCATTATGCCAAAAGATTTGGCAAAATTATCAGAATGTAATTATCAGCCTTTATATAAAAACTAAAGAAGATATGGCAAGATGGAACCTGATTCCTTTTTTCAGTCTCAGTTCAAGGATTGAGAATATTAAAATGAATATACTGCCCAGACTGTTATATCTGTTTCAGGCCCTACCAATAGAGATTAATCAAAATCAATTCAATGAATGGAACAAGATGTTATCAAGGTATATTTGGCAGGGTAAAAGGCCTAGAGTTCATCTCAAAACTTTGCAATTAGCCAAGGAAGAGGGGGGATGGGACCTACCTTCTCTTAGAGATTATTATTTTACAGCACAGTTGAGAACTGTGATATGTTCCTGCAACCCATCATATGACGCTCAATGGAAAAACATTGAGGAGCGGGTACTTCCCATCCCCATACAAGCAATTTTGGCTGATAACAACCTGCAAAGGTACATAAATACTATTGATAACCCATGGATGAAGTTGACTTTTAAAATATGGGAATCTACTATACTGCCTAGACTGTTATATCTCTTTCAGTAGAAGGATCAGTCCGAGTCAGCATGGATTTATGAAGGGAAAATCATGCTTGACTAATCTTCTAGAGGTTTTTGAGGATGTAACTATGAAAATGGACAAGGGAGAGCCAGTGGATGTAGTGTACCTGGACTTCCAGAAAGCTTTTGATAAAGTTCCACATAGGAGATTAGTGGGCAAAATTAGGGCACATGGTATTGGGGGCAGAGTACTGACATGGATTGAAAACTGGCTGGCTGACAGGAAACAAAGAGTAGTGATTAATGGGTCCCTTTCGGAATGTCAGGCTGTGACCAGTGGGGTACCACAAGGTTCAGTGCTGGGACTGCAGCTGTTTACAATATATATTAATGATTTAGATGAAGGGATTAAAAGTAACATTAGCAAATTTGCTGATGACACAAAGCTGGGTGGCAATGTGAAATGTCAGGAGGATGTTATGAGAATGTAGGGTGATTTGGACAGGTTGGGTGAGTGGGCAAATGTATGGCAGATGCAGTTTAATGCAGATAAATGTGAGGTTATCCACTTATATGTTGAAAGATTGGAGCGACTGGGCTTGTATACACTGGAATTTAGAAGGATGAGAGGGGATCTGATTGAAACATATAAGATTATTAAGGGATTGGACACACTGGAGGCAGTAAACATGTTCCCGCTGATGGGTGAGTCCAGAACTAGAGGCCACAGTTTAAGAATAAGTGGTAGGCCATTTAGAACAGAAATGCAGAAAAACTTTTTCACCCAGAGAATGCTCTGCCCCAGAAGGCAGTGGAGGCCAAGTCTCTGGATGCATTCAAGAGAGAGTTAGATAGAGCTCTTATAGATAGCGGGGCCAAGGGATATGGGGAGGGGGCAGGAACGGGATACTGATTGTGTATGATCAGCCATGATCACAGTGAATGGCAGTGCTGGCTAGAAGGGCCAAATGGCCTACCCCTGCACCTACTGTCTATTGTCTACTATAAATGAACATAATCTAGAGGGAGATATTGCAATTCTTAAATGGTTTGCATATGACTCTGATTTCACACCAAATAAATTGGATGCTAGTTTTAAGGTCTGCACAGCTAAAGGAATAACAGTTCTTTGCAACATAATGAAAGAAGGAACACCATTCAGTTTTGAAATGCTTATTAGAAAAACAAGAATTTTATCAGTATTTACGGATGTGACAATATGTTAATAAGACACTTAAAAATGTAACCAAGGCAAATACATGCTTGATAGAGCTATTTAGAAAAACATATAGTTCAGATAACGGTAGTAGAATCATTTCAAGCATGTATAAGGGGTTGTCAAATCTTAAAACACTTTTGACTTCATACATTAAAACAAAATGGGAGAAGGAAGGAGGGATAATTATATCTGAGGAAGAATGGACAACAATATGGAGGTATCAATGGAAGTGTACCAGTTCACATAAATGGAGGGAGTTTGGATGGAAAAACTTGATAAGATATTTTATTACACTCTCTCAGGAATCCCATTATGATAGTAACCTCCCTGTTTGCTGGAGAAATTGTGGAAATCAAAATGCAAATCATTATTATATTTTTTGGGACTGCTCCGTTATCAAAAACTAGTGGAGGGGAATACACAATGCCCTACAAGACACCTTTAAATGTGATATATAACTCAAGAATGGTTGAAAAGAGATAAATATTTAATGAATATACTCTTGGTGGCTGGTAAAAAGACTCTTACTAGGAAATGGTTATCACAGGAGAGCCCAACTTTAAATGTATGGATGGAAATTACAATAGACATTTACAAAATGGAGAAGATAACAGTATCTGTTAATCATAAGCTGGAACAATTGGATTCACTGGGAAAAATGGTTTAACTACATAATGCCTCATAGGCCTGATTTTATTCTCACAAATCAATGAATATGTTGTAAAAGGAATTCACTCTGCAGCAGTGTGCTACACACAGCGCTGAAGTAACGACACGCAGTGGGTGAGTTGCAGTTGCAAAAGGGATTTATTCAAACTTCGCGGCCTAGCTTTAAAGCCTTCCTGTTCCTGCCCTCCCTGGGCGGGAATGCTGTAGAGATGTTCACAGTCCCGTTCCCTGCGCGGGCTTTTCCCCTTGTTGGTGAAGCAGGCTTGGTGCTCTCTTTGGAACCTGCCTCAATGCCGGCACGTGCTGCTTTGTGAGCCGGTTCGAGTGCGCTGGGAAGTGGGTCGCCGCATACCCCTCCCCCCAGAACCGACGATACACCCCGCAATGTCCAGTCTGGGCCGGACTCTGTTTGGGAGGTCTGCCTCTGCACCGCGGTGCCTGAATCTCGACCAGCTGCGCCAAGTCCACATGAGCCAGTTTGAGTCGGTCCACCGTGAAAACCTCCACTTGCCCCCCAATATTCAGCACGAATCTGGACCCGTTGTTTCTGATCACCGTAAACGGCCCCTCGTAGGGCCACTGTAGCGGTGCCCGATGTCCGCCCCGTCATACAAAAACGAACTTACAGTTCTGCAGGTCTTTGGGTACGCAGGTTGGGTTCTGCCCATGCTGTGAAGTGGGTATGGGGGCCAGGTTACCGAGCCTCTCGCGTAGTCTGTCCAGGACTGCTGTGGGTTCTTCCTCTTGCCCCCTTGGGGCTGGTATGAACTCTCCTGGGACGACCAGGGGTGCGCCGTACACCAACTCGGCTGACGAGGTGTGCAGATCCTCTTTGGGCGCCGTGCGGATTCCGAGCAGGACCCAGGGAAGTTCGTCCACCCAGTTAAGCCCTTTGAGGCGGGCCATGAGAGCCGACTTCAGGTGACGGTGGAAACGCTCCACTAGTCCATTTGATTGTGGGTGATAGGCAGTTGTGTGGTGCAGCTGTGTCCCCAAAAGGCTGGCCATAGCTGACCACAGGCTGGAGGTGAACTGGACGTCTCTGTCGGAGGTAATGTGGGCCGGTACACCAAAGCGAGATATCCAGGTTGCAATCAGTGCTCAGGCGCAGGATTCAGAGTTGGTGTCGGTGAGCAGGACTGCCTCTGGCTATCTTGGGAACCGGTCTACAATAGTCAGGAGGTGCCGTGCTCCTCGCGACACTAGCAGGGGACCCACGATATCCACATGAATGTGGTCGAAACACCAGCGGGTGGGGTGGAACTGCTGCGGCGGAGCTTTGGTGTGCCGCTGCACCTGGGCTGTTTGGCAGTGCATGCACGTTCTGGCCCATTCACTGACCTGCTTGCGGAGTCCGTGCCAAACAAACCTGCTGGAGACCAACCAGACAGTTGTCCTGATGGAGGGGTGCGCTAAGTTATGAATGGAGTTGAAAATGCGCCGCTGCCGGGACGACGGGGCGGGGTTGGCCGGTGGTGGTGTCACAGAGTAGGGCCCTCTCACCTGGGCCTACGGGGAGGTCCTGGAGCTGCAAACCGGAGACTGCGTTCTGTAACTAGGGATCTCCTTGTCTGCCTGCTGTGCCTCCACCAGCACTTCATAGTCTACCCCCTGGGGCAGGGTTGGATGTTAGGGTGAGAGAGGGTGTCCGCCACAACATTGTCCTTTCCAGAGACATGCCGGACATCCGTCGTGTATTCGGAGATGTAGGACAGATGCTGGCGGGATAACCAGGGGTCGGACTCTTTCGTGAACGCAAAGGTAAGAGGTGTGTGGTCCGTGAACGCAGTGAAGGGCCTACCTTCCAAGAAGTACCTGAAATGCTGGATTGCCAGGTATAGTGCCAACGGTTCCCGGTCAAAAGCACTGTATTTGAGCTCGGGTGGTCGTAGGTGTTTGCTGAGGAATGCCAGGGGTTGCCAGCGACGCTTGATGAGTTGTTCCAGCACTCCACCGACTGCCATGTTAGATGCGTCCACTGTGAGGGCGGGAAGGATGTCTGTTCTGGGGTGCACTAGCATCGCGGTGTTTGCCATGGCTTCTTTCGTTTTCATGAAAGCGGCTGCGGACTCGTCGTCCCATGTGACATTACATGCCCTTACCCTTACCCTGACCCGACATCAGGGCGCATGATACAGGCTGCTGAGGGGAGGAAGCAGTGGTAGAAATTCACCATACCCATGAATTCCTGCAGGCCTTTGATTGTGTTGGGTCGGGGGAAGTGGCGGACTGCGTCTACCTTGGCGGGCAAAGGGGTTGCCCCATCTTTAGTAATTCTGTGGCCCAGGAAGTTGATGGTGTCGAGCCCGAACTGGTATTTGGCCTGGTTGATTGTCAGACTCCACGTCCCTCCACAGACACCCAGTCCCTCCACAGACTCCACGTCCCTCCACAGAGTCCACGTCCACCCACGGACACCCAGTCCCTCTACGGACTCCACGTCCTCCCACGGATTCCACGTCCCCCCACGGATTCCACGTCCCTCCACGGACACCACGTCCCTCCACGGACTCCACGGCCCTCCACGGTATCCCAGTCCCTCCACAGACTCCGAGTCCCTCCACAGACTCCACGTCCCTCCACAGACTCCACGTCCCTCCACAGACTCCCAGTCCCTCCACAGACTCCACGTCCCTCCACAGACTCCCAGACCCTCCACAGACTCCACGTCCCTCCACAGACTCCACGTCCCTCCACAGACTCCACGTCCCTCCACAGACTCCCAGTCCCTCCACAGACTCCACGTCCCTCCACAGACACCCAGTCCCTCCACAGACTCCCAGTCCCTCCACATCCCTCCACAGACTCCCAGTCCCTCCACAGACTCCACGTCCCTCCACAGACTCCACGTCCCTCCACAGACTCCACGTCCCTCCACAGACTCCCAGTCCCTCCACAGACTCCACGTCCCTCCACAGACTCCACGTCCCTCCACAGACACTCAGTCCTTCCACAGACTCCCAGACCCTCCACAGACTCCCAGTCCCTCCACAGACTCCACGCCCCTCCACAGACACTCAGTCATTCCACAGACTCCCAGACCCTCCACAGACTCCCAGACCCTCCACAGACTCCCAGTCCCTCCACAGACTCCACGTCCCCCAACAGACTCCCAGTTGCTTCACAGACTCCAAGTCCCCCAACAGACTCCACGTCCCTCCACGGACACCCAGTCCCTCCACGGACTCCACGTCCATCCACAGACTCCACGTCCCTCCACAGTATCCCAGTCTCCCAGTCCCTCCACAGACACTCAGTCCTTCCACAGACTCCACGTCCTTCCACAGACTCCACGTCCCTCCACAGACTCCACATCCCTGCACAGACTCCAGGTCCCTCTACAGACTGACGTCCCTCCACAGACTCCACATCCCCCAACAGGCTCCACGTCCCCCAACAGACTCCCAGTCCCTCCACAGACTCCACGTCCCTCCACAAACAACACGTCCCTTCACAGACTCCCAGTCCCTTCACAGACTCCACGTCCCTCCACAGACTACACGTCCCTTCACAGACTCCCAGTCCCTTCACAGACTCCCAGTCCCTCCACAGACTCCACGTCCCTCCACAGACTCCACGTCCTTCCACAGACTCCACATCCCTCCACAGACTCCCAGTCCTTCCACAGACTTCACATCCCTCCACGGACACCAAGATCCGCTACGGACTCCACGTCCCACCACAGACTCCCAGTCCCTCCACAGTCTGCACGTCCCCCCACAGAGTCCACGTCCCCCCACAGACTCCACGTCCCTCCACAGACACACAGTCCCTCCACAGACACCCAGTCCCTCCACAGACACCCAGTCCCTCCACAGAGTCCCAGTCCCTCCACAGACTCCACGTCCCTCCACAGACACCACGTCCCACTACAGACTCCACGTCCCCCAACAGACTCCACGTCCCTCCACAGACTCCACGTCCCTTCACAGACTCCACGTCCCTCCACAGACTACATGTCCCTTCACAGACTCCAAGTCCCTTCACAGACTCCACGTCCCTCCACAGGCTCCACGTCCCCTCACAGACTCCACGTCCCCCCACAGACTCCACGTCCCTCCACAGACTCCACATCCCTCCACGGACACCCAGTTCCGCTATGGACTCCACGTCCCTCCACGGACACCCTGTTGCGCTACGGACTCCACGTCCCACCACAGACTCCCAGTCCCTCCACAGTCTGCACGTCCCCCCACAGACTTCACGTCCCTCCACAGTATCCCAGTCGCTCCACAGACTCCCAGTCCCTTCACAGACCCAGTCCCTCCACAGACTCCCAGTCCCTCCACAGACTCAACGTCCCTCCACAGACTCCACGTCCCTCCACAGACTCCACGTCCCTCCACAGACTACCAGTCTGTCCACAGACTCCACGTCCCTTCACAGACTCCACGACCCGCCACAGACTACATGTCCCTTCACAAACTCCCAGTCCCTCCACAGACTCCACGTCCCTCCACAGACTCCACGTCCCTCCACAGACACCCAGTTCTGCTACGGACTCCACGTCCCACCACAGACTCCCAGTCCTTCCACAGTCTGCACATACCCCCACAGTCTGCACGTCCCCCCACAGACTCCACGTCCCTCCACAGACTCCACGTCCCTCCACAGACTCCACGTCCCTCCACAGACTCCACGTCCCTCCACAGACTCCCAGTCCCTTCACAGACTCCCAGTCCCTCCACAGACACCCAGTCCCTTCACAGACACCCAGTCCCTCCACAGACTCCACGTCCCTCCACAGACTCCACGTCCCTCCACAGACTCCCAGTCCCTCCACGGATCCACGTCCCTTCACAGACTCCACGTCCCACCACAGACTACACCACCCTTCACAGACTCCACGTCCCTCTACAGACTGACGTCCCTCCACAGACTCCACGTCCCTCCACAGACTCCACGTCCCACCACAGACTCCCAGTCCCTCCACAGACTCCACGTCCCTCCACGGACTCCACGTCCATCCACAGACTCCACGTCCCTCCACAGTATCCCAGTCTCCCAGTCCCTCCACAGACACTCAGTCCTTCCACAGACTCCACGTCCTTCCACAGACTCCACGTCCCTCCACAGACTCCACATCCCTGCACAGACTCCAGGTCCCTCTACAGACTGACGTCCCTCCACAGACTCCACATCCCCCAACAGGCTCCACGTCCCCCAACAGACTCCCAGTCCCTCCACAGACTCCACGTCCCTCCACAAACAACACGTCCCTTCACAGACTCCCAGTCCCTTCACAGACTCCATGTACCTCCACAGACTACACGTCCCTTCACAGACTCCCAGTCCCTTCACAGACTCCCAGTCCCTCCACAGACTCCACGTCCCTCCACAGACTCCACGTCCTTCCACAGACTCCACATCCCTCCACAGACTCCCAGTCCTTCCACAGACTTCACATCCCTCCACGGACACCCAGATCCGCTACGGACTCCACGTCCCACCACAGACTCCCAGTCCCTCCACAGTCTGCACGTCCCCCCACAGAGTCCACGTCCCCCCACAGACTCCACGTCCCTCCACAGACACACAGTCCCTCCACAGACACCCAGTCCCTCCACAGACACCCAGTCCCTCCACAGAGTCCCAGTCCCTCCACAGACTCCACGTCCCTCCACAGACACCAAGTCCCACTACAGACTCCACGTCCCCCAACAGACTCCACGTCCCTCCACAGACTCCACGTCCCTTCACAGACTCCACGTCCCTCCACAGACTACATGTCCCTTCACAGACTCCAAGTCCCTTCACAGACTCCACGTCCCTCCACAGGCTCCACGTCCCCTCACAGACTCCACGTCCCCCCACAGACTCCACGTCCCTCCACAGACTCCACATCCCTCCACGGACACCCAGTTCCGCTATGGACTCCACGTCCCTCCACGGACACCCTGTTGCGCTACGGACTCCACGTCCCACCACAGACTCCCAGTCCCTCCACAGTCTGCACGTCCCCCCACAGACTTCACGTCCCTCCACAGTATCCCAGTCGCTCCACAGACTCCCAGTCCCTTCACAGACCCAGTCCCTCCACAGACTCCCAGTCCCTCCACAGACTCAACGTCCCTCCACAGACTCCACGTCCCTCCACAGACTCCACGTCCCTCCACAGACTACCAGTCTGTCCACAGACTCCACGTCCCTTCACAGACTCCACGTCCCGCCACAGACTACATGTCCCTTCACAAACTCCCAGTCCCTCCACAGACTCCACGTCCCTCCACAGACTCCACGTCCCTCCACAGACACCCAGTTCTGCTACGGACTCCACGTCCCACCACAGACTCCCAGTCCCTCCACAGTCTGCACATACCCCCACAGTCTGCACGTCCCCCCACAGACTCCACGTCCCTCCACAGACTCCACGTCCCTCCACAGACTCCACGTCCCTCCACAGACTCCACGTCCCTCCACAGACTCCCAGTCCCTTCACAGACTCCCAGTCCCTCCACAGACACCCAGTCCCTTCACAGACACCCAGTCCCTCCACAGACTCCACGTCCCTCCACAGACTCCACGTCCCTCCACAGACTCCCAGTCCCTCCACGGATCCACGTCCCTTCACAGACTCCACGTCCCACCACAGACTACAACACCCTTCACAGACTCCACGTCCCTCTACAGACTGACGTCCCTCCACAGACTCCATGTCCCTCCACAGACTCCACGTCCCACCACAGACTCCACGTCCCTCCACAGACTCCACGTCCCTCCACGGACACCCAGTTCCGCTACGGACTCCACGTCCCACCACAGACTCCCAGTCCCTCCACAGTCTGCACGTCCCCCCACAGACTCCACGTCCCCCCACAGACTCCACGTCCTCCCACAGACTCCACGTCCCTCCACAGACTCCACGTCCCTCCACAGACTCCACGTCCTTCCACAGACACCCAGTCCCTGCACAGACTCCCAGTCCCTCCACAGACTCCCAGTCCCTCCACAGACTCCACGTCCCTTCACAGACTCCACGTCCCTCCACAGACTACACGTCCCTTCACAGACTCCCAGTCCCTCCACAGACTCCACGTCCCTCCATAGACTCCACGTCCCTCCAAAGACTGCACGTCCCACCTCAGACTCCCAGTCCCGCCACAGACTCCCACTCCCTCCACAGACTCCCAGTCCCTCCACAGACTCCATGTCCCTTCACAGACTCCACGTTCCTCCACAGACTACACGTCCCTCCACAGACTACATGTCCCTCCACAGACTCCCAGTCCCTCCACAGACTCCACGTCCCTCCACAGACTCTACGTCCCTACACAGACTCCACATCACTCCACGGACACCCAGTTCCGCTACCGTCTCCACGTCCCACCACAGACTCCCTGTCCCTCCACAGTCTGCGCGTCCGCCCACAGTCTGCGCGTCCCCCCACAGTCTGCACGTCCCCCCACAGACTCCACGTCCCCCCACAGACTCCACGTCCCTCCACAGACCACGTCCCTGCACAGACTCCACGTCCCTCCACAGACACCCATTCCCTCCACAGACACCCATTCCCTCCACAGACACCCATTCCCTCCACAGGCACCCATTCCCTCCACAGACACCCATTCCCTCCACAGACACCCAGTCCCTCCACAGAGTCCCAGTGCCTGCACAGACTCCCAGTCCCTCCACCGACTCCACGTCCCTTCACAGACTCCACATCCCTCCACGGACACAGTTCCGCTACGGACTCCACGTCCCACCGCAGACTCCCAGTCCCTCCACAGACTGCACGTCCCCCCACAGACTACAAGTCCCCCCACAGACTCCACGTCCCCCCACAGAATCCACGTCCCTCCACAGACTCCACGTCCCTGCACAGACTCCACCTCCCTCCACAGACACCCAGTCCCTCCACAGACACCCAGTCCCTCCACAGAGTCACAGTCCCTGCACAGACGCCCAGTCCCTCCACAGACTCCACGTCCCTTCACAGACTCCACGTCCCTTCACAGACTCCACGTCCCTCCACAGACTACACGTCCCTTCACAGACTGCCAGTCCCTCCACAGACTCCACGTCCCTCCATAGACTCCACGTCCCTCCAAAGACTGCACGTCCCACCTCAGACTCCCAGTCCCTCCACAGACTCCCACTCCCTCTACAGACTCCCAGTCCCTGCACAGACTCCATGTCCCTTCACAGACTCCACGTTCCTCCACAGACTACACGTCCCTCCACAGACTACATGTCCCTCCACAGACTCCCAGTCCCTCCACAGTCTCCACGTCCCTCCACAGACTCTACGTCCCTACACAGACTCAACATCACTCCACGGACACCCAGTTCCGCTACGGTCTCCACGTCCCACCACAGACTCCCTGTCCCTCCACAGTCTGCACGTCCCCCCATAGTCTGCACGTCCCCCCACAGACTCCACGTCCCCCCACAGACTCCACGTCCCTCCACAGACCACGTCCCTGCACAGACTCCACGTCCCTCCACAGACACCCATTCCCTCCACAGACACCCATTCCCTCCACAGACACCCATTCCCTCCACAGACACCCATTCCCTCCACAGACACCCAGTCCCTCCACAGAGTCCCAGTGCCTGCACAGACTCCCAGTCCCTCCACAGACTCCACGTCCCTTCACAGACTCCACATCCCTCCACGGACACACAGTTCCGCTACGGACTCCATGTCCCACCGCAGACTCCCAGTCCCTCCACAGACTGCACGTCCCCCCACAGACTACAAGTCCCCCCACAGACTCCACGTCCCCCCACAGAATCCACATCCCTCCACAGACTCCACGTCCCTGCACAGACCACCTCCCTCCACAGACACCCAGTCCCTCCACAGACACCCAGTCCCTCCACAGAGTCCCAGTCCCTGCACAGACTCCCAGTCCCTCCACAGACTCCACGTCCCTTCACAGACTCCAAGTCCCTCCACAGACTACACCACCCTTCACAGACTCGCAGTCCCTTCACAGACTCGCAGTCCCTCCACAGACTCCACGTCCGTCCACAGACTCCACGTCCCTCCACAGACTGCACGTCCCTTCACAGACTGCAGGTACCTCTACAGACTGACGTCCCTCCACAGACTCCACGTCCCTCCAGAGACTCCATGTCCCACCACAGACTCCCAGTCCCTCCACAGAATCCCAGTCCCTCCACAGACTCCACGTCCCTCCACAGACTCCACGTCCCTCCACAGACTCCACGTCCCTCCACAGACTCCGAGTCCTTCCACCGTCTCCACATCCCTCCACGGACACCCAGTTCCGCTACGGACTCCACGTCCCACCACAGACTCCCAGTCCCTCCACAGTCTGCACGTCCCCCCACAGTCTGCACATCCCCCCACAGTCTGCACGTCCCCCCACAGACTCCACGTCCCCCCACAGACTCCACGTCCCCCCACAGACTCCACGTCCCTCCACAGACTCCACGTCCCCCCACAGACTCCTCGTCCCCCCACAGACTCCACGTCCCTCCACAGACTCCACGTCCCTGCACAGACTCCACGTCCCTCCACAGACACCCTGTCCCTCCACAGACACCCAGTCCCTCCACAGAGTCCCAGTCCCAGCACGGACTCCCAGTCCATCCACAGACTCCACGTCCCTCCACAGACTCCACGTCCCTCCACGGACTCCACGTCCCTTCACAGACACCACGTCGCTTCACAGACTCCAGGTCCCTCTACAGACTGACGTCCCTCCACCGACCCCACGTCCCTTCACAGACTCCCAGTCCCTCCACAGACTCCACGTCCCTTCACAGACTCCACGTCCCTCCTCAGACTGCACATCCCTTCACAGACTCCCAGTCCCTCCACAGACTCCACGTCCCTCCACAGACACCCAGTCCCTCCACAGACTCCCAGTCCCTCCACAGACTCCACGTCCCTCCACAGACTCCACGTCCCTTCACAGACTACACGTCCCTTCACAGACTCCCAGTCCCTTCACAGACTCCCAGTCCCTCCACAGACTCCCAGTCCCTCCACAGACTCCACGTCCCTTCACAGACTCCACGTCCCTCCTCAGACTGCACATCCCTTCACAGACTCCCAGTCCCTCCACAGACTCCACGTCCCTCCACAGACACCCAGTCCCTCCACAGACTCCCAGTCCCTCCACAGACTCCACGTCCCTCCATAGACTCCACGTCCCTCCAAAGACTGCTCGTCCCACCTCAGACTCCACGTCCCTCCACAGGCTCCACGTCCCCTCACAGACTCCACGTCCCCCCACAGACTCCACGTCCCTCCACAGACTCCACATCCCTCCACGGACACCCAGTTCCGCTATGGACTCCACGTCCCTCCACGGACACCCTGTTCCGCTACGGACTCCACGTCCCACCACAGACTCCCAGTCCCTCCACAGTCTGCACGTACCCCCACAGACTCCACGTCCCTCCACAGTATCCCAGTCGCTCCACAGACTCCCAGTCCCTTCACAGACTCCCAGTCCCTCCACAGACTCCCAGTCCCTCCACAGACTCAACGTCCCTCCACAGATTCCACGTCCCTCCACAGACTCCACGTCCCTCCACAGACTACCAGTCTGTCCACAGACTCCACGTCCCTTCACAGACTCCACGTCCCGCCACAGACTACATGTCCCTTCACAAACTCCCAGTCCCTCCACAGACTCCACGTCCCTCCACAGACTCCACGTCCCTCCACAGACACCCAGTTCTGCTACGGACTCCACGTCCCTCCACAGACTCCACGTCCCTCCACAGACTCCCAATCCCTCCACGGATCCACGTCCCTTCACAGACTCCACGTCCCACCACAGACTACACCACCCTTCACAGACTCCACGTCCCTCTACAGACTGACGTCCCTCCACAGACTCCACGTCCCTCCACAGACTCCACGTCCCACCACAGACTCCACGTCCCTCCACAGACTCCATGTCCCTCCACGGACACCCAGTTCCGCTACGGACTCCACGTCCCACCACAGACTCCCAGTCCCTCCACAGTCTGCACGTCCCCCCACAGACTCCACGTCCCCCCACAGACTCCACGTCCTCCCACAGACTCCACGTCCCTCCACAGACTCCACGTCCCTCCACAGACTCCACGTCCTTCCACAGACACCCAGTCCCTGCACAGACTCCCAGTCCCTCCACAGACTCCCAGTCCCTCCACAGACTCCACGTCCCTTCACAGACTCCACGTCCCTCCACAGACTACACGTCCCTTCACAGACTCCCAGTCCCTCCACAGACTCCACGTCCCTCCATAGACTCCACGTCCCTCCAAAGACTGCACGTCCCACCTCAGACTCCCAGTCCCGCCACAGACTCCCACTCCCTCCACAGACTCCCAGTCCCTCCACAGACTCCATGTCCCTTCACAGACTCCACGTTCCTCCACAGACTACACGTCCCTCCACAGACTACATGTCCCTCCACAGACTCCCAGTCCCTCCACAGACTCCACGTCCCTCCACAGACTCTACGTCCCTACACAGACTCCACATCACTCCACGGACACCCAGTTCCGCTACCGTCTCCACGTCCCACCACAGACTCCCTGTCCCTCCACAGTCTGCGCGTCCGCCCACAGTCTGCGCGTCCCCCCACAGACTCCACGTCCCTCCACAGACCACGTCCCTGCACAGACTCCACGTCCCTCCACAGACACCCATTCCCTCCACAGACACCCATTCCCTCCACAGACACCCATTCCCTCCACAGGCACCCATTCCCTCCACAGACACCCATTCCCTCCACAGACACCCAGTCCCTCCACAGAGTCCCAGTGCCTGCACAGACTCCCAGTCCCTCCACCGACTCCACGTCCCTTCACAGACTCCACATCCCTCCACGGACACAGTTCCGCTACGGACTCCACGTCCCACCGCAGACTCCCATTCCCTCCACAGACTGCACGTCCCCCCACAGACTACAAGTCCCCCCACAGACTCCACGTCCCCCCACAGAATCCACGTCCCTCCACAGACTCCACGTCCCTGCACAGACTCCACCTCCCTCCACAGACACCCAGTCCCTCCACAGACACCCAGTCCCTCCACAGAGTCACAGTCCCTGCACAGACGCCCAGTCCCTCCACAGACTCCACGTCCCTTCACAGACTCCACGTCCCTTCACAGACTCCACGTCCCTCCACAGACTCCACGTCCCTCCACAGACTCCCAGTCCCTCCACAGACTCCACGTCCCTCCATAGACTCCACGTCCCTCCAAAGACTGCACGTCCCACCTCAGACTCCCAGTCCCTCCACAGACTCCCACTCCCTCTACAGACTCCCAGTCCCTGCACAGACTCCATGTCCCTTCACAGACTCCACGTTCCTCCACAGACTACACGTCCCTCCACAGACTACATGTCCCTCCACAGACTCCCAGTCCCTCCACAGTCTCCACGTCCCTCCACAGACTCTACGTCCCTACACAGACTCAACATCACTCCACGGACACCCAGTTCCGCTACGGTCTCCACGTCCCACCACAGACGCCCTGTCCCTCCACAGTCTGCACGTCCCCCCATAGTCTGCACGTCCCCCCACAGACTCCACGTCCCCCCACAGACTCCACGTCCCTCCACAGACCACGTCCCTGCACAGACTCCACGTCCCTCCACAGACACCCATTCCCTCCACAGACACCCATTCCCTCCACAGACACCCATTCCCTCCACAGACACCCATTCCCTCCACAGGCACCCATTCCCTCCACAGACACCCATTCCCTCCACAGACACCCAGTCCCTCCACAGAGTCCCAGTGCCTGCACAGACTCCCAGTCCCTCCACCGACTCCACGTCCCTTCACAGACTCCACATCCCTCCACGGACACAGTTCCGCTACGGACTCCACGTCCCACCGCAGACTCCCATTCCCTCCACAGACTGCACGTCCCCCCACAGACTACAAGTCCCCCCACAGACTTCACGTCCCCCCACAGAATCCACGTCCCTCCACAGACTCCACGTCCCTGCACAGACTCCACCTCCCTCCACAGACACCCAGTCCCTCCACAGACACCCAGTCCCTCCACAGAGTCACAGTCCCTGCACAGACGCCCAGTCCCTCCACAGACTCCACGTCCCTTCACAGACTCCACGTCCCTTCACAGACTCCACGTCCCTCCACAGACTCCACGTCCCTCCACAGACTCCCAGTCCCTCCACAGACTCCACGTCCCTCCATAGACTCCACGTCCCTCCAAAGACTGCACGTCCCACCTCAGACTCCCAGTCCCTCCACAGACTCCCACTCCCTCTACAGACTCCCAGTCCCTGCACAGACTCCATGTCCCTTCACAGACTCCACGTTCCTCCACAGACTACACGTCCCTCCACAGACTACATGTCCCTCCACAGACTCCCAGTCCCTCCACAGTCTCCACGTCCCTCCACAGACTCTACGTCCCTACACAGACTCAACATCACTCCACGGACACCCAGTTCCGCTACGGTCTCCACGTCCCACCACAGACGCCCTGTCCCTCCACAGTCTGCACGTCCCCCCATAGTCTGCACGTCCCCCCACAGACTCCACGTCCCCCCACAGACTCCACGTCCCTCCACAGACCACGTCCCTGCACAGACTCCACGTCCCTCCACAGACACCCATTCCCTCCACAGACACCCATTCCCTCCACAGACACCCATTCCCTCCACAGGCACCCATTCCCTCCACAGACACCCATTCCCTCCACAGACACCCAGTCCCTCCACAGAGTCCCAGTGCCTGCACAGACTCCCAGTCCCTCCACCGACTCCACGTCCCTTCACAGACTCCACATCCCTCCACGGACACAGTTCCGCTACGGACTCCACGTCCCACCGCAGACTCCCATTCCCTCCACAGACTGCACGTCCCCCCACAGACTACAAGTCCCCCCACAGACTCCACGTCCCCCCACAGAATCCACGTCCCTCCACAGACTCCACGTCCCTGCACAGACTCCACCTCCCTCCACAGACACCCAGTCCCTCCACAGACACCCAGTCCCTCCACAGAGTCACAGTCCCTGCACAGACGCCCAGTCCCTCCACAGACTCCACGTCCCTTCACAGACTCCACGTCCCTCCATAGACTCCACGTCCCTCCAAAGACTGCACGTCCCACCTCAGACTCCCAGTCCCTCCACAGACTCCCACTCCCTCTACAGACTCCCAGTCCCTGCACAGACTCCATGTCCCTTCACAGACTCCACGTTCCTCCACAGACTACACGTCCCTCCACAGACTACATGTCCCTCCACAGACTCCCAGTCCCTCCACAGTCTCCACGTCCCTCCACAGACTCTACGTCCCTACACAGACTCAACATCACTCCACGGACACCCAGTTCCGCTACGGTCTCCACGTCCCACCACAGACGCCCTGTCCCTCCACAGTCTGCACGTCCCCCCATAGTCTGCACGTCCCCCCACAGACTCCACGTCCCCCCACAGACTCCACGTCCCTCCACAGACCACGTCCCTGCACAGACTCCACGTCCCTCCACAGACACCCATTCCCTCCACAGACACCCATTCCCTCCACAGACACCCATTCCCTCCACAGACACCCATTCCCTCCACAGGCACCCATTCCCTCCACAGACACCCATTCCCTCCACAGACACCCAGTCCCTCCACAGAGTCCCAGTGCCTGCACAGACTCCCAGTCCCTCCACCGACTCCACGTCCCTTCACAGACTCCACATCCCTCCACGGACACAGTTCCGCTACGGACTCCACGTCCCACCGCAGACTCCCATTCCCTCCACAGACTGCACGTCCCCCCACAGACTACGTCCCCCCACAGACTCCACGTCCCCCCACAGAATCCACGTCCCTCCACAGACTCCACGTCCCTGCACAGACTCCACCTCCCTCCACAGACACCCAGTCCCTCCACAGACACCCAGTCCCTCCACAGAGTCACAGTCCCTGCACAGACGCCCAGTCCCTCCACAGACTCCACGTCCCTTCACAGACTCCACGTCCCTTCACAGACTCCACGTCCCTTCACAGACTCCACGTCCCTCCACAGACTCCACGTCCCTCCACAGACTCCCAGTCCCTCCACAGACTCCACGTCCCTCCATAGACTCCACGTCCCTCCAAAGACTGCACGTCCCACCTCAGACTCCCAGTCCCTCCACAGACTCCCACTCCCTCTACAGACTCCCAGTCCCTGCACAGACTCCATGTCCCTTCACAGACTCCACGTTCCTCCACAGACTACACGTCCCTCCACAGACTACATGTCCCTCCACTGACTCCCAGTCCCTCCACAGTCTCCACGTCCCTCCACAGACTCTACGTCCCTACACAGACTCAACATCACTCCACGGACACCCAGTTTCGCTATGGTCTCCACGTCCCACCACAGACGCCCTGTCCCTCCACAGTCTGCACGTCCCCCCATAGTCTGCACGTCCCCCCACAGACTCCACGTCCCCCCACAGACTCCACGTCCCTCCACAGACCACGTCCCTGCACAGACTCCACGTCCCTCCACAGACACCCATTCCCTCCACAGACACCCATTCCCTCCACAGACACCCATTCCCTCCACAGACACCCAGCCCCTCCACAGAGTCCCAGTGCCTGCACAGACTCCCAGTCCCTCCACAGACTCCACGTCCCTTCACAGACTCCACATCCCTCCACGGACACACAGTTCCGCTACGGACTCCACGTCCCACCGCAGACTCCCAGTCCCTCCACAGACTGCACGTCCCCCCACAGACTACAAGTCCCCCCACAGACTCCACGTCCCCCCACAGAATCCACGTCCCTCCACAGACTCCACGTCCCTAAACAGATCACCTCCCTCCACAGACACCCAGTCCCTCCACAGACACCCAGTCCCTCCACAGAGTCCCAGTCCCTCCACAGAGTCCCAGTCCCTGCACAGACTCCCAGTCCCTCCACAGACTCCACGTCCCTTCACAGACTCCAAGTCCCTCCACAGACTACACCACCCTTCACAGACTCGCAGTCCCTTCACAGACTCGCAGTCCCTCCACAGACTCCACGTCCGTCCACAGACTCCACGTCCCTCCACAGACTCCACGTCCCTCCAGAGACTCCATGTCCCACCACAGACTCCCAGTCCCTCCACAGAATCCCAGTCCCTCCACAGACTCCACGTCCCTCCACAGACTCCACGTCCCTCCACAGACTCCACGTCCCTCCACAGACACCGAGTCCTTCCACCGACTCCACATCCCTCCACGGACACCCCGTTCCGCTACGGACTCCACGTCCCACCACAGACTCCCAGTCCCTCCACAGTCTGCACGTCCCCCCACAGTCTGCACGTCCCCCCACAGTCTGCACGTCCCCCCACAGACTCCACGTCCCCCCACAGACTCCACGTCCCCCCACAGACTCCACGTCCCTCCACAGACTCCACGTCCCCCCACAGACTCCTCGTCCCCCCACAGACTCCACGTCCCTCCACAGACTCCACGTCCCTGCACAGACTCCACGTCCCTCCACAGACACCCTGTCCCTCCACAGACACCCAGTCCCTCCACAGAGTCCCAGTCCCAGCACGGACTCCCAGTCCATCCACAGACTCCACGTCCCTCCACAGACTCCACGTCCCTCCACGGACTACACGTCCCTTCACAGACACCACGTCGCTTCACAGACTCCAGGTCCCTCTACAGACTGACGTCCCTCCACAGACTCCACGTCCCTTCACAGACTCCCAGTCCCTCCACAGACTCCCAGTCCCTCCACAGACTCCCAGTCCCTCCACAGACTCCACGTCCCTCCACAGACTCTACGTCCCTACACAGACTCCACATCACTCCACGGACACCCAGTTCCGCTACGGTCTCCACGTCCCACCACAGACTCCACGTCCCTCCACAGACCACGTCCCTGCACAGACTCCACGTCCCTCCACAGACACCCATTCCCTCCACAGACACCCATTCCCTCCACAGACACCCATTCCCTCCACAGACACCCAGTCCCTCCACAGAGTCCCAGTGCCTGCACAGACTCCCAGTCCCTCCACAGACTCCACATCCCTCCACGGACACCCAGTTCCGCTACGGACTCCATGTCCCACCACAGACTCCCAGTCCCTCCACAGTCTGCACGTCACCCCACAGGCTCCACGTCCCCCCACAGACTCCACGTCCCCCCACAGACTCCACGTCCCTCCACAGACTCCACATCCCTCCACGGACACCCAGTTCTGCTATGGACTCCACGTCCCTCCACGGACACCCTGTTCCGCTACGGACTCCACGTCCCACCACAGACTCCCAGTCCCTCCACAGTCTGTACGTCCCCCCACAGACTCCACGTCCCTCCACAGTATCCCAGTCGCTCCACAGACACCCAGTCCCTCCACGGACTCCACGTCCCTCCACAGACTCCACGTCCCACTACAGACTCCTTATCCCTCCACAGACTCCACGTCCCCCAACAGACTCCCAGTCCTTCCACAGACTCCACGTCCCTTCACAGACTCCACGTCCCTCTACAGACTGACGTCCCTCCACAGACTCCACGTCCCACCACAGACTCCACGTCCCTCCACAGACTCCCAGTCCTTCCACAGACTCCACATCCCTCCACGGACTCCACATCCCTTCACAGACTCCCAGTCCCTCCACAGACTCCACGTCCCTTCACAGACTCCACGTCCCTCCTCAGACTGCACATCCCTTCACAGACTCCCAGTCCCTCCACAGACTCCACGTCCCTCCACAGACACCCAGTCCCTCCACAGACTCCCAGTCCCTCCACAGACTCCACATCCCTCCACAGACTCCCAGTCCCTCCACAGACTACACGTCCCTTCACAGACTACACGTCCCTTCACAGACTACACGTCCCTTCACAGACTCCCAGTCCCTTCACAGACTCCCAGTCCCTCCACGTCCCTCCATAGACTCCACGTCCCTCCAAAGACTGCACGTCCCACCTCAGACTCCCACTCCCTCCACAGACTCCCACTCCCTCCACAGACTCCCAGTCCCTCCACAGACTCCATGTCCCTTCACAGACTCCACGTTCCTCCACAGACTCCACGTCCCTCCACAGACTATATGTCCCTCCACAGACTCCCAGTCCCTCCACAGACTCCACGTCCCTCCACAGACTCTACGTCCCTACACAGACTCCACATCACTCCACGGACACCCAGTTCCGCTACGGTCTCCACGTCCCACCACAGACTCCCTGTCCCTCCACAGTCTGCACGTCCCCCCACAGTCTGCACGTCCCCCCACAGACTCCACGTCCCCCCACAGACTCCACGTCCCTCCACAGACCACGTCCCTGTACAGACTCCACGTCCCTCCACAGACACCCATTCCCTCCACAGACACCCATTCCCTCCACAGACACCCATTCCCTCGACAGACACCCAGTCCCTCCACAGAGTCCCAGTGCCTGCACAGACTCCCAGTCCCTCCACAGACTCCACGTCCCTTCACAGACTCCACATCCCTCCACGGACACACAGTTCCGCTACGGACTCCACGTCCCACCGCACACTCCCAGTCCCTCCACAGACTGCACGTCCCCCCACAGACTACAAGTCCCCCCACAGACTCCACGTCCACCCACAGACTCCACGTCCCTCCACAGACTCCACGTCCCTCCACAGACTCCACGTCCCTGCACAGACTCCACCTCCCTCCACAGACACCCAGTCCCTCCACAGAGTCCCAGTCCCTTCACAGACTCCACGTCCCTCCACAGACTACACCACCCTTCACAGACTCGCAGTCCCTTCACAGACTCCCAGTCCCTCCACAGACTCCACCTCTGTCCACAGACTGCACGTCCCTTCACAGACTCCCAGTCCCTCCACAGACTCCATGTCCCTCCACAGACTCCCAGTCCCTCCACAGACTGCATGTCCCTCCACAGACTGCATGTCCCTCCACAGACTGCATGTCCCTCCACAGACTCCACGTCCCACCACAGACTCCATGTCCCTCCACAGACTCCCAGTCCCTCCACAGACTGCATGTCCCTCCACAGACTGCATGTCCCTCCACAGACTCCACGTCCCACCACAGACTCCACGTCCCACCACAGACTACATGTCCCATCACAGACTCCCAGTCCCTTCACAGACTCCCAGTCCCTCCACTGACTCCACATCCCTCCACAGACTCCCAGTCCCTCCACAGACTCCACATCCCTCCACGGACACCCAGTCCCTCCACAGACTCCACATCCCTCCACGGACACCCAGTTCCGCTACGGACTCCATGTCCCACCACAGACTCCCAGTCCCTCCACAGTCTGCACGTCACCCCACAGGCTCCACGTCCCCCCACAGACTCCATGTCCCCCCACAGACTCCACGTCCCTCCACAGACTCCACATCCCTCCACGGACACCCAGTTCCGCTATGGACTCCACGTCCCTCCACGGACACCCTGTTCCGCTACGGACTCCACGTCCCACTACAGACTCCCAGTCCCTCCACAGTCTGTACGTCCCCCCACAGACTCCATGTCCCTCCACAGTATCCCAGTCGCTCCACAGACACCCAGTCCCTCCACGGACTCCACGTCCATCCACAGACTCCACGTCCCTCCACAGACTCCACGTCCCCCCACAGACTCCACGTCCCTCCACAGACTCCACGTCCCCCCACAGACTCCTCGTCCCCCCACAGACTCCACGTCCCTCCACAGACTCCACGTCCCTGCACAGACTCCACGTCCCTCCACAGACACCCTGTCCCTCCACAGACACCCAGTCCCTCCACAGAGTCCCAGTCCCAGCACGGACTCCCAGTCCATCCACAGACTCCACGTCCCTCCACAGACTCCACGTCCCTCCACGGACTCCACGTCCCTTCAGAGACACCACGTCGCTTCACAGACTCCAGGTCCCTCTACAGACTGACGTCCCTCCACAGACTCCACGTCCCTTCACAGACTCCCAGTCCCTCCACCGACTCCCAGTCCCTCCACAGACTCCACGTCCCTTCACAGACTCCACGTCCCTCCTCAGACTGCACATCCCTTCACAGACTCCCAGTCCCTCCACAGACTCCACGTCCCTCCACAGACACCCAGTCCCTCCACAGACTCCCAGTCCCTCCACAGACTCCACGTCCCTCCATAGACTCCACGTCCCTTCACAGACTACACGTCCCTTCACAGACTCCCAGTCCCTTCACAGACTCCCAGTCCCTCCACAGACTCCACGTCCCTCCATAGACTCCACGTCCCTCCAAAGACTGCACGTCCCACCTCAGACTCCCAGTCCCTTCACAGACTCCCACTCCCTCCACAGACTCCCAGTCCCTTCACAGACTCCACGTTCCTCCACAGACTCCACGTTCCTCCACAGACTACACGTCCCTCCACAGACTCCCAGTCCCTCCACAGACTCCACGTCCCTCCACAGACTCTACGTCCCTACACAGACTCCACATCACTCCACGGACACCCAGTTCCGCTAGGGTCTCCACGTCCCACCACAGACTCCCTGTCCCTCCACAGTCTGCACGTCCCCCCACAGTCTGCACGTCCCCCTACAGACTCCACGTCCCCCCACAGACTCCACGTCCCTCCACAGACCACGTCCCTGCACAGACTCCACGTCCCTCCACAGACACCCATTCCCTCCACAGACACCCATTCCCTCCACAGACATCCATTCCCTCCACAGACACCCATTCCCTCCACAGACACCCATTCCCTCCACAGACACCCAGTCCCTCCACAGAGTCCCAGTGCCTGCACAGACTCCCAGTCCCTCCACAGACTACACGTCCCTTCACAGACTCCACATCCCTCCATGGACTCCACATCCCTCCACAGACTCCCAGTCCCTCCACAGACTCCCAGTCCCTTCACAGACTCCCAGTCCCTTCACAGACTCCCAGTCCCTTCACAGACTCCCAGTCCCTCCACAGACTCCCAGTCCCTCCACAGACTCCACGTCCCTTCACAGACTCCACGTCCCTCCTCAGACTGCACATCCCTTCACAGACTCCCAGTCCCTCCACAGACTCCACGTCCCTCCACAGACACCCAGTCCCTCCACAGACTCCCAGTCCCTCCACAGACTCCACGTCCCTCCATAGACTCCACGTCCCTCCAAAGACTGCTCGTCCCACCTCAGACTCCCAGTCCCTCCACAGACTCCCACTCCCTCCACAGACTCCCACTCCCTCCACAGACTCCCAGTCCCTTCACAGACTCCACGTTCCTCCACAGACTCCACGTTCCTCCACAGACTCCACGTCCCTCCACAGACTATATGTCCCTCCACAGACTCCCAGTCCCTCCACAGACTCCACGTCCCTCCACAGACTCTACGTCCCTACACAGACTCCACATCACTCCACGGACACCCAGTTCCGCTACGGTCTCCACGTCCCACCACAGACTCCCTGTCCCTCCACAGTCTGCACGTCCCCCCACAGTCTGCACGTCCCCCTACAGACTCCACGTCCCCCCACAGACTCCACGTCCCTCCACAGACCACGTCCCTGCACAGACTCCACGTCCCTCCACAGACACCCATTCCCTCCACAGACACCCATTCCCTCCACAGACACCCATTCCCTCCACAGACACCCAGTCCCTGCACAGAGTCCCAGTGCCTGCACAGACTCCACGTTCCTCCACAGACTCCACGTCCCTCCACTGACTCCACATCCCTCCACAGACTCCACGTCCCTCCACAGACTCCCAGTCCCTCCACAGACTCCACATCCCTCCACGGACACCCAGTTCCGCTACGGACTCCATGTCCCACCACAGACTCCCAGTCCCTCCACAGTCTGCACGTCACCCCACAGGCTCCACGTCCCCCCACAGACTCCACGTCCCCCCACAGACTCCACGTCCCTCCACAGACTCCACATCCCTCCACGGACACCCAGTTCCGCTATGGACTCCACGTCCCTCCACGGACACCCTATTCCGCTACGGACTCCACGTCCCACCACAGACTCCCAGTCCCTCCACAGTCTGTACGTCCCCCCACAGACTCCACGTCCCTCCACAGTATCCCAGTCGCTCCACAGACACCCAGTCCCTCCACGGACTCCACGTCCCTCCACAGACTCCACGTCCCACTACAGACTCCTTATCCCTCCACAGACTCCACGTCCCCCAACAGACTCCCAGTCCTTCCACAGACTCCACGTCCCTTCACAGACTCCACGTCCCTCTACAGACTGACGTCCCTCCACAGACTCCACGTCCCACCACAGACTCCACGTCCCTCCACAGACTCCCAGTCCTTCCACAGACTCCACATCCCTCCACGGACTCCACATCCCTTCACAGACTCCCAGTCCCTCCACAGACTCCCAGTCCCTCCACAGACTCCACGTCCCTTCACAGACTCCACGTCCCTCCTCAGACTGCACATCCCTTCACAGACTCCCAGTCCCTCCACAGACTCCACGTCCCTCCACAGACACCCAGTCCCTCCACAGACTCCCAGTCCCTCCACAGACTCCACGTCCCTCCATAGACTCCACGTCCCTTCACAGACTACACGTCCCTTCACAGACTCCCAGTCCCTTCACAGACTCCCAGTCCCTCCACAGACTCCACGTCCCTCCATAGACTCCACGTCCCTCCAAAGACTGCACGTCCCACCTCAGACTCCCAGTCCCTTCACAGACTCCCACTCCCTCCACAGACTCCCAGTCCCTTCACAGACTCCACGTTCCTCCACAGACTCCACGTTCCTCCACAGACTACACGTCCCTCCACAGACTCCCAGTCCCTCCACAGACTCCACGTCCCTCCACAGACTCTACGTCCCTACACAGACTCCACATCACTCCACGGACACCCAGTTCCGCTAGGGTCTCCACGTCCCACCACAGACTCCCTGTCCCTCCACAGTCTGCACGTCCCCCCACAGTCTGCACGTCCCCCTACAGACTCCACGTCCCCCCACAGACTCCACGTCCCTCCACAGACCACGTCCCTGCACAGACTCCACGTCCCTCCACAGACACCCATTCCCTCCACAGACACCCATTCCCTCCACAGACATCCATTCCCTCCACAGACACCCATTCCCTCCACAGACACCCATTCCCTCCACAGACACCCAGTCCCTCCACAGAGTCCCAGTGCCTGCACAGACTCCCAGTCCCTCCACAGACTACACGTCCCTTCACAGACTCCACATCCCTCCATGGACTCCACATCCCTCCACAGACTCCCAGTCCCTCCACAGACTCCCAGTCCCTTCACAGACTCCCAGTCCCTTCACCGACTCCCAGTCCCTTCACAGACTCCCAGTCCCTCCACAGACTCCCAGTCCCTCCACAGACTCCACGTCCCTTCACAGACTCCACGTCCCTCCTCAGACTGCACATCCCTTCACAGACTCCCAGTCCCTCCACAGACTCCACGTCCCTCCACAGACACCCAGTCCCTCCACAGACTCCCAGTCCCTCCACAGACTCCACGTCCCTCCATAGACTCCACGTCCCTCCAAAGACTGCTCGTCCCACCTCAGACTCCCAGTCCCTCCACAGACTCCCACTCCCTCCACAGACTCCCACTCCCTCCACAGACTCCCAGTCCCTTCACAGACTCCACGTTCCTCCACAGACTCCACGTTCCTCCACAGACTCCACGTCCCTCCACAGACTATATGTCCCTCCACAGACTCCCAGTCCCTCCACAGACTCCACGTCCCTCCACAGACTCTACGTCCCTACACAGACTCCACATCACTCCACGGACACCCAGTTCCGCTACGGTCTCCACGTCCCACCACAGACTCCCTGTCCCTCCACAGTCTGCACGTCCCCCCACAGTCTGCACGTCCCCCTACAGACTCCACGTCCCCCCACAGACTCCACGTCCCTCCACAGACCACGTCCCTGCACAGACTCCACGTCCCTCCACAGACACCCATTCCCTCCACAGACACCCATTCCCTCCACAGACACCCATTCCCTCCACAGACACCCAGTCCCTGCACAGAGTCCCAGTGCCTGCACAGACTCCACGTTCCTCCACAGACTCCACGTCCCTCCACTGACTCCACATCCCTCCACAGACTCCACGTCCCTCCACAGACTCCCAGTCCCTCCACAGACTCCACATCCCTCCACGGACACCCAGTTCCGCTACGGACTCCATGTCCCACCACAGACTCCCAGTCCCTCCACAGTCTGCACGTCACCCCACAGGCTCCACGTCCCCCCACAGACTCCACGTCCCCCCACAGACTCCACGTCCCTCCACAGACTCCACATCCCTCCACGGACACCCAGTTCCGCTATGGACTCCACGTCCCTCCACGGACACCCTATTCCGCTACGGACTCCACGTCCCACCACAGACTCCCAGTCCCTCCACAGTCTGTACGTCCCCCCACAGACTCCACGTCCCTCCACAGTATCCCAGTCGCTCCACAGACACCCAGTCCCTCCACGGACTCCACGTCCCTCCACAGACTCCACGTCCCACTACAGACTCCTTATCCCTCCACAGACTCCACGTCCCCCAACAGACTCCCAGTCCTTCCACAGACTCCACGTCCCTTCACAGACTCCACGTCCCTCTACAGACTGACGTCCCTCCACAGACTCCACGTCCCACCACAGACTCCACGTCCCTCCACAGACTCCCAGTCCTTCCACAGACTCCACATCCCTCCACGGACTCCACATCCCTTCACAGACTCCCAGTCCCTCCACAGACTCCCAGTCCCTCCACAGACTCCACGTCCCTTCACAGACTCCACGTCCCTCCTCAGACTGCACATCCCTTCACAGACTCCCAGTCCCTCCACAGACTCCACGTCCCTCCACAGACACCCAGTCCCTCCACAGACTCCCAGTCCCTCCACAGACTCCACATCCCTCCACAGACTCCCAGTCCCTCCACAGACTACACGTCCCTTCACAGACTACACGTCCCTTCACAGACTCCCAGTCCCTTCACAGACTCCCAGTCCCTCCACGTCCCTCCATAGACTCCACGTCCCTCCAAAGACTGCACGTCCCACCTCAGACTCCCAGTCCCTCCACAGACTCCCACTCCCTCCACAGACTCCCAGTCCCTCCACAGACTCCATGTCCCTTCACAGACTCCACGTTCCTCCACAGACTCCACGTTCCTCCACAGAGTACACGTCCCTCCACAGACTATATGTCCCTCCACAGACTCCCAGTCCCTCCACAGACTCCACGTTCCTCCACAGACTCTACGTCCCTACACAGACTCCACATCACTCCACGGACACCCAGTTCCGCTACGGTCTCCACGTCCCACCGCAGACTCCCTGTCCCTCCACAGTCTGCACGTCCCCCCACAGTCTGCACGTCCCCCCACAGACTCCACGTCCCCCCACAGACTCCACGTCCCTCCACAGACCACGTCCCTGCACAGACTCCACGTCCCTCCACAGACACCCATTCCCTCCACAGACACCCATTCCCTCCACAGACACCCATTCCCTCCACAGACACCCAGTCCCTCCACAGAGTCCCTGTGCCTGCACAGACTCCCAGTCCCTCCACAGACTCCACGTCCCTTCACAGACTCCACATCCCTCCACGGACACACAGTTCCGCTACGGACTCCACGTCCCACCGCAGACTCCCAGTCCCTCCACAGACTGCACGTCCCCCCACAGACTACAAGTCCCCCCACAGACTCCACGTCCACCCACAGACTCCACGTCCCTCCACAGACTCCACGTCCCTGCACAGACTCCACCTCCCTCCACAGACACCCAGTCCCTCCACAGAGTCCCAGTCCCTTCACAGACTCCACGTCCCTCCACAGACTACACCACCCTTCACAGACTCGCAGTCCCTTCACAGACTCCCAGTCCCTCCACAGACTCCACCTCTGTCCACAGACTGCACGTCCCTTCACAGACTCCCAGTCCCTCCACAGACTCCATGTCCCGCCACAGACTCCCAGTCCCTCCACAGACTGCATGTCCCTCCACAGACTCCACGTCCCACCACAGACTCCACGTCCCACCACAGACTACATGTCCCATCACAGACTCCCAGTCCCTTCACAGACTCCCAGTCCCTCCACAGACTCCACATCCCTCCACGGACACCCAGTCCCTCCACCGACTCCACGTCACTCCACAGACTCCACGTCCCTCCACAGACTCCACGTCCCTCCACCGACACCCAGTCGTTCCACAGACTCCACATCCCTCCACGGACACCCAGTTCCGCTACGGACTCCACGTCCCTCCACAGACTCCACGTCCCCCACAGACTCCCAGTTGCTCCACAGACTCCACGTCCCCCTGCTGATTCCTCCTCCCCCTGCAGACTTCACATCCCCATGCTGACTCCTCATCCCCCTGCAGACTCCTCGTCCCCATGCTGACTCCTCGTCCCCCTGAAGACTCCTCATCCCCCTGCTGCCTCCTCATCCCCCTGCTGCCTCCTCATCCCTCTACTGACTCCACGTGCATCTAGATTCCTCGTCCCCCTGCTGACTCCTCATCCCCCTGCAGACTCTTCGTCCCCATGCTGACTCCTCATCCCCCTGCAGACTCCACGTCCCCCTGCTGACTCCCTGTCCTCTGCAGACTTCATGTCCCTCCACAGACTCCCTGTTTCCTCAACACTACATGCCCCTTTCCCTATTTTGGTATCATATGCAAACCTGGTCTCAAAGCCATTAATTCCATCATTCAGAATATTAGCATATAGCATGAAAAGCAGCCTGCCCAACACCAACCTCTGTGAAACTCCATTCATCAGTGGCAGCAAGCTGGAAAAGGCTTCGCCTGCCCACACTCTTTTCCTTTTGCCCATCTTGCACGTATTGTTTCTGTTAGCCAATGGGCTTTTGTTTCACTGCCTCGTGTGGTACCTTGTCAAAGGTGTTCTGAAATCCAAGAAGGCAAATCCACTGACTGTCTATCCTGCTTGTTATTTCCACAAAGAATTCCAGTAGATTTTTCAGGCCTGATTTTCACTGAAGGAAATCATGCTGACTTTGCCTTATTTTATCAAGTGCTTCCAAATACCCTGAAACCTCATCCTTAACAATGGACTCCAACATCTTATTTACCACTGAAGTCAAGTTAACTGACCTATAATATCCTGTCTGTTGCCTCCCTCCCTTCTTAATAAGTTGAGTGACATCTACACTTTTCCAGTTCGCTGGATTCATTCCAGAATCTAGTGATTCTTGAAAGACCACTAATGTCAACCCATCTCTTCAGTTACCATTTTCATTGTCCTAGGGTGTAGTTGGTCTGGTCCAGGTGACTCGTCCACCTTCAGAAATTACAGCTTCTCAAAGCAATTCCCCTTTAGTAATTGTGACTCCACTCACTTCTGCCCCCGATGCTCTCAAATTTCTGGTGTCTTCCACAGTGAAGACTGACACTGGATTTAGTTTCTCTTTGTTCCCCTTTAACACTTTTCTGGTGTCACTTTCCTCTCTTTTCCTGCCCTTTCATATATTTGGAAAAACTATTTGTATCCTCATTCACAGTAATAGTGAAAGGTGTGTGCAGGCACAGACTCCTACTGTGCCTTAATGAATAGACAACATGCTCTGTCTCTGTCTCTGCTTTGGTGAATGCCTTTGTTCTGTGTTTGGAACAACTATTGGGATGTTCTGTCATCCCTGATGTTGCTGTCTGCCGTTTTCTGCCACATGCAGGTTTCCAGACCAGACTGGTCTTCTGCACCATTGACAACGAGGCATATCCCGACTACCTGTGCCGAGAACAGGTCCGGCCCAGCAATAACAAAACCTGCAATCCCCAGAGCTGCCCCAGGACTAAGCGGTGAGTCTGTAGCCAGCATGATACCACTCTGCCCACTTCCGACAGATGTCGTGCACCAGGGTCCACATTCTCATCCAGGGTCCACATTCTCATCCAGGGTCCACATTCTCATTCAGGGTCCACATTCTCATCCAGGGTCCACATTCTCATTCAGGGTCCACATTCTCATCCAAGGTCCACATTCACATCCAGGTTCCACATTCTCATCCAGGCTCCACATTCACATTCTCCTCCAGGGTCCACATACTCATCCAGAGTCCACATTCACATTCTCATCCAGGGTCCACATTCTCATCCAGGGTCGACATTCCACATTCTCATCCAGGGTCCACATTCTCATCCAGGGTCCACATTCTCATTCTCATCCAGGGTCCACATTCCACATTCTCATCCAGGGTCCACATTCCACATTCTCATTCTCATCCAGGGTCCACATTCCACATTCTCATCCAGGGTCCACATTCTCATCCAGGATCCACATTCCACATTCTCATCCAGGGTCCACATTCCACATTCTCATCCAGGGTCTACGTTCTCATCCAGGTTCCCCATTCCACATTCTCATCCAGGGTCCACATTCTCATTCAGGGTCCACCTTCCACATTCTCATCCAGGATCTACGTTCTCATCCAGGTTCCACATTCCACATTCTCATCCAGGGTCCAAATTCTCATTCAGGGTCCACATTCTCATCCAGGGTCCACATTCCACATTCTCATCCAGGGTCCACATTCCACATTCTCATCCAGGGTCCACATTCCACATTCTCATCCAGAGTCCACATTCCACATTCTCATCCAGGGTCCACATTCTCATCCAGGGTCCACATTCCACATTCTCATCCGGGTTCCAAATTCTCATTCAGGGTCCACATTCTCATCTAGGGCCCACATTCTAATTCAGGATCCACATTCTCATCCAGGGTCCACATTCCACATTCTCATTCAGGGTCCACATTCCACATTCTCATCCAGGGTCCACATTCCACATTCTCATCCAGGGTCCACATTCCACATTCTCATCCAAGGTCCACATTCCACATTCTCATCCAGAGTCCACATTCCACATTCTCATCCAGGGTCTACATTCCACATTCTCATTCAGGGTCCACATTCCACATTCTCATCCAGGGACCACATTCCACATTCTCATCCAGGTTACACATTCTCATCCAGGGTCCACGTTCTCATCCAGGGTCCACGTTCTCATCCAGGGTCCACGTTCTCATCCAGGGTCCACATTCTAATCCAGATTCCACATTCTCATCCAGGGTCCACATTCTAATCCAGGTTCCACATTCTCATCCAGGGTCCATGTTCTCATCCAGGTTCCACATTCTCATCCAGGGTCCACATTCTAATCCAGGGTCCACATTCCACATTCTCATTCAGGGTCCACATTCCACGTTCTCATCCAGGGTCCACATTCTCATCCAGGGTCCACATTCCACATTCTCATCCAGGGTCCACATTCTCATCCAGGGTCCACATTCTCCTCCAGGGTCCACATTCCACATTCTCATCCAGGTTCCACATTCTCCTCCAGGTTACACATTCTCATCTAGAGTCCACATTCCACATTCTCATCCAGGGTCCACATTCTTATCCAGGGTCCACATTCTCATCCAAGGTCCACATTCCACATTCTCATCCAGGGTACACATTCCACATTCTCATCCAGGGTCCACATCCTCATCCAGGGTCCACATTCTCATCCAGGGTCCACATTCCACATTCTCATTCAGGGACCACATTCCACATTCTCATCCAGGGTCCACAATCTCATCCAGGTTACACATTCTCATCCAGGGTCCACATTTTAATTCAGGGTCCACATTCCACATTCTCATCCAGGGTCCACATTCTCTTCCAGGGTCCACATTCTCATTCAGGGTCCACATTCCACATTCTCATCCAGGGTCCACATTCTCATCCAGGTTACACATTCTCATCCAGGGTCCACATTCTCATCCAGAGTCCACATTCCACATTCTCATCCAGGGTCCACATTCTCATCCAGGGTCCACATTCCACATTCTCATCCGGGTTCCAAATTCTCATTCAGGGTCCACATTCTCATCTAGGGCCCACATTCTCATTCAGGATCCACATTCTCATCCAGGGTCCACATTCCACATTCTCATTCAGGGTCCACATTCCACATTCTCATCCAGGGTCCACATTCCACATTCTCATCCAGGGTCCACATTCCACATTCTCATCCAAGGTCCACATTCCACATTCTCATCCAGAGTCCACATTCCACATTCTCATCCAGGGTCTACATTCCACATTCTCATTCAGGGTCCACATTCCACATTCTCATCCAGGGTCCACATTCCACATTCTCATCCAGGTTACACATTCTCATCCAGGGTCCACGTTCTCATCCAGGGTCCACGTTCTCATCCAGGGTCCACGTTCTCATCCAGGGTCCACGTTCTCATCCAGGGTCCACATTCTAATCCAGATTCCACATTCTCATCCAGGGTCCACATTCTAATCCAGGTTCCACGTTCTCATCCAGGGTCCATGTTCTCATCCAGGGTCCACATTCTAATCCAGGGTCCACATTCCACATTCTCATCCAGGGTCCACATTCTCATCCAGGGTCCACATTCTCATCCAGGTTCCACATTCTAATCCAGGGTCCACATTCTAATCCAGGGTCCACATTCTCATCCAGGGTCCACATTCAACATTCTCATTCAGGGTCCACATTCTCATTCAGGGTCCAGATTCCACATTCTCATCCAGGGTCCACATTCTCATTCAGGGTCCACATTCCACATTCTCATCCAGGGTCCACATTCCACATTCTCATCCAGGGTCCACGTTCCACATTCTCATCCAGGGTCCACATTCTCCTCCAGGATCCACATTCTCATCCAGGGTCCACATTCTCAACGAGTTTCCACATTCTCATCCAGGGCCCACATTCTCATCCAGGGTCCACGTTCCACATTCTCATCCAGCGTCCACATTCCACATTCTCATCCAAGGTCCACATTCTCATCCAGGTTCCACATTCTCATCCAGGGTCCACATTCTCATCCAAAGTCCACATTCCACATTCTCATCCAGGGTCCACATTCCACATTCTCATCCAGGGTCCACATTCCACATTCTCATTCAGGGTCCACATTCCACATTCTCATCCAGGGTCCACATTCTCATCCAGGTTACACATTCTCATCCAGGGTCCACATTCTCATCCTGGGTCCACATTTCACATTCTCATCCAGGGTCCACATTCCACATTCTCATCCAGTGTCCACATCCTCATCCAGGGTCCACATTCTCATCCAGGGTCCACATTCTCATTCGCGGTCCACATTCTCATCCAGGGTCCACATTCCACATTCTCATTCAGGGTCCACATTCCACATTCTCATCCAGGGTCCACATTGTACATTCTCATCCAGAGTCCACATTCCACATTCGCATCTAGGGCCCACATTCTCATCCAGGGTCCACATTCCACATTCTCATTCAGGGTCCACATTCCACGTTCTCATCCAGGGTCCACATTCTCATCCAGGGTCCACATTCCACATTCTCATCCAGGGTCCACATTCTCATCCAGGGTCCACATTCTCCTCCAGGGTCCACATTCCACATTCTCATCCAGGTTCCACATTCTCCTCCAGGTTACACATTCTCATCTAGAGTCCACATTCCACATTCTCATCCAGGGTCCACATTCTTATCCAGGGTCCACATTCTCATCCAAGGTCCACATTCCACATTCTCATCCAGGGTACACATTCCACATTCTCATCCAGGGTCCACATCCTCATCCAGGGTCCACATTCTCATCCAGGGTCCACATTCCACATTCTCATTCAGGGACCACATTCCACATTCTCATCCAGGGTCCACATTCTCATCCAGGTTACACATTCTCATCCAACGTCCACATTTTAATTCAGGGTCCACATTCCACATTCTCATCCAGGGTCCACATTCTCTTCCAGGGTCCACATTCTCATTCAGGGTCCACATTCCACATTCTCATCCAGGGTCCACATTCTCATCCAGGTTACACATTCTCATCCAGGGTCCACATTCTCATCCTGGGTCCACATTTCACATTCTCATCCAGGGTCCACATTCCACATTTTCATCCAGTGTCCACATCCTCATCCAGGGTCCACATTCTCATCCAGGGTCCACATTCTCATTCGCGGTCCACATTCTCATCCAGGGTCCACATTCCACATTCTCATTCAGGGTCCACATTCCACATTCTCATCCAGGGTCCACATTCCACATTCTCATCCAGGTTACACATTCTCATCCAGGGTCCACGTTCTCATCCAGGGTCCACGTTCTCATCCAGGGTCCACGTTCTCATCCAGGGTCCACATTCTAATCCAGATTCCACATTCTCATCCAGGGTCCACATTCTAATCCAGGTTCCACATTCTCATCCAGGGTCCATGTTCTCATCCAGGTTCCACATTCTCATCCAGGGTCCACATTCTAATCCAGGGTCCACATTCCACATTCTCATCCAGGGTCCACATTCTCATCCAGGGTCCACATTCTCATCCAGGGTCCACATTCTCATCCAGGTTCCACATTCTAATCCAGGGTCCTCATTCTAATCCAGGGTCCACATTCTCATCCAGGGTCCACATTCAACATTCTCATTCAGGGTCCACATTCTCATTCAGGGTCCAGATTCCACATTCTCATCCAGGGTCCACATTCTCATTCAGGGTCCACATTCCACATTCTCATCCAGGGTCCACATTCCACATTCTCATCCAGGGTCCACGTTCCACATTCTCATCCAGGGTCCACATTCTCCTCCAGGATCCACATTCTCATCCAGGGTCCACATTCTCAACGAGTTTCCACATTCTCATCCAGGGCCCACATTCTCATCCAGGGTCCACGTTCCACATTCTCATCCAGCGTCCACATTCCACATTCTCATCCAAGGTCCACATTCTCATCCAGGTTCCACATTCTCATCCAGGGTCCACATTCTCATCCACGGTCCACATTCCACATTCTCATCCAGGGTCCACATTCCACATTCTCATCCAGGGTCCACATTCCACATTCTCATTCAGGGTCCACATTCCACATTCTCATCCAGGGTCCACATTCTCATCCAGGTTACACATTCTCATCCAGGGTCCACATTCTCATCCTGGGTCCACATTTCACATTCTCATCCAGGGTCCACATTCCACATTCTCATCCAGTGTCCACATCCTCATCCAGGGTCCACATTCTCATCCAGGGTCCACATTCTCATTCGCGGTCCACATTCTCATCCAGGGTCCACATTCCACATTCTCATTCAGGGTCCACATTCCACATTCTCATCCAGGGTCCACATTGTACATTCTCATCCAGAGTCCACATTCCACATTCGCATCTAGGGCCCACATTCTCATCCAGGGTCCACATTCCACATTCTCATTCAGGGTCCACATTCCACGTTCTCATCCAGGGTCCACATTCTCATCCAGGGTCCACATTCCACATTCTCATCCAGGGTCCACATTCTCATCCAGGGTCCACATTCTCCTCCAGGGTCCACATTCCACATTCTCATCCAGGTTCCACATTCTCCTCCAGGTTACACATTCTCATCTAGAGTCCACATTCCACATTCTCATCCAGGGTCCACATTCTTATCCAGGGTCCACATTCTCATCCAAGGTCCACATTCCACATTCTCATCCAGGGTACACATTCCACATTCTCATCCAGGGTCCACATCCTCATCCAGGGTCCACATTCTCATCCAGGGTCCACATTCCACATTCTCATTCAGGGACCACATTCCACATTCTCATCCAGGGTCCACATTCTCATCCAGGTTACACATTCTCATCCAGGGTCCACATTTTAATTCAGGGTCCACATTCCACATTCTCATCCAGGGTCCACATTCTCTTCCAGGGTCCACATTCTCATCCAGGGTCCACATTCCACATTCTCATCCAGGGTCCACATTCTCATCCAGGTTACACATTCTCATCCAGGGTCCACATTCTTATCCAGGGTCCACATTCTAATCCAGGGTCCACATTCTCATCCAGGGTCCACATTCTCATCCAGGGTCCACATTTCACATTCTAATCCAGGGTCCACATTCCACATTCTCATCCAGGGTCCACATTCTCTTCCAGGGTCCACATTCTCATTCAGGGTCCACATTCCACATTCTCATCCAGGGTCCACATTCTCATCCAGGTTACACATTCTCATCCAGGGTCCACATTCTCATCCTGGGTCCACATTTCACATTCTCATCCAGGGTCCACATTCCACATTCTCATCCAGTGTCCACATCCTCATCCAGGGTCCACATTCTCATCCAGGGTCCACATTCTCATTCGCGGTCCACATTCTCATCCAGGGTCCACATTCCACATTCTCATTCAGGGTCCACTTTCCACATTCTCATCCAGGGTCCACATTGTACATTCTCATCCAGAGTCCACATTCCACATTCGCATCTAGGGCCCACATTCTCATCCAGGGTCCACATTCCACATTCTCATTCAGGGTCCACATTCCACGTTCTCATCCAGGGTCCACATTCCACATTCTCATCCAGGGTCCACATTCTCATCCAGGGTCCACATTCTCCTCCAGGGTCCACATTCCACATTCTCATCCAGGTTCCACATTCTCCTCCAGGTTACACATTCTCATCTAGAGTCCACATTCCACATTCTCATCCAGGGTCCACCTTCTTATCCAGGGTCCACATTCTCATCCAAGGTCCACATTCCACATTCTCATCCAGGGTACACATTCCACATTCTCATCCAGGGTCCACATCCTCATCCAGGGTCCACATTCCACATTCTCATCCAGGGTCCACATTCCACATTCTCATTCAGGGACCACATTCCACATTCTCATCCAGGGTCCACATTCTCATCCAGGTTACACATTCTCATCCAGGGTCCACATTTTAATTCAGGGTCCACATTCCACATTCTCATCCAGGGTCCACATTCTCTTCCAGGGTCCACATTCTCATCCAGGGTCCACATTCCACATTCTCATCCAGGGTCCACATTCTCATCCAGGTTACACATTCTCATCCAGGGTCCACATTCTTATCCAGGGTCCACATTCTAATCCAGGGTCCACATTCTCATCCAGGGTCCACATTCTCATCCAGGGTCCACATTTCACATTCTAATCCAGGGTCCACATTCCACATTCTCATCCAGGGTCCACATTGCACATTCTCATCCAAGGTCCACATTCCACATTCTCATCCAGGGCCCACATTCTCATCCAGGGTACACATTCCACATTCTCATCCAGGGTCCACATCCACATCCAGGGTCCACATTCTCATCCAGGGTCCACAGTCCACATTCTCATCCAGCTTACACATTCTCCTTCAGGGTCCACGTTCTCACCTAGGGTCCACATTCTCATCCAGGGTCCACATTCTCATCCAGGGTCCACATTCCACATTCTCATCCAGGGTCCACATTCCACATTCTCATCCAGGGTCCACATTCCACATTCTCATCCAGAGTCCACATTCCACATTCTCATCCAGGGTCCACATTCTCATCCAGGGTCCACATTCCACATTCTCATTCAGGGTCCACATTCCACATTCTCATCCAGGGTCCACATTCCACATTCTCATCCAGGTTACACATTCTCATCCAGGGTCCACATTCTCATCCAGTGTCCACGTTCTCATCCAGGGTCCACGTTCTCATCCAGGGTCCACATTCTCATCCAGGGTCCACATTCTAATCCAGATTCCACATTCTCATCCAGGGTCCACATTCTAATCCAGGTTCCACATTCTCATCCAGGGTCCATGTTCTCATCCATGTTCCACATTCTCATCCAGGGTCCACATTCTAATCCAGGGTCCACATTCCACATTCTCATCCAGGGTCCACATTCTCATCCAGGGTCCACATTCTCATCCAGGTTCCACATTCTAATCCAGGGTCCACATTCTGATCCAGGGTCCACATTCTCATCCAGGGTCCACATTCAACATTCTCATTCAGGGTCCACATTCTCATTCAGGGTCCAGATTCCACATTCTCATCCAGGGTCCACATTCCCATCCAGGGTCCACATTCTTATTCAGGGTCCACATTCCACATTCTCATCCAGGGTCCACATTCCACATTCTCATCCAGGGTCCACGTTCCACATTCTCATCCAGGGTCCACATTCTCCTCCAGGTTCCACATTCTCATCCAGGGTCCACATTCTCATCGAGTTTCCACATTCTCATCCAGGGTCCACGTTCCACATTCTCATCCAGGGTCCACATTCCACATTCTCATGCAAGGTCCACATTCTCATCCAGGTTCCACATTCTCATCCAGGGTCCACATTCTCATCCACGGTCCACATTCCACATTCTCAGCCAGAGTCCACATTCCACATTCTCATCCAGGGTCCACATTCCACATTCTCATCCAGGGTCCACATTCCACATTCTCATCCAGGGTCCACATTCCACATTCTCATTCAGGGTCCACATTCCACATTCTCATCCAGGGTCCACATTCTCATCCTGGGTCCACATTTCACATTCTCATCCAGGGTCCACATTCCACATTCTCATCCAGTGTCCACATCCTCATCCAGGGTCCACATTCTCATCCAGGGTCCACATTCTCATTCGCGGTCCACATTCTCATCCAGGGTCCACATTCCACATTCTCATTCAGGGTCCACATTCCACATTCTCATCCAGGGTCCACATTGTACATTCTCATCCAGAGTCCACATTCCACATTCGCATCTAGGGCCCACATTCTCATCCAGGGTCCACATTCCACATTCTCATTCAGGGACCACATTCCACATTCTCATCCAGGGTCCACATTCTCATCCAGGGTCCACATTCCACATTCTCATTCAGGGTCCACATTCCACATTCTCATCCAGGGTCCACATTGTACATTCTCATCCAGAGTCCACATTCCACATTCGCATCTAGGGCCCACATTCTCATCCAGGGTCCACATTCCACATTCTCATCCAGGGTCCACGTTCCACATTCTCATCCAGGGTCCACGTTCTCATCCAGGGTCTACGTTCTCATCCAGGGTCCACATTCTAATCCAGATTCCACATTCTCATCCAGGGTCCACATTCTAATCCAGGTTCCACATTCTCATCCAGGGTCCATGTTCTCATCCAGGTTCCACATTCTCATCCAGGTTCCACATTCTCATCCAGGTTCCACATTCTAATCCAGGGTCCACATTCCACATTCTCATCCAGGGTCCACATTCTCATCCAGGGTCCACATTCTCATCCAGGTTCCACATTCTAATCCAGGGTCCACATTCTCATCCAGGGTCCACATTCTCATCCAGGGTCCACATTCAACATTCTCATTCAGGGTCCACATTCTCATTCAGGGTCCAGATTCCACATTCTCATCCAGGGTCCACATTCCCATCCAGGGTCCACATTCTTATTCAGGGTCCACATTCCACATTCTCATCCAGGGTCCACATTCCACATTCTCATCCAGGGTCCACGTTCCACATTCTCATCCAGGGTCCACATTCTCCTCCAGGTTCCACATTCTCATCCAGGGTCCACATTCTCATCGAGTTTCCACATTCTCATCCAGGATCCACATTCTCATCCAGGGTCCACGTTCCACATTCTCATCCAGGGTCCACATTCCACATTCTCATGCAAGGTCCACATTCTCATCCAGGTTCCACATTCTCATCCAGGGTCCACATTCTCTTCCAGGGTCCACATTCTCATTCAGGGTCCACATTCCACATTCTCATCCAGGGTCCACATTCTCATCCAGGTTACACATTCTCATCCAGGGTCCACATTCTCATCCTGGGTCCACATTTCACATTCTCATCCAGGGTCCACATTCCACATTCTCATCCAGTGTCCACATCCTCATCCAGGGTCCACATTCTCATCCAGGGTCCACATTCTCATTCGCGGTCCACATTCTCATCCAGGGTCCACATTCCACATTCTCATTCAGGGTCCACATTCCACATTCTCATCCAGGGTCCACATTCCCATCCAGGGTCCACATTCTTATTCAGGGTCCACATTCCACATTCTCATCCAGGGTCCACATTCCACATTCTCATCCAGGGTCCACGTTCCACATTCTCATCCAGGGTCCACATTCTCCTCCAGGTTCCACATTCTCATCCAGGGTCCACATTCTCATCGAGTTTCCACATTCTCATCCAGGGTCCACATTCTCATCCAGGGTCCACGTTCCACATTCTCATCCAGGGTCCACATTCCACATTCTCATGCAAGGTCCACATTCTCATCCAGGTTCCACATTCTCATTCGCGGTCCACATTCTCCTCCAGGTTACACATTCTCATCTAGAGTCCACATTCCACATTCTCATCCAGGGTCCACATTCTTATCCAGGGTCCACATTCTCATCCAAGGTCCACATTCCACATTCTCATCCAGGGTACACATTCCACATTCTCATCCAGGGTCCACATCCTCATCCAGGGTCCACATTCTCATCCAGGGTCCACATTCCACATTCTCATTCAGGGACCACATTCCACATTCTCATCCAGGGTCCACATTCTCATCCAGGTTACACATTCTCATCCAGGGTCCACATTTTAATTCAGGGTCCACATTCCACATTCTCATCCAGGGTCCACATTCTCTTCCAGGGTCCACATTCTCATTCAGGGTCCACATTCCACATTCTCATCCAGGGTCCACATTCTCATCCAGGTTACACATTCTCATCCAGGGTCCACATTCTCATCCAGAGTCCACATTCCACATTCTCATCCAGGGTCCACATTCTCATCCAGGGTCCACATTCCACATTCTCATCCGGGTTCCAAATTCTCATTCAGGGTCCACATTCTCATCTAGGGCCCACATTCTCATTCAGGATCCACATTCTCATCCAGGGTCCACATTCCACATTCTCATTCAGGGTCCACATTCCACATTCTCATCCAGGGTCCACATTCCACATTCTCATCCAGGGTCCACATTCCACATTCTCATCCAAGGTCCACATTCCACATTCTCATCCAGAGTCCACATTCCACATTCTCATCCAGGGTCTACATTCCACATTCTCATTCAGGGTCCACATTCCACATTCTCATCCAGGGTCCACATTCCACATTCTCATCCAGGTTACACATTCTCATCCAGGGTCCACGTTCTCATCCAGGGTCCACGTTCTCATCCAGGGTCCACGTTCTCATCCAGGGTCCACATTCTAATCCAGATTCCACATTCTCATCCAGGGTCCACATTCTAATCCAGGTTCCACGTTCTCATCCAGGGTCCATGTTCTCATCCAGGGTCCACTTTCTAATCCAGGGTCCACATTCCACATTCTCATCCAGGGTCCACATTCTCATCCAGGGTCCACATTCTCATCCAGGTTCCACATTCTAATCCAGGGTCCACATTCTCATCCAGGGTCCACATTCAACATTCTCATTCAGGGTCCACATTCTCATTCAGGGTCCAGATTCCACATTCTCATCCAGGGTCCACATTCTCATTCAGGGTCCACATTCCACATTCTCATCCAGGGTCCACATTCCACATTCTCATCCAGGGTCCACGTTCCACATTCTCATCCAGGGTCCACATTCTCCTCCAGGATCCACATTCTCATCCAGGGTCCACATTCTCAACGAGTTTCCACATTCTCATCCAGGGCCCACATTCTCATCCAGGGTCCACGTTCCACATTCTCATCCAGCGTCCACATTCCACATTCTCATCCAAGGTCCACATTCTCATCCAGGTTCCACATTCTCATCCAGGGTCCACATTCTCATCCACGGTCCACATTCCACATTCTCATCCAGGGTCCACATTCCACATTCTCATCCAGGGTCCACATTCCACATTCTCATCCAGGTTACACATTCTCATCCAGGGTCCACGTTCTCATCCAGGGTCCACGTTCTCATCCAGGGTCCACGTTCTCATCCAGGGTCCACATTCTAATCCAGATTCCACATTCTCATCCAGGGTCCACATTCTAATCCAGGTTCCACATTCTCATCCAGGGTCCATGTTCTCATCCAGGTTCCACATTCTCATCCAGGGTCCACATTCTAATCCAGGGTCCACATTCCACATTCTCATCCAGGGTCCACATTCTCATCCAGGGTCCACATTCTCATCCAGGGTCCACATTCTCATCCAGGTTCCACATTCTAATCCAGGGTCCTCATTCTAATCCAGGGTCCACATTCTCATCCAGGGTCCACATTCAACATTCTCATTCAGGGTCCACATTCTCATTCAGGGTCCAGATTCCACATTCTCATCCAGGGTCCACATTCTCATTCAGGGTCCACATTCCACATTCTCATCCAGGGTCCACATTCCACATTCTCATCCAGGGTCCACGTTCCACATTCTCATCCAGGGTCCACATTCTCCCCCATGATCCACATTCTCATCCAGGGTCCACATTCTCAACGAGTTTCCACATTCTCATCCAGGGCCCACATTCTCATCCAGGGTCCACGTTCCACATTCTCATCCAGCGTCCACATTCCACATTCTCAGCCAAGGTCCACATTCTCATCCAGGTTCCACATTCTCATCCAGGGTCCACATTCTCATCCACGGTCCACATTCCACATTCTCATCCAGGGTCCACATTCCACATTCTCATCCAGGGTCCACATTCCACATTCTCATTCAGGGTCCACATTCCACATTCTCATCCAGGGTCCACATTCTCATCCAGGTTACACATTCTCATCCAGGGTCCACATTCTCATCCTGGGTCCACATTTCACATTCTCATCCAGGGTCCACATTCCACATTCTCATCCAGTGTCCACATCCTCATCCAGGGTCCACATTCTCATCCAGGGTCCACATTCTCATTTGCGGTCCACATTCTCATCCAGGGTCCACATTCCACATTCTCATTCAGGGTCCACATTCCACATTCTCATCCAGGGTCCACATTGTACATTCTCATCCAGAGTCCACATTCCACATTCGCATCTAGGGCCCACATTCTCATCCAGGGTCCACATTCCACATTCTCATTCAGGGTCCACATTCCACGTTCTCATCCAGGGTCCACATTCTCATCCAGGGTCCACATTCCACATTCTCATCCAGGGTCCACATTCTCATCCAGGGTCCACATTCTCCTCCAGGGTCCACATTCCACATTCTCATCCAGGTTCCACATTCTCCTCCAGGTTACACATTCTCATCTAGAGTCCACATTCCACATTCTCATCCAGGGTCCACATTCGTATCCAGGGTCCACATTCTCATCCAAGGTCCACATTCCACATTCTCATCCAGGGTACACATTCCACATTCTCATCCAGGGTCCACATCCTCATCCAGGGTCCACATTCTCATCCAGGGTCCACATTCCACATTCTCATTCAGGGACCACATTCCACATTCTCATCCAGGGTCCACATTCTCATCCAGGTTACACATTCTCATCCAGGGTCCACATTTTAATTCAGGGTCCACATTCCACATTCTCATCCAGGGTCCACATTCTCTTCCAGGGTCCACATTCTCATTCAGGGTCCACATTCCACATTCTCATCCAGGGTCCACATTCTCATCCAGGTTACACATTCTCATCCAGGGTCCACATTCTCATCCTGGGTCCACATTTCACATTCTCATCCAGGGTCCACATTCCACATTCTCATCCAGTGTCCACATCCTCATCCAGGGTCCACATTCTCATCCAGGGTCCACATTCTCATTCGCGGTCCACATTCTCATCCAGGGTCCACATTCCACATTCTCATTCAGGGTCCACATTCCACATTCTCATCCAGGGTCCACATTGTACATTCTCATCCAGAGTCCACATTCCACATTCGCATCTAGGGCCCACATTCTCATCCAGGGTCCACATTCCACATTCTCATTCAGGGTCCACATTCCACGTTCTCATCCAGGGTCCACATTCTCATCCAGGTTACACATTCTCATCCAGGGTCCACATTCTCATCCTGGGTCCACATTTCACATTCTCATCCAGGGTCCACATTCCACATTCTCATCCAGTGTCCACATCCTCATCCAGGGTCCACATTCTCATCCAGGGTCCACATTCTCATTCGCGGTCCACATTCTCATCCAGGGTCCACATTCCACATTCTCATTCAGGGTCCACATTCCACATTCTCATCCAGGATCCACATTGTACATTCTCATCCAGAGTCCACATTCCACATTCGCATCTAGGGCCCACATTCTCATCCAGGGTCCACATTCCACATTCTCATTCAGGGTCCACATTCCACGTTCTCATCCAGGGTCCACATTCTCATCCAGGGTCCACATTCCACATTCTCATCCAGGGTCCACATTCTCATCCAGGGTCCACATTCTCCTCCAGGGTCCACATTCCACATTCTCATCCAGGTTCCACATTCTCCTCCAGGTTACACATTCTCATCTAGAGTCCACATTCCACATTCTCATCCAGGGTCCACATTCTTATCCAGGGTCCACATTCTCATCCAAGGTCCACATTCCACATTCTCATCCAGGGTACACATTCCACATTCTCATCCAGGGTCCACATCCTCATCCAGGGTCCACATTCCACATTCTCATCCAGGGTCCACATTCCACATTCTCATTCAGGGACCACATTCCACATTCTCATCCAGGGTCCACATTCTCATCCAGGTTACACATTCTCATCCAGGGTCCACATTTTAATTCAGGGTCCACATTCCACATTCTCATCCAGGGTCCACATTCTCTTCCAGGGTCCACATTCTCATCCAGGGTCCACATTCCACATTCTCATCCAGGGTCCACATTCTCATCCAGGTTACACATTCTCATCCAGGGTCCACATTCTTATCCAGGGTCCACATTCTAATCCAGGGTCCACATTCTCATCCAGGGTCCACATTCTCATCCAGGGTCCACATTTCACATTCTAATCCAGGGTCCACATTCCACATTCTCATCCAGGGTCCACATTGCACATTCTCATCCAAGGTCCACATTCCACATTCTCATCCAGGGCCCACATTCTCATCCAGGGTACACATTCCACATTCTCATCCAGGGTCCACATCCACATCCAGGGTCCACATTCTCATCCAGGGTCCACAGTCCACATTCTCATCCAGCTTACACATTCTCCTTCAGGGTCCACGTTCTCACCTAGGGTCCACATTCTCATCCAGGGTCCACATTCTCATCCAGGGTCCACATTCCACATTCTCATCCAGGGTCCACATTCCACATTCTCATCCAGGGTCCACATTCCACATTCTCATCTAGAGTCCACATTCCACATTCTCATCCAGGGTCCACATTCTCATCCAGGGTCCACATTCCACATTCTCATTCAGGGTCCACATTCCACATTCTCATCCAGGGTCCACATTCCACATTCTCATCCAGGTTACACATTCTCATCCAGGGTCCACATTCTCATCCAGTGTCCACGTTCTCATCCAGGGTCCACGTTCTCATCCAGGGTCCACATTCTCATCCAGGGTCCACATTCTAATCCAGATTCCACATTCTCATCCAGGGTCCACATTCTAATCCAGGTTCCACATTCTCATCCAGGGTCCATGTTCTCATCCATGTTCCACATTCTCATCCAGGGTCCACATTCTAATCCAGGGTCCACATTCCACATTCTCATCCAGGGTCCACATTCTCATCCAGGGTCCACATTCTCATCCAGGTTCCACATTCTAATCCAGGGTCCACATTCTGATCCAGGGTCCACATTCTCATCCAGGGTCCACATTCAACATTCTCATTCAGGGTCCACATTCTCATTCAGGGTCCAGATTCCACATTCTCATCCAGGGTCCACATTCCCATCCAGGGTCCACATTCTTATTCAGGGTCCACATTCCACATTCTCATCCAGGGTCCACATTCCACATTCTCATCCAGGGTCCACGTTCCACATTCTCATCCAGGGTCCACATTCTCCTCCAGGTTCCACATTCTCATCCAGGGTCCACATTCTCATCGAGTTTCCACATTCTCATCCAGGGTCCACGTTCCACATTCTCATCCAGGGTCCACATTCCACATTCTCATGCAAGGTCCACATTCTCATCCAGGTTCCACATTCTCATCCAGGGTCCACATTCTCATCCACGGTCCACATTCCACATTCTCAGCCAGAGTCCACATTCCACATTCTCATCCAGGGTCCACATTCCACATTCTCATCCAGGGTCCACATTCCACATTCTCATCCAGGGTCCACATTCCACATTCTCATTCAGGGTCCACATTCCACATTCTCATCCAGGGTCCACATTCTCATCCTGGGTCCACATTTCACATTCTCATCCAGGGTCCACATTCCACATTCTCATCCAGTGTCCACATCCTCATCCAGGGTCCACATTCTCATCCAGGGTCCACATTCTCATTCGCGGTCCACATTCTCATCCAGGGTCCACATTCCACATTCTCATTCAGGGTCCACATTCCACATTCTCATCCAGGGTCCACATTGTACATTCTCATCCAGAGTCCACATTCCACATTCGCATCTAGGGCCCACATTCTCATCCAGGGTCCACATTCCACATTCTCATTCAGGGACCACATTCCACATTCTCATCCAGGGTCCACATTCTCATCCAGGGTCCACATTCCACATTCTCATTCAGGGTCCACATTCCACATTCTCATCCAGGGTCCACATTGTACATTCTCATCCAGAGTCCACATTCCACATTCGCATCTAGGGCCCACATTCTCATCCAGGGTCCACATTCCACATTCTCATCCAGGGTCCACGTTCCACATTCTCATCCAGGGTCCACGTTCTCATCCAGGGTCTACGTTCTCATCCAGGGTCCACATTCTAATCCAGATTCCACATTCTCATCCAGGGTCCACATTCTAATCCAGGTTCCACATTCTCATCCAGGGTCCATGTTCTCATCCAGGTTCCACATTCTCATCCAGGTTCCACATTCTCATCCAGGTTCCACATTCTAATCCAGGGTCCACATTCCACATTCTCATCCAGGGTCCGCATTCTCATCCAGGGTCCACATTCTCATCCAGGTTCCACATTCTAATCCAGGGTCCACATTCTCATCCAGGGTCCACATTCTCATCCAGGGTCCACATTCTCATCCAGGGTCCACATTCAACATTCTCATTCAGGGTCCACATTCTCATCCAAGGTCCACATTCCACATTCTCATCCAGGGTACACATTCCACATTCTCATCCAGGGTCCACATCCTCATCCAGGGTCCACATTCTCATCCAGGGTCCACATTCCACATTCTCATTCAGGGACCACATTCCACATTCTCATCCAGGGTCCACATTCTCATCCAGGTTACACATTCTCATCCAGGGTCCACATTTTAATTCAGGGTCCACATTCCACATTCTCATCCAGGGTCCACATTCTCTTCCAGGGTCCACATTCTCATTCAGGGTCCACATTCCACATTCTCATCCAGGGTCCACATTCTCATCCAGGTTACACATTCTCATCCAGGGTCCACATTCTCATCCTGGGTCCACATTTCACATTCTCATCCAGGGTCCACATTCCACATTCTCATCCAGTGTCCACATCCTCATCCAGGGTCCACATTCTCATCCAGGGTCCACATTCTCATTCGCGGTCCACATTCTCATCCAGGGTCCACATTCCACATTCTCATTCAGGGTCCACATTCCACATTCTCATCCAGGGTCCACATTGTACATTCTCATCCAGAGTCCACATTCCACATTCGCATCTAGGGCCCACATTCTCATCCAGGGTCCACATTCCACATTCTCATTCAGGGTCCACATTCCACGTTCTCATCCAGGGTCCACATTCTCATCCAGGGTCCACATTCCACATTCTCATCCAGGGTCCACATTCTCATCCAGGGTCCACATTCTCCTCCAGGGTCCACATTCCACATTCTCATCCAGGTTCCACATTCTCCTCCAGGTTACACATTCTCATCTAGAGTCCACATTCCACATTCTCATCCAGGGTCCACATTCTTATCCAGGGTCCACATTCTCATCCAAGGTCCACATTCCACATTCTCATCCAGGGTACACATTCCACATTCTCATCCAGGGTCCACATCCTCATCCAGGGTCCACATTCCACATTCTCATCCAGGGTCCACATTCCACATTCTCATTCAGGGACCACATTCCACATTCTCATCCAGGGTCCACATTCTCATCCAGGTTACACATTCTCATCCAGGGTCCACATTTTAATTCAGGGTCCACATTCCACATTCTCATCCAGGGTCCACATTCTCTTCCAGGGTCCACATTCTCATCCAGGGTCCACATTCCACATTCTCATCCAGGGTCCACATTCTCATCCAGGTTACACATTCTCATCCAGGGTCCACATTCTTATCCAGGGTCCACATTCTAATCCAGGGTCCACATTCTCATCCAGGGTCCACATTCTCATCCAGGGTCCACATTTCACATTCTAATCCAGGGTCCACATTCCACATTCTCATCCAGGGTCCACATTGCACATTCTCATCCAAGGTCCACATTCCACATTCTCATCCAGGGCCCACATTCTCATCCAGGGTACACATTCCACATTCTCATCCAGGGTCCACATCCACATCCAGGGTCCACATTCTCATCCAGGGTCCACAGTCCACATTCTCATCCAGCTTACACATTCTCCTTCAGGGTCCACGTTCTCACCTAGGGTCCACATTCTCATCCAGGGTCCACATTCTCATCCAGGGTCCACATTCCACATTCTCATCCAGGGTCCACATTCCACATTCTCATCCAGGGTCCACATTCCACATTCTCATCCAGAGTCCACATTCCACATTCTCATCCAGGGTCCACATTCTCATCCAGGGTCCACATTCCACATTCTCATTCAGGGTCCACATTCCACATTCTCATCCAGGGTCCACATTCCACATTCTCATCCAGGTTACACATTCTCATCCAGGGTCCACATTCTCATCCAGTGTCCACGTTCTCATCCAGGGTCCACGTTCTCATCCAGGGTCCACATTCTCATCCAGGGTCCACATTCTAATCCAGATTCCACATTCTCATCCAGGGTCCACATTCTAATCCAGGTTCCACATTCTCATCCAGGGTCCATGTTCTCATCCATGTTCCACATTCTCATCCAGGGTCCACATTCTAATCCAGGGTCCACATTCCACATTCTCATCCAGGGTCCACATTCTCATCCAGGGTCCACATTCTCATCCAGGTTCCACATTCTAATCCAGGGTCCACATTCTGATCCAGGGTCCACATTCTCATCTAGGGTCCACATTCAACATTCTCATTCAGGGTCCACATTCTCATTCAGGGTCCAGATTCCACATTCTCATCCAGGGTCCACATTCCCATCCAGGGTCCACATTCTTATTCAGGGTCCACATTCCACATTCTCATCCAGGGTCCACATTCCACATTCTCATCCAGGGTCCACGTTCCACATTCTCATCCAGGGTCCACATTCTCCTCCAGGTTCCACATTCTCATCCAGGGTCCACATTCTCATCGAGTTTCCACATTCTCATCCAGGGTCCACGTTCCACATTCTCATCCAGGGTCCACATTCCACATTCTCATGCAAGGTCCACATTCTCATCCAGGTTCCACATTCTCATCCAGGGTCCACATTCTCATCCACGGTCCACATTCCACATTCTCAGCCAGAGTCCACATTCCACATTCTCATCCAGGGTCCACATTCCACATTCTCATCCAGGGTCCACATTCCACATTCTCATCCAGGGTCCACATTCCACATTCTCATTCAGGGTCCACATTCCACATTCTCATCCAGGGTCCACATTCTCATCCTGGGTCCACATTTCACATTCTCATCCAGGGTCCACATTCCACATTCTCATCCAGTGTCCACATCCTCATCCAGGGTCCACATTCTCATCCAGGGTCCACATTCTCATTCGCGGTCCACATTCTCATCCAGGGTCCACATTCCACATTCTCATTCAGGGTCCACATTCCACATTCTCATCCAGGGTCCACATTGTACATTCTCATCCAGAGTCCACATTCCACATTCGCATCTAGGGCCCACATTCTCATCCAGGGTCCACATTCCACATTCTCATTCAGGGACCACATTCCACATTCTCATCCAGGGTCCACATTCTCATCCAGGGTCCACATTCCACATTCTCATTCAGGGTCCACATTCCACATTCTCATCCAGGGTCCACATTGTACATTCTCATCCAGAGTCCACATTCCACATTCGCATCTAGGGCCCACATTCTCATCCAGGGTCCACATTCCACATTCTCATCCAGGGTCCACGTTCCACATTCTCATCCAGGGTCCACGTTCTCATCCAGGGTCCACGTTCTCATCCAGGGTCCACATTCTAATCCAGATTCCACATTCTCATCCAGGGTCCACATTCTAATCCAGGTTCCACATTCTCATCCAGGGTCCATGTTCTCATCCAGGTTCCACATTCTCATCCAGGTTCCACATTCTCATCCAGGTTCCACATTCTAATCCAGGGTCCACATTCCACATTCTCATCCAGGGTCCACATTCTCATCCAGGGTCCACATTCTCATCCAGGTTCCACATTCTAATCCAGGGTCCACATTCTCATCCAGGGTCCACATTCTCATCCAGGGTCCACATTCAACATTCTCATTCAGGGTCCACATTCTCATTCAGGGTCCAGATTCCACATTCTCATCCAGGGTCCACATTCCCATCCAGGGTCCACATTCTTATTCAGGGTCCACATTCCACATTCTCATCCAGGGTCCACATTCCACATTCTCATCCAGGGTCCACGTTCCACATTCTCATCCAGGGTCCACATTCTCCTCCAGGTTCCACATTCTCATCCAGGGTCCACATTCTCATCGAGTTTCCACATTCTCATCCAGGATCCACATTCTCATCCAGGGTCCACGTTCCACATTCTCATCCAGGGTCCACATTCCACATTCTCATGCAAGGTCCACATTCTCATCCAGGTTCCACATTCTCATCCAGGGTCCACATTCTCTTCCAGGGTCCACATTCTCATTCAGGGTCCACATTCCACATTCTCATCCAGGGTCCACATTCTCATCCAGGTTACACATTCTCATCCAGGGTCCACATTCTCATCCTGGGTCCACATTTCACATTCTCATCTAGGGTCCACATTCCACATTCTCATCCAGTGTCCACATCCTCATCCAGGGTCCACATTCTCATCCAGGGTCCACATTCTCATTCGCGGTCCACATTCTCATCCAGGGTCCACATTCCACATTCTCATTCAGGGTCCACATTCCACATTCTCATCCAGGGTCCACATTCCCATCCAGGGTCCACATTCTTATTCAGGGTCCACATTCCACATTCTCATCCAGGGTCCACATTCCACATTCTCATCCAGGGTCCACGTTCCACATTCTCATCCAGGGTCCACATTCTCCTCCAGGTTCCACATTCTCATCCAGGGTCCACATTCTCATCGAGTTTCCACATTCTCATCCAGGGTCCACATTCTCATCCAGGGTCCACGTTCCACATTCTCATCCAGGGTCCACATTCCACATTCTCATGCAAGGTCCACATTCTCATCCAGGTTCCACATTCTCATTCGCGGTCCACATTCTCCTCCAGGTTACACATTCTCATCTAGAGTCCACATTCCACATTCTCATCCAGGGTCCACATTCTTATCCAGGGTCCACATTCTCATCCAAGGTCCACATTCCACATTCTCATCCAGGGTACACATTCCACATTCTCATCCAGGGTCCACATCCTCATCCAGGGTCCACATTCTCATCCAGGGTCCACATTCCACATTCTCATTCAGGGACCACATTCCACATTCTCATCCAGGGTCCACATTCTCATCCAGGTTACACATTCTCATCCAGGGTCCACATTTTAATTCAGGGTCCACATTCCACATTCTCATCCAGGGTCCACATTCTCTTCCAGGGTCCACATTCTCATCCAGGGTCCACATTCCACATTCTCATCCAGGGTCCACATTCTCATCCAGGTTACACATTCTCATCCAGGGTCCACATTCTTATCCAGGGTCCACATTCTAATCCAGGGTCCACATTCTCATCCAGGGTCCACATTCTCATCCAGGGTCCACATTTCACATTCTAATCCAGGGTCCACATTCCACATTCTCATCCAGGGTCCACATTGCACATTCTCATCCAAGGTCCACATTCCACATTCTCATCCAGGGCCCACATTCCCATCCAGGGTACACATTCCACATTCTCATCCAGGGTCCACATCCACATCCAGGGTCCACATTCTCATCCAGGGTCCACAGTCCACATTCTCATCCAGCTTACACATTCTCCTTCAGGGTCCACGTTCTCACCTAGGGTCCACATTCTCATCCAGGGTCCACATTCTCATCCAGGGTCCGCATTCCACATTCTCATCCAGGGTCCACATTCCACATTCTCATCCAGGGTCCACATTCCACATTCTCATCCAGAGTCCACATTCCACATTCTCATCCAGGGTCCACATTCTCATCCAGGGTCCACATTCCACATTCTCATTCAGGGTCCACATTCCACATTCTCATCCAGGTTACACATTCTCATCCAGGGTCCACATTCTCATCCAGTGTCCACGTTCTCATCCAGGGTCCACGTTCTCATCCAGGGTCCACATTCTCATCCAGGGTCCACATTCTAATCCAGATTCCACATTCTCATCCAGGGTCCACATTCTAATCCAGGTTCCACATTCTCATCCAGGGTCCATGTTCTCATCCATGTTCCACATTCTCATCCAGGGTCCACATTCTAATCCAGGGTCCACATTCCACATTCTCATCCAGGGTCCACATTCTCATCCAGGGTCCACATTCTCATCCAGATTCCACATTCTAATCCAGGGTCCACATTCTGATCCAGGGTCCACATTCTCATCCAGGGTCCACATTCAACATTCTCATTCAGGGTCCACATTCTCATTCAGGGTCCAGATTCCACATTCTCATCCAGGGTCCACATTCCCATCCAGGGTCCACATTCCCATCCAGGGTCCACATTCTTATTCAGGGTCCACATTCCACATTCTCATCCAGGGTCCACATTCCACATTCTCATCCAGGGTCCACGTTCCACATTCTCATCCAGGGTCCACATTCTACTCCAGGTTCCACATTCTCATCCAGGGTCCACATTCTCATCGAGTTTCCACATTCTCATCCAGGGTCCACGTTCCACATTCTCATCCAGGGTCCACATTCCACATTCTCATGCAAGGTCCACATTCTCATCCAGGTTCCACATTCTCATCCAGGGTCCACATTCTCATCCACGGTCCACATTCCACATTCTCAGCCAGAGTCCACATTCCACATTCTCATCCAGGGTCCACATTCCACATTCTCATCCAGGGTCCACATTCCACATTCTCATCCAGGGTCCACATTCCACATTCTCATCCAGGGTCCACATTCCACATTCTCATTCTGGGTCCACATTCCACATTCTCATCCAGGGTCCACATTCTCATCCTGGGTCCACATTTCACATTCTCATCCAGGGTCCACATTCCACATTCTCATCCAGTGTCCACATCCTCATCCAGGGTCCACATTCTCATCCAGGGTCCACATTCTCATTCGCGGTCCACATTCTCATCCAGGGTCCACATTCCACATTCTCATTCAGGGTCCACATTCCACATTCTCATCCAGGGTCCACATTGTACATTCTCATCCAGAGTCCACATTCCACATTCGCATCTAGGGCCCACATTCTCATCCAGGGTCCACATTCCACATTCTCATTCAGGGACCACATTCCACATTCTCATCCAGGGTCCACATTCTCATCCAGGGTCCACATTCCACATTCTCATCCAGGGTCCACATTCCACATTCTCATCCAGGGTCCACATTGTACATTCTCATCCAGAGTCCACATTCCACATTCGCATCTAGGGCCCACATTCTCATCCAGGGTCCACATTCCACATTCTCATCCAGGGTCCACGTTCCACATTCTCATCCAGGGTCCACGTTCTCATCCAGGGTCCACGTTCTCATCCAGGGTCCACATTCTAATCCAGATTCCACATTCTCATCCAGGGTCCACATTCTAATCCAGGTTCCACATTCTCATCCAGGGTCCATGTTCTCATCCAGGTTCCACATTCTCATCCAGGGTCCACATTCTAATCCAGGGTCCACATTCCACATTCTCATCCAGGGTCCACATTCTCATCCAGGGTCCACATTCTCATCCAGGTTCCACATTCTAATCCAGGGTCCACATTCTCATCCAGGGTCCACATTCTCATCCAGGGTCCACATTCAACATTCTCATTCAGGGTCCACATTCTCATTCAGGGTCCAAATTCCACATTCTCATCCAGGGTCCACATTCCCATCCAGGGTCCACATTCTTATTCAGGGTCCACATTCCACATTCTCATCCAGGGTCCACATTCCACATTCTCATCCAGGGTCCACGTTCCACATTCTCATCCAGGGTCCACATTCTCCTCCAGATTCCACATTCTCATCCAGGGTCCACATTCTCATCGAGTTTCCACATTCTCATCCAGGATCCACATTCTCATCCAGGGTCCACGTTCCACATTCTCATCCAGGGTCCACATTCCACATTCTCATGCAAGGTCCACATTCTCATCCAGGTTCCACATTCTCATCCAGGTTCCACATTCTCATCCAGGGTCCACATTCTCTTCCAGGGTCCACATTCTCATTCAGGGTCCACATTCCACATTCTCATCCAGGGTCCACATTCTCATCCAGGTTACACATTCTCATCCAGGGTCCACATTCTCATCCTGGGTCCACATTTCACATTTTCATCCAGGGTCCACATTCCACATTCTCATCCAGTGTCCACATCCTCATCCAGGGTCCTCATTCTCATCCAGGGTCCACATTCTCATTCGCGGTCCACATTCTCATCCAGGGTCCACATTCCACATTCTAATCCAGGGTCCACATTCCACATTCTCATCCAGGGTCCACATTCTCATCCAGGGTCCACATTCTCATCCAGGTTACACATTCTCATCCAGGGTCCACATTCTCATCCAGTGTCCACGTTCTCATCCAGGGTCCACGTTCTCATCCAGGGTCCACATTCTCATCCAGGGTCCACATTCTAATCCAGATTCCACATTCTCATCCAGGGTCCACATTCTAATCCAGGTTCCACATTCTCATCCAGGGTCCATGTTCTCATCCATGTTCCACATTCTCATCCAGGGTCCACATTCTAATCCAGGGTCCACATTCCACATTCTCATCCAGGGTCCACATTCTCATCCAGGGTCCACATTCTCATCCAGGTTCCACATTCTAATCCAGGGTCCACATTCTGATCCAGGGTCCACATTCTCATCCAGGGTCCACATTCAACATTCTCATTCAGGGTCCACATTCTCATTCAGGGTCCAGATTCCACATTCTCATCCAGGGTCCACATTCCCATCCAGGGTCCACATTCTTATTCAGGGTCCACATTCCACATTCTCATCCAGGGTCCACATTCCACATTCTCATCCAGGGTCCACGTTCCACATTCTCATCCAGGGTCCACATTCTCCTCCAGGTTCCACATTCTCATCCAGGGTCCACATTCTCATCGAGTTTCCACATTCTCATCCAGGGTCCACGTTCCACATTCTCATCCAGGGTCCACATTCCACATTCTCATGCAAGGTCCACATTCTCATCCAGGTTCCACATTCTCATCCAGGGTCCACATTCTCATCCACGGTCCACATTCCACATTCTCATCCAGGGTCCACATTCCACATTCTCATCCAGGGTCCACATTCCACATTCTCATCCAGGGTCCACATTCCACATTCTCATTCTGGGTCCACATTCCACATTCTCATCCAGGGTCCACATTCTCATCCTGGGTCCACATTTCACATTCTCATCCAGGGTCCACATTCCACATTCTCATCCAGTGTCCACATCCTCATCCAGGGTCCACATTCTCATCCAGGGTCCACATTCTCATTCGCGGTCCACATTCTCATCCAGGGTCCACATTCCACATTCTCATTCAGGGTCCACATTCCACATTCTCATCCAGGGTCCACATTGTACATTCTCATCCAGAGTCCACATTCCACATTCGCATCTAGGGCCCACATTCTCATCCAGGGTCCACATTCCACATTCTCATTCAGGGACCACATTCCACATTCTCATCCAGGGTCCACATTCTCATCCAGGGTCCACATTCCACATTCTCATCCAGGGTCCACATTCCACATTCTCATCCAGGGTCCACATTGTACATTCTCATCCAGAGTCCACATTCCACATTCGCATCTAGGGCCCACATTCTCATCCAGGGTCCACATTCCACATTCTCATCCAGGGTCCACGTTCCACATTCTCATCCAGGGTCCCCGTTCTCATCCAGGGTCCACGTTCTCATCCAGGGTCCACATTCTAATCCAGATTCCACATTCTCATCCAGGGTCCACATTCTAATCCAGGTTCCACATTCTCATCCAGGGTCCATGTTCTCATCCAGGTTCCACATTCTCATCCAGGGTCCACATTCTAATCCAGGGTCCACATTCCACATTCTCATCCAGGGTCCACATTCTCATCCAGGGTCCACATTCTCATCCAGGTTCCACATTCTAATCCAGGGTCCACATTCTCATCCAGGGTCCACATTCTCATCCAGGGTCCACATTCAACATTCTCATTCAGGGTCCACATTCTCATTCAGGGTCCAAATTCCACATTCTCATCCAGGGTCCACATTCCCATCCAGGGTCCACATTCTTATTCAGGGTCCACATTCCACATTCTCATCCAGGGTCCACATTCCACATTCTCATCCAGGGTCCACGTTCCACATTCTCATCCAGGGTCCACATTCTCCTCCAGATTCCACATTCTCATCCAGGGTCCACATTCTCATCGAGTTTCCACATTCTCATCCAGGATCCACATTCTCATCCAGGGTCCACGTTCCACATTCTCATCCAGGGTCCACATTCCACATTCTCATGCAAGGTCCACATTCTCATCCAGGTTCCACATTCTCATCCAGGTTCCACATTCTCATCCAGGGTCCACATTCTCTTCCAGGGTCCACATTCTCATTCAGCGTCCACATTCCACATTCTCATCCAGGGTCCACATTCTCATCCAGGTTACACATTCTCATCCAGGGTCCACATTCTCATCCTGGGTCCACATTTCACATTTTCATCCAGGGTCCACATTCCACATTCTCATCCAGTGTCCACATCCTCATCCAGGGTCCTCATTCTCATCCAGGGTCCACATTCTCATTCGCGGTCCACATTCTCATCCAGGGTCCACATTCCACATTCTAATCCAGGGTCCACATTCCACATTCTCATCCAGGGTCCACATTCTCATCCAGGGTCCACATTCTCATCCAGGTTACACATTCTCATCCAGGGTCCACATTCTCATCCAGTGTCCACGTTCTCATCCAGGGTCCACGTTCTCATCCAGGGTCCACATTCTCATCCAGGGTCCACATTCTAATCCAGATTCCACATTCTCATCCAGGGTCCACATTCTAATCCAGGTTCCACATTCTCATCCAGGGTCCATGTTCTCATCCATGTTCCACATTCTCATCCAGGGTCCACATTCTAATCCAGGGTCCACATTCCACATTCTCATCCAGGGTCCACATTCTCATCCAGGGTCCACATTCTCATCCAGGTTCCACATTCTAATCCAGGGTCCACATTCTGATCCAGGGTCCACATTCTCATCCAGGGTCCACATTCAACATTCTCATTCAGGGTCCACATTCTCATTCAGGGTCCAGATTCCACATTCTCATCCAGGGTCCACATTCCCATCCAGGGTCCACATTCTTATTCAGGGTCCACATTCCACATTCTCATCCAGGGTCCACATTCCACATTCTCATCCAGGGTCCACGTTCCACATTCTCATCCAGGGTCCACATTCTCCTCCAGGTTCCACATTCTCATCCAGGGTCCACATTCTCATCGAGTTTCCACATTCTCATCCAGGGTCCACGTTCCACATTCTCATCCAGGGTCCACATTCCACATTCTCATGCAAGGTCCACATTCTCATCCAGGTTCCACATTCTCATCCAGGGTCCACATTCTCATCCACGGTCCACATTCCACATTCTCAGCCAGAGTCCACATTCCACATTCTCATCCAGGGTCCACATTCCACATTCTCATCCAGGGTCCACATTCCACATTCTCATCCAGGGTCCACATTCCACATTCTCATTCAGGGTCCACATTCCACATTCTCATCCAGGGTCCACATTCTCATCCTGGGTCCACATTTCACATTCTCATCCAGGGTCCACATTCCACATTCTCATCCAGTGTCCACATCCTCATCCAGGGTCCACATTCTCATCCAGGGTCAACATTCTCATTCGCGGTCCACATTCTCATCCAGGGTCCACATTCCACATTCTCATTCAGGGTCCACATTCCACATTCTCATCCAGGGTCCACATTGTACATTCTCATCCAGAGTCCACATTCCACATTCGCATCTAGGGCCCACATTCTCATCCAGGGTCCACATTCCACATTCTCATTCAGGGACCACATTCCACATTCTCATCCAGGGTCCACATTCTCATCCAGGGTCCACATTCTCATCCAGGGTCCACATTCCACATTCTCATTCAGGGTCCACATTCCACATTCTCATCCAGGGTCCACATTGTACATTCTCATCCAGAGTCCACATTCCACATTCGCATCTAGGGCCCACATTCTCATCCAGGGTCCACATTCCACATTCTCATCCAGGGTCCACGTTCCACATTCTCATCCAGGGTCCACGTTCTCATCCAGGGTCCACGTTCTCATCCAGGGTCCACATTCTAATCCAGATTCCACATTCTCATCCAGGGTCCACATTCTAATCCAGGTTCCACATTCTCATCCAGGGTCCACGTTCTCATCCAGGGTCCACGTTCTCATCCAGGGTCCACATTCTAATCCAGATTCCACATTCTCATCCAGGGTCCACATTCTAATCCAGGTTCCACATTCTCATCCAGGTTCCACATTCTCATCCAGGTTCCACATTCTAATCCAGGGTCCACATTCCACATTCTCATCCAGGGTCCACATTCTCATCCAGGGTCCACATTCTCATCCAGGGTCCACATTCTCATCCAGGTTCCACATTCTAATCCAGGGTCCACATTCTCATCCAGGGTCCACATTCTCATCCAGGGTCCACATTCAACATTCTCATTCAGGGTCCAGATTCCACATTCTCATCCAGGGTCCACATTCCCATCCAGGGTCCACATTCTTATTCAGGGTCCACATTCCACATTCTCATCCAGGGTCCACATTCCACATTCTCATCCAGGGTCCACGTTCCACATTCTCATCCAGGGTCCACATTCTCCTCCAGGTTCCACATTCTCATCCAGGGTCCACATTCTCATCGAGTTTCCACATTCTCATCCAGGATCCACATTCTCATCCAGGGTCCACGTTCCACATTCTCATCCAGGGTCCACATTCCACATTCTCATGCAAGGTCCACATTCTCATCCAGGTTCCACATTCTCATCCAGGGTCCACATTCTCTTCCAGGGTCCACATTCTCATTCAGGGTCCACATTCCACATTCTCATCCAGGGTCCACATTCTCATCCAGGTTACACATTCTCATCCAGGGTCCACATTCTCATCCTGGGTCCACATTTCACATTCTCATCCAGGGTCCACATTCCACATTCTCATCCTGTGTCCACATCCTCATCCAGGGTCCACATTCTCATCCAGGGTCCACATTCTCATTCGCGGTCCACATTCTCATCCAGGGTCCACATTCCACATTCTCATTCAGGGTCCACATTCCCATCCAGGTTCCACATTCTCATCCAGGGCCCACATTCCCATCCAGGGTACACATTCCACAATCTCATCCAGGGTCCACATCCACATCCAGGGTCCACATTCTCATCCAGGGTCCACAGTCCACATTCTCATCCAGCTTACACATTCTCCTTCAGGGTCCACGTTCTCACCTAGGGTCCACATTCTCATCCAGGGTCCACATTCTCATCCAGGGTCCGCATTCCACATTCTCATCCAGGGTCCACATTCCACATTCTCATCCAGGGTCCACATTCCACATTCTCATCCAGAGTCCACATTCCACATTCTCATCCAGGGTCCACATTCTCATCCAGGGTCCACATTCCACATTCTCATTCAGGGTCCACATTCCACATTCTCATCCAGGGTCCACATTCCACATTCTCATCCAGGTTACACATTCTCATCCAGGGTCCACATTCTCATCCAGTGTCCACGTTCTCATCCAGGGTCCACGTTCTCATCCAGGGTCCACATTCTCATCCAGGGTCCACATTCTAATCCAGATTCCACATTCTCATCCAGGGTCCACATTCTAATCCAGGTTCCACATTCTCATCCAGGGTCCATGTTCTCATCCATGTTCCACATTCTCATCCAGGGTCCACATTCTAATCCAGGGTCCACATTCCACATTCTCATCCAGGGTCCACATTCTCATCCAGGGTCCACATTCTCATCCAGGTTCCACATTCTAATCCAGGGTCCACATTCTGATCCAGGGTCCACATTCTCATCCAGGGTCCACATTCAACATTCTCATTCAGGGTCCACATTCTCATTCAGGGTCCAGATTCCACATTCTCATCCAGGGTCCACATTCCCATCCAGGGTCCACATTCTTATTCAGGGTCCACATTCCACATTCTCATCCAGGGTCCACATTCCACATTCTCATCCAGGGTCCACGTTCCACATTCTCATCCAGGGTCCACATTCTCCTCCAGGTTCCACATTCTCATCCAGGGTCCACATTCTCATCGAGTTTCCACATTCTCATCCAGGGTCCACATTCTCATCCAGGGTCCACGTTCCACATTCTCATCCAGGGTCCACATTCCACATTCTCATGCAAGGTCCACATTCTCATCCAGGTTCCACATTCTCATTCGCGGTCCACATTCTCCTCCAGGTTACACATTCTCATCTAGAGTCCACATTCCACATTCTCATCCAGGGTCCACATTCTTATCCAGGGTCCACATTCTCATCCAAGGTCCACATTCCACATTCTCATCCAGGGTACACATTCCACATTCTCATCCAGGGTCCACATCCTCATCCAGGGTCCACATTCTCATCCAGGGTCCACATTCCACATTCTCATTCAGGGACCACATTCCACATTCTCATCCAGGGTCCACATTCTCATCCAGGTTACACATTCTCATCCAGGGTCCACATTTTAATTCAGGGTCCACATTCCACATTCTCATCCAGGGTCCACATTCTCTTCCAGGGTCCACATTCTCATCCAGGGTCCACATTCCACATTCTCATCCAGGGTCCACATTCTCATCCAGGTTACACATTCTCATCCAGGGTCCACATTCTTATCCAGGGTCCACATTCTAATCCAGGGTCCACATTCTCATCCAGGGTCCACATTCTCATCCAGGGTCCACATTTCACATTCTAATCCAGGGTCCACATTCCACATTCTCATCCAGGGTCCACATTGCACATTCTCATCCAAGGTCCACATTCCACATTCTCATCCAGGGCCCACATTCTCATCCAGGGTACACATTCCACATTCTCATCCAGGGTCCACATCCACATCCAGGGTCCACATTCTCATCCAGGGTCCACAGTCCACATTCTCATCCAGCTTACACATTCTCCTTCAGGGTCCACGTTCTCACCTAGGGTCCACATTCTCATCCAGGGTCCACATTCTCATCCAGGGTCCGCATTCCACATTCTCATCCAGGGTCCACATTCCACATTCTCATCCAGGGTCCACATTCCACATTCTCATCCAGAGTCCACATTCCACATTCTCATCCAGGGTCCACATTCTCATCCAGGGTCCACATTCCACATTCTCATTCAGGGTCCACATTCCACATTCTCATCCAGGGTCCACATTCCACATTCTCATCCAGGTTACACATTCTCATCCAGTGTCCACGTTCTCATCCAGGGTCCACGTTCTCATCCAGTGTCCACGTTCTCATCCAGGGTCCACATTCTCATCCAGTGTCCACGTTCTCATCCAGGGTCCACGTTCTCATCCAGGGTCCACATTCTCATCCAGGGTCCACATTCTAATCCAGATTCCACATTCTCATCCAGGGTCCACATTCTAATCCAGGTTCCACATTCTCATCCAGGGTCCATGTTCTCATCCATGTTCCACATTCTCATCCAGGGTCCACATTCTAATCCAGGGTCCACATTCCACATTCTCATCCAGGGTCCACATTCTCATCCAGGGTCCACATTCTCATCCAGGTTCCACATTCTAATCCAGGGTCCACATTCTGATCCAGGGTCCGCATTCTCATCCAGGGTCCACATTCAACATTCTCATTCAGGGTCCACATTCTCATTCAGGGTCCAGATTCCACATTCTCATCCAGGGTCCACATTCCCATCCAGGGTCCACATTCTTATTCAGGGTCCACATTCCACATTCTCATCCAGGGTCCACATTCCACATTCTCATCCAGGGTCCACGTTCCACATTCTCATCCAGGGTCCACATTCTCCTCCAGGTTCCACATTCTCATCCAGGGTCCACATTCTCATCGAAATTCCACATTCTCATCCAGGGTCCACGTTCCACATTCTCATCCAGGGTCCACATTCCACATTCTCATGCAAGGTCCACATTCTCATCCAGGTTCCACATTCTCATCCAGGGTCCACATTCTCATCCACGGTCCACATTCCACATTCTCAGCCAGAGTCCACATTCCACATTCTCATCCAGGGTCCACATTCCACATTCTCATCCAGGGTCCACATTCCACATTCTCATCCAGGGTCCACATTCCACATTCTCATCCAGGGTCCACATTCCACATTCTCATTCTGGGTCCACATTCCACATTCTCATCCAGGGTCCACATTCTCATACTGGGTCCACATTTCACATTCTCATCCAGGGTCCACATTCCACATTCTCATCCAGTGTCCACATCCTCATCCAGGGTCCACATTCTCATCCAGGGTCCACATTCTCATTCGCGGTCCACATTCTCATCCAGGGTCCACATTCCACATTCTCATTCAGGGTCCACATTCCACATTCTCATCCAGGGTCCACATTGTACATTCTCATCCAGAGTCCACATTCCACATTCGCATCTAGGGCCCACATTCTCATCCAGGGTCCACATTCCACATTCTCATTCAGGGACCACATTCCACATTCTCATCCAGGGTCCACATTCTCATCCAGGGTCCACATTCCACATTCTCATTCAGGGTCCACATTCCACATTCTCATCCAGGGTCCACATTGTACATTCTCATCCAGAGTCCACATTCCACATTCGCATCTAGGGCCCACATTCTCATCCAGGGTCCACATTCCACATTCTCATCCAGGGTCCACGTTCCACATTCTCATCCAGGGTCCACGTTCTCATCCAGGGTCCACGTTCTCATCCAGGGTCCACATTCTAATCCAGATTCCACATTCTCATCCAGGGTCCACATTCTAATCCAGGTTCCACATTCTCATCCAGGGTCCATGTTCTCATCCAGGTTCCACATTCTCATCCAGGGTCCACATTCTAATCCAGGGTCCACATTCCACATTCTCATCCAGGGTCCACATTCTCATCCAGGGTCCACATTCTCATCCAGGTTCCACATTCTAATCCAGGGTCCACATTCTCATCCAGGGTCCACATTCTCATCCAGGGTCCACATTCAACATTCTCATTCAGGGTCCACATTCTCATCCAGGGTCCACATTCCACATTCTCATCCAGGGTCCACATTCTCATCCAGGTTACACATTCTCATCCAGGGTCCACATTCTTATCCAGGGTCCACATTCTAATCCAGGGTCCACATTCTCATCCAGGGTCCACATTCTCATCCAGGGTCCACATTTCACATTCTAATCCAGGGTCCACATTCCACATTCTCATCCAGGGTCCACATTGCACATTCTCATCCAAGGTCCACATTCCACATTCTCATCCAGGGCCCACATTCTCATCCAGGGTACACATTCCACATTCTCATCCAGGGTCCACATCCACATCCAGGGTCCACATTCTCATCCAGGGTCCACAGTCCACATTCTCATCCAGCTTACACATTCTCCTTCAGGGTCCACGTTCTCACCTAGGGTCCACATTCTCATCCAGGGTCCACATTCTCATCCAGGGTCCGCATTCCACATTCTCATCCAGGGTCCACATTCCACATTCTCATCCAGGGTCCACATTCCACATTCTCATCCAGAGTCCACATTCCACATTCTCATCCAGGGTCCACATTCTCATCCAGGGTCCACATTCCACATTCTCATTCAGGGTCCACATTCCACATTCTCATCCAGGGTCCACATTCCACATTCTCATCCAGGTTACACATTCTCATCCAGGGTCCACATTCTCATCCAGTGTCCACGTTCTCATCCAGGGTCCACGTTCTCATCCAGGGTCCACATTCTCATCCAGGGTCCACATTCTAATCCAGATTCCACATTCTCATCCAGGGTCCACATTCTAATCCAGGTTCCACATTCTCATCCAGGGTCCATGTTCTCATCCATGTTCCACATTCTCATCCAGGGTCCACATTCTAATCCAGGGTCCACATTCCACATTCTCATCCAGGGTCCACATTCTCATCCAGGGTCCACATTCTCATCCAGGTTCCACATTCTAATCCAGGGTCCACATTCTGATCCAGGGTCCACATTCTCATCCAGGGTCCACATTCAACATTCTCATTCAGGGTCCACATTCTCATTCAGGGTCCAGATTCCACATTCTCATCCAGGGTCCACATTCCCATCCAGGGTCCACATTCTTATTCAGGGTCCACATTCCACATTCTCATCCAGGGTCCACATTCCACATTCTCATCCAGGGTCCACGTTCCACATTCTCATCCAGCGTCCACATTCTCCTCCAGGTTCCACATTCTCATCCAGGGTCCACATTCTCATCGAGTTTCCACATTCTCATCCAGGGTCCACATTGTACATTCTCATCCAGAGTCCACATTCCACATTCGCATCTAGGGCCCACATTCTCATCCAGGGTCCACATTCCACATTCTCATTCAGGGACCACATTCCACATTCTCATCCAGGGTCCACATTCTCATCCAGGGTCCACATTCCACATTCTCATTCAGGGTCCACATTCCACATTCTCATCCAGGGTCCACATTGTACATTCTCATCCAGAGTCCACATTCCACATTCGCATCTAGGGCCCACATTCTCATCCAGGGTCCACATTCCACATTCTCATCCAGGGTCCACGTTCCACATTCTCATCCAGGGTCCACGTTCTCATCCAGGGTCCACGTTCTCATCCAGGGTCCACATTCTAATCCAGATTCCACATTCTCATCCAGGGTCCACATTCTAATCCAGGTTCCACATTCTCATCCAGGGTCCATGTTCTCATCCAGGTTCCACATTCTCATCCAGGGTCCACATTCTAATCCAGGGTCCACATTCCACATTCTCATCCAGGGTCCACATTCTCATCCAGGGTCCACATTCTCATCCAGGTTCCACATTCTAATCCAGGGTCCACATTCTCATCCAGGGTCCACATTCTCATCCAGGGTCCACATTCAACATTCTCATTCAGGGTCCACATTCTCATCCAGGGTCCACATTCCACATTCTCATCCAGGGTCCACATTCTCATCCAGGTTACACATTCTCATCCAGGGTCCACATTCTTATCCAGGGTCCACATTCTAATCCAGGGTCCACATTCTCATCCAGGGTCCACATTCTCATCCAGGGTCCACATTTCACATTCTAATCCAGGGTCCACATTCCACATTCTCATCCAGGGTCCACATTGCACATTCTCATCCAAGGTCCACATTCCACATTCTCATCCAGGGCCCACATTCTCATCCAGGGTACACATTCCACATACTCATCCAGGGTCCACATCCACATCCAGGGTCCACATTCTCATCCAGGGTCCACAGTCCACATTCTCATCCAGCTTACACATTCTCCTTCAGGGTCCACGTTCTCACCTAGGGTCCACATTCTCATCCAGGGTCCACATTCTCATCCAGGGTCCGCATTCCACATTCTCATCCAGGGTCCACATTCCACATTCTCATCCAGGGTCCACATTCCACATTCTCATCCAGAGTCCACATTCCACATTCTCATCCAGGGTCCACATTCTCATCCAGGGTCCACATTCCACATTCTCATTCAGGGTCCACATTCCACATTCTCATCCAGGGTCCACATTCCACATTCTCATCCAGGTTACACATTCTCATCCAGGGTCCACATTCTCATCCAGTGTCCACGTTCTCATCCAGGGTCCACGTTCTCATCCAGGGTCCACATTCTCATCCAGGGTCCACATTCTAATCCAGATTCCACATTCTCATCCAGGGTCCACATTCTAATCCAGGTTCCACATTCTCATCCAGGGTCCATGTTCTCATCCATGTTCCACATTCTAATCCAGGGTCCACATTCCACATTCTCATCCAGGGTCCACATTCTCATCCAGGGTCCACATTCTCATCCAGGTTCCACATTCTAATCCAGGGTCCACATTCTGATCCAGGGTCCACATTCTCATCCAGGGTCCACATTCAACATTCTCATTCAGGGTCCACATTCTCATTCAGGGTCCAGATTCCACATTCTCATCCAGGGTCCACATTCCCATCCAGGGTCCACATTCTTATTCAGGGTCCACATTCCACATTCTCATCCAGGGTCCACATTCCACATTCTCATCCAGGGTCCACGTTCCACATTCTCATCCAGCGTCCACATTCTCCTCCAGGTTCCACATTCTCATCCAGGGTCCACATTCTCATCGAGTTTCCACATTCTCATCCAGGGTCCACGTTCCACATTCTCATCCAGGGTCCACATTCCACATTCTCATGCAAGGTCCACATTCTCATCCAGGTTCCACATTCTCATCCAGGGTCCACATTCTCATCCACGGTCCACATTCCACATTCTCAGCCAGAGTCCACATTCCACATTCTCATCCAGGGTCCACATTCCACATTCTCATCCAGGGTCCACATTCCACATTCTCATCCAGGGTCCACATTCCACATTCTCATCCAGGGTCCACATTCCACATTCTCATTCTGGGTCCACATTCCACATTCTCATCCAGGGTCCACATTCTCATACTGGGTCCACATTTCACATTCTCATCCAGGGTCCACATTCCACATTCTCATCCAGTGTCCACATCCTCATCCAGGGTCCACATTCTCATCCAGGGTCCACATTCTCATTCGCGGTCCACATTCTCATCCAGGGTCCACATTCCACATTCTCATTCAGGGTCCACATTCCACATTCTCATCCAGGGTCCACATTGTACATTCTCATCCAGAGTCCACATTCCACATTCGCATCTAGGGCCCACATTCTCATCCAGGGTCCACATTCCACATTCTAATCCAGGGTCCACATTCCACATTCTCATCCAGGGTCCACATTGCACATTCTCATCCAAGGTCCACATTCCACATTCTCATCCAGGGCCCACATTCTCATCCAGGGTACACATTCCACATTCTCATCCAGGGTCCACATCCACATCCAGGGTCCACATTCTCATCCAGGGTCCACAGTCCACATTCTCATCCAGCTTACACATTCTCCTTCAGGGTCCACGTTCTCACCTAGGGTCCACATTCTCATCCAGGGTCCACATTCTCATCCAGGGTCCGCATTCCACATTCTCATCCAGGGTCCACATTCCACATTCTCATCCAGGGTCCACATTCCACATTCTCATCCAGAGTCCACATTCCACATTCTCATCCAGGGTCCACATTCTCATCCAGGGTCCACATTCCACATTCTCATTCAGGGTCCACATTCCACATTCTCATCCAGGGTCCACATTCCACATTCTCATCCAGGTTACACATTCTCATCCAGGGTCCACATTCTCATCCAGTGTCCACGTTCTCATCCAGGGTCCACGTTCTCATCCAGGGTCCACATTCTCATCCAGGGTCCACATTCTAATCCAGATTCCACATTCTCATCCAGGGTCCACATTCTAATCCAGGTTCCACATTCTCATCCAGGGTCCATGTTCTCATCCATGTTCCACATTCTCATCCAGGGTCCACATTCTAATCCAGGGTCCACATTCCACATTCTCATCCAGGGTCCACATTCTCATCCAGGGTCCACATTCTCATCCAGGTTCCACATTCTAATCCAGGGTCCACATTCTGATCCAGGGTCCACATTCTCATCCAGGGTCCACATTCAACATTCTCATTCAGGGTCCACATTCTCATTCAGGGTCCAGATTCCACATTCTCATCCAGGGTCCACATTCCCATCCAGGGTCCACATTCTTATTCAGGGTCCACATTCCACATTCTCATCCAGGGTCCACATTCCACATTCTCATCCAGGGTCCACGTTCCACATTCTCATCCAGCGTCCACATTCTCCTCCAGGTTCCACATTCTCATCCAGGGTCCACATTCTCATCGAGTTTCCACATTCTCATCCAGGGTCCACATTGTACATTCTCATCCAGAGTCCACATTCCACATTCGCATCTAGGGCCCACATTCTCATCCAGGGTCCACATTCCACATTCTCATTCAGGGACCACATTCCACATTCTCATCCAGGGTCCACATTCTCATCCAGGGTCCACATTCCACATTCTCATTCAGGGTCCACATTCCACATTCTCATCCAGGGTCCACATTGTACATTCTCATCCAGAGTCCACATTCCACATTCGCATCTAGGGCCCACATTCTCATCCAGGGTCCACATTCCACATTCTCATCCAGGGTCCACGTTCCACATTCTCATCCAGGGTCCACGTTCTCATCCAGGGTCCACGTTCTCATCCAGGGTCCACATTCTAATCCAGATTCCACATTCTCATCCAGGGTCCACATTCTAATCCAGGTTCCACATTCTCATCCAGGGTCCATGTTCTCATCCAGGTTCCACATTCTCATCCAGGGTCCACATTCTAATCCAGGGTCCACATTCCACATTCTCATCCAGGGTCCACATTCTCATCCAGGGTCCACATTCTCATCCAGGTTCCACATTCTAATCCAGGGTCCACATTCTCATCCAGGGTCCACATTCTCATCCAGGGTCCACATTCAACATTCTCATTCAGGGTCCACATTCTCATCCAGGGTCCACATTCCACATTCTCATCCAGGGTCCACATTCTCATCCAGGTTACACATTCTCATCCAGGGTCCACATTCTTATCCAGGGTCCACATTCTAATCCAGGGTCCACATTCTCATCCAGGGTCCACATTCTCATCCAGGGTCCACATTTCACATTCTAATCCAGGGTCCACATTCCACATTCTCATCCAGGGTCCACATTGCACATTCTCATCCAAGGTCCACATTCCACATTCTCATCCAGGGCCCACATTCTCATCCAGGGTACACATTCCACATTCTCATCCAGGGTCCACATCCACATCCAGGGTCCACATTCTCATCCAGGGTCCACAGTCCACATTCTCATCCAGCTTACACATTCTCCTTCAGGGTCCACGTTCTCACCTAGGGTCCACATTCTCATCCAGGGTCCACATTCTCATCCAGGGTCCGCATTCCACATTCTCATCCAGGGTCCACATTCCACATTCTCATCCAGGGTCCACATTCCACATTCTCATCCAGAGTCCACATTCCACATTCTCATCCAGGGTCCACATTCTCATCCAGGGTCCACATTCCACATTCTCATTCAGGGTCCACATTCCACATTCTCATCCAGGGTCCACATTCCACATTCTCATCCAGGTTACACATTCTCATCCAGGGTCCACATTCTCATCCAGTGTCCACGTTCTCATCCAGGGTCCACGTTCTCATCCAGGGTCCACATTCTCATCCAGGGTCCACATTCTAATCCAGATTCCACATTCTCATCCAAGGTCCACATTCTAATCCAGGTTCCACATTCTCATCCAGGGTCCATGTTCTCATGCATGTTCCACATTCTCATCCAGGGTCCACATTCTAATCCAGGGTCCACATTCCACATTCTCATCCAGGGTCCACATTCTCATCCAGGGTCCACATTCTCATCCAGGTTCCACATTCTAATCCAGGGTCCACATTCTGATCCAGGGTCCACATTCTCATCCAGGGTCCACATTCAACATTCTCATTCAGGGTCCACATTCTCATTCAGGGTCCAGATTCCACATTCTCATCCAGGGTCCACATTCCCATCCAGGGTCCACATTCTTATTCAGGGTCCACATTCCACATTCTCATCCAGGGTCCACATTCCACATTCTCATCCAGGGTCCACGTTCCACATTCTCATCCAGCGTCCACATTCTCCTCCAGGTTCCACATTCTCATCCAGGGTCCACGTTCCACATTCTCATCCAGGGTCCACATTCCACATTCTCATGCAAGGTCCACATTCTCATCCAGTTTCCACATTCTCATCCAGGGTCCACATTCTCATCCACGGTCCACATTCCACATTCTCAGCCAGAGTCCACATTCCACATTCTCATCCAGGGTCCACATTCCACATTCTCATCCAGGGTCCACATTCCACATTCTCATCCAGGGTCCACATTCCACATTCTCATCCAGGGTCCACATTCCACATTCTCATTCTGGGTCCACATTCCACATTCTCATCCAGGGTCCACATTCTCATACTGGGTCCACATTTCACATTCTCATCCAGGGTCCACATTCCACATTCTCATCCAGTGTCCACATCCTCATCCAGGGTCCACATTCTCATCCAGGGTCCACATTCTCATTCGCGGTCCACATTCTCATCCAGGGTCCACATTCCACATTCTCATTCAGGGTCCACATTCCACATTCTCATCCAGGGTCCACATTGTACATTCTCATCCAGAGTCCACATTCCACATTCGCATCTAGGGCCCACATTCTCATCCAGGGTCCACATTCCACATTCTCATTCAGGGACCACATTCCACATTCTCATCCAGGGTCCACATTCCACATTCTCATTCAGGGTCCACATTCCACATTCTCATCCAGGGTCCACATTGTACATTCTCATCCAGAGTCCACATTCCACATTCGCATCTAGGGCCCACATTCTCATCCAGGGTCCACATTCCACATTCTCATCCAGGGTCCACGTTCCACATTCTCATCCAGGGTCCACGTTCTCATCCAGGGTCCACGTTCTCATCCAGGGTCCACATTCTAATCCAGATTCCACATTCTCATCCAGGGTCCACATTCTAATCCAGGTTCCACATTCTCATCCAGGGTCCATGTTCTCATCCAGGTTCCACATTCTCATCCAGGGTCCACATTCCAATCCAGGGTCCACATTCCACATTCTCATCCAGGGTCCACATTCTCATCCAGGGTCCACATTCTCATCCAGGTTCCACATTCTAATCCAGGGTCCACATTCTCATCCAGGGTCCACATTCTCATCCAGGGTCCACATTCAACATTCTCATTCAGGGTCCACATTCTCATTCAGGGTCCAAATTCCACATTCTCATCCAGGGTCCACATTCCCATCCAGGGTCCACATTCTTATTCAGGGTCCACATTCCACATTCTCATCCAGGGTCCACATTCCACATTCTCATCCAGGGTCCACGTTCCACATTCTCATCCAGGGTCCACATTCTCCTCCAGGTTCCACATTCTCATCCAGGGTCCACATTCTCATCGAGTTTCCACATTCTCATCCAGGATCCACATTCTCATCCAGGGTCCACGTTCCACATTCTCATCCAGGGTCCACATTCCACATTCTCATCCAGTGTCCACATCCTCATCCAGGGTCCACATTCTCATCCAGGGTCCACATTCTCTTCCAGGGTCCACATTCTCATTCAGGGTCCACATTCCACATTCTCATCCAGGGTCCACATTCTCATCCAGGTTACACATTCTCATCCAGGGTCCACATTCTCATCCTGGGTCCACATTTCACATTTTCATCCAGGGTCCACATTCCACATTCTCATCCAGTGTCCACATCCTCATCCAGGGTCCACATTCTCATCCAGGGTCCACATTCTCATTCGCGGTCCACATTCTCATCCAGGGTCCACATTCCACATTCTCATTCAGGGTCCACATTCCACATTCTCATCCAGGGTCCACATTCCCATCCAGGGTCCACATTCTTATTCAGGGTCCACATTCCACATTCTCATCCAGGGTCCACATTCCACATTCTCATCCAGGGTCCACGTTCCACATTCTCATCCAGGGTCCACATTCTCCTCCAGTTTCCACATTCTCATCCAGGGTCCACATTCCCATCCAGGGTCCACATTCTTATTCAGGGTCCACATTCCACATTCTCATCCAGGGTCCACATTCCACATTCTCATCCAGGGTCCACGTTCCACATTCTCATCCAGGGTCCACATTCTCCTCCAGTTTCCACATTCTCATCCAGGGTCCACATTCTCATCGAGTTTCCACATTCTCATCCAGGGTCCACGTTCCACATTCTCATCCAGGGTCCACATTCCACATTCTCATGCAAGGTCCACATTCTCATCCAGGTTCCACATTCTCATTCAGGGTCCAGATTCCACATTCTCATCCAGGGTCCACATTCCCATCCAGGGTCCACATTCTTATTCAGGGTCCACATTCCACATTCTCATCCAGGGTCCACATTCCACATGCTCATCCAGGGTCCACGTTCCACATTCTCATCCAGGGTCCACATTCTCCTCCAGGTTCCACATTCTCATCCAGGGTCCACATTCTCATCGAGTTTCCACATTCTCAACCAGGGTCCACATTCTCATCCAGGGTCCACGTTCCACATTCTCATCCAGGTCCACATTCCACATTCTCATGCAAGGTCCACATTCTCATCCAGGTTCCACATTCTCATCCAGGGTCCACATTCTCTTCCAGTGTCCACATTCTCATTCAGGGTCCACATTCCACATTCTCATCCAGGGTCCACATTCTCATCCAGGTTACACATTCTCATCCAGGGTCCACATTCTCATCCTGGGTCCACATTTCACATTCTCATCCAGGGTCCACATTCCACATTCTCATCCAGTGTCCACATTCTCATCCAGGGTCCACATTCTCATCCAGGGTCCACATTCTCATTCGCGGTCCACATTCTCATCCAGGGTCCACATTCCACATTCTCATTCAGGGTCCACATTCCACATTCTCATCGAGGGTCCACATTGTACATTCTCATCCAGAGTCCACATTCCACATTCGCATCTAGGGCCCACATTCTCATCCAGGGTCCACATTCCACATTCTCATTCAGGGTCCACATTCCACGTTCTCATCCAGGGTCCACATTCTCATCCAGGGTCCACATTCCACATTCTCATCCAGGGTCCACATTCTCATCCAGGGTCCACATTCTCCTCCAGGGTCCACGTTCCACATTCTCATCCAGGTTCCACATTCTCCTCCAGGTTACACATTCTCATCTAGAGTCCACATTCCACATTCTCATCCAGGGTCCACATTCTTATCCAGGGTCCACATTCTCATCCAAGGTCCACATTCCACATTCTCATCCAGGGTACACATTCCACATTCTCATCCAGGGTCCACATCCTCATCCAGGGTCCACATTCTCATCCAGGGTCCACATTCCACATTCTCATTCAGGGACCACATTCCACATTCTCATCCAGGGTCCACATTCTCATCCAGGTTACACATTCTCATCCAGGGTCCACATTTTAATTCAGGGTCCACATTCCACATTCTCATCCAGGGTCCACATTCTCTTCCAGGGTCCACATTCTCATCCAGGGTCCACATTCCACATTCTCATCCAGGGTCCACATTCTCATCCAGGTTACACATTCTCATCCAGGGTCCACATTCTTATCCAGGGTCCACATTCTCATCCAGGGTCCACATTCTCATCCAGGGTCCACATTTCACATTCTAATCCAGGGTCCACATTCCACATTCTCATCCAGGGTCCACATTGCAGATTCTCATCCAAGGTCCACATTCCACATTCTCATCCAGGGCCCACATTCTGATCCAGGGTACACATTCCACATTCTCATCCAGGGTCCACATCCTCATCCAGGGTCCACATTCTCATCCAGGGTCCACAGTCCACATTCTCATCCAGGGTCCACATTCCACATTCTCATCCAGGGTCCACGTTCCACATTCTCATCCAGGGTCCACATTCTCCTCCAGGTTCCACATTCTCATCCAGGGTCCACATTCTCATCGAGTTTCCACATTCTCATCCAGGATCCACATTCTCATCCAGGGTCCACGTTCCACATTCTCATCCAGGGTCCACATTCCACATTCTCATGCAAGGTCCACATTCTCATCCAGGTTCCACATTCTCATCCAGGGTCCACATTCTCTTCCAGGGTCCACATTCTCATTCAGGGTCCACATTCCACATTCTCATCCAGGGTCCACATTCTCATCCAGGTTACACATTCTCATCCAGGGTCCACATTCTCATCCTGGGTCCACATTTCACATTCTCATCCAGGGTCCACATTCCACATTCTCATCCAGTGTCCACATCCTCATCCAGGGTCCACATTCTCATCCAGGGTCCACATTCTCATTCGCGGTCCACATTCTCATCCAGGGTCCACATTCCACATTCTCATTCAGGGTCCACATTCCACATTCTCATCCAGGGTCCACATTCCCATCCAGGGTCCACATTCTTATTCAGGGTCCACATTCCACATTCTCATCCAGGGTCCACATTCCACATTCTCATCCAGGGTCTACGTTCCACATTCTCATCCAGGGTCCACGTTCCACATTCTCATCGAGTTTCCACATTCTCATCCAGGGTCCACATTCTCATCCAGGGTCCACGTTCCACATTCTCATCCAGGGTCCACATTCCACATTCTCATGCAAGGTCCACATTCTCATCCAGGTTCCACATTCTCATTCGCGGTCCACATTCTCCTCCAGGTTACACATTCTCATCTAGAGTCCACATTCCACATTCTCATCCAGGGTCCACATTCTTATCCAGGGTCCACATTCTCATCCAAGGTCCACATTCCACATTCTCATCCAGGGTACACATTCCACATTCTCATCCAGGGTCCACATCCTCATCCAGGGTCCACATTCTCATCCAGGGTCCACATTCCACATTCTCATTCAGGGACCACATTCCACATTCTCATCCAGGGTCCACATTCTCATCCAGGTTACACATTCTCATCCAGGGTCCACATTTTAATTCAGGGTCCACATTCCACATTCTCATCCAGGGTCCACATTCTCTTCCAGGGTCCACATTCTCATCCAGGGTCCACATTCCACATTCTCATCCAGGGTCCACATTCTCATCCAGGTTACACATTCTCATCCAGGGTCCACATTCTTATCCAGGGTCCACATTCTAATCCAGGGTCCACATTCTCATCCAGGGTCCACATTCTCATCCAGGGTCCACATTTCACATTCTAATCCAGGGTCCACATTCCACATTCTCATCCAGGGTCCACATTCTCATCGAGTTTCCACATTCTCATCCAGGATCCACATTCTCATCCAGGGTCCACGTTCCACATTCTCATCCAGGGTCCACATTCCACATTCTCATCCAGTGTCCACATCCTCATCCAGGGTCCACATTCTCATCCAGGGTCCACATTCTCTTCCAGGGTCCACATTCTCATTCAGGGTCCACATTCCACATTCTCATCCAGGGTCCACATTCTCATCCAGGTTACACATTCTCATCCAGGGTCCACATTCTCATCCTGGGTCCACATTTCACATTTTCATCCAGGGTCCACATTCCACATTCTCATCCAGTGTCCACATCCTCATCCAGGGTCCACATTCTCATCCAGGGTCCACATTCTCATTCGCGGTCCACATTCTCATCCAGGGTCCACATTCCACATTCTCATTCAGGGTCCACATTCCACATTCTCATCCAGGGTCCACATTCCCATCCAGGGTCCACATTCTTATTCAGGGTCCACATTCCACATTCTCATCCAGGGTCCACATTCCACATTCTCATCCAGGGTCCACGTTCCACATTCTCATCCAGGGTCCACATTCTCCTCCAGTTTCCACATTCTCATCCAGGGTCCACATTCCCATCCAGGGTCCACATTCTTATTCAGGGTCCACATTCCACATTCTCATCCAGGGTCCACATTCCACATTCTCATCCAGGGTCCACGTTCCACATTCTCATCCAGGGTCCACATTCTCCTCCAGTTTCCACATTCTCATCCAGGGTCCACATTCTCATCGAGTTTCCACATTCTCATCCAGGGTCCACGTTCCACATTCTCATCCAGGGTCCACATTCCACATTCTCATGCAAGGTCCACATTCTCATCCAGGTTCCACATTCTCATTCAGGGTCCAGATTCCACATTCTCATCCAGGGTCCACATTCCCATCCAGGGTCCACATTCTTATTCAGGGTCCACATTCCACATTCTCATCCAGGGTCCACATTCCACATGCTCATCCAGGGTCCACGTTCCACATTCTCATCCAGGGTCCACATTCTCCTCCAGGTTCCACATTCTCATCCAGGGTCCACATTCTCATCGAGTTTCCACATTCTCAACCAGGGTCCACATTCTCATCCAGGGTCCACGTTCCACATTCTCATCCAGGTCCACATTCCACATTCTCATGCAAGGTCCACATTCTCATCCAGGTTCCACATTCTCATCCAGGGTCCACATTCTCTTCCAGTGTCCACATTCTCATTCAGGGTCCACATTCCACATTCTCATCCAGGGTCCACATTCTCATCCAGGTTACACATTCTCATCCAGGGTCCACATTCTCATCCTGGGTCCACATTTCACATTCTCATCCAGGGTCCACATTCCACATTCTCATCCAGTGTCCACATTCTCATCCAGGGTCCACATTCTCATCCAGGGTCCACATTCTCATTCGCGGTCCACATTCTCATCCAGGGTCCACATTCCACATTCTCATTCAGGGTCCACATTCCACATTCTCATCCAGGGTCCACATTGTACATTCTCATCCAGAGTCCACATTCCACATTCGCATCTAGGGCCCACATTCTCATCCAGGGTCCACATTCCACATTCTCATTCAGGGTCCACATTCCACGTTCTCATCCAGGGTCCACATTCTCATCCAGGGTCCACATTCCACATTCTCATCCAGGGTCCACATTCTCATCCAGGGTCCACATTCTCCTCCAGGGTCCACGTTCCACATTCTCATCCAGGTTCCACATTCTCCTCCAGGTTACACATTCTCATCTAGAGTCCACATTCCACATTCTCATCCAGGGTCCACATTCTTATCCAGGGTCCACATTCTCATCCAAGGTCCACATTCCACATTCTCATCCAGGGTACACATTCCACATTCTCATCCAGGGTCCACATCCTCATCCAGGGTCCACATTCTCATCCAGGGTCCACATTCCACATTCTCATTCAGGGACCACATTCCACATTCTCATCCAGGGTCCACATTCTCATCCAGGTTACACATTCTCATCCAGGGTCCACATTTTAATTCAGGGTCCACATTCCACATTCTCATCCAGGGTCCACATTCTCTTCCAGGGTCCACATTCTCATCCAGGGTCCACATTCCACATTCTCATCCAGGGTCCACATTCTCATCCAGGTTACACATTCTCATCCAGGGTCCACATTCTTATCCAGGGTCCACATTCTCATCCAGGGTCCACATTCTCATCCAGGGTCCACATTTCACATTCTAATCCAGGGTCCACATTCCACATTCTCATCCAGGGTCCACATTGCAGATTCTCATCCAAGGTCCACATTCCACATTCTCATCCAGGGCCCACATTCTGATCCAGGGTACACATTCCACATCCTCATCCAGGGTCCACATCCTCATCCAGGGTCCACATTCTCATCCAGGGTCCACAGTCCACATTCTCATCCAGGGTCCACATTCCACATTCTCATCCAGGGTCCACGTTCCACATTCTCATCCAGGGTCCACATTCTCCTCCAGGTTCCACATTCTCATCCAGGGTCCACATTCTCATCGAGTTTCCACATTCTCATCCAGGATCCACATTCTCATCCAGGGTCCACGTTCCACATTCTCATCCAGGGTCCACATTCCACATTCTCATGCAAGGTCCACATTCTCATCCAGGTTCCACATTCTCATCCAGGGTCCACATTCTCATTCAGGGTCCACATTCCACATTCTCATCCAGGGTCCACATTCTCATCCAGGTTACACATTCTCATCCAGGGTCCACATTCTCATCCTGGGTCCACATTTCACATTCTCATCCAGGGTCCACATTCCACATTCTCATCCAGTGTCCACATCCTCATCCAGGGTCCACATTCTCATCCAGGGTCCACATTCTCATTCGCGGTCCACATTCTCATCCAGGGTCCACATTCCACATTCTCATTCAGGGTCCACATTCCACATTCTCATCCAGGGTCCACATTCCCATCCAGGGTCCACATTCTTATTCAGGGTCCACATTCCACATTCTCATCCAGGGTCCACATTCCACATTCTCATCCAGGGTCTACGTTCCACATTCTCATCCAGGGTCCACGTTCCACATTCTCATCGAGTTTCCACATTCTCATCCAGGGTCCACATTCTCATCCAGGGTCCACGTTCCACATTCTCATCCAGGGTCCACATTCCACATTCTCATGCAAGGTCCACATTCTCATCCAGGTTCCACATTCTCATTCGCGGTCCACATTCTCCTCCAGGTTACACATTCTCATCTAGAGTCCACATTCCACATTCTCATCCAGGGTCCACATTCTTATCCAGGGTCCACATTCTCATCCAAGGTCCACATTCCACATTCTCATCCAGGGTACACATTCCACATTCTCATCCAGGGTCCACATCCTCATCCAGGGTCCACATTCTCATCCAGGGTCCACATTCCACATTCTCATTCAGGGACCACATTCTCATCCAGGTTACACATTCTCATCCAGGGTCCACATTTTAATTCAGGGTCCACATTCCACATTCTCATCCAGGGTCCACATTCTCTTCCAGGGTCCACATTCTCATCCAGGGTCCACATTCCACATTCTCATCCAGGGTCCACATTCTCATCCAGGTTACACATTCTCATCCAGGGTCCACATTCTTATCCAGGGTCCACATTCTAATCCAGGGTCCACATTCTTATCCAGGGTCCACATTCTCATCCAGGGTCCACATTTCACATTCTAATCCAGGGACCACATTCCACATTCTCATCCAGGGTCCACATTGCACATTCTCATCCAAGGTCCACATTCCACATTCTCATCCAGGGCCCACATTCTCATCCAGGGTACACATTCCACATTCTCATCCAGGGTCCACATCCACATCCAGGGTCCACATTCTCATCCAGGGTCCACAGTCCACATTCTCATCCAGCTTACACATTCTCCTTCAGGGTCCACGTTCTCACCTAGGGTCCACATTCTCATCCAGGGTCCACATTCTCATCCAGGGTCCGCATTCCACATTCTCATCCAGGGTCCACATTCCACATTCTCATCCAGGGTCCACATTCCACATTCTCATCCAGGGTCCACATTCCACATTCTCATCCAGGGTCCACATTCTCATCCAGGGTCCACATTCCACATTCTCATTCAGGGTCCACATTCCACATTCTCATCCAGGGTCCACATTCCACATTCTCATCCAGGTTACACATTCTCATCCAGGGTCCACATTCTCATCCAGTGTCCACGTTCTCATCCAGGGTCCACGTTCTCATCCAGGGTCCACATTCTCATCCAGGGTCCACATTCTAATCCAGATTCCACATTCTCATCCAGGGTCCACATTCTAATCCAGGTTCCACATTCTCATCCAGGGTCCATGTTCTCATCCATGTTCCACATTCTCATCCAGGGTCCACATTCTAATCCAGGGTCCACATTCCACATTCTCATCCAGGGTCCACATTCTCATCCAGGGTCCACATTCTCATCCAGGTTCCACATTCTAATCCAGGGTCCACATTCTGATCCAGGGTCCACATTCTCATCCAGGGTCCACATTCAACATTCTCATTCAGGGTCCACATTCTCATTCAGGGTCCAGATTCCACATTCTCATCCAGGGTCCACATTCCCATCCAGGGTCCACATTCTTATTCAGGGTCCACATTCCACATTCTCATCCAGGGTCCACATTCCACATTCTCATCCAGGGTCCACGTTCCACATTCTCATCCAGGGTCCACATTCTCCTCCAGGTTCCACATTCTCATCCAGGGTCCACATTCTCATCGAGTTTCCACATTCTCATCCAGGGTCCACGTTCCACATTCTCATCCAGGGTCCACATTCCACATTCTCATGCAAGGTCCACATTCTCATCCAGGTTCCACATTCTCATCCAGGGTCCACATTCTCATCCACGGTCCACATTCCACATTCTCAGCCAGAGTCCACATTCCACATTCTCATCCAGGGTCCACATTCCACATTCTCATCCAGGGTCCACATTCCACATTCTCATCCAGGGTCCACATTCCACATTCTCATCCAGGGTCCACATTCTCATCCTGGGTCCACATTTCACATTCTCATCCAGGGTCCACATTCCACATTCTCATCCAGTGTCCACATCCTCATCCAGGGTCCACATTCTCATCCAGGGTCCACATTCTCATTCGCGGTCCACATTCTCATCCAGGGTCCACATTCCACATTCTCATCCAGGGTCCACATTGTACATTCTCATCCAGAGTCCACATTCCACATTCGCATCTAGGGCCCACATTCTCATCCAGGGTCCACATTCCACATTCTCATTCAGGGACCACATTCCACATTCTCATCCAGGGTCCACATTCTCATCCAGGGTCCACATTCCACATTCTCATTCAGGGTCCACATTCCACATTCTCATCCAGGGTCCACATTGTACATTCTCATCCAGAGTCCACATTCCACATTCGCATCTAGGGCCCACATTCTCATCCAGGGTCCACATTCCACATTCTCATCCAGGGTCCACGTTCCACATTCTCATCCAGGGTCCACGTTCTCATCCAGGGTCCACGTTCTCATCCAGGGTCCACATTCTAATCCAGATTCCACATTCTCATCCAGGGTCCACATTCTAATCCAGGTTCCACATTCTCATCCAGGGTCCATGTTCTCATCCAGGTTCCACATTCTCATCCAGGGTCCACATTCTAATCCAGGGTCCACATTCCACATTCTCATCCAGGGTCCACATTCTCATCCAGGGTCCACATTCTCATCCAGGTTCCACATTCTAATCCAGGGTCCACATTCTCATCCAGGGTCCACATTCTCATCCAGGGTCCACATTCAACATTCTCATCCAGGGCCCACATTCTGATCCAGGGTACACATTCCACATTCTCATCCAGGGTCCACATCCTCATCCAGGGTCCACATTCTCATCCAGGGTCCACAGTCCACATTCTCATCCAGGGTCCACATTCCACATTCTCATCCAGGGTCCACGTTCCACATTCTCATCCAGGGTCCACATTCTCCTCCAGGTTCCACATTCTCATCCAGGGTCCACATTCTCATCGAGTTTCCACATTCTCATCCAGGATCCACATTCTCATCCAGGGTCCACGTTCCACATTCTCATCCAGGGTCCACATTCCACATTCTCATGCAAGGTCCACATTCTCATCCAGGTTCCACATTCTCATCCAGGGTCCACATTCTCTTCCAGGGTCCACATTCTCATTCAGGGTCCACATTCCACATTCTCATCCAGGGTCCACATTCTCATCCAGGTTACACATTCTCATCCAGGGTCCACATTCTCATCCTGGGTCCACATTTCACATTCTCATCCAGGGTCCACATTCCACATTCTCATCCAGTGTCCACATCCTCATCCAGGGTCCACATTCTCATCCAGGGTCCACATTCTCATTCGCGGTCCACATTCTCATCCAGGGTCCACATTCCACATTCTCATTCAGGGTCCACATTCCACATTCTCATCCAGGGTCCACATTCCCATCCAGGGTCCACATTCTTATTCAGGGTCCACATTCCACATTCTCATCCAGGGTCCACATTCCACATTCTCATCCAGGGTCCACGTTCCACATTCTCATCCAGGGTCCACGTTCCACATTCTCATCCAGGGTCCACATTCTCATCGAGTTTCCACATTCTCATCCAGGGTCCACATTCTCATCCAGGGTCCACGTTCCACATTCTCATCCAGGGTCCACATTCCACATTCTCATGCAAGGTCCACATTCTCATCCAGGTTCCACATTCTCATTCGCGGTCCACATTCTCCTCCAGGTTACACATTCTCATCTAGAGTCCACATTCCACATTCTCATCCAGGGTCCACATTCTTATCCAGGGTCCACATTCTCATCCAAGGTCCACATTCCACATTCTCATCCAGGGTCCACATCCTCATCCAGGGTCCACATTCTCATCCAGGGTCCACATTCCACATTCTCATTCAGGGACCACATTCCACATTCTCATCCAGGGTCCACATTCTCATCCAGGTTACACATTCTCATCCAGGGTCCACATTTTAATTCAGGGTCCACATTCCACATTCTCATCCAGGGTCCACATTCTCTTCCAGGGTCCACATTCTCATCCAGGGTCCACATTCCACATTCTCATCCAGGGTCCACATTCTCATCCAGGTTACACATTCTCATCCAGGGTCCACATTCTTATCCAGGGTCCACATTCTAATCCAGGGTCCACATTCTCATCCAGGGTCCACATTCTCATCCAGGGTCCACATTTCACATTCTAATCCAGGGTCCACATTCCACATTCTCATCCAGGGTCCACATTGCACATTCTCATCCAAGGTCCACATTCCACATTCTCATCCAGGGCCCACATTCTCATCCAGGGTACACATTCCACATTCTCATCCAGGGTCCACATCCACATCCAGGGTCCACATTCTCATCCAGGGTCCACAGTCCACATTCTCATCCAGCTTACACATTCTCCTTCAGGGTCCACGTTCTCACCTAGGGTCCACATTCTCATCCAGGGTCCACATTCTCATCCAGGGTCCGCATTCCACATTCTCATCCAGGGTCCACATTCCACATTCTCATCCAGGGTCCACATTCCACATTCTCATCCAGAGTCCACATTCCACATTCTCATCCAGGGTCCACATTCTCATCCAGGGTCCACATTCCACATTCTCATTCAGGGTCCACATTCCACATTCTCATCCAGGGTCCACATTCCACATTCTCATCCAGGTTACACATTCTCATCCAGGGTCCACATTCTCATCCAGTGTCCACGTTCTCATCCAGGGTCCACGTTCTCATCCAGGGTCCACATTCTCATCCAGGGTCCACATTCTAATCCAGATTCCACATTCTCATCCAGGGTCCACATTCTAATCCAGGTTCCACATTCTCATCCAGGGTCCATGTTCTCATCCATGTTCCACATTCTCATCCAGGGTCCACATTCTAATCCAGGGTCCACATTCCACATTCTCATCCAGGGTCCACATTCTCATCCAGGGTCCACATTCTCATCCAGGTTCCACATTCTAATCCAGGGTCCACATTCTGATCCAGGGTCCACATTCTCATCCAGGGTCCACATTCAACATTCTCATTCAGGGTCCACATTCTCATTCAGGGTCCAGATTCCACATTCTCATCCAGGGTCCACATTCCCATCCAGGGTCCACATTCTTATTCAGGGTCCACATTCCACATTCTCATCCAGGGTCCACATTCCACATTCTCATCCAGGGTCCACGTTCCACATTCTCATCCAGGGTCCACATTCTCCTCCAGGTTCCACATTCTCATCCAGGGTCCACATTCTCATCGAGTTTCCACATTCTCATCCAGGGTCCACGTTCCACATTCTCATCCAGGGTCCACATTCCACATTCTCATGCAAGGTCCACATTCTCATCCAGGTTCCACATTCTCATCCAGGGTCCTCATTCTCATCCACGGTCCACATTCCACATTCTCAGCCAGAGTCCACATTCCACATTCTCATCCAGGGTCCACATTCCACATTCTCATCCAGGGTCCACATTCCACATTCTCATCCAGGGTCCACATTCCACATTCTCATCCAGGGTCCACATTCCACATTCTCATTCTGGGTCCACATTCCACATTCTCATCCAGGGTCCACATTCTCATCCTGGGTCCACATTTCACATTCTCATCCAGGGTCCACATTCCACATTCTCATCCAGTGTCCACATCCTCATCCAGGGTCCACATTCTCATCCAGGGTCCACATTCTCATTCGCGGTCCACATTCTCATCCAGGGTCCACATTCCACATTCTCATTCAGGGTCCACATTCCACATTCTCATCCAGGGTCCACATTGTACATTCTCATCCAGAGTCCACATTCCACATTCGCATCTAGGGCCCACATTCTCATCCAGGGTCCACATTCCACATTCTCATTCAGGGACCACATTCCACATTCTCATCCAGGGTCCACATTCTCATCCAGGGTCCACATTCCACATTCTCATTCAGGGTCCACATTCCACATTCTCATCCAGGGTCCACATTGTACATTCTCATCCAGAGTCCACATTCCACATTCGCATCTAGGGCCCACATTCTCATCCAGGGTCCACATTCCACATTCTCATCCAGGGTCCACGTTCCACATTCTCATCCAGGGTCCACGTTCTCATCCAGGGTCCACGTTCTCATCCAGGGTCCACATTCTAATCCAGATTCCACATTCTCATCCAGGGTCCACATTCTAATCCAGGTTCCACATTCTCATCCAGGGTCCATGTTCTCATCCAGGTTCCACATTCTCATCCAGGGTCCACATTCTAATCCAGGGTCCACATTCCACATTCTCATCCAGGGTCCACATTCTCATCCAGGGTCCACATTCTCATCCAGGTTCCACATTCTAATCCAGGGTCCACATTCTCATCCAGGGTCCACATTCTCATCCAGGGTCCACATTCAACATTCTCATTCAGGGTCCACATTCTCATTCAGGGTCCAAATTCCACATTCTCATCCAGGGTCCACATTCCCATCCAGGGTCCACATTCTTATTCAGGGTCCACATTCCACATTCTCATCCAGGGTCCACATTCCACATTCTCAACCAGGGTCCACGTTCCACATTCTCATCCAGGGTCCACATTCTCCTCCAGGTTCCACATTCTCATCCAGGGTCCACATTCTCATCGAGTTTCCACATTCTCATCCAGGATCCACATTCTCATCCAGGGTCCACGTTCCACATTCTCATCCAGGGTCCACATTCCACATTCTCATGCAAGGTCCACATTCTCATCCAGGTTCCACATTCTCATCCAGGGTCCACATTCTCTTCCAGGGTCCACATTCTCATTCAGGGTCCACATTCCACATTCTCATCCAGGGTCCACATTCTCATCCTGGGTCCACATTTCACATTTTCATCCAGGGTCCACATTCCACATTCTCATCCAGTGTCCACATCCTCATCCAGGGTCCACATTCTCATCCAGGGTCCACATTCTCATTCGCGGTCCACATTCTCATCCAGGGTCCACATTCCACATTCTCATTCAGGGTCCACATTCCACATTCTCATCCAGGGTCCACATTCCCATCCAGGGTCCACATTCTTATTCAGGGTCCACATTCCACATTCTCATCCAGGGTCCACATTCCACATTCTCATCCAGGGTCCACGTTCCACATTCTCATCCAGGGTCCACATTCCCATCCAGGGTCCACATTCTTCTTCAGGGTCCACATTCCACATTCTCATCCAGGGTCCACATTCCACATTCTCATCCAGGGTCCACGTTCCACATTCTCATCCAGGGTCCACATTCTCCTCCAGTTTCCACATTCTCATCCAGGGTCCACATTCTCATCGAGTTTCCACATTCTCATCCAGGGTCCACATTCTCATCCAGGGTCCACGTTCCACATTCTCATCCAGGGTCCACATTCCACATTCTCATGCAAGGTCCACATTCTCATCCAGGTTCCACATTCTCATTCAGGGTCCAGATTCCACATTCTCATCCAGGGTCCACATTCCCATCCAGGGTCCACATTCTTATTCAGGGTCCACATTCCACATTCTCATCCAGGGTCCACATTCCACATGCTCATCCAGGGTCCACGTTCCACATTCTCATCCAGGGTCCACATTCTCCTCCAGGTTCCACATTCTCATCCAGGGTCCACATTCTCATCGAGTTTCCACATTCTCAACCAGGGTCCACATTCTCATCCAGGATCCACGTTCCACATTCTCATCCAGGTCCACATTCCACATTCTCATGCAAGGTCCACATTCTCATCCAGGTTCCACATTCTCATCCAGGGTCCACATTCTCTTCCAGTGTCCACATTCACATTCAGGGTCCACATTCCACATTCTCATCCAGGGTCCACATTCTCATCCAGGTTACACATTCTCATCCAGGGTCCACATTCTCATCCTGGGTCCACATTTCACATTCTCATCCAGGGTCCACATTCCACATTCTCATCCAGTGTCCACATTCTCATCCAGGGTCCACATTCTCATCCAGGGTCCACATTCTCATTCGCGGTCCACATTCTCATCCAGGGTCCACATTCCACATTCTCATTCAGGGTCCACATTCCACATTCTCATCCAGGGTCCACATTGTACATTCTCATCCAGAGTCCACATTCCACATTCGCATCTAGGGCCCACATTCTCATCCAGGGTCCACATTCCACATTCTCATTCAGGGTCCACATTCCACGTTCTCATCCAGGGTCCACATTCTCATCCAGGGTCCACATTCCACATTCTCATCCAGGGTCCACATTCTCATCCAGGGTCCACATTCTCCTCCAGGGTCCACGTTCCACATTCTCATCCAGGTTCCACATTCTCCTCCAGGTTACACATTCTCATCTAGAGTCCACATTCCACATTCTCATCCAGGGTCCACATTCTTATCCAGGGTCCACATTCTCATCCAAGGTCCACATTCCACATTCTCATCCAGGGTACACATTCCACATTCTCATCCAGGGTCCACATCCTCATCCAGGGTCCACATTCTCATCCAGGGTCCACATTCCACATTCTCATTCAGGGACCACATTCCACATTCTCATCCAGGGTCCACATTCTCATCCAGGTTACACATTCTCATCCAGGGTCCACATTTTAATTCAGGGTCCACATTCCACATTCTCATCCAGGGTCCACATTCTCTTCCAGGGTCCACATTCTCATCCAGGGTCCACATTCCACATTCTCATCCAGGGTCCACATTCTCATCCAGGTTACACATTCTCATCCAGGGTCCACATTCTTATCCAGGGTCCACATTCTCATCCAGGGTCCACATTCTCATCCAGGGTCCACATTTCACATTCTAATCCAGGGTCCACATTCCACATTCTCATCCAGGGTCCACATTGCACATTCTCATCCAAGGTCCACATTCCACATTCTCATCCAGGGCCCACATTCTGATCCAGGGTACACATTCCACATTCTCATCCAGGGTCCACATCCTCATCCAGGGTCCACATTCTCATCCAGGGTCCACAGTCCACATTCTCATCCAGCTTACACATTCTCCTTCAGGGTCCACGTTCTCACCTAGGGTCCACATTCTCATCCAGGGTCCACATTCCACATTCTCATCCAGGGTCCACATTCCACATTCTCATCCAGGGTCCACATTCCACATTCTCATCCAGGGTCCACATTCCACATTCTCATCCAGGGTCCACATTCCACATTCTCATCCAGGGTCCACATTCTCATCCAGGGTCCACATTCCACATTCTCATTCAGGGTCCACATTCCACATTCTCATCCAGGGTCCACATTCCACATTCTCATCCAGGTTACACATTCTCATCCAGGGTCCACATTCTCATCCAGGTTCCACATTCTTATCCAGGGTCCACATTCTCTTCCAGTGTCCACATTCTCATTCAGGGTCCACATTCCACATTCTCATCCAGGGTCCACATTCTCATCCAGGTTACACATTCTCATCCAGGGTCCACATTCTCATCCTGGGTCCACATTTCACATTCTCATCCAGGGTCCACATTCCACATTCTCATCCAGTGTCCACATTCTCATCCAGGGTCCACATTCTCATCCAGGGTCCACATTCTCATTCGCGGTCCACATTCTCATCCAGGGTCCACATTCCACATTCTCATTCAGGGTCCACATTCCACATTCTCATCCAGGGTCCACATTGTACATTCTCATCCAGAGTCCACATTCCACATTCGCATCTAGGGCCCACATTCTCATCCAGGGTCCACATTCCACATTCTCATTCAGGGTCCACATTCCACGTTCTCATCCAGGGTCCACATTCTCATCCAGGGTCCACATTCCACATTCTCATCCAGGGTCCACATTCTCATCCAGGGTCCACATTCTCCTCCAGGGTCCACGTTCCACATTCTCATCCAGGTTCCACATTCTCCTCCAGGTTACACATTCTCATCTAGAGTCCACATTCCACATTCTCATCCAGGGTCCACATTCTTATCCAGGGTCCACATTCTCATCCAAGGTCCACATTCCACATTCTCATCCAGGGTACACATTCCACATTCTCATCCAGGGTCCACATCCTCATCCAGGGTCCACATTCTCATCCAGGGTCCACATCCTCATCCAGGGTCCACATTCTCATCCAGGGTCCACATTCCACATTCTCATTCAGGGACCACATTCCACATTCTCATCCAGGGTCCACATTCTCATCCAGGTTACACATTCTCATCCAGGGTCCACATTTTAATTCAGGGTCCACATTCCACATTCTCATCCAGGGTCCACATTCTCTTCCAGGGTCCACATTCTCATCCAGGGTCCACATTCCACATTCTCATCCAGGGTCCACATTCTCATCCAGGTTACACATTCTCATCCAGGGTCCACATTCTTATCCAGGGTCCACATTCTCATCCAGAGTCCACATTCTCATCCAGGGTCCACATTTCACATTCTAATCCAGGGTCCACATTCCACATTCTCATCCAGGGTCCACATTGCACATTCTCATCCAAGGTCCACATTCCACATTCTCATCCAGGGCCCACATTCTGATCCAGGGTACACATTCCACATTCTCATCCAGGGTCCACATCCTCATCCAGGGTCCACATTCTCATCCAGGGTCCACAGTCCACATTCTCATCCAGCTTACACATTCTCCTTCAGGGTCCACGTTCTCACCTAGGGTACACATTCTCATCCAGGGTCCACATTCCACATTCTCATCCAGGGTCCACATTCCACATTCTCATCCAGGGTCCACATTCCACATTCTCATCCAGGGTCCACATTCCACATTCTCATCCAGAGTCCACATTCCACATTCTCATCCAGGGTCCACATTCTCATCCAGGGTCCACATTCCACATTCTCATTCAGGGTCCACATTCCACATTCTCATCCAGGGTCCACATTCCACATTCTCATCCAGGTTACACATTCTCATCCAGGGTCCACATTCTCATCCAGGGTCCACGTTCTCATCCAGGGTCCACGTTCTCATCCAGGGTCCACATTCTCATCCAGGGTCCACATTCTAATCCAGATTCCACATTCTCATCCAGGGTCCACATTCTAATCCAGGTTCCACATTCTCATCCAGGGTCCATGTTCTCATCCATGTTCCACATTCTCATCCAGGGTCCACATTCTAATCCAGGGTCCACATTCCACATTCTCATCCAGGGTCCACATTCTCATCCAGGGTCCACATTCTCATCCAGGTTCCACATTCTAATCCAGGGTCCACATTCTCATCCAGGGTCCACATTCTCATCCAGGGTCCACATTCAACATTCTCATTCAGAGTCCACATTCTCATTCAGGGTCCAGATTCCACATTCTCATCCAGGGTCCACATTCCCATCCAGGGTCCACATTCTTATTCAGGGTCCACATTCCACATTCTCATCCAGGGTCCACATTCCACATTCTCATCCAGGGTCCACGTTCCACATTCTCATCCAGGGTCCACATTCTCCTCCAGGTTCCACATTCTCCTCCAGGTTCCACATTCTCATCCAGGGTCCACATTCTCATCGAGTTTCCACATTCTCATCCAGGGTCCACATTCTCATCCAGGGTCCAAGTTCCACATTCTCATCCAGGGTCCACATTGCACATTCTCATGCAAGGTCCACATTCTCATCCAGGTTCCACATTCTCATCCAGGGTCCACATTCTCATCCACGGTCCACATTCCACATTCTCATCCAGTGTCCACATTCCACATTCTCATCCAGGGTCCACATTCCACATTCTCATCCAGGGTCCACATTCCACATTCTCATTCAGGGTCCACATTCCACATTCTCATCCAGGGTCCACATTCTCATCCTGGGTCCACATTTCACATTCTCATCCAGGGTCCACATTCCACATTCTCATCCAGTGTCCACATCCTCATCCAGGGTCCACATTCTCATCCAGGATCCACATTCTCATTCGCGGTCCACATTCACATCCAGGGTCCACATTCCACATTCTCATTCAGGGTCCACATTCCACATTCTCATCCAGGGTCCACATTGTACATTCTCATCCAGATTCCACATTCCACATTCGCATCTAGGGCCCACATTCTCATCCAGGGTCCACATTCCACATTCTCATTCAGGGACCACATTCCACATTCTCATCCAGGGTCCACATTCTCATCCAGGGTCCACATTCCACATTCTCATTCAGGGTCCACATTCCACATTCTCATCCAGGGTCCACATTGTACATTCTCATCCAGAGTCCACATTCCACATTCGCATCTAGGGCCCACATTCTCATCCAGGGTCCACATTCCACATTCTCATCCAGGGTCCACGTTCCACATTCTCATCCAGGGTCCACGTTCTCATCCAGGGTCCACGTTCTCATCCAGGGTCCACATTCTAATCCAGATTCCACATTCTCATCCAGGGTCCACATTCTCATCCAGGGTCCACATTTCACATTCTAATCCAGGGTCCACATTCCACATTCTCATCCAGGGTCCACATTGCACATTCTCATCCAAGGTCCACATTCCACATTCTCATCCAGGGCCCACATTCTGATCCAGGGTACACATTCCACATTCTCATCCAGGGTCCACATCCTCATCCAGGGTCCACATTCTCATCCAGGGTCCACAGTCCACATTCTCATCCAGCTTACACATTCTCCTTCAGGGTCCACGTTCTCACCTAGGGTCCACATTCTCATCCAGGGTCCACATTCCACATTCTCATCCAGGGTCCACATTCCACATTCTCATCCAGGGTCCACATTCCACATTCTCATCCAGGGTCCACATTCCACATTCTCATCCAGGGTCCACATTCCACATTCTCATCCAGGGTCCACATTCTCATCCAGGGTCCACATTCCACATTCTCATTCAGGGTCCACATTCCACATTCTCATCCAGGGTCCACATTCCACATTCTCATCCAGGTTACACATTCTCATCCAGGGTCCACATTCTCATCCAGGTTCCACATTCTTATCCAGGGTCCACATTCTCTTCCAGTGTCCACATTCTCATTCAGGGTCCACATTCCACATTCTCATCCAGGGTCCACATTCTCATCCAGGTTACACATTCTCATCCAGGGTCCACATTCTCATCCTGGGTCCACATTTCACATTCTCATCCAGGGTCCACATTCCACATTCTCATCCAGTGTCCACATTCTCATCCAGGGTCCACATTCTCATCCAGGGTCCACATTCTCATTCGCGGTCCACATTCTCATCCAGGGTCCACATTCCACATTCTCATTCAGGGTTCACATTCCACATTCTCATCCAGGGTCCACATTGTACATTCTCATCCAGAGTCCACATTCCACATTCGCATCTAGGGCCCACATTCTCATCCAGGGTCCACATTCCACATTCTCATTCAGGGTCCACATTCCACGTTCTCATCCAGGGTCCACATTCTCATCCAGGGTCCACATTCCACATTCTCATCCAGGGTCCACATTCTCATCCAGGGTCCACATTCTCCTCCAGGGTCCACGTTCCACATTCTCATCCAGGTTCCACATTCTCCTCCAGGTTACACATTCTCATCTAGAGTCCACATTCCACATTCTCATCCAGGGTCCACATTCTTATCCAGGGTCCACATTCTCATCCAAGGTCCACATTCCACATTCTCATCCAGGGTACACATTCCACATTCTCATCCAGGGTCCACATCCTCATCCAGGGTCCACATTCTCATCCAGGGTCCACATCCTCATCCAGGGTCCACATTCTCATCCAGGGTCCACATTCCACATTCTCATTCAGGGACCACATTCCACATTCTCATCCAGGGTCCACATTCTCATCCAGGTTACACATTCTCATCCAGGGTCCACATTTTAATTCAGGGTCCACATTCCACATTCTCATCCAGGGTCCACATTCTCTTCCAGGGTCCACATTCTCATCCAGGGTCCACATTCCACATTCTCATCCAGGGTCCACATTCTCATCCAGGTTACACATTCTCATCCAGGGTCCACATTCTTATCCAGGGTCCACATTCTCATCCAGAGTCCACATTCTCATCCAGGGTCCACATTTCACATTCTAATCCAGGGTCCACATTCCACATTCTCATCCAGGGTCCACATTGCACATTCTCATCCAAGGTCCACATTCCACATTCTCATCCAGGGCCCACATTCTGATCCAGGGTACACATTCCACATTCTCATCCAGGGTCCACATCCTCATCCAGGGTCCACATTCTCATCCAGGGTCCACAGTCCACATTCTCATCCAGCTTACACATTCTCCTTCAGGGTCCACGTTCTCACCTAGGGTACACATTCTCATCCAGGGTCCACATTCCACATTCTCATCCAGGGTCCACATTCCACATTCTCATCCAGGGTCCACATTCCACATTCTCATCCAGGGTCCACATTCCACATTCTCATCCAGAGTCCACATTCCACATTCTCATCCAGGGTCCACATTCTCATCCAGGGTCCACATTCCACATTCTCATTCAGGGTCCACATTCCACATTCTCATCCAGGGTCCACATTCCACATTCTCATCCAGGTTACACATTCTCATCCAGGGTCCACATTCTCATCCAGGGTCCACGTTCTCATCCAGGGTCCACGTTCTCATCCAGGGTCCACATTCTCATCCAGGGTCCACATTCTAATCCAGATTCCACATTCTCATCCAGGGTCCACATTCTAATCCAGGTTCCACATTCTCATCCAGGGTCCATGTTCTCATCCATGTTCCACATTCTCATCCAGGGTCCACATTCTAATCCAGGGTCCACATTCCACATTCTCATCCAGGGTCCACATTCTCATCCAGGGTCCACATTCTCATCCAGGTTCCACATTCTAATCCAGGGTCCACATTCTCATCCAGGGTCCACATTCTCATCCAGGGTCCACATTCAACATTCTCATTCAGAGTCCACATTCTCATTCAGGGTCCAGATTCCACATTCTCATCCAGGGTCCACATTCCCATCCAGGGTCCACATTCTTATTCAGGGTCCACATTCCACATTCTCATCCAGGGTCCACATTCCACATTCTCATCCAGGGTCCACGTTCCACATTCTCATCCAGGGTCCATATTCTCCTCCAGGTTCCACATTCTCATCCAGGGTCCACATTCTCATCGAGTTTCCACATTCTCATCCAGGGTCCACATTCTCATCCAGGGTCCAAGTTCCACATTCTCATCCAGGGTCCACATTGCACATTCTCATGCAAGGTCCACATTCTCATCCAGGTTCCACATTCTCATCCAGGGTCCACATTCTCATCCACGGTCCACATTCCACATTCTCATCCAGTGTCCACATTCCACATTCTCATCCAGGGTCCACATTCCACATTCTCATCCAGGGTCCACATTCCACATTCTCATTCAGGGTCCACATTCCACATTCTCATCCAGGGTCCACATTCTCATCCTGGGTCCACATTTCACATTCTCATCCAGGGTCCACATTCCACATTCTCATCCAGTGTCCACATCCTCATCCAGGGTCCACATTCTCATCCAGGATCCACATTCTCATTCGCGGTCCACATTCACATCCAGGGTCCACATTCCACATTCTCATTCAGGGTCCACATTCCACATTCTCATCCAGGGTCCACATTGTACATTCTCATCCAGATTCCACATTCCACATTCGCATCTAGGGCCCACATTCTCATCCAGGGTCCACATTCCACATTCTCATTCAGGGACCACATTCCACATTCTCATCCAGGGTCCACATTCTCATCCAGGGTCCACATTCCACATTCTCATTCAGGGTCCACATTCCACATTCTCATCCAGGGTCCACATTGTACATTCTCATCCAGAGTCCACATTCCACATTCTCATCCAGGGTCCACGTTCTCATCCAGGGTCCACGTTCTCATCCAGGGTCCACGTTCTCATCCAGGGTCCACATTCTAATCCAGATTCCACATTCTCATCCAGGGTCCACATTCTAATCCAGGTTCCACATTCTCATCCAGGGTCCATGTTCTCATCCAGGTTCCACATTCTCATCCAGGGTCCACATTCTAATCCAGGGTCCACATTCCACATTCTCATCCAGGGTCCACATTCTCATCCAGGGTCCACATTCTCATCCAGGTTCCACATTCTAATCCAGAGTCCACATTCTCATCCAGGGTCCACATTCTCATCCAGGGTCCACATTCAACATTCTCATTCAGGGTCCACATTCTCATTCAGGGTCCGGATTCCACATTCTCATCCAGGGTCCACATTCCCATCCAGGGTCCACTTTCTTATTCAGGGTCCACATTCCACATTGTCATCCAGGGTCCACATTCCACATTCTCATCCAGGGTCCACGTTCCACATTCTCATCCAGGGTCCACATTCTCCTCCAGGTTCCACATTCTCATCCAGGGTCCACATTCTCATCGAGTTTCCACATTCTCATCCAGGGTCCACATTCTCATCCAGGGTCCACGTTCCACATTCTCATCCAGGGTCCACATTCCACATTCTCATCGAGTTTCCACATTCTCATCCAGGGTCCACATTCTCATCCAGGGTCCACGTTCCACATTCTCATCCAGGGTCCACATTCCACATTCTCATCCAGGTTCCACATTCTCATCCAGGGTCCACATTCTCATCGAGTTTCCACATTCTCATCCAGGGTCCACATTCTCATCCAGGGTCCACGTTCCACATTCTCATCCAGGGTCCACATTCCACATTCTCATCCAGGGTCCACATTCTCATCCAGGTTACACATTCTCATCCAGGGTCCACATTCTTATCCAGGGTCCACATTCTCATCCAGGGTCCACATTCTCATCCACGGTACACATTCCACATTCTCATCCAGGGTCCACATCCTCATCCAGGGTCCACATTCTCATCCAGGGTCCACAGTCCACATTCTCATCCAGCTTACACATTCTCCTTCAGGGTCCACGTTCTCACCTAGGGTCCACATTCTCATCCAGGGTCCACATTCTCATCCAGGGTCCACATTCCACATTCTCATCCAGGGTCCACATTCCACATTCTCATCCAGGGTCCACATTCCACATTCTCATCCAGAGTCCACATTCCACATTCTCATCCAGGGTCCACATTCCACATTCTCATTCAGGGTCCACATTCCACATTCTCATTCAGGGTCCACATTCCACATTCTCATCCAGGTTACACATTCTCATCCAGGGTCCACATTCTCATCCAGGGTCCACGTTCTCATCCAGGGTCCACGTTCTCATCCAGGGTCCACGTTCTCATCCAGGGTCCACATTCTAATCCAGATTCCACATTCTCATCCAGGGTCCACATTCTAATCCAGGTTCCACATTCTCATCCAGGGTCCATGTTCTCATCCAGGTTCCACATTCTCATCTAGGGTCCACATTCTAATCCAGGGTCCACATTCCACATTCTCATCCTGGGTCCACATTCTCATCCAGGGTCCACATTCTCATCCAGGTTCCACATTCTAATCCAGGGTCCACATTCTCATCCAGGGTCCACATTCAACATTCTCAGTCAGGGTCCACATTCTCATTCAGGGTCCAGATTCCACATTCTCATCCAGGGTCCACATTCCCATCCAGGGTCCACATTCTTATTCAGGGTCCACATTCCACATTCTCATCCAGGGTCCACATTCCACATTCCCATCCAGGGTCCACATTCTCATCCAGGTTACACATTCTCATCCAGGGTCCACATTCTTATCCAGGGTCCACATTCTCATCCAGGGTCCACATTCTCACCCAGGGTCCACATTTCACATTCTCATCCAGGGTGCACATTCTCATCCAGGTTCCACATTCTAATCCAGGGTCCACATTCTCATCCAGGGTCCACATTCTCATCCAGGGTCCACGTTCCACATTCTCATCCAGGGTCCACATTCTCCTCCAGGTTCCACATTCTCATCCAGGGTCCACATTCTCATCGAGTTTCCACATTCTCATCCAGGGTCCACATTCTCATCCAGGGTCCACATTCCACATTCTCATCCAAGGTCCACATTCTCATCCAGGTTCCACATTCTCATCCAGGGTCCACATTCTCCTCCAGGGTCCACATTCCACATTCTCATCCAGGGTCCACATTCCACATTCTCATCCAGGGTCCACATTCCACATTCTCATCCAGGGTCCACATTCCACATTCTCTTTCAGGGTCCACATTCCACATTCTCATCCAGGGTCCACATTCTCATCCTGGGTCCACATTTCACATTCTCATCCAGGGTCCACATTCCACATTCTCATCCAGTGTCCACATCCTCATCCAGGGTCCACTTTCTCATCCAGGGTCCACATTCTCATTCGCGGTCCACATTCTCATCCAGGGTCCACATTCCACATTCTCATTCAGGGTCCACATTCCACATTCTCTTCCAGGGTCCACATTGTACATTCTCATCCAGAGTCCACATTCCACATTCGCATCTAGGGTCCACATTCCACATTCTCATTCAGGGACCACATTCCACATTCTCATCCAGGGTCCACATTCTCATCCAGGGTCCACATTCTAATTCAGGGTCCACATTCCACATTCTCATCCAGGGTCCACATTCTCTTCCAGGGTCCACATTCTCATCAAGGGTCCACATTCTAATTCAGGGTCCATATTCCACATTCTCATCCAGGGTCCACATTCCGCATTCTCATCCAGGTTACGCATTCTCATCCAGGGTCCACATTCTCATCCAGGGTCTACATTCCACATTCTCATTCAGGGTCCACATTCCACATTCCCCTCCAGGGTCCGCATTCTCATTCAGGGTCCACATTCTCCGCCAGGGTCCACATTCTCCTCCAGGGTCCACATTCCATATTCTCATTCAGGGTCCACAGTCCACATTCTCATTCAGGGTCCATATTCCACATTCTCATCCAGGTTACACATTCACATCCAGGGTCCACATTCCACTTTCTCATCCAGGTTCCACATTCTCATCCAGGGTCCACGTTCTCATCCAGGGTCCACGTTCTCATCCAGGGTCCACATTCCACTTTCTCATCCAGGTTCCACCTTCTCATCCAGGGTCCACATTCTCATCCAGGGTCCACGTTCTCATCCAGGGTCCACATTCTAATGCAGATTCCACATTCTCATCCAGGGTCCACATTCTAATCCAGGTTCCACATTCTCATCCAGGGTCCACATTCTCCTCCAGGTTCCACATTCTAATCCAGGGTCCACATTCTAATCCAGGGTCCACATTCTCATCCAGGGTCCACATTCTCATCCAGGGTCCACATTCAACATTCTCATTCAGGGTCCACATTCTCATTCAGGGTCCACATTCTCATCCAGGGTCCACATTCCCATCCAGGGTCCACATTCTCATTCAGGGTCCACATTCCACATTCTCATCCAGGGTCCACATTCCACACTCTCATCCAGGGTCCACGTTCCACATTCTCATCCAGGGTCCACATTCTCCTCCAGGTTCCACATTCCCATCCAGTGTCCACATTCTCATCAAGTTTCCACATTCTCATCCAGGGCCCACATTCTCATCCAGGGTTCACGTTCCACATTCTCATCCAGGGTCCACGTTCCACATTCTCATCCAAGGTCCACATTCTCATCCAGGTTCCACATTCTCATCCAGGGTCCACATTCTCATCCACGGTCCACATTCCACATTCTCAGCCAGAGTCCACATTCCACATTCTCATCCAGGGTCCACATTCCACATTCTCATCCAGGGTCCACATCCTCATCCAGGGTCCACATTCTCATCCAGGGTCCACATTCTCATTCTTGGTCCACATTCTCCTCCAGGTTACACATTCTCATCTAGAGTCCACATTCCACATTCTCATCCAGGGTCCACATTCTTATCCAAGGTCCACATTCCACATTCTCATCCAGGGTACACATTCCACATTCTCATCCAGGGTCCACATCCTCATCCAGGGTCCACATTCTCATCCAGGGTCCACATTCCACATTCTCATTCAGGGACCACATTCCACATTCTCATCCAGGGTCCACATTCTAATCCAGGGTCCACATTCCACATTCTCATCCAGGGTGCACATTCTCATCCAGGGTCTACATTCTCATCCAGGTTCCACATTCTAATCCAGGGTCCACATTCTCATCCAGGGTCCACATTCTCATCCAGGGTCCACATTCTCATCCAGGGTCCACATTCTCATCCAGGGTCTACATTCCACATTCTCATTCAGGGTCCACATTCCACATTCCCCTCCAGGGTCCGGATTCTCATTCAGGGTCCACATTCTCCGCCAGGGTCCACATTCTCCTCCAGGGTCCACATTCCATATTCTCATTCAGGGTCCACAGTCCACATTCTCATTCAGGGTCCATATTCCACATTCTCATCCAGGTTACACATTCACATCCAGGGTCCACATTCCACTTTCTCATCCAGGTTCCACATTCTCATCCAGGGTCCACGTTCTCATCCAGGGTCCACGTTCTCATCCAGGGTCCCCATTCCACTTTCTCATCCAGGTTCCACCTTCTCATCCAGGGTCCACATTCTCATCCAGGGTCCACGTTCTCATCCAGGGTCCACATTCTAATGCAGATTCCACATTCTCATCCAGGATCCACATTCTAATCCAGGTTCCACATTCTCATCCAGGGTCCACATTCTCATCCAGGTTCCACATTCTAATCCAGGGTCCACATTCTAATCCAGGGTCCACATTCTCATCCAGGGTCCGCATTCTCATCCAGGGTCCACATTCAACATTCTCATTCAGGGTCCACATTCTCATTCAGGGTCCAGATTCCACATTCTCATCCAGGGTCCACATTCCCATCCAGGGTCCACATTCTCATTCAGGGTCCACATTCCACATTCTCATCCAGGGTCCACATTCCACACTCTCATCCAGGGTCCACGTTCCACATTCTCATCCAGGGCCCACATTCTCATCCAGGGTCCACGTTCCACATTCTCATCCAGGGTCCACGTTCCACATTCTCATCCAAGGTCCACATTCTCATCCAGGTTCCACATTCTCATCCAGGGTCCACATTCTCATCCACGGTCCACATTCCACATTCTCAGCCAGAGTCCACATTCCACATTCTCATCCAGGGTCCACATTCCACATTCTCATCCAGGGTCCACATCCTCATCCAGGGTCCACATTCTCATCCAGGGTCCACATTCTCATTCGCGGTCCACATTCTCCTCCAGGTTACACATTCTCATCTAGAGTCCACATTCCACATTCTCATCCAGGGTCCACATTCTTATCCAAGGTCCACATTCCACATTCTCATCCAGGGTACACATTCCACATTCTCATCCAGGGTCCACATCCTCATCCAGGGTCCACATTCTCATCCAGGGTCCACATTCCACATTCTCATTCAGGGACCACATTCCACATTCTCATCCAGGGTCCACATTCTCATCCAGGTTACACATTCTCATCCAGGGTCCACATTCTAATTCAGGGTCCACATTCCACATTCTCATCCAGCGTCCACATTCTCATCCAGGGTCCACATTCTCATCCAGGGTCCACATTCCACATTCTCATCCAGGGTCCACATTCTCATCCAGGTTACACATTCTCATCCAGGGTCCACATTCTTATCCAGGGTCCACATTCTCATCCAGGGTCCACATTCTCATCCAGGGTCCACATTTCACATTCTAATCCAGGGTCCACACTCCACATTCTCATCCAGGGTCCACATTGCACATTCTCATCCAAGGTCCACATTCCACATTCTCATCCAGGGCACACATTCTCATCCAGGGTCCACATTCTCTTCCAGGGTCCACATTCTCATCCAGGGTCCACATTCCGCTTTCTCATCCAGGGTCCACATTCTCATCCAGGTTACACATTCTCCTTCAGGGTCCACGTTCTCACCTAGGGTCCACATTCTCATCCAGGGTCCACATTCTCATCCAGGGTCCACATTCCACATTCTCATTCAGGGTCCACATTCCACATTCTCATCCAGGGTCCACATTCTCATCCAGGGTCCACATTCCACATTCTCATCCAGGTTACACATTCTCATCCAGGGTCCACATTCTAATTCAGGGTCCACATTCCACATTCTCATCCAGGGTCCACATTCTCTTCCTGGGTCCACATTCTCATCCAGGGTCCACATTCTAATTCAGGGTCCACATTCCACATTCTCATCCAGGGTCCACATTCCGCATTCTCATTCAGGTTACGCATTCTCATCCAGGGTCCACATTCTCATCCATGGTCTACATTCCACATTCTCATTCAGGGTCCACATTCCACATTCCCCTCCGGGGTCCGCATTCTCATTCAGGGTCCACATTCTCATCCAGGTTACACATTCTCATCCAGGGTCCACATTCTAATTCATGGTCCACATTCCACATTCTCATCCAGGGTCCATATTCTCTTCCAGGGTCCACATTCTCATCCAGGGTCCACATTCCGCATTCTCATCCAGGGTCCACATTCTCATCCAGGTTACACATTCTCATCCAGGGTCCACATTCTTATCCAGGGTCCACATTCTCATCCAGTGTCCACATTCTCATCCAGGGTACACATTTCACATTCTAATCCAGGGTCCACATTCCACATTCTCATCCAGGGTCCACATTGCACATTCTCATCCAAGGTCCACATTCCACATTCTCATCCAGGGCCCACTTTCTCATCCAGGGTCCACATTCTCTTCCAGGGTCCACATTCTCATCCAGGGTCCACATTCCGCATTCTCATCCAGGGTCCACATTCTCATCCAGGTTACACATTCTCCTTCAGGGTCCACGTTCTCACCTAGGGTCCACATTCTCATCCAGGGTCCACATTCTCATCCAGGGTCCACATTCCACATTCTCATTCAGGGTCCACATTCCACATTCTCATCCAGGGTCCACATTCTCATCCAGGGTCCACATTCCACATTCTCATCCAGGTTACACATTCTCATCCAGGGTCCACATTCTAATTCAGGGTCCACATTCCACATTCTCATCCAGGGTCCACATTCTCTTCCAGGGTCCACATTCTCATCCAGGGTCCACATTCTAATTCAGGGTCCACATTCCACATTCTCATCCAGGGTCCACATTCCGCATTCTCATCCAGGTTACGCATTCTCATCCAGGGTCCACATTCTCATCCAGGGTCTACATTCCACATTCCCCTCCGGGGTCCGCATTCTCATTCAGGGTCCACATTCTCATCCAGGTTACACATTCTCATCCAGGGTCCACATTCTAATTCAGGGTCCACATTCCACATTCTCATCCAGGGTCCACATTCTCTTCCAGGGTCCACATTCTCATCCAGGGTCCACATTCCGCATTCTCATCCAGGGTCCAAATTCTCATCCAGGTTACACATTCTCATCCAGGGTCCACATTCTTATCCAGGGTCCACATTCTCATCCAGTGTCCACATTCTCATCCAGGGTCCACATTTCACATTCTAATCCAGGGTCCACATTCCATATTCTCATTCAGTGTCCACAGTCCACATTCTCATTCAGGGTCCATATTCCACATTCTCATCCAGGTTACACATTCACATCCAGGGTCCACGTTCTCATCCAGGGTCCACGTTCTCATCCAGGGTCCACATTCCACTTTCTCATCCAGGTTCCACATTCTCATCCAGTGTCCACATTCTCATCCAGGGTCCACGTTCTCATCCAGGGTCCACATTCTAATCCAGGTTCCACATTCTCATCCAGGGTCCACATTCCACATTCTCATCCAGGGTCCACATTCCACATTCTCATCCAGGGTCCACATTCTAATCCAGGTTCCACATTCTCATCCAGGGTCCACATTCTCATCCAGGTTCCACATTCTCATCCAGGGTCCACATTCTAATCCAGGGTCCACATTCCACATTCTCATCCAGGGTCCACATTCTAATCCAGGTTCTACATTCTCATCCAGGGTCCACATTCTCATCCAGGTTACACATTCTCATCCAGGGTCCACATTCTAATTCAGGGTCCACATTCCACATTCTCATTCAGGGTCCACATTCCACATTCCCCTCCGGGGTCCGCATTCTCATTCAGGGTCCACATTCTCATCCAGGTTACACATTCTCATCCAGGGTCCACATTCTAATTCAGGGTCCACATTCCACATTCTCATCCAGGGTCCACATTCTCTTCCAGGGTCCACATTCTCATCCAGGGTCCACATTCCGCATTCTCATCCAGGGTCCACATTCTCATCCAGGTTACACATTCTCATCCAGGGTCCACATTCTTATCCAGGGTCCACATTCTCATCCAGTGTCCACATTCTCATCCAGGTAACACATTCTCATCCAGGGTCCACATTCTAATTCAGGGTCCACATTCCACATTCTCATCCAGGGTCCACATTCTCTTCCAGGGTCCACATTCTCATCCAGGGTCCACATTCTAATTCAGGGTCCACATTCCACATTCTCATCCAGGGTCCACATTCCGCATTCTCATCCAGGTTACGCATTCTCATCCAGGGTCCACATTCTCATCCAGGGTCTACATTCCACATTCTCATTCAGGGTCCACATTCCACATTCCCCTCCGGGGTCCGCATGCTCATTCAGGGTCCACATTCTCATCCAGGTTACACATTCTCATCCAGGGTCCACATTCTAATTCAGGGTCCACATTCCACATTCTCATCCAGGGTCCACATTCTCTTCCAGGGTCCACATTCTCATCCAGGGTCCACATTCCGCATTCTCATCCAGGGTCCACATTCTCATCCAGGTTACACATTCTCATCCAGGGTCCACATTCTTATCCAGGGTCCACATTCTCATCCAGTGTCCACATTCTCATCCAGGGTCCACATTTCACATTCTAATCCAGGGTCCACATTCCATATTCTCATTCAGGGTCCACAGTCCACATTCTCATTCAGGGTCCATATTCCACATTCTCATCCAGGTTACACATTCACATCCAGGGTCCACGTTCTCATCCAGGGTCCACGTTCTCATCCAGGGTCCACATTCCACTTTCTCATCCAGGTTCCACATTCTCATCCAGGGTCCACATTCTCATCCAGGGTCCACGTTCTCATCCAGGGCCCACATTCTAATCCAGGTTCCACATTCTCATCCAGGGTCCACATTCCACATTCTCATCCAGGGTCCACATTCCACATTCTCATCCAGGGTCCACATTCTAATCCAGGTTCCACATTCTCATCCAGGGTCCACATTCTCATCCAGGTTCCACATTCTCATCCAGGGTCCACATTCTAATCCAGGGTCCACATTCCACATTCTCATCCAGGGTCCACATTCTAATCCAGGTTCCACATTCTCATCCAGGGTCCACATTCTCATCCAGGTTACACATTCTCATCCAGGGTCCACATTCTAATTCAGGGTCCACATTCCACATTCTCATCCAGGGTCCACATTCTCTTCCAGGGTCCACATTCTCATCCAGGGTCCACATTCTAATTCAGGGTCCACATTCCACATTCTCATCCAGGGTCCACATTCCGCATTCTCATCCAGGTTACGCATTCTCATCCAGGGTCCACATTCTCATCCAGGGTCTACATTCCACATTCTCATTCAGGGTCCACATTCCACATTCCCCTCCGGGGTCCGCATTCTCATTCAGGGTCCACATTCTCACCCAGGTTACACATTCTCATCCAGGGTCCACATTCTAATTCAGGGTCCACATTCCACATTCTCATCCAGGGTCCACATTCTCTTCCAGGGTCCACATTCTCATCCAGGGTCCACGTTCTCATCCAGGGTCCACATTCTAATCCAGGTTCCACATTCTCATCCAGGGTCCACATTCGACATTCTCATCCCGGGTCCACATTCCACATTCTCATCCAGGGTCCACATTCTAATCCAGGTTCCACATTCTCATCCAGGGTCCACATTCTCATCCAGGTTCCACATTCTCATCCAGGGTCCACATTCTAATCCAGGGTCCACATTCCACATTCTCATCCAGGGTGCACATTCTCCTCCAGGGTCCACATTCTCATCCAGGTTCCACATTCTAATCCAGGGTCCACATTCTCATCCAGGGTCCACATTCTAATTCAGGGTCCACATTCCACATTCTCATCCAGGGTCCACATTCTCTTCCAGGGTCCACATTCTCATCCAGGGTCCACATTCTAATTCAGGGTCCACATTCCACATTCTCATCCAGGGTCCACATTCCGCATTCTCATCCAGGTTACGCATTCTCATCCAGGGTCCACATTCTCATCCAGGGTCTACATTCCACATTATCATTCAGGGTCCAGATTCCACATTCTCATCCAGGGTCCACATTCCACATTCTCATCCAGGGTCCACATTCCACATTCTCTTTCAGGGTCCACATTCCACATTCTCATCCAGGGTCCACATTCTCATCCTGGGTCCACATTTCACATTCTCATCCAGGGTCCACATTCCACATCCTCATCCAGGGTCCACATTCTCATCCAGGGTCCACATTCTCATTCGCGGTCCACATTCTCTTCCAGGGTCCACATTCTCATCCAGGGTCCACATTCCGCATTCTCATCCAGGGTCCACATTCTCATCCAGGTTACACATTCTCATCCAGGGTCCACATTCTTATCCAGGGTCCACATTCTCATCCAGTGTCCACATTCTCATCCAGGGTCCACATTTCACATTCTAATCCAGGGTCCACATTCCATATTCTCATTCAGGGTCCACAGTCCACATTCTCATTCAGGGTCCATATTCCACATTCTCATCCAGGTTACACATTCACATCCAGGGTCCACGTTCTCATCCAGGGTCCACGTTCTCATCCAGGGTCCACATTCCACTTTCTCATCCAGGTTCCACATTCTCATCCAGGGTCCACATTCTCATCCAGGGTCCACGTTCTCATCCAGGGCCCACATTCTAATCCAGGTTCCACATTCTCATCCAGGGTCCACATTCCACATTCTCATCCAGGGTCCACATTCCACATTCTCATCCAGGGTCCACATTCTAATCCAGGTTCCACATTCTCATCCAGGGTCCACATTCTCATCCAGGTTCCACATTCTCATCCAGGGTCCACATTCTAATCCAGGGTCCACATTCCACATTCTCATCCAGGGTCCACATTCTAATCCAGGTTCCACATTCTCATCCAGGGTCCACATTCTCATCCAGGTTACACATTCTCATCCAGGGTCCACATTCTAATTCAGGGTCCACATTCCACATTCTCATCCAGGGTCCACATTCTCTTCCAGGGTCCACATTCTCATCCAGGGTCCACATTCTAATTCAGGGTCCACATTCCACATTCTCATCCAGGGTCCACATTCCGCATTCTCATCCAGGTTACGCATTCTCATCCAGGGTCCACATTCTCATCCAGGGTCTACATTCCACATTCTCATTCAGGGTCCACATTCCACATTCCCCTCCGGGGTCCGCATTCTCATTCAGGGTCCACATTCTCACCCAGGTTACACATTCTCATCCAGGGTCCACATTCTAATTCAGGGTCCACATTCCACATTCTCATCCAGGGTCCACATTCTCTTCCAGGGTCCACATTCTCATCCAGGGTCCACATTCCGCATTCTCATCCAGGGTCCACATTCTCATCCAGGTTACACATTCTCATCCAGGGTCCACATTCTTATCCAGGGTCCACATTCTCATCCAGTGTCCACATTCTCATCCAGGGTCCACATTTCACATTCTAATCCAGGGTCCACATTCCATATTCTCATTCAGGGTCCACAGTCCACATTCTCATTCAGGGTCCATATTCCACATTCTCATCCAGGTTACACATTCACATCCAGGGTCCACGTTCTCATCCAGGGTCCACGTTCTCATCCAGGGTCCACATTCCACTTTCTCATCCAGGTTCCACATTCTCATCCAGGGTCCACATTCTCATCCAGGGTCCACGTTCTCATCCAGGGCCCACATTCTAATCCAGGTTCCACATTCTCATCCAGGGTCCACATTCCACATTCTCATCCAGGGTCCACATTCCACATTCTCATCCAGGGTCCACATTCTAATCCAGGTTCCACATTCTCATCCAGGGTCCACATTCTCATCCAGGTTCCACATTCTCATCCAGGGTCCACATTCTAATCCAGGGTCCACATTCCACATTCTCATCCAGGGTCCACATTCTAATCCAGGTTCCACATTCTCATCCAGGGTCCACATTCTCATCCAGGTTACACATTCTCATCCAGGGTCCACATTCTAATTCAGGGTCCACATTCCACATTCTCATCCAGGGTCCACATTCCGCATTCTCATCCAGGTTACGCATTCTCATCCAGGGTCCACATTCTCATCCAGGGTCTACATTCCACATTCTCATTCAGGGTCCACATTCCACATTCCCCTCCGGGGTCCGCATTCTCATTCAGGGTCCACATTCCACATTCTCATCCAGGGTGCACATTCTCGTCCAGGGTCCACATTCTCATCCAGGTTCCACATTCTAATCCAGGGTCCACATTCTCATCCAGGGTCCACATTCTCATTCAGGGTCCACATTCTCATTCAGGGTCCAGATTCCACATTCTCATCCAGGGTCCACATTCCACATTCTCATCCAGGGTCCACATTCCACATTCTCTTTCAGGGTCCACATTCCACATTCTCATCCAGGGTCCACATTCTCATCCTGGGTCCACATTTCACATTCTCATCCAGGGTCCACATTCCACATCCTCATCCAGGGTCCACATTCTCATCCAGGGTCCACATTCTCATTCGCGGTCCACATTCTCTTCCAGGGTCCACATTCTCATCCAGGGTCCACATTCCGCATTCTCATCCAGGGTCCACATTCTCATCCAGGTTACACATTCTCATCCAGGGTCCACATTCTTATCCAGGGTCCACATTCTCATCCAGTGTCCACATTCTCATCCAGGGTCCACATTTCACATTCTAATCCAGGGTCCACATTCCATATTCTCATTCAGGGTCCACAGTCCACATTCTCATTCAGGGTCCATATTCCACATTCTCATCCAGGTTACACATTCACATCCAGGGTCCACGTTCTCATCCAGGGTCCACGTTCTCATCCAGGGTCCACATTCCACTTTCTCATCCAGGTTCCACATTCTCATCCAGGGTGCACATTCTCATCCAGGGTCCACGTTCTCATCCAGGGCCCACATTCTAATCCAGGTTCCACATTCTCATCCAGGGTCCACATTCCACATTCTCATCCAGGGTCCACATTCCACATTCTCATCCAGGGTCCACATTCTAATCCAGGTTCCACATTCTCATCCAGGGTCCACATTCTCATCCAGGTTCCACATTCTCATCCAGGGTCCACATTCTAATCCAGGGTCCACATTCCACATTCTCATCCAGGGTCCACATTCTAATCCAGGTTCCACATTCTCATCCAGGGTCCACATTCTCATCCAGGTTACACATTCTCATCCAGGGTCCACATTCTAATTCAGGGTCCACATTCCACATTCTCATCCAGGGTCCACATTCTCTTCCAGGGTCCACATTCTCATCCAGGGTCCACATTCTAATTCAGGGTCCACATTCCACATTCTCATCCAGGGTCCACATTCCGCATTCTCATCCAGGTTACGCATTCTCATCCAGGGTCCACATTCTCATCCAGGGTCTACATTCCACATTCTCATTCAGGGTCCACATTCCACATTCCCCTCCTAGGTCCGCATTCTCATTCAGGGTCCACATTCTCACCCAGGTTACACATTCTCATCCAGGGTCCACATTCTAATTCAGGGTCCACATTCCACATTCTCATCCAGGGTCCACATTCTCTTCCAGGGTCCACATTCTCATCCAGGGTCCACATTCCGCATTCTCATCCAGGGTCCACATTCTCATCCAGGTTACACATTCTCATCCAGGGTCCACATTCTTATCCAGGGTCCACATTCTCATCCAGTGTCCACATTCTCATCCAGGGTCCACATTTCACATTCTAATCCAGGGTCCACATTCCATATTCTCATTCAGGGTCCACAGTCCACATTCTCATTCAGGGTCCATATTCCTCATTCTCATCCAGGTTACACATTCACATCCAGGGTCCACGTTCTCATCCAGGGTCCACGTTCTCATCCAGGGTCCACATTCCACTTTCTCATCCAGGTTCCACATTCTCATCCAGGGTCCACATTCTCATCCAGGGTCCACGTTCTCATCCAGGGTCCACATTCTAATCCAGGTTCCACATTCTCATCCAGGGTCCACATTCCACATTCTCATCCAGGGTCCACATTCCACATTCTCATCCAGGGTCCACATTCTAATCCAGGTTCCACATTCTCATCCAGGGTCCACATTCTCATCCAGGTTCCACATTCTCATCCAGGGTCCACATTCTAATCCGGGGTCCACATTCCACATTCTCATCCAGGGTGCACATTCTCGTCCAGGGTCCACATTCTCATCCAGGTTCCACATTCTAATCCAGGGTCCACATTCTCATCCAGGGTCCACATTCTCATTCAGGGTCCACATTCTCATTCAGGGTCCAGATTCCACATTCTCATCCAGGGTCCACATTCCACATTCTCATCCAGGGTCCACATTCCACATTCTCATCCAGGGTCCACATTCTCATCCTGGGTCCACATTTCACATTCTCATCCAGGGTCCACATTCCACATCCTCATCCAGGGTCCACATTCTCATCCAGGGTCCACATTCTCATTCGCGGTCCACATTCTCTTCCAGGGTCCACATTCTCATCCAGGGTCCACATTCCGCATTCTCATCCAGGGTCCACATTCTAATCCAGGTTCCACATTCTCATCCAGGGTCCACATTCCACATTCTCATCCAGGGTCCACATTCCACATTCTCATCCAGGGTCCACATTCTAATCCAGGTTCCACATTCTCATCCAGGGTCCACATTCTCATCCAGGTTCCACATTCTCATCCAGGGTCCACATTCTAATCCAGGGTCCACATTCCACATTCTCATCCAGGGTCCACATTCTAATCCAGGTTCCACATTCTCATCCAGGGTCCACATTCTCATCCAGGTTACACATTCTCATCCAGGGTCCACATTCTAATTCAGGGTCCACATTCCACATTCTCATCCAGGGTCCACATTCTCTTCCAGGGTCCACATTCTCATCCAGGGTCCACATTCTAATTCAGGGTCCACATTCCACATTCTCATCCAGGGTCCACATTCCGCATTCTCATCCAGGTTACGCATTCTCATCCAGGGTCCACATTCTCATCCAGGGTCTACATTCCACATTCTCATTCAGGGTCCACATTCCACATTCCCCTCCTAGGTCCGCATTCTCATTCAGGGTCCACATTCTCACCCAGGTTACACATTCTCATCCAGGGTCCACATTCTAATTCAGGGTCCACATTCCACATTCTCATCCAGGGTCCACATTCTCTTCCAGGGTCCACATTCTCATCCAGGGTCCACATTCCGCATTCTCATCCAGGGTCCACATTCTCATCCAGGTTACACATTCTCATCCAGGGTCCACATTCTTATCCAGGGTCCACATTCTCATCCAGTGTCCACATTCTCATCCAGGGTCCACATTTCACATTCTAATCCAGGGTCCACATTCCATATTCTCATTCAGGGTCCACAGTCCACATTCTCATTCAGGGTCCATATTCCTCATTCTCATCCAGGTTACACATTCACATCCAGGGTCCACGTTCTCATCCAGGGTCCACGTTCTCATCCAGGGTCCACATTCCACTTTCTCATCCAGGTTCCACATTCTCATCCAGGGTCCACATTCTCATCCAGGGTCCACGTTCTCATCCAGGGTCCACATTCTAATCCAGGTTCCACATTCTCATCCAGGGTCCACATTCCACATTCTCATCCCGGGTCCACATTCCACATTCTCATCCAGGGTCCACATTCTAATCCAGGTTCCACATTCTCATCCAGGGTCCACATTCTCATCCAGGTTCCACATTCTCATCCAGGGTCCACATTCTAATCCGGGGTCCACATTCCACATTCTCATCCAGGGTGCACATTCTCGTCCAGGGTCCACATTCTCATCCAGGTTCCACATTCTAATCCAGGGTCCACATTCTCATCCAGGGTCCACATTCTCATTCAGGGTCCACATTCTCATTCAGGGTCCAGATTCCACATTCTCATCCAGGGTCCACATTCCACATTCTCATCCAGGGTCCACATTCCACATTCTCATCCAGGGTCCACATTCTCATCCTGGGTCCACATTTCACATTCTCATCCAGGGTCCACATTCCACATCCTCATCCAGGGTCCACATTCTCATCCAGGGTCCACATTCTCATTCGCGGTCCACATTCTCTTCCAGGGTCCACATTCTCATCCAGGGTCCACATTCCGCATTCTCATCCAGGGTCCACATTCTCATCCAGGTTACACATTCTCATCCAGGGTCCACATTCTTATCCAGGGTCCACATTCTCATCCAGTGTCCACATTCTCATCCAGGGTCCACATTTCACATTCTAATCCAGGGTCCACATTCCATATTCTCATTCAGGGTCCACAGTCCACATTCTCATTCAGGGTCCATATTCCACATTCTCATCCAGGTTACACATTCACATCCAGGGTCCACGTTCTCATCCAGGGTCCACGTTCTCATCTAGGGTCAACATTCCACTTTCTCATCCAGGTTCCACATTCTCATCCAGGGTCCACATTCTCATCCAGGGTCCACGTTCTCATCCAGGGCCCACATTCTAATCCAGGTTCCACATTCTCATCCAGGGTCCACATTCCACATTCTCATCCAGGGTCCACATTCCACATTCTCATCCAGGGTCCACATTCTAATCCAGGTTCCACATTCTCATCCAGGGTCCACATTCTCATCCAGGTTCCACATTCTCATCCAGGGTCCACATTCTAATCCAGGGTCCACATTCCACATTCTCATCCAGGGTCCACATTCTAATCCATGTTCCACATTCTCATCCAGGGTCCACATTCTCATCCAGGTTACACATTCTCATCCAGGGTCCACATTCTAATTCAGGGTCCACATTCCACATTCTCATCCAGGGTCCACATTCTCTTCCAGGGTCCACATTCTCATCCAGGGTCCACATTCTAGTTCAGGGTCCACATTCCACATTCTCATCCAGGGTCCACATTCCGCATTCTCATCCAGGTTACGCATTCTCATCCAGGGTCCACATTCTCATCCAGGGTCTACATTCCACATTCTCATTCAGGGTCCACATTCCACATTCCCCTCCGGGGTCCGCATTCTCATTCAGGGTCCACATTCTCATCCAGGTTACACATTCTCATCCAGGGTCCACATTCTAATTCAGGGTCCACATTCCACATTCTCATCCAGGGTCCACATTCTCTTCCAGGGTCCACATTCTCATCCAGGGTCCACATTCCGCATTCTCATCCAGGGTCCACATTCTCATCCAGGTTACACATTCTCATCCAGGGTCCACATTCTTATCCAGGGTCCACATTCTCATCCAGTGTCCACATTCTCATCCAGGTTACACATTCTCATCCAGGGTCCACATTCTAATTCAGGGTCCACATTCCACATTCTCATCCAGGGTCCACATTCTCTTCCAGGGTCCACATTCTCATCCAGGGTCCACATTCTAATTCAGGGTCCACATTCCACATTCTCATCCAGGGTCCACATTCCGCATTCTCATCCAGGTTACGCATTCTCATCCAGGGTCCACATTCTCATCCAGGGTCTACATTCCACATTCTCATTCAGGGTCCACATTCCACATTCCCCTCCGGGGTCCGCATTATCATTCAGGGTCCACATTCTCATCCAGGTTACACATTCTAATTCAGGGTCCACATTCCACATTCTCATCCAGGGTCCACATTCTCTTCCAGGGTCCACATTCTCATCCAGGGTCCACATTCGAATTCAGGGTCCACATTCCACATTCTCATCCAGGGTCCACATTCCGCATTCTCATCCAGGTTACGCATTCTCATCCAGGGTCCACATTCTCATCCAGGGTCTACATTCCACATTCTCATTCAGGGTCCACATTCCACATTCCCCTCCGGGGTCCGCATTATCATTCAGGGTCCACATTCTCATCCAGGTTACACATTCTCATCCAGGGTCCACATTCTAATTCAGGGTCCACATTCCACATTCTCATCCAGGGTCCACATTCTCTTCCAGGGTCCACATTCTCATCCAGGGTCCACATTCCGCATTCTCATCCAGGGTCCACATTCTCATCCAGGTTACACATTCTCATCCAGGGTCCACATTCTTATCCAGGGTCCACATTCTCATCCAGGGTCCACATTTCACATTCTAATCCAGGGTCCACATTCCATATTCTCATTCAGGGTCCACAGTCCACATTCTCATTCAGGGTCCATATTCCACATTCTCATCCAGGTTACACATTCACATCCAGGGTCCACGTTCTCATCCAGGGTCCACGTTCTCATCCAGGGTCCACATTCCACTTTCTCATCCAGGTTCCACATTCTCATCCAGGGTCCACATTCTCATCCAGGGTCCACGTTCTCATCCAGGGTCCACATTCTAATCCAGGTTCCACATTCTCATCCAGGGTCCACATTCCACATTCTCATCCAGGGTCCACATTCCACATTCTCATCCAGGGTCCACATTCTAATCCAGGTTCCACATTCTCATCCAGGGTCCACATTCTCATCCAGGTTCCACATTCTCATCCAGGGTCCACATTCTAATCCAGGGTCCACATTCCACATTCTCATCCAGGGTGCACATTCTCGTCCAGGGTCCACATTCTCATCCAGGTTCCACATTCTAATCCAGGGTCCACATTCTCATCCAGGGTCCACATTCTCATTCAGGGTCCACATTCTCATTCAGGGTCCAGATTCCACATTCTCATCCAGGGTCCACATTCCACATTCTCATCCAGGGTCCACATTCCACATTCTCTTTCAGGGTCCACATTCCACATTCTCATCCAGGGTCCACATTCTCATCCTGGGTCCACATTTCACATTCTCATCCAGGGTCCACATTCCACATCCTCATCCAGGGTCCACATTCTCATCCAGGGTCCACATTCTCATTCGCGGTCCACATTCTCATCCAGGGTCCACATTCCACATTCTCATTCAGGGTCCACATTCCACATTCTCATCCAGGGTCCACATTGTACATTCTCATCCAGAGTCCACATTCCACATTCGCATCTAGGGTCCACATTCCACATTCTCATTCAGGGACCACATTCCACATTCTCATCCAGGGTCCACATTCGCATCCAGGGTCCACATTCTAATTCAGGGTCCACATTCCACATTCTCATCCAGGGTCCACATTCTCTTCCAGGGTCCACATTCTCATCAAGGGTCCACATTCTAATTCAGGGTCCACATTCCACATTCTCATCCAGGGTCCACATTCCGCATTCTCATCCAGGTTACGCATTCTCATCCAGGGTCCACATTCTCATCCATGGTCTACATTCCACATTCTCATTCAGGGTCCACATTCCACATTCCCCTCCAGGGTCCGCATTCTCATTCAGGGTCCACATTCTCCTCCAGGGTCCACATTCCACTTTCTCATCCAGGTTCCACCTTCTCATCCAGGGTCCACATTCTCATCCAGGGTCCACGTTCTCATCCAGGGTCCACATTCTAATGCAGATTCCACATTCTCATCCAGGGTCCACATTCTAATCCAGGTTCCACATTCTCATCCAGGGTCCACATTCTCATCCAGGTTCCACATTCTAATCCAGGGTCCACATTCTAATCCAGGGTCCACATTCTCATCCAGGGTCCACATTCTCATCCAGGGTCCACATTCAACATTCTCATTCAGGGTCCACATTCTCATTCAGGGTCCAGATTCCACATTCTCATCCAGGGTCCACATTCCCATCCAGGGTCCACATTCTCATTCAGGGTCCACATTCCACATTCTCATCCAGGGTCCACATTCCACACTCTCATCCAGGGTCCACGTTCCACATTCTCATCCAGGGTCCACATTCTCCTCCAGGTTCCACATTCTCATCCAGGGTCCACATTCTCATTGAGTTTCCACATTCTCATCCAGGGCCCACATTCTCATCCAAGGTCCACATTCCACATTCTCATTCAGGGACCACATTCCACATTCTCATCCAGGGTCCACATTCTCATCCAGGTTACACATTCTCATCCAGGGTCCACATTCTAATTCAGGGTCCACATTCCACATTCTCATCTAGCGTCCACATTCTCTTCCAGGGTCCACATTCTCATCCAGGGTCCACATTCCACATTCTCATCCAGGGTCCACATTCTCATCCAGGTTACACATTCTCATCCAGGGTCCACATTCTTATCCAGGGTCCACATTCTCATCCAGGGTCCACATTCTCATCCAGGGTCCACATTTCACATTCTAATCCAGGGTCCACATTCCACATTCTCATCCAGGGTCCACATTGCACATTCTCATCCAAGGTCCACATTCCACATTCTCATCCAGGGCCCACATTCTCATCCAGGGTCCACATTCTCTTCCAGGGTCCACATTCTCATCCAGGGTCCACATTCCGCATTCCCATCCAGGGTCCACATTCTCATCCAGGTTACACATTCTCCTTCAAGGTCCACGTTCTCACCTAGGGTCCACATTCTCATCCAGGGTCCACATTCTCATCCAGGGTCCACATTCCACATTCTCGTCCAGGGTCCACATTCTCATCCAGGTTACACATTCTCATCCAGGGTCCACATTCTAATTCAGGGTCCACATTCCACATTCTCATCTAGCGTCCACATTCTCTTCCAGGGTCCACATTCTCATCCAGGGTCCACATTCCACATTCTCATCCAGGGTCCACATTCTCATCCAGGTTACACATTCTCATCCAGGGTCCACATTCTTATCCAGGGTCCACATTCTCATCCAGGGTCCACATTCTCATCCAGGGTCCACATTTCACATTCTAATCCAGGGTCCACATTCCACATTCTCATCCAGGGTCCACATTGCACATTCTCATCCAAGGTCCACATTCCACATTCTCATCCAGGGCCCACATTCTCATCCAGGGTCCACATTCTCTTCCAGGGTCCACATTCTCATCCAGGGTCCACATTCCGCATTCTCATCCAGGGTCCAAATTCTCATCCAGGTTACACATTCTCCTTCAGGGTCCACGTTCTCACCTAGGGTCCACATTCTCATCCAGGGTCCACATTCTCATCCAGGGTCCACATTCTCATCCAGGTTACACATTCTCATCCAGGGTCCACATTCTAATTCAGGGTCCACATTCCACATTCTCATCTAGCGTCCACATTCTCTTCCAGGGTCCACATTCTCATCCAGGGTCCACATTCCACATTCTCATCCAGGGTCCACATTCTCATCCAGGTTACACATTCTCATCCAGGGTCCACATTCTTATCCAGGGTCCACATTCTCATCCAGGGTCCACATTCTCATCCAGGGTCCACATTTCTCATTCTAATCCAGGGTCCACATTCCACATTCTCATCCAGGGCCCACATTCTCATCCAGGGTCCACATTCTCTTCCAGGGTCCACATTCTCATCCAGGGTCCACATTCCGCATTCTCATCCAGGGTCCACATTCTCATCCAGGTTACACATTCTCCTTCAGGGTCCACGTTCTCACCTAGGGTCCACATTCTCATCCAGGGTCCACATTCTCATCCAGGGTCCACATTCTCATCCAGGTTACACATTCTCATCCAGGGTCCACATTCTAATTCAGGGTCCACATTCCACATTCTCATCTAGCGTCCACATTCTCTTCCAGGGTCCACATTCTCATCCAGGGTCCACATTCCACATTCTCATCCAGGGTCCACATTCTCATCCAGGTTACACATTCTCATCCAGGGTCCACATTCTTATCCAGGGTCCACATTCTCATCCAGGGTCCACATTCTCATCCAGGGTCCACATTTCACATTCTAATCCAGGGTCCACATTCCACATTCTCATCCAGGGTCCACATTGCACATTCTCATCCAAGGTCCACATTCCACATTCTCATCCAGGGCCCACATTCTCATCCAGGGTCCACATTCTCTTCCAGGGTCCACATTCTCATCCAGGGTCCACATTCCGCATTCTCATCCAGGATCCACATTCTCATCCAGGTTACACATTCTCCTTCAGGGTCCAAGTTCTCACCTAGGGTCCACATTCTCATCCAGGGTCCACATTCTCATCCGGGGTCCACATTCCACATTCTCATTCAGGGTCCACATTGCACATTCTCATCCAGGGTCCACATTCCACATTCTCATCCAGGTTACACATTCTCATCCAGGGTTCACATTCTAATTCAGGGTCCACATTCCACATTCTCATCCAGGGTCCACATTCTCTTCCAGGGTCCACATTCTCATCCAGGGTCCACATTCTAATTCAGGGTCCACATTCCACATTCTCATCCAGGGTCCACATTCCGCATTCTCATCCAGGTTACGCATTCTCATCCAGGGTCCACATTCTCATCCAGGGTCAACATTCCACATTCTCATTCAGGTTCCACATTCCACATTCCCCTCCGGGGTCCGCATTCTCATTCAGGGTCCACATTCTCATCCAGGTTACACATTCTCATCCAGGGTCCACATTCTAATTCAGGGTCCACATTCCACATTCTCATCCAGGGTCCACATTCTCTTCCAGGGTCCACATTCTCATCCAGGGTCCACATTCCGCATTCTCATCCAGGATCCACATTCTCATCCAGGTTACACATTCTCATCCAGGGTCCACATTCTTATCCAGGGTCCACATTCTCATCCAGTGTCCACATTCTCATCCAGGGTCCACATTTCACATTCTAATCCAGGGTCCACATTCCATATTCTCATTCAGGGTCCACAGTCCACATTCTCATTCAGGGTCCATATTCCACATTCTCATCCAGGTTACACATTCACATCCAGGGACCACGTTCTCATCCAGGGTCCACGTTCTCATCCAGGGTCCACATTCCACTTTCTCATCCAGGTTCCACATTCTCATCCAGGGTCCACATTCTCATCCAGGGTCCACGTTCTCATCCAGGGTCCACATTCTAATCCAGGTTCCACATTCTCATCCAGGGTCCACATTCTAATCCAGGTTCCACATTCTCATCCAGGGTCCACATTCTCATCCAGGTTCCACATTCTCATCCAGGGTCCACATTCTAATCCAGGGTCCACATTCCACATTCTCATCCAGGGTCCACATTCTCATCCAGGTTCCACATTCTCATCCAGGGTCCACATTCTCATCCAGGTTCCACATTCTCATCCAGGGTCCACATTCTAATCCAGGGTCCACATTCCACATTCTCATCCAGGGTCCACATTCTCGTCCAGGGTCCACATTCTCATCCAGGTTCCACATTCTAATCCAGGGTCCACATTCTCATCCAGGGTCCACATTCTCATTCAGGGTCCACATTCTCATTCAGGGTCCAGATTCCACATTCTCATCCAGGGTCCACATTCTCATTCAGGGTCCACATTCCACATTCTCATCCAGGGTCCACATTCCACATTCTCATCCAGGGTCCACATTCTAATCCAGGTTCCACATTCTCATCCAGGGTCCACATTCTCATCCAGGTTCCACATTCTCATCCAGGGTCCACATTCTAATCCAGGGTCCACATTCCACATTCTCATCCAGGGTGCACATTCTCATCCAGGGTCCACATTCTCATCCAGGTTCCACATTCTAATCCAGGGTCCACATTCTCATCCAGGGTCCACATTCTCATCCAGGGTCCACATTCTCATCCAGGGTCCACATTCTCATCCAGGGTCCACATTCAACATTCTCATGCAGGGTCCACATTCCACATTCTCATCCAGTGTCCACATTCCACATTCTCATCCAGGGTCCATGTTCCACATTCTGATCCAGGGTCCACGTTCCACATTCTCATCCAGGTTCCACATTCTCATCCAGGGTCCACATTCTCATCCAGGGTCCACGTTCCACATTCTCATCCAGGGTCCACATTCCACATTCTCATTCAGGGTCCACATTCCACATTCTCATCCAGAGTCCACATTCCACATTCTCATCCAGGGTCCACATTCCACATTCTCATCCAGGGTCCACATTCCACATTCTCATTCAGGGTCCACATTCCACATTCTCATCCAGAGTCCACATTCCACATTCTCATCCAGGGTCCACATTCCATATTCTCATCCAGGGTCCACATTCCACATTCTCATTCAGGGTCCACATTCCACATTCTCATCCAGGGTCCACATTCTCATCCAGGTTACACATTCTCATCCAGGGTCCACATTCTTATCCAGGGTCCACATTTCTCATACTCATCCAGGGTCCACATTCCACATTCTCATCCAGGGTGCACATCCTCATCCAGGGTCCACATTCTCATCCAGGGTCCACATTCTCATTCGCGTTCCACATTCTCGTCCAGGGTCCACATTCTCATCCAGGGTCCACATTCCACATTCTCATTCAGGGTCCACATTCCACATTCTCATCCAGGGTGCACATCCTCATCCAGGGTCCACATTCTCATCCAGGGTCCACATTCTCATTCGCGTTCCACATTCTCGTCCAGGGTCCACATTCCACATTCTCATTCAGAGTCCACATTCCACATTCGCATCTAGGGCCCACATTCTCATCCAGGGTCCACATTCCACATTTTCATTCAGGGTCCACATTCTACGTTCTCATCCAGGGTCCACATTCTCATCCAGGGTCCACATTCCACATTCTCATCCAGGGTCCACATTCTCCTCCAGGGTCCACATTCCACATTCTCATCCAGGGTCCACATTCCACATTCTCATCCAGGGTCCACATTGCACATTCTCATCCAGGGCCCACATTCTCATCCAGGGTACACATTCCACATTCTCATCCATGGTCCACATCCTCATCCAGGGTCCACATTCTCATCCAGGGTCCACATTTCACATTCTCATCCAGGGTCCGCATTCCACATTCTGATCCAGGGTCCACATCCTCATCCAGGGTCCACATTCTCATTCGCGGTCCACATTCTCATCCAGGGTCCGCATTCCACATTCTCATTCAGGGTCCACATTCCACATTCTCATCCAGGGTCCACATTCCACATTCTCAGCCAGGGTCCACATTGCACATTCTCATCCAGGGTCCACATTCCACTTTCTCATCCAGGTTCCACATTCTCATCCAGGGTCCACGTTCTCATCCAGGGTCCACGTTCTCATCCAGGGTCCACATTCCACTTTCTCATCCAGTTTCCACATTCTCATCCAGGGTCCACATTCTCATCCAAGGTCCACATTCCACATTCTCATCCAGGGTACACATTCCACATTCTCATCCAGGGTCCACATCCTCATCCAGGGTCCACATTCTCATCCAGGGTCCACATTCCACATTCTCATTCAGGGACCACATTCCACATTCTCATCCAGGGTCCACATTCTCATCCAGGTTACACATTCTCATCCAGTGTCCACATTTTAATTCAGGGTCCACATTCCACATTCTCATCCAGGGTCCACATTCTCTTCCAGGGTCCGCATTCTCATCCAGGGTCCACATTCCACATTCTCATCCAGGGTCCACATTCTCATCCAGGTTACACATTCTCATCCAGGGTCCACATTCCACATTCTCATCCAGGGTCCACATCCTCATCCAGGGTCCACATTCTCATCCAGGGTCCACATTCCACATTCTCATTCAGGGACCTCATTCCACATTCTCATCCAGGGTCCACATTCTCATCCAGGTTACACATTCTCATCCAGGGTCCACAATCTAATTCAGGGTCCACATTCCACATTCTCATCCAGGGTCCACATTCTCTTCCAGGGTCCACATTCTCATCCAGGGTCCACATTCCACATTCTCATCCAGGGTCCACATTCTCATCCAGGTTACACATTCTCATCCAGGGTCCACATTCTTATCCAGGGTCCACATTCTCATCCAGGGTCCACATTCTCATCCAGGGTCCACATTTCACATTCTAATCCAGGGTCCACATTCCACATTCTCATCCAGGGTCCACATTGCACATTCTCATCCAATGTCCACATTCCACATTCTCATCCAGGGCCCACATTCTCATCCAGGGTACACATTCCACATTCTCATCCAGGGTCCACATCCTCATCCAGGGTCCACATTCTCATCCAGGGTCCACATTCCACATTCTCATCCAGCTTACACATTCTCCTTCAGGGTCCACGTTCTCACCTAGGGTCCACATTCTCATCCAGGGTCCACATTCTCATCCAGGGTCCACATTCCCCATTCTCATTCAGGGTCCACATTCCACATTCTCATCCAGGGTCCACATTCTCATCCAGGGTTCACATTCTCATCCAGGGTCCACATTCCACATTCTCATCCAGGTTACACATTCTCATCCAGGGTCCACATTCTAATTCAGGGTCCACATTCCACATTCTCATCCAGGGTCCACATTCTCTTCCAGGGTCCACATTCTCATCCAGGGTCCACATTCTAATTCAGGGTCCACATTCCACATTCTCATCCAGGGTCCACATTCCGCATTCTCATCCAGGTTACGCATTCTCATCCAGGGTCCACATTCTCATCCAGGGTCTACATTCCACATTCTCATTCAGGGTCTACATTCCACATTCCCCTCCTGGGTCCACATTCTCTTCCAGGGTCCACATACTCATCCAGGTTACACATTCTCATCCAGGGTCCACATTCTAATTCAGGGTCCACATTCCACATTCTCATCCAGGGTCCACATTCTCTTCCAGGGTCCACATTCTCATCCAGGGTCCACATTCCACATTCTCATCCAGGGTCCACATTCTCATCCAGGTTACACATACTCATCCAGGGTCCACATACTTATCCAGGGTCCACATTCTCATCCAGGGTCCACGTTCTCATCCAGGATCCACATTCTAATCCAGGTTCCACATTCTCATCCAGGGTCCACATTCCACATTCTCATCCAGGGTCCACATTCCACATTCTCATCCAGGGTCCACATTCTAATCCAGGTTCCACATTCTCATCCAGGGTCCACATTCTCATCCAGGTTCCACATTCTCATCCAGGGTCCACATTCTAATCCAGGTTCCACATTCTAATCCAGGGTCCACATTCTCATCCAGGGTCCACATTCTCATCCAGGGTCCACATTCAACATTCTCATTCAGGGTCCACATTCTCATTCAGGGTCCACATTCCACATTCTCATCCAGGGTCCACATTCCACATTCTCATCCAGGGTCCACATTCTAATCCAGGTTCCACATTCTCATCCAGGGTCCACATTCTCATCCACGTTCCACATTCTGATCCAGGGTGCACATTCTCATCCAGGGTCCACATTCTCATCCAGGTTCCACATTCTAATCCAGGGTCCACATTCTCATCCAGGGTCCACATTCTCATCCAGGGTCCACATTCTCATCCAGGGTCCACATTCAACATTCTCATCCGGGGTCCATGTTCCACATTCTGATCCAGGGTCCACGTTCCACATTCTCATCCACATTCCACATTCTCATCCAGGGTCCACATTCCACATTCTCATCCAGGGTCCACATTCCACATTCTCATTCAGGGTCCACATCCTCATCCAGGGTCCACATTCTCATCCAGGGTCCACATTCCACATTCTCATTCAGGGTCCACATCCTCATCCAGGGTCCACATTCTCATCCAGGGTCCACATTCCACATTCTCATCCAGGTTACACATTCTCATCCAGGGTCCACATTCTAATTCAGGGTCCACATTCCACATTCTCATCCAGGGTCCACATTCTCATCCAGGGTCCACATTCTAATTCAGGGTCCACATTCCACATTCTCATCCAGGGTCCACATTCCGCATTCTCATCCAGGTTACGCATTCTCATCCAGGATCCACATTCTCATCCAGGGTCTACATTCCACATTCTCATTCAGGGTCCACATTCCACATTCCCATCCAGGGTCCGCATTCTCATTCAGGGTCCACATTCTCCGCCAGGGTCCACATTCTCCTCCAGGGTCCACGTTCCACATTCTCATCCAGGGTCCACGTTCCACATTCTCATCCAGGGTCCACATTGCACATTTGCATCTAGGGCCCACATTCTCATCCAGGGTCTGCATTCCACATTCTCATTCAGGGTCCACATTCTCATCCAGGTTACACATTCTCATCCAGGGTCCACAGTCTTATCCAGGGTCCACATTCTCATCCAGGGTCCACATTCCACATTCTCATTCAGGGTCCACATTCCACATTCTCATCCAGGGTCCACATTCTCATCCAGGGTCCACATTCCACATTCTCATCCAGGTTACACATTCTCATCCAGGGTCCACATTCTGCATTCTCATCCAGGTTACGCATTCTCATCCAGGGTCCACATTCTCATCCAGGGTCTACATTCCACATTCTCATTCAGGGTCTACATTCCACATTCCCCTCCAGGGTCCACATTCTCTTCCAGGGTCCACATTCTCATCCAGGTTACACATTCTCATCCAGGGTCCACATTCTAATTCAGGGTCCACATTCCACATTCTCATCCAGGGTCCACATTCTCTTCCAGGGTCCACATTCTCATCCAGGGTCCACATTCCACATTCTCATCCAGGGTCCACATTCTCATCCAGGTTACACATACTCATCCAGGGTCCACATACTTATCCAGAGTCCACATTCTCATCCAGGGTCCACATTCTCATCCAGGGTCCACATTTCACATTCTAATCCAGTGTCCACATTCCATATTCTCAGTCAGGGTCCACAGTCCACATTCTCATTTAGGGTCCATATTCCACATTCTCATCCAGGTTACACATTCACATCCAGGGTCCACATTCCACTTTCTCATCCAGGTTCCACATTCTCATCCAGGGTCCACGTTCTCATCCAGGGTCCACGTTCTCATCCAGGGTCCACATTCCACTTTCTCATCCAGGTTCCACATTCTCATCCAGGGTCCACATTCTCATCCAGGGTCCACGTTCTCATCCAGGATCCACATTCTAATCCAGGTTCCACATTCTCATCCAGGGTCCACATTCCACATTCTCATCCAGGGTCCACATTCCACATTCTCATCCAGGGTCCACATTCTAATCCAGGTTCCACATTCTCATCCATGGTCCACATTCTCATCCAGGTTCCACATTCTCATCCAGGGTGCACATTCTCGTCCAGGGTCCACATTCTCATCCAGGTTCCACATTCTAATCCAGGGTCCACATTCTCATCCAGGGTCCACATTCTCATCCAGGGTCCACATTCAACATTCTCATTCAGGGTCCACATTCTCATTCAGGGTCCACATTCCACATTCTCATCCAGGGTCCACATTCCACATTCTCATCCAGGGTCCACATTCTAATCCAGGTTCCACATTCTCATCCAGGGTCCACATTCTCATCCAGGGTCCACATTCTCATCCACGTTCCACATTCTGATCCGGCGTGCACATTCTCATCCAGGGTCCACATTCTCATCCAGGTTCCACATTCTAATCCAGGGTCCACATTCTCATCCAGGGTCCACATTCTCATCCAGGGTCCACATTCTCATCCAGGGTCCACATTCAACATTCTCATCCAGGGTCCACGTTCCACATTCTGATCCAGGGTCCACGTTCCACATTCGCATCCACATTCCACAATCTCATCCAGGGTCCACATTCCACATTCTCATCCAGGGTCCACATTCCACATTCTCATTCAGGGTCCACATTCCACATTCTCATCCAGGGTCCACATTCTCATCCAGGTTACACATTCTCATCCAGGGTCCACATTCTTATCCAGGGTCCACATTTCACATACTCATCCAGGGTCCACATTCCACATTCTCATCCAGGGTCCACATCCTCATCCAGGGTCCACATTCTCATCCAGGGTTCACATTCTCATTCGCGGTCCACATTGTCGTCCAGGGTCCACATTCTCATCCAGGGTCCACATTCCACATTCTCATTCAGGGTCCACATTCCACATTCTCATCCAGGGTCCACATTGCACATTCTCATCCAGAGTCCACATTCCACATTCGCATCTGGGGCCCACATTCTCATCCAGGGTCCACATTCCACATTCTCATTCAGGGTCCACATTCTACATTCTCATCCAGGGTCCACATTCTCATCCAGGGTCCACATTCCACATTCTCATCCAGGGTCCACATTCTCCTCCAGGGTCCACATTCCACATTCTCATCCGGGGTCCACATTCCACATTCTCATCCAGGGTCCACATTGCACATTCTCATCCAGGGCCCACATTCCCATCCATGGTCCACATCCTCATCCAGGGTCCACATTCTCATCCAGGGCCCACAGTCCAAATTCTCATCCAGGGTCCACATTGCACATTCTCATCCAGGGTCCACATCCTCATCCAGGGTCCACATTCTCATCCAGGGTCCAGAGTCCACATTCTCATCCAGCTTACACATTCTTCTTCAGGGTCCACGTTCTCATCTAGGGTCCACATTCTCATCCAGGGTCCACATTCTCATCCAGGGTCCACATTCCACATTCTCATTCAGGGTCCACATTCCACATTCTCATCCAGGGTCCACATTCTCATCCAGGGTCCACATTCCACATTCTCATCCAGGTTACACATTCTCATCCAGGGTCCACATTCTAATTCAGGGTCCACATTCCACATTCTCATCCAGGGTCCACATTCTCATCCAGGGTCCACATTCTAATTCAGGGTCCACATTCCACATTCTCATCCAGGGTCCACATTCCGCATTCTCATCCAGGTTACGCATTCTCATCCAGGATCCACATTCTCATCCAGGGTCTACATTCCACATTCTCATTCAGGGTCCACATTCCACATTCCCATCCAGGGTCCGCATTCTCATTCAGGGTCCACATTCTCCGCCAGGGTCCACATTCTCCTCCAGGGTCCACGTTCCACATTCTCATCCAGGGTCCACGTTCCACATTCTCATCCAGGGTCCACATTGCACATTTGCATCTAGGGCCCACATTCTCATCCAGGGTCTGCATTCCACATTCTCATTCAGGGTCCACATTCTCATCCAGGTTACACATTCTCATCCAGGGTCCACAGTCTTATCCAGCGTCCACATTCTCATCCAGGGTCCACATTCCACATTCTCATTCAGGGTCCACATTCCACATTCTCATCCAGGGTCCACATTCTGATCCAGGGTCCACATTCCACATTCTCATCCAGGTTACACATTCTCATCCAGGGTCCACATTCTAATTCAGGGTCCACATTCCACATTCTCATCCAGGGTCCACATTCTCTTCCAGGGTCCACATTCTCATCCAGGGTCCACATTCTAATTCAGGGTCCACATTCCACATTCTCATCCAGGGTCCACATTCCGCATTCTCATCCAGGTTACGCATTCTCATCCAGGGTCCACATTCTCATCCAGGGTCTACATTCCACATTCTCATTCAGGGTCCACATTCCACATTCCCCTCCGGGGTCCGCATTCTCATTCAGGGTCCACATTCTCATCCAGGTTACACATTCTCATCCAGGGTCCACATTCTAATTCAGGGTCCACATTACACATTCTCATCCAGGGTCCACATTCTCTTCCAGGGTCCACATTCTCATCCAGGGTCCACATTCCGCATTCTCATCCAGGGTCCACATTCTCATCCAGGTTACACATTCTCATCCAGGGTCCACATTCTTATCCAGGGTCCACATTCTCATCCAGTGTCCACATTCTCATCCAGGGTCCACATTTCACATTCTAATCCAGGGTCCACATTCCATATTCTCATTCAGGGTCCACAGTCCACATTCTCATTCAGGGTCCATATTCCACATTCTCATCCAGGTTACACATTCACATCCAGGGACCACGTTCTGATCCAGGGTCCACGTTCTCATCCAGGGTCCACATTCCACTTTCTCATCCAGGTTCCACATTCTCATCCAGGGTCCACATTCTCATCCAGGGTCCACGTTCTCATCCAGGGTCCACATTCTAATCCAGGTTCCACATTCTCATCCAGGGTCCACATTCCACATTCTCATCCAGGGTCCACATTCCACATTCTCATCCAGGGTCCACATTCTAATCCAGGTTCCACATTCTCATCCAGGGTCCACATTCTCATCCAGGTTCCACATTCTCATCCAGGGTCCACATTCTAATCCAGGGTCCACATTCCACATTCTCATCCAGGGTGCACATTCTCGTCCAGGGTTCACATTCTCATCCAGGTTCCACATTCTAATCCAGGGTCCACATTCTCATCCAGGGTCCACATTCTCATTCAGGGTCCACATTCCACATTCTCATCCAGGGTCCACATTCCACATTCTCATCCAGGGTCCACATTCTAATCCATGTTCCACATTCTCATCCAGGGTCCACATTCTCATCCAGGGTCCACATTCTAATCCATGTTCCACATTCTCATCCAGGGTCCACATTCTCATCCAGGTTCCACATTCTCATCCAGGGTCCACATTCTAATCCAGGGTCCACATTCCACATTCTCATCCAGGGTGCACATTATCATCCAGGGTCCACATTCTCATCCAGGTTCCACATTCTAATCCAGGGTCCACATTCTCATCCAGGGTCCACATTCTCATCCAGGGTCCACATTCTCATCCAGGGTCCACATTCAACATTCTCATGCAGGGTCCACATTCCACATTCTCATCCAGTGTCCACATTCCACATTCTCATCCAGGGTCCATGTTCCACATTCTGATCCAGGGTCCACGTTCCACATTCTCATCCAGGTTCCACATTCTCATCCAGGGTCCACATTCTCATCGAGTTTCCACATTCCACATTCTCATCCAGAGTCCACATTCCACATTCTCATCCAGGGTCCACATTCCACATTCTCATCCAGGGTCCACATTCCACATTCTCATTCAGGGTCCACATTCCACATTCTCATCCAGGGTCCACATTCTCATCCAGGTTACACATTCTCATCCAGGGTACACATTCTTATCCAGGGTCCACATTTCACATACTCATCCAGGGTCCACATTCCACATTCTCATCCAGGGTCCACATCCTCATCCAGGGTCCACATTCTCATCCAGGGTCCACATTCTCATTCGCGGTCCACATTCTCGTCCAGGGTCCACATTCTCATCCAGGGTCCACATTCCACATTCTCATTCAGGGTCCACATTCCACATTCTCATCCAGGGTCCACATTGCACATTCTCATCCAGAGTCCACATTCCACATTCGCATCTAGGGCCCACATTCTCATCCATGGTCCACATTCCACATTTTCATTCAGGGTCCACATTCTACCTTCTCATCCAGGGTCCACATTCCACATTCTCATCCAGGGTCCACATTCTCCTCCAGGGTCCACATTCCACATTCTCATTCAGGGACCACATTCCACATTCTCATCCAGGGTCCACATTCTCATCCAGGTTACACATTCTCATCCAGGGTCCACATTCTAATTCAGGGTCCACATTCCACATTCTCATCTAGCGTCCACATTCTCTTCCAGGGTCCACATTCTCATCCAGGGTCCACATTCCACATTCTCATCCAGGGTCCACATTCTCATCCAGGTTACACATTCTCATCCAGGGTCCACATTCTTATCCAGGGTCCACATTCTCATCCAGGGTCCACATTCTCATCCAGGGTCCACATTTCACATTCTAATCCAGGGTCCACATTCCACATTCTCATCCAGGGTCCACATTGCACATTCTCATCCAATGTCCACATTCCACATTCTCATCCAGGGCCCACATTCTCATCCAGGGTACAGATTCCACATTCTCATCCAGGGTCCACATCCTCATCCAGGGTCCACATTCTCATCCAGGGTCCACATTCTACATTCTCATCCAGCTTACACATTCTCCTTCAGGGTCCACGTTCTCACCTAGGGTCCACATTCTCATCCAGGGTCCACATTCTCATCCAGGGTCCACATTCCCCATTCTCATTCAGGGTCCACATTCCACATTCTCATCCAGGGTCCACATTCTCATCCAGGGTCCACATTCCACATTCTCATCCAGGTTACATATTCTCATCCAGGGTCCACATTCTAATTCAGGGTCTACATTCCACATTCTCATCCAGGGTCCACATTCTCTTCCAGGGTCCACATTCTCATCCAGGGTCCACATTCTAATTCAGGGTCCACATTCCACATTCTCATCCAGGGTCCACATTCCGCATTCTCATCCATGTTACGCATTCTCATCCAGGGTCCACATTCTCATCCAGGGTCTACATTCCACATTCTCATTCAGGGTCTACATTCCACATTCCCCTCCAGGGTCCACATTCTCTTCCAGGGTCCACATTCTCATCCAGGTTACACATTCTCATCCAGGGTCCACATTCTAATTCAGGGTCCACATTCCACATTCTCATCCAGGGTCCACATTCTCTTCCAGGGTCCACATTCTCATCCAGGGTCCACATTCCACATTCTCATCCAGGGTCCACATTCTCATCCAGGTTACACATACTCATCCAGGGTCCACATTCTTATCCAGGGTCCACATTCTCATCCAGGGTCCACATTCTCATCCAGGGTCCACATTTCACATTCTAATCCAGGGTCCACATTCCATATTCTCATTCAGGGTCCACAGTCCACATTCTCATTCAGGGTCCATATTCCACATTCTCATCCAGGTTACACCTTCACATCCAGGGTCCACATTCCACTTTCTCATCCAGGTTCCACATTCTCATCCAGGGTCCACGTTCTCATCCAGGGTCCACATTCCACTTTCTCATCCAGGTTCCACATTCTCATCCAGGGTCCACATTCTCATCCAGGGTCCACGTTCTCATCCAGGATCCACATTCTAATCCAGGTTCCACATTCTCATCCAGGGTCCACATTCCACATTCTCATCCAGGGTCCACATTCCACATTCTCATCCAGGGTCCACATTCTAATCCAGGTTCCACATTCTCATTCAGGGTCCACATTCTCATCCAGGTTCCACATTCTCATCCAGGGTGCACATTGTCGTCCAGGGTCCACATTCTCATCCAGGTTCCACATTCTAATCCCAGAGGTCCACATTCTCATCCAGGGTCCACATTCTCATCCAGGGTCCACATTCAACATTCTCATTCAGGGTCCACATTCTCATTCAGGGTCCACATTCCACATTCTCATCCAGGGTCCACATTCCACATTCTCATCCAGGGTCCACATTCTAATCCAGGTTCCACATTCTCATCCAGGGTCCACATTCTCATCCACGTTCCACATTCTGATCCAGGGTGCACATTCTCATCCAGGGTCCACATTCTCATCCAGGTTCCACATTCTAATCCAGGGTCCACATTCTCATCCAGGGTCCACATTCTCATCCAGGGTCCACATTCTCATCCAGGGTCCACATTCAACATTCTCATCCAGGGTCCATGTTCCACATTCTGATCCAGGGTCCACGTTCCACATTCTCATCCACATGCCACATTCTCATCCAGGGTCCACATTCCACATTCTCATCCAGGGTCCACATTCCACATTCTCATTCAGGGTCCACATTCCACATTCTCATCCAGGGTCCACATTCTCATCCAGGTTACACATTCTCATCCAGGGTCCACATTCTAATTCAGGGTCCACATTCCACATTCTCATCCAGGGTCCACATTCTCATCCAGGGTCCACATTCTAATTCAGGGTCCACATTCCACATTCTCATCCAGGGTCCACATTCCGCATTCTCATCCAGGTTACGCATTCTCATCCAGGATCCACATTCTCATCCAGGGTCTACATTCCACATTCTCATTCAGGGTCCACATTCCACATTCCCATCCAGGGTCCGCATTCTCATTCAGGGTCCACATTCTCCGCCAGGGTCCACATTCTCCTCCAGGGTCCACGTTCCACATTCTCATCCAGGGTCCACGTTCCACATTCTCATCCAGGGTCCACATTGCACATTTGCATCTAGGGCCCACATTCTCATCCAGGGTCTGCATTCCACATTCTCATTCAGGGTCCACATTCTCATCCAGGTTACACATTCTCATCCAGGGTCCACAGTCTTATCCAGCGTCCACATTCTCATCCAGGGTCCACATTCCACATTCTCATTCAGGGTCCACATTCCACATTCTCATCCAGGGTCCACATTCTGATCCAGGGTCCACATTCCACATTCTCATCCAGGTTACACATTCTCATCCAGGGTCCACATTCTAATTCAGGGTCCACATTCCACATTCTCATCCAGGGTCCACATTCTCTTCCAGGGTCCACATTCTCATCCAGGGTCCACATTCTAATTCAGGGTCCACATTCCACATTCTCATCCAGGGTCCACATTCCGCATTCTCATCCAGGTTACGCATTCTCATCCAGGGTCCATTCTCATCCAGGGTCTACATTCCACATTCTCATTCAGGGTCCACATTCCACATTCCCCTCCGGGGTCCGCATTCTCATTCAGGGTCCACATTCTCATCCAGGTTACACATTCTCATCCAGGGTCCACATTCTAATTCAGGGTCCACATTACACATTCTCATCCAGGGTCCACATTCTCTTCCAGGGTCCACATTCTCATCCAGGGTCCACATTCCGCATTCTCATCCAGGGTCCACATTCTCATCCAGGTTACACATTCTCATCCAGGGTCCACATTCTTATCCAGGGTCCACATTCTCATCCAGTGTCCACATTCTCATCCAGGGTCCACATTTCACATTCTAATCCAGGGTCCACATTCCATATTCTCATTCAGGGTCCACAGTCCACATTCTCATTCAGGGTCCATATTCACATTCTCATCCAGGTTACACATTCACATCCAGGGACCACGTTCTGATCCAGGGTCCACGTTCTCATCCAGGGTCCACATTCCACTTTCTCATCCAGGTTCCACATTCTCATCCAGGGTCCACATTCTCATCCAGGGTCCACGTTCTCATCCAGGGTCCACATTCTAATCCAGGTTCCACATTCTCATCCAGGGTCCACATTCCACATTCTCATCCAGGGTCCACATTCCACATTCTCATCCAGGGTCCACATTCTAATCCAGGTTCCACATTCTCATCCAGGGTCCACATTCTCATCCAGGTTCCACATTCTCATCCAGGGTCCACATTCTAATCCAGGGTCCACATTCCACATTCTCATCCAGGGTGCACATTCTCGTCCAGGGTTCACATTCTCATCCAGGTTCCACATTCTAATCCAGGGTCCACATTCTCATCCAGGGTCCACATTCTCATTCAGGGTCCACATTCCACATTCTCATCCAGGGTCCACATTCCACATTCTCATCCAGGGTCCACATTCTAATCCATGTTCCACATTCTCATCCAGGGTCCACATTCTCATCCAGGGTCCACATTCTAATCCATGTTCCACATTCTCATCCAGGGTCCACATTCTCATCCAGGTTCCACATTCTCATCCAGGGTCCACATTCTAATCCAGGGTCCACATTCCACATTCTCATCCAGGGTGCACATTATCATCCAGGGTCCACATTCTCATCCAGGTTCCACATTCTAATCCAGGGTCCACATTCTCATCCAGGGTCCACATTCTCATCCAGGGTCCACATTCTCATCCAGGGTCCACATTCAACATTCTCATGCAGGGTCCACATTCCACATTCTCATCCAGTGTCCACATTCCACATTCTCATCCAGGGTCCATGTTCCACATTCTGATCCAGGGTCCACGTTCCACATTCTCATCCAGGTTCCACATTCTCATCCAGGGTCCACATTCTCATCGAGTTTCCACATTCCACATTCTCATCCAGAGTCCACATTCCACATTCTCATCCAGGGTCCACATTCCACATTCTCATCCAGGGTCCACATTCCACATTCTCATTCAGGGTCCACATTCCACATTCTCATCCAGGGTCCACATTCTCATCCAGGTTACACATTCTCATCCAGGGTACACATTCTTATCCAGGGTCCACATTTCACATACTCATCCAGGGTCCACATTCCACATTCTCATCCAGGGTCCACATCCTCATCCAGGGTCCACATTCTCATCCAGGGTCCACATTCTCATTCGCGGTCCACATTCTCGTCCAGGGTCCACATTCTCATCCAGGGTCCACATTCCACATTCTCATTCAGGGTCCACATTCCACATTCTCATCCAGGGTCCACATTGCACATTCTCATCCAGAGTCCACATTCCACATTCGCATCTAGGGCCCACATTCTCATCCATGGTCCACATTCCACATTTTCATTCAGGGTCCACATTCTACCTTCTCATCCAGGGTCCACATTCCACATTCTCATCCAGGGTCCACATTCTCCTCCAGGGTCCACATTCCACATTCTCATTCAGGGACCACATTCCACATTCTCATCCAGGGTCCACATTCTCATCCAGGTTACACATTCTCATCCAGGGTCCACATTCTAATTCAGGGTCCACATTCCACATTCTCATCTAGCGTCCACATTCTCTTCCAGGGTCCACATTCTCATCCAGGGTCCACATTCCACATTCTCATCCAGGGTCCACATTCTCATCCAGGTTACACATTCTCATCCAGGGTCCACATTCTTATCCAGGGTCCACATTCTCATCCAGGGTCCACATTCTCATCCAGGGTCCACATTTCACATTCTAATCCAGGGTCCACATTCCACATTCTCATCCAGGGTCCACATTGCACATTCTCATCCAATGTCCACATTCCACATTCTCATCCAGGGCCCACATTCTCATCCAGGGTACAGATTCCACATTCTCATCCAGGGTCCACATCCTCATCCAGGGTCCACATTCTCATCCAGGGTCCACATTCTACATTCTCATCCAGCTTACACATTCTCCTTCAGGGTCCACGTTCTCACCTAGGGTCCACATTCTCATCCAGGGTCCACATTCTCATCCAGGGTCCACATTCCCCATTCTCATTCAGGGTCCACATTCCACATTCTCATCCAGGGTCCACATTCTCATCCAGGGTCCACATTCCACATTCTCATCCAGGTTACATATTCTCATCCAGGGTCCACATTCTAATTCAGGGTCTACATTCCACATTCTCATCCAGGGTCCACATTCTCTTCCAGGGTCCACATTCTCATCCAGGGTCCACATTCTAATTCAGGGTCCACATTCCACATTCTCATCCAGGGTCCACATTCCGCATTCTCATCCATGTTACGCATTCTCATCCAGGGTCCACATTCTCATCCAGGGTCTACATTCCACATTCTCATTCAGGGTCTACATTCCACATTCCCCTCCAGGGTCCACATTCTCTTCCAGGGTCCACATTCTCATCCAGGTTACACATTCTCATCCAGGGTCCACATTCTAATTCAGGGTCCACATTCCACATTCTCATCCAGGGTCCACATTCTCTTCCAGGGTCCACATTCTCATCCAGGGTCCACATTCCACATTCTCATCCAGGGTCCACATTCTCATCCAGGTTACACATACTCATCCAGGGTCCACATTCTTATCCAGGGTCCACATTCTCATCCAGGGTCCACATTCTCATCCAGGGTCCACATTTCACATTCTAATCCAGGGTCCACATTCCATATTCTCATTCAGGGTCCACAGTCCACATTCTCATTCAGGGTCCATATTCCACATTCTCATCCAGGTTACACCTTCACATCCAGGGTCCACATTCCACTTTCTCATCCAGGTTCCACATTCTCATCCAGGGTCCACGTTCTCATCCAGGGTCCACATTCCACTTTCTCATCCAGGTTCCACATTCTCATCCAGGGTCCACATTCTCATCCAGGGTCCACGTTCTCATCCAGGATCCACATTCTAATCCAGGTTCCACATTCTCATCCAGGGTCCACATTCCACATTCTCATCCAGGGTCCACATTCCACATTCTCATCCAGGGTCCACATTCTAATCCAGGTTCCACATTCTCATTCAGGGTCCACATTCTCATCCAGGTTCCACATTCTCATCCAGGGTGCACATTGTCGTCCAGGGTCCACATTCTCATCCAGGTTCCACATTCTAATCCAGGGTCCACATTCTCATCCAGGGTCCACATTCTCATCCAGGGTCCACATTCAACATTCTCATTCAGGGTCCACATTCTCATTCAGGGTCCACATTCCACATTCTCATCCAGGGTCCACATTCCACATTCTCATCCAGGGTCCACATTCTAATCCAGGTTCCACATTCTCATCCAGGGTCCACATTCTCATCCACGTTCCACATTCTGATCCAGGGTGCACATTCTCATCCAGGGTCCACATTCTCATCCAGGTTCCACATTCTAATCCAGGGTCCACATTCTCATCCAGGGTCCACATTCTCATCCAGGGTCCACATTCTCATCCAGGGTCCACATTCAACATTCTCATCCAGGGTCCATGTTCCACATTCTGATCCAGGGTCCACGTTCCACATTCTCATCCACATGCCACATTCTCATCCAGGGTCCACATTCCACATTCTCATCCAGGGTCCACATTCCACATTCTCATTCAGGGTCCACATTCCACATTCTCATCCAGGGTCCACATTCTCATCCAGGTTACACATTCTCATCCAGGGTCCACATTCTTATCCAGGGTCCACATTTCACATACTCATCCAGGGTCCACATTCCACATTCTCATCCTGGGTCCACATCCTCATCCAGGGTCCACATTCTCATCCAGGGTTCACATTCTCATTCGCGGTCCACATTCTCGTCCAGGGTCCACATTCTCATCCAGGGTCCACATTCCACATTCTCATTCAGGGTCCACATTCCATATTCTCATCCAGGGTCCACATTGCACATTCTCATCCAGAGTCCACATTCCACATTCGCATCTGGGGCCCACATTCTCATCCAGGGTCCACATTCCACATTCTCATTCAGGGTCCACATTCTACATTCTCATCCAGGGTCCACATTCCACATTCTCATCCCGGGTCCACATTCTCCTCCAGGGTCCACATTCCACATTCTCATCCAGGGTCCACATTCCACATTCTCATCCAGGGTCCACATTGCACATTCTCATCCAGGGCCCACATTCTCATCCATGGTCCACATCCTCATCCAGGGTCCACATTCTCATCCAGGGTCCACAGTCCAAATTCTCATCCAGGGTCCACATTGCACATTCTCATCCAGGGTCCACATCCTCATCCAGGGTCCACATTCTCATCCAGGGTCCAGAGTCCACATTCTCATCCAGCTTACACATTCTTCTTCAGGGTCCACGTTCTCATCTAGGGTCCACATTCTCATCCAGGGTCCACATTCTCATCCAGGGTCCACATTCCACATTCTCATTCAGGGTCCACATTCCACATTCTCATCCAGGGTCCACATTCTCATCCAGGGTCCACATTCCACATTCTCATCCAGGTTACACATTCTCATCCAGGGTCCACATTCTAATTCAGGGTCCACATTCCACATTCTCATCCAGGGTCCACATTCTCATCCAGGGTCCACATTCTAATTTCAGGGTCCACATTCCACATTCTCATCCAGGGTCCACATTCCGCATTCTCATCCAGGTTACGCATTCTCATCCAGGATCCACATTCTCATCCAGGGTCTACATTCCACATTCTCATTCAGGGTCCACATTCCACATTCCCATCCAGGGTCCGCATTCTCATTCAGGGTCCACATTCTCCGCCAGGGTCCACATTCTCCTCCAGGGTCCACGTTCCACATTCTCATCCAGGGTCCACGTTCCACATTCTCATCCAGGGTCCACATTGCACATTTGCATCTAGGGCCCACATTCTCATCCAGGGTCTGCATTCCACATTCTCATTCAGGGTCCACATTCTCATCCAGGTTACACATTCTCATCCAGGGTCCACAGTCTTATCCAGGGTCCACATTCTCATCCAGGGTCCACATTCTCACCCAGGGTCCATATTTCACATTCTCATCCAGGGTACACATTCCACATTCTCATCCAGGGTCCACATCCTCATCCAGGGTCCACATTCCACATTCTCATCCAGGGTCCACATCCTCATCCAGGGTCCACATTCCACATTCTCATCCAGGGTCCACATCCTCATCCAGGGTCCACATTCTCATCCAGGGTCCACATTCTCATTCGCGGTCCACATTCTCGTCCAGGGTCCACATTCTCATCCAGGGTCCACATTCTACATTCTCATCCAGGGTCCACATTGCACATTCCCATTCAGGGTCCACATTCCCATCCAGGGTCCACGTTCCACATTCTCATCCAGGGTCCACATTCTTATCCAGGGTTCGCATTCTCATCCAGGGTCTACATTCTCATCCAGGGTCCACATTTCACATTCTCATCCAGGGTCCACATTCCACATTCTCATCCAGGTTCCACATTCTCATCCAGGGTCCACATTCTCATTCGCGGTCCACATTCTCATCCAGGGTCCACATTCCACATTCTCATTCAGGGTCCACATTCCACGTTCTCATCCAGGGTCCACATTGCACATTCTCATCCCGGGTCCACATTCCACATTCACATCTAGGGCCCACATTCTCATCCAGGGTCTAAATTCCACATTCTCATTCAGGGTCCACATTCCAGGTTCTCATCCAGGGTGCATATTCCACATTCTCATCCAGGGTCCACATTCTCATCCAAGGTCCACATTCCACATTCTCATCCACAGTCCACATTCCACATTCTCATCCAGGGTCCACATTCCACATTCTCATCCAGGGTCCACATTCCACATTCTCATTCAGGGTCCACATTCCACATTCTCATCCAGGGTCCACATTTTCATCCAGGGTCCACATTTCACATTCTCATCCAGGGTCCGCATTCCACATTCTGATCCAGGGTCCACATCGTCATCCAGGGTCCACATTCTCATCCAGGGTCCACATTCTCATTCGCGGTCCACATTCTCATCCAGGGTCCACATTCTCATCCAGGGTCCGCATTCCACATTCTCATTCAGGGTCCACATGCCACATTCTCATCCAGGGTCCACATTGCACATTCTCATCCAGGGTCCACATTCTCATTCGCGGTCCACATTCTCATCCAGGGTCCACATTCTCATCCAGGGTCTGCATTCCACATTCTCATTCAGGGTCCACATTCCACGTTCTCATCCAGGGTCCACATTTCCATCCAGGGTCCACATTCCACATTCTCATTCAGGGTCCACATTCCACATTCTCAATTAGGTCCACATTCTCATCCAGGGTCCACATTCCACATTCTCATATAGTGTCCACATTCCACATTCTCATCCAGGGACCACATTCCACATTCTCATCCAGGGTCCACATTCTCATTCAGGGTCCACATTCCACATTCTCATCCAGGGTCCATGTTCCCATCCAGGGTCCATGTTCTCATCCAGGTTCCACATTCTCATCCCGGGTGCACATTCTAATCCAGGGTCCACATTGTACATTCTCATCCAGGGTCCACATTCTCATCCAGGCTCCACATTCTCATCCAGGTTCCACATTCTAATCCAGGGTCCACATTCTAATCCAGGGTCCTCACTCTCATCCAGGGACCACATTCAACATTCTCATCAAGGTCCACATTCCACATTCTCATCCAGAGTCCACATTCCACATTCTCATCCAGGGTCCACATTCCACATTCTCATTCAGGGTCCACATTCCACATTCTCATCCAGGGTCCACATTCTCATCCAGGTTACACATTCTCATCCAGGGTCCACAGTCTTATCCAGGGTCCACATTCTGATCCAGGGTCCACCTTCTGATCCAGGGTCCACATTTCACATTCTCATCCAGGGTCCACATTCCACATTCTCATCCAGTGTCCACATCCTCATCCAGGGTCCACATTCTCATCCAGGGTCCACATTCTCATTCGCGGTCCACATTCTCATCTAGGGTCCACATTCTCATCCAAGGTCCACATTCCACATTCTCATCCAGAGTCCCCATTCCACATTCTCATCCAGGGTCCACATTCCACATTCTCATCCAGGTTCCACATTCCACATTCTCATTCAGGGTCCACATTCCACATTCTCATCCAGGGTCCACATTCTCATCCAGGTTACACATTCTCATCCAGGGTCCACAGTCTTATCCAGGGTCCACATTCTCATCCAGGGGCCACATTCTCATCCAGCGTCCACATTTCACATTCTCATCCAGGGTCCACATTCCACATTCTCATCCAGGGTCCACATCCTCATCCAGCGTCCACATTCTCATCCAGGGTCCACATTCTCATTCGCGGTCCACATTCTCATGCAGGGTCCACATTCTCATCCAGGGTCCGCATTCCACATTCTCATTCAGGGTCCACATTCCACATTCTCATCCAGGGTCCACATTGCACATTCTCATCCAGGGTCCACATTGCACATTAGCATCTAGGGCCCACATTCTCGTCCAGGGTGTGCATTCCACATTCTCATTCAGGGTCCACATTCCACATTCTCATACAGGGTCCACATTCCACATTCTCATCCAGGGACCACATTCCACATTCTCATCCAGGGACCACATTCCACATTCTCATCCAGGGTCCACATTCTCATCCAGGGTCCATGTTCTCATCCAGGGTCCATGTTCTCATCCAGGTTCCACATTCTCATCCAGGGTCCACATTCTAATCCAGGGTCCACATTCCACATTCTCATCCAGGGTCCACATTCTCATCCAGGGTCCACATTCTCATCCAGGTTCCACAGTCTAATCCAGGGTCCACATTCTAATCCAGGGTCCACATTCTCATCCAGGGTCCACATTCTCATCCAGGGTCCACATTCAACATTCTCATTCAGGGTCCACATTCTCATCCAAGGTCCACATTGCACATTCTCATCCAGGGTCCACATTCCACATTCTCATCCAGGGTCCACATTCCACATTCTCATTCAGGGTCCACATTCCACATTCTCATCCAGGGTCCACATTCTCATCCAGGTTACACATTCTCATCCAGGGTCCACAGTCTTATCCAGGGTCCACATTCTGATCCAGGGTCCACATTTTCATCCAGGGTCCACATTTCACATTCTCATCCAGGGTCCACATTCCACATTCTCATCCAGGGTCCACATCCTCATCCAGGGTCCACATTCTCATCCAGGGTCCACATTCTCATTCGCGGTCCACATTCTCATCCAGGGTCCACATTCTCATCCAGGCTCCACATTCTCATCCAGGTTCCACATTCTAATCCAGGGTCCACATTCTAATCCAGGGTCCTCACTCTCATCCAGGGACCACATTCAACATTCTCATTCAGTGTCCACATTCTCATCCAAGGTCCACATTCCACATTCTCATCCAGAGTCCACATTCCACATTCTCATTCAGGGTCCACATTCCACATTCTCATCCGGGGTCCACATTCTCATCCAGGTTACACATTCTCATCCAGGGTCCACAGTCTTATCCAGGGTCCACATTCTGATCCAGGGTCCACATTCTCATCCAGGGTCCACATTTCACATTCTCATCCAGGGTCCACATTCCACATTCTCATCCAGTGTCCACATCCTCATCCAGGGTCCACATTCTCATCCAGGGTCCACATTCTCATTCGCGGTCCACATTCTCATCTAGGGTCCACATTCTCATCCAAGGTCCACATTCCACATTCTCATCCAGAGTCCACATTCCACATTCTCATCCAGGGTCCACATTCCACATTCTCATCCAGGTTCCACATTCCACATTCTCATTCAGGGTCCACATTCCACATTCTCATCCAGGGTCCACATTCTAATCCAGGGTCCACATTCTCATCCAGGGTCCACATTCTCATCCAGGGTCCACATTCAACATTCTCATTCAGGGTCCACATTCTCATCCAGGGTCCACATTCCACATTCTCATTCAGGGTCCACATTCCACATTCTCATCCAGGGTCCACATTCTCATCCAGGTTACACATTCTCATCCAGGGTCCACAGTCTTATCCAGGGTCCACATTCTGATCCAGGGTCCACATTTTCATCCAGGGTCCACATTTCACATTCTCATCCAGGGTCCACATTCCACATTCTCATCCAGAGTCCACATCCTCATCCAGGGTCCACATTCTCATCCAGGGTCCACATTCTCATTCGCGGTCCACATTCTCATCCAGGGTCCACATTCTCATCCAGGCTCCACATTCTCATCCAGGTTCCACATTCTAATCCAGGGTACACATTCTAATCCAGGGTCCTCACTCTCATCCAGGGACCACATTCAACATTCTCATTCAGTGTCCACATTCTCATCCAAGGTCCACATTCCACATTCTCATCCAGAGTCCACATTCCACATTCTCATCCAGGGTCCACATTCCACATTCTCATTCAGGGTCCACATTCCACATTCTCATCCAGGGTCCACAGTCTTATCCAGGGTCCACATTCTGATCCAGGGTCCACATTCTCATCCAGGGTCCACATTTCACATTCTCATCCAGGGTCCACATTCCACATTCTCATCCAGTGTCCACATCCTCATCCAGGGTCCACATTCTCATCCAGGGTCCACATTCTCATTCGCGGTCCACATTCTCATCTAGGGTCCACATTCTCATCCAAGGTCCACATTCCACATTCTCATCCAGAGTCCACATTCCACATTCTCATCCAGGGTCCACATTCCACATTCTCATCCAGGTTCCACATTCCACATTCACATTCAGGGTCCACATTCCACATTCTCATCCAGGGTCCACATTCTCATCCAGGTTACACATTCTCATCCAGGGTCCACAGTCTTATCCAGGGTCCACATTCTGATCCAGGTTCCACATTCTCATCCAGGGTCCACATTTCACATTCTCATCCAGGGTCCACATTCCACATTCTCATCCAGTGTCCACATCCTCATCCAGGGTCCACATTCTCATCCAGGGTCCACATTCTCATTCGCGGTCCACATTCTCATCTAGGGTCCACATTCTCATCCAAGGTCCACATTCCACATTCTCATCCAGAGTCCACATTCCACATTCTCATCCAGGGTCCACATTCCACATTCTCATCCAGGTTCCACATTCCACATTCTCATCCAGGGTCCACATTCTCATCCAGGTTACACATTCTCATCCAGGGTCCACAGTCTTATCCAGGGTCCACATTCTCACCCAGGGTCCATATTTCACATTCTCATCCAGGGTACACATTCCACATTCTCATCCAGGGTCCACATCCTCATCCAGGGTCCACATTCCACATTCTCATCCAGGGTCCACATCCTCATCCAGGGTCCACATCCTCATCCAGGGTCCACATTCTCATCCAGGGTCCACATTCTCATTCGCGGTCCACATTCTCATCCAGGGTCCACGTTCTCATCCAGGGTCCGCATTCCACATTCTCATTCAGGGTCCACATTCTACATTCTCATCCAGGGTCCACATTGCACATTCCCATCCAGGGTCCACATTCCCATCCAGGGTCCACGTTCCACATTCTCATCCAGGGTCCACATTCTTATCCAGGGTTCGCATTCTCATCCAGGGTCTACATTCTCATCCAGGGTCCACATTTCACATTCTCATCCAGGGTCCACATTCCACATTCTCATCCAGGTTCCACATTCTCATCCAGGGTCCACATTCTCATTCGCGGTCCACATTCTCATCCAGGGTCCACATTCCACATTCTCATTCAGGGTCCACATTCCACGTTCTCATCCAGGGTCCACATTGCACATTCTCATCCCGGGTCCACATTCCACATTCACATCTAGGGCCCACATTCTCATCCAGGGTCTAAATTCCACATTCTCATTCAGGGTCCACATTCCAGGTTCTCATCCAGGGTGCATATTCCACATTCTCATCCAGGGTCCACATTCTCATCCAAGGTCCACATTCCACATTCTCATCCACAGTCCACATTCCACATTCTCATCCAGGGTCCACATTCCACATTCTCATCCAGGTTCCACATTCCACATTCTCATTCAGGGTCCACATTCCACATTCTCATCCAGGGTCCACATTCTCATCCAGGGCCCACATTCTCATCCAGGGTCCACATTCTCATCCAGGGTCCACATTTCACATTCTCATCCAGGGTCCGCATTCCACATTCTGATCCAGGGTCCACATCGTCATCCAGGGTCCACATTCTCATCCAGGGTCCACATTCTCATTCGCGGTCCACATTCTCATCCAGGGTCCACATTCTCATCCAGGGTCCGCATTCCACATTCTCATTCAGGGTCCACATTCCACATTCTCATCCAGGGTCCACATTGCACATTCTCATCCAGGGTCCACATTGTACATTTGCATCTAGGGCCCACATTCTCATCCAGGGTCTGCATTCCACATTCTCATTCAGGGTCCACATTCCACGTTCTCATCCAGGGTCCACATTTCCATCCAGGGTCCACATTCCACATTCTCATTCAGGGTCCACATTCCACATTCTCAATTAGGTCCACATTCTCATCCAGGGTCCACATTCCACATTCTCATATAGTGTCCACATTCCACATTCTCATCCAGGGACCACATTCCACATTCTCATCCAGGGTCCACATTCTCATTCAGGGTCCACATTCCACATTCTCATTCAGGGTCCATGTTCCCATCCATGGTCCACATTCTCATCCAGGGTCCACATTTTCATTCAGGGTCCACATTCCACATTCTCATCCAGGGTGCACATTCTCGTCCAGGGTCCACATTCTCATCCAGCTTCCACATTCTAATCCAGGGTCCACATTCTCATCCAGGGTCCACATTCTCATCCAGTTTCCACATTCAACATTCTCATTCAGGGTCCACATTCTCATTCAGGGTCCACATTCCACATTCTCATCCAGGGTCCACATTCCACATTCTCATCCAGGGTCCACATTCTAATCCAGGTTCCACATTCTCATCCAGGGTCCACATTCTCATCCACGTTCCACATTCTCATCCAGGGTCCACATTCTAATCCAGGGTCCACATTCCACATTCTGATCCAGGGTGCACATTCTCATCCAGGGTCCACATTCTCATCCAGGTTCCACATTCTAATCCAGGGTCCACATTCTCATCCAGGGTCCACATTCTCATCCAGGGTCCACATTCTCATCCAGGGTCCACATTCAACATTCTCATCCAGGGTCCATGTTCCACATTCTGATCCAGGGTCCACGTTCCACATTCTCATCCAGGTTCCACATTCTCATCCAGGGTCCACATTCTCATCGAGTTTCCACATTCCACATTCTCATCCAGAGTCCACATTCCACATTCTCATCCAGGGTCCACATTCCACATTCTCATCCAGGGTCCACATTCCACATTCTCATTCAGGGTCCACATTCCACATTCTCATTCAGGGTCCACATTCTCATCCAGGTTACACATTCTCATCCAGGGTCCACATTCTTATCCAGGGTCCACATTTCACATACTCATCCAGGGTCCACATTCCACATTCTCATCCAGGGTCCACATCCTCATCCAGGGTCCACATTCTCATCCAGGGTTCACATTCTCATTCGCGGTCCACATTCTCGTCCAGGGTCCACATTCTCATCCAGGGTCCACATTCCACATTCTCATTCAGGGTCCACATTCCACATTCTCATCCAGGGTCCACATTGCACATTCTCATCCAGAGTCCACATTCCACATTCGCATCTGGGGCCCACATTCTCATCCAGGGTCCACATTCCACATTCTCATTCAGGGTCCACATTCTACATTCTCATCCAGGGTCCACATTCTCATCCAGGGTCCACATTCCACATTCTCATCCAGGGTCCACATTCTCCTCCAGGGTCCACATTCCACATTCTCATCCAGGGTCCACATTCCACATTCTCATCCAGGGTCCACATTGCACATTCTCATCCAGGGCCCACATTCTCATCCATGGTCCACATCCTCATCCAGGGTCCACATTCTCATCCAGGGTCCACAGTCCAAATTCTCATCCAGGGTCCACATTGCACATTCTCATCCAGGGTCCACATCCTCATCCAGGGTCCACATTCTCATCCAGGGTCCAGAGTCCACATTCTCATCCAGCTTACACATTCTTCTTCAGGGTCCACGTTCTCATCTAGGGTCCACATTCTCATCCAGGGTCCACATTCTCATCCAGGGTCCACATTCCACATTCTCATTCAGGGTCCACATTCCACATTCTCATCCAGGGTCCACATTCTCATCCAGGGTCCACATTCCACATTCTCATCCAGGTTACACATTCTCATCCAGGGTCCACATTCTAATTGAGGGTCCACATTCCACATTCTCATCCAGGGTCCACATTCTCATCCAGGGTCCACATTCTAATTCAGGGTCCACATTCCACATTCTCATCCAGGGTCCACATTCCGCATTCTCATCCAGGTTACGCATTCTCATCCAGGATCCACATTCTCATCCAGGGTCTACATTCCACATTCTCATTCAGGGTCCACATTCCACATTCCCATCCAGGGTCCGCATTCTCATTCAGGGTCCACATTCTCCGCCAGGGTCCACATTCTCCTCCAGGGTCCACGTTCCACATTCTCATCCAGGGTCCACGTTCCACATTCTCATCCAGGGTCCAGATTGCACATTTGCATCTAGGGCCCACATTCTCATCCAGGGTCTGCATTCCACATTCTCATTCAGGGTCCATATTCTCATCCAGGTTACACATTCTCATCCAGGGTCCACAGTCTTATCCAGGGTCCACATTCTCATCCAGGGTCCACATTCTCACCCAGGGTCCATATTTCACATTCTCATCCAGGGTACACATTCCACATTCTCATCCAGGGTCCACATCCTCATCCAGGGTCCACATTCCACATTCTCATCCAGGGTCCACATCCTCATCCAGGGTCCACATTCCACATTCTCATCCAGGGTCCACATCCTCATCCAGGGTCCACATTCTCATCCAGGGTCCACATTATCATTCGCGGTCCACATTCTCGTCCAGGGTCCACATTCTCATCCAGGGTCCGCATTCCACATTCTCATTCAGGGTCCACATTCTACATTCTCATCCAGGGTCCACATTGCACATTCCCATCCAGGGTCCACATTCTCATTCGCGGTCCACATTCTCGTCCAGGGTCCACATTCTCATCCAGGGTCCGCATTCCACATTCTCATTCAGGGTCCACATTCTACATTCTCATCCAGGGTCCACATTGCACATTCCCATCCAGGGTCCACATTCCCATCCAGGGTCCACGTTCCACATTCTCATCCAGGGTCCACATTCTTATCCAGGGTTCGCATTCTCATCCAGGGTCTACATTCTCATCCAGGGTCCACATTTCACATTCTCATCCAGGGTCCACATTCCACATTCTCATCCAGGGTCCACATTGCACATTCTCATCCCGGGTCCACATTCCACATTCACATCTAGGGCCCACATTCTCATCCAGGGTCTAAATTCCACATTCTCATTCAGGGTCCACATTCCAGGTTCTCATCCAGGGTGCATATTCCACATTCTCATCCACAGTCCACATTCCACATTCTCATCCAGGGTCCACATTCCACATTCTCATCCAGGGTCCACATTCCACATTTTCATCCAGGGTCCACATTTCACATTCTCATCCAGGGTCCGCATTCCACATTCTGATCCAGGCTCCACATCGTCATCCAGGGTCCACATTCTCATCCAGGGTCCACATTCTCATTCGCCGTCCACATTCTCATCCAGGGTCCACATTCTCATCCAGGGTCCGCATTCCACATTCTCATTCAGGGTCCACATTGCAGATTCTCATCCAGGGTCCACATTGTACATTTGCATCTAGGGCCCACATTCTCATCCAGGGTCTGCATTCCACATTCTCATTCAGGGTCCACATTCCACGTTCTCATCCAGGGTCCACATTTCCATCCAGGGTCCACATTCCACATTCTCATTCAGGGTCCACATTCCACATTCTCAATTAGTTCCACATTCTCATCCAGGGTCCACATTCCACATTCTCATATAGTGTCCACATTCCACATTCTCATCCAGGGTCCACATTCTCATTCAGGGTCCACATTCCACATTCTCATCCAGGGTCCATGTTCCCATCCAGGGTCCATGTTCTCATCCAGGTTCCACATTCTCATCCAGGTTCCACATTCTCATCCCGGGTGCACATTCTAATCCAGGGTCCACATTGTACATTCTCATCCAGGGTCCACATTCTCATCCAGGCTCCACATTCTCATCCAGGTTCCACATTCTAATCCAGGGTCCACATTCTAATCCAGGGTCCTCACTCTCATCCAGGGACCACATTCAACATTCTCATTCAGTGTCCACATTCTCATCCAAGGTCCACATTCCACATTCTCATCCAGAGTCCACATTCCACATTCTCATCCAGGGTCCACATTCCACATTCTCATTCAGGGTCCACATTCCACATTCTCATCCAGGGTCCACATTCTCATCCAGGTTACACATTCTCATCCAGGGTCCACAGTCTTATCCAGGGTCCACATTCTGATCCAGGGTCCACATTCTCATCCAGGGTCCACATTTCACATTCTCATCCAGGGTCCACATTCCACATTCTCATCCAGTGTCCACATCCTCATCCAGGGTCCACATTCTCATCCAGGTTCCACATTCTCATTCGCGGTCCACATTCTCATCAAGGGTCCTCATTCTCATCCAAGGTCCACATTCCACATTCTCATCCAGAGTCCACATTCCACATTCTCATCCAGGGTCCACATTCCACATTCTCATCCAGGTTCCACATTCCACATTCTCATTCAGGGTCCACATTCCACATTCTCATCCAGGGTCCACATTTCACATTCTCATCCAGGGTCCACATTCTCATTCGCGGTCCACATTCTCATCCAGGGTCCACATTCTCATCCAGGGTCCGCATTCCACATTCTCATTCAGGGTCCACATTCCACATTCTCATCCAGGGTCCACATTGCACATTCTCATCCAGGGTCCACATTGCACATTTGCATCTAGGGCCCACATTCTCGTCCAGGGTGTGCATTCCACATTCTCATTCAGGGTCCACATTCCACATTCTCATACAGGGTCCACATTCCACATTCTCATCCAGGGACCACATTCCACATTCTCATCCAGGGACCACATTCCACATTCTCATCCAGGGTCCACATTCTCATCCAGGGTCCATGTTCTCATCCAGGGTCCATGTTCTCATCCAGGTTCCACATTCTCATCCAGGGTCCACATTCTAATCCAGGGTCCACATTCCACATTCTCATCCAGGGTCCACATTCTCATCCAGGGTCCACATTCTCATCCAGGTTCCACAGTCTAATCCAGGGTCCACATTCTAATCCAGGGTCCACATCCTCATCCAGGGTCCACATCCTCATCCAGGGTCCACATTCTCATCCAGGGTCCACATTCTCATTCGCGGTCCACATTCTCATCCAGGGTCCACATTCTCATCCAGGCTCCACATTCTCATCCAGGTTCCACATTCTAATCCAGGGTCCACATTCTAATCCAGGGTCCTCACTCTCATCCAGGGACCACATTCAACATTCTCATTCAGTGTCCACATTCTCATCCAGAGTCCACATTCCACATTCTCATCCAGGGTCCACATTCCACATTCTCATTCAGGGTCCACATTCCACATTCTCATCCAGGGTCCACATTCTCATCCAGGTTACACATTCTCATCCAGGGTCCACAGTCTTATCCAGGGTCCACATTCTGATCCAGGGTCCACATTCTCATCCAGGGTCCACATTTCACATTCTCATCCAGGGTCCACATTCCACATTCTCATCCAGTGTCCACATCCTCATCCAGGGTCCACATTCTCATCCAGGGTCCACATTCTCATTCGCGGTCCACATTCTCATCTAGGGTCCACATTCTCATCCAAGGTCCACATTCCACATTCTCATCCAGAGTCCACATTCCACATTCTCATCCAGGGTCCACATTCCACATTCTCATCCAGGTTCCACATTCCACATTCTCATTCAGGGTCCACATTCCACATTCTCATCCAGGGTCCACATTCTAATCCAGGTTACACATTCTCATCCAGGGTCCACAGTCTTATCCAGGGTCCACATTCTCATCCAGGGGCCACATTCTCATCCAGCGTCCACATTTCACATTCTCATCCAGGGTCCACATTCCACATTCTCATCCAGGGTCCACATCCTCATCCAGCGTCCACATTCTCATCCAGGGTCCACATTCTCATTCGCGGTCTACATTCTCATCCAGGGTCCACATTCTCATCCAGGGTCCGCATTCCACATTCTCATTCAGGGTCCACATTCTCATCCAGGGTCCGCATTCCACATTCTCATTCAGGGTCTACATTCCACATTCTCATCCAGGGTCCACATTGCACATTCTCATCCAGGGTCCACATTGCACATTTGCATCTAGGGCCCACATTCTCGTCCAGGGTGTGCATTCCACATTCTCATTCAGGGTCCACATTCCACATTCTCATACAGGGTCCACATTCCACATTCTCATCCAGGGACCACATTCCACATTCTCATCCAGGGACCACATTCCACATTCTCATCCAGGGTCCACATTCTCATCCAGGGTCCATGTTCTCATCCAGGGTCCATGTTCTCATCCAGGTTCCACATTCTCATCCAGGGTCCACATTCTAATCCAGGGTCCACATTCCACATTCTCATCCAGGGTCCACATTCTCATCCAGGGTCCACATTCTCATCCAGGTTCCACAGTCTAATCCAGGGTCCACATTCTAATCCAGGGTCCACATTCTCATCCAGGGTCCACATTCTCATCCAGGGTCCACATTCAACATTCTCATTCAGGGTCCACATTCTCATCCAAGGTCCACATTCCACATTCTAATCCAGAGTCCACATTCCACATTCTCATCCAGGGTCCACATTCCACATTCTCATCCAGGGTCCACATTCCACATTCTCATTCAGGGTCCACATTCCACATTCTCATCCAGGGTCCACATTCTCATCCAGGTTACACATTCTCATCCAGGGTCCACAGTCTTATCCAGGGTCCACATTCTGATCCAGGGTCCACATTCTCATCCAGGGTCCACATTTCACATTCTCATCCAGGGTCCACATTCCACATTCTCATCCAGTGTCCACATCCTCATCCAGGGTCCACATTCTCATCCAGGGTCCACATTCTCATTCGCGGTCCACATTCTCATCTAGGGTCCACATTCTCATCCAAGGTCCACATTCCACATTCTCATCCAGAGTCCACATTCCACATTCTCATCCAGGGTCCACATTCCACATTCTCATCCAGGGACCACATTCCACATTCTCATCCAGGGACCACATTCCACATTCTCATCCAGGGTCCACATTCTCATCCAGGGTCCATGTTCTCATCCAGGGTCCATGTTCTCATCCAGGTTCCACATTCTCATCCAGGGTCCACATTCTAATCCAGGGTCCACATTCCACATTCTCATCCAGGGTCCACATTCTCATCCAGGGTCCACATTCTCATCCAGGTTCCACAGTCTAATCCAGGGTCCACATTCTAATCCAGGGTCCACATCCTCATCCAGGGTCCACATCCTCATCCAGGGTCCACATTCTCATCCAGGGTCCACATTCTCATTCGCGGTCCACATTCTCATCCAGGGTCCACATTCTCATCCAGGCTCCACATTCTCATCCAGGTTCCACATTCTAATCCAGGGTCCACATTCTAATCCAGGGTCCTCACTCTCATCCAGGGACCACATTCAACATTCTCATTCAGTGTCCACATTCTCATCCAAGGTCCACATTCCACATTCTCATCCAATTCCACATTCTCATCCAGGGTCCACATTCCACATTCTCATTCAGGGTCCACATTCCACATTCTCATCCAGGGTCCACATTCTCATCCAGGTTACACATTCTCATCCAGGGTCCACAGTCTTATCCAGGGTCCACATTCTGATCCAGGGTCCACATTCTCATCCAGGGTCCACATTTCACATTCTCATCCAGGGTCCACATTCCACATTCTCATCCAGTGTCCACATCCTCATCCAGGGTCCACATTCTCATCCAGGGTCCACATTCTCATTCGCGGTCCACATTCTCATCTAGGGTCCACATTCTCATCCAAGGTCCACATTCCACATTCTCATCCAGAGTCCACATTCCACATTCTCATCCAGGGTCCACATTCCACATTCTCATCCAGGTTCCACATTCCACATTCTCATTCAGGGTCCACATTCCACATTCTCATCCAGGGTCCACATTCTAATCCAGGTTACACATTCTCATCCAGGGTCCACAGTCTTATCCAGGGTCCACATTCTCATCCAGGGGCCACATTCTCATCCAGCGTCCACATTTCACATTCTCATCCAGGGTCCACATTCCACATTCTCATCCAGGGTCCACATCCTCATCCAGCGTCCACATTCTCATCCAGGGTCCACATTCTCATTCGCGGTCCACATTCTCATCCAGGGTCCACATTCTCATCCAGGGTCCGCATTCCACATTCTCATTCAGGGTCCACATTCCACATTCTCATCCAGGGTCCACATTGCACATTCTCATCCAGGGTCCACATTACACATTTGCATCTAGGGCCCACATTCTCGTCCAGGGTGTGCATTCCACATTCTCATTCAGGGTCCACATTCCACATTCTCATACAGGGTCCACATTCCACATTCTCATCCAGGGACCACATTCCACATTCTCATCCAGGGACCACATTCCACATTCTCATCCAGGGTCCACATTCTCATCCAGGGTCCACGTTCTCATCCAGGGTCCATGTTCTCATCCAGGTTCCACATTCTCATCCAGGGTCCACATTCTAATCCAGGGTCCACATTCCACATTCTCATTCAGGGTCCACATTCTCATCCAGGGTCCACATTCTCATCCAGGTTCCACAGTCTAATCCAGGGTCCACATTCTAATCCAGGGTCCACATTCTCATCCAGGGTCCACATTCTCATCCAGGGTCCACATTCAACATTCTCATTCAGGGTCCACATTCTCATCCAAGGTCCACATTCCACATTCTAATCCAGAGTCCACATTCCACATTCTCATCCAGGGTCCACATTCCACATTCTCATCCAGGGTCCACATTCCACATTCTCATTCAGGGTCCACATTCCACATTCTCATCCAGGGTTCACATTCTCATCCAAGGTCCACATTCCACATTCTCATCCAGCGTCTACATTCCACATTCTCATCCAGGGTCCACATTCCACATTCTCATTCAGGGTCCACATTCCACATTCTCATCCAGGGTCCACATTCTCATTCAGGGTCCACATTGCACATTCTCATCCAGGGTCCATGTTCTCCTCCAGGTTCCACATTCACATCCAGGGTCCACTTTCTAATCCAGGGTCCACATTCCACATTCTCATCCAGGGTCCACATTCTCATCCAGGGTCCACATTCTCATCCAGGGTCCACATTCTAATCCAGGGTCCACATTCTAATCCAGGGTCCACATTCTCATCCAGGGTCCACATACTCATCCAGGATCCTCATTCAACATTCTAATTCAGGGTCCACATTCTCATTCAGGGTCCAGATTCCACATTCTCATCCAGGGTCCAAATTCTCATCCAGGGTCCACGTTCCACATTCTCATCCAGGGTCCACGTTACACATTCTCATCCTGGGTCCACGTTCCACATTCTCATCCAGGGTCCACATTCTCATTCAGGGTGCACATTCCACATTCTCATCCAGGTTCCACGTTCCACATTCTCATCCAGGGTCCACGTTCCACATTCTCATCCAGGGACCACGTTCCACATTCTCATCCAGGGTCCACATTCTCATTCAGGGTCCACATTCCACATTCTCATCCAGGGTCCATGTTCTCATCCAGGGTCCATGTTCTCATCCAGGTTCCACATTCTCATCCAGGGTCCACATTCTAATCCAGGGTCCACATTCCACATTCTCATCCAGGGTCCACATTCTCATCCAGGGTCCACATTCTCATCCAGGTTCCACATTCTAATCCAGGGTCCACATTCTAATCCAGGGTCCACATTCTCATCCAGGGTCCACATTCTCATCCAGGGTCCACATTCAACATTCTCATTCAGGGTCCACATTCTCATCCAAGGTCCACATTCCACATTCTCATCCAGAGTCCACATTCCACATTCTCATCCAGGGTCCACATTCCACATTCTCATCCAGGGTCCACATTCCACATTCTCATCCAGGGTCCACATTCCACATTCTCATCCAGGGTCCACATTCTCATCCAGGTTACACATTCTCATCCAGGTTCCACATTCACATCCAGGGTCCACATTCTAATCCAGGGTCCACATTCCACATTCTCATCCAGGGTCCACATTCTCATCCAGGGTCCACATTCTCATCCAGGTTCTACATTCTAATCCAGGGTCCACATTCTCATCCAGGGTCCACATTCTCATCCAGGGTCCACATTCTCATCCAGGTTACACATTCTCATCCAGGGTCCACAGTCTTATCCAGGGTCCACATTCTGATCCAGGGTCCACATTCTAATCCAGGGTCCACATTCCACATTCTCATTCAGGGTCCACATTCTCATCCAGGGTCCACATTCTCATCCAGGTTACACATTCTCATCCAGGGTCCACAGTCTTATCCAGGGTCCACATTCTGATCCAGGGTCCACATTCTAATCCAGGGCCCACATTCCACATTCTCATCCAGGGTCCACATTCTCATCCAGGGTCCACATTCTCATCCAGGTTCCACATTCTAATCCAGGGTCCACATTCTCATCCAGGGTCCACATTCAACATTCTCATTCAGAGTCCACATTCTCATCCAAGGTCCACATTCCACATTCTCATCCAGAGTCCACATTCCACATTCTCATCCAGGGTCCACATTCCACATTCTCATCCAGGGTCCACATTCCACATTCTCATTCAGCGTCCACATTCCACATTCTCATCCAGGGTCCACATTCTCATCCAGGTTACACATTCTCATCCAGGGTCCACAGTCTTATCCAGGGTCCACATTCTGATCCTGGGTCCACATTTTCATCCAGGGTCCACATTTCACATTCTCATCCAGGGTCCACATTCCACATTCTCATCCAGGGTCCACATCCTCATCCGGGGTCCACATTCTCATCCAGGGTCCATGTTCTCATCCAGGTTCCACATTCACATCCAGGGTCCACATTCTAATCCAGGGTCCACATTCCACATTCTCATCCAGGGTCCACATTCTTATCCAGGGTCTTCATTCTCATCCAGGTTCCACAATCTAATCCAGGGTCCACATTCTAATCCAGGGTCCACATTCTCATCCAGGGTCCACATTCTCATCCAGGATCCACATTCAACATTCTCATTCAGGGTCCACATTCTCATTCAAGGTCCAGATTCCACATTCTCATCCAGGGTCCACATTCTCATCCAGGGTCCACGTTCCACATTCTCATCCAGGGTCCACGTTACACATTCTCATCCTGGGTCCACGTTCCACATTCTCATCCAGTGTCCACATTCTCATTCTGGGTGCACATTCCACATTCTCATCCAGGTTCCACGTTCCACATTCTCATCCAGGGTCCACGTTCCACATTCTCATCCAGGGTCCACATTCCACATTCTCATCCAGGGTACACATTCCACATTCTTATCCAGGGTCCATGTTCTCATCCGGGGTCCACATTCTCATCCAGTTTCCACATTCACATCCAGGGTCCACATTTTCATCCAGGGTCCACATTCCACATTCTCATCCAGGGTTCACATTCTTATCCAGTGTTCGCATTCTCATCCAGGGTCCACATTCTCATCCACGGTCCACATTCCACATTCTCATCCAGGGTCCACATCCTCATCCAGGGTCCACATTCTCATCCAGGGTCCACATTCTCATTCGCGGTCCACATTCTCATCCAGGGTCCACATTCTCATTCAGGGTCCACATTCCACGTTCTTATCCAGGGTCCACATTCCACTTTCTCATTCAGGGACCACATTCCGCGTTCTCATCCAGGGTCCACGTTCTACATTCTCATCCAGGGTCCACATTCTCATCCAAGGTCTACATTCCACATTCTCATTAAGGGTCCACATTCCACGTTCTCATCCAGGGTCCACATTCTACATTCTCATCCAGGGTCCACATTCTCATCCAAGGTCCACATTCCACATTCTCAACCAAGGTCCACATTCCACATTCTCATCCAGAGTCCACATTCCACATTCTCATCCAGGGTCCACATTCCACATTCTCATCCAGGGTCCATATCCTCATCCAGGGTCCACATTCTCATCCAGGGTCCACATTCTCATTCGCGGTCTACATTCTCATCCAGGGTCCACATTCCCATCCAGGGTCCGCATTCCACATTCTCATTCAGGGTCCACATTCCACTTTCTCATCCAGGGTCCACATTGCACATTCTCATCCAGGGTCCACATTGCACATTTGCATCTAGGGCCTACATTCTCATCCAGGGTATACATTCCACATTCTCATTCAGGGTCCACATTCCACGTTCTCATCCAGGGTCCACATTCCACGTTCTCATCCAGGGTCCACATTCCCATCCAGGGTCCACATTCCTCATTCTCATTCAGCGTCCACATTCCACATTCTCATTTAGGGTCCACATTCTCATCCAGGGTCCACATTCCACATTCTCATACAGGGTCCACATTCCACATTCTCATCGAGGGACAACATTCCACATTCTCATCCAGGGTCCACATTCTCATTCAGGGTCCACATTCCACATTCTCATCCAGGGTCCATGTTCTCATCCAGGTTCCACATTCTCATCCAGGGTCCACATTCTCATCCAGGTTCCACATTCTAATCCAGGGTCCACATTCTAATCCAGGGTCCACATTCTCATCCAGGGTCCACATTCTCATCCAGGGTCCACTTTCAACATTCTCATTCAGGGTCCACATTCTCATTCAGGGTCCAGATTCCACATTCTCATCCAGGGTCCACATTCTCATCCAGGGTCCAAGGTCCACATTCTGATCCAGGGTCCAGTTTCCACATTCTGATCCTGGGTCCACGTTCCACATTCTCATCCAGGGTCCACATTTCACATTCTCATTCAGGGTCCACATTCCACATTCTCATTCATGGTCCACATTCCACATTCTCATCCAGGGTCCACATTCCACATTCTCATCCAGGGTCCACATTCTCATCCAGGTTCCACATTCTCATCCAGGGTCCACATTCTCATCCAGTTTCCACATTCACATCCAGGGTCCACATTTTCATCCTGGGTCCACGTTCCACATTCTCATTCAGGGTCCACATTCCACGTTCTCATCCAGGGTCCACATTCTTATCCAGGGTTCGCATTCTCATCCAGGGTCTACATTCTCATCCAGGGTCCACATTTCACATTCTCATCCAGGGTCCACATTCCACATTCTCATCCAGGGTCCACATCCTCATCCAGGGTCCACATTCTCATCCAGGGTCCGCATTCTCATTCGCGGTCCACATTCTCATCCAGGGTCCACATTCCACATTCTCATTCAGGGTCCACATTCCACGTTCTCATCCAGGGTCCACATTGCACATTCTCATCTCGGGTCCACATTCCACATTCGCATCTAGGGCCCACATTCTCATCCAGGGTCTACATTCCACATTCTCATTCAGGGTCCACATTCCATGTTCTCATCCAGGGTCCACATTCCCATCCAGGGTCCGCATTCTCATTCAGGGTCCACATTCTCATCCAGGGTCCACATTCTCATTCAGGGTTCACATTCCACATTCTCATCCAGGTTACACATTCTCATCCTGGGTCCACATTCTCCGACAGGGTCCACATTCTCCTCCAGGGTCCACATTCCATATTCTCATTCAGGGTCCACATTCCACTTTCTCATTCTGGGTCCACATTCCACATTCTCATCCAGGTTACAGATTCTCATCCAGGGTTAACGTTCTCATCCAGGTTCCACATTCTCATCCAGGGTCCACATTCCACATTCTCATCCAGGGTCCACATTCCACATTCTCATCCAGGGTCCACTTTCTCAATCAGGGTCCACATTCTAATCCAGATTCCACATTTTCATCCAGGGTCAATGTTCTCATCCAGCTTCCACATTGTCATCCAGGGTCCACATACTCATCCAGGGTCCACATTCTCATCCATGGTCTACATACTCATCCAGGTTCCACATTCTCATTCAGGGTCCACATTCTCATCAAGGGTCAATGTTCTCATCCAGGATCCACATTCTCATCCAGGGTCCACATACTCATCCAGGGTCCACATTCTCATCCAGGGTCCACGTTCTCACCCAGGTTCCACATTCTCATTCAGGGTCCACATTCTCCTCCAGGGTCAATGTTCTCATCCAGGGTCCACATTCTCATCCAGGGTCCACATACTCATCCAGGGTCCACATTCTCATCCAGGGTCCACATTCTCATCCAGGGTCAATGTTCTCATCCAGGATCCACATTCTCATCCAGGGTCCACATTCTCCTCCAGGGTCAATGTTCTCATCCAGGGTCCCCATTCTCATCCAGGGTCCACGTACTCATCCAGGGTCCACATTCTCATCCAGTGTCCACATTCTCATCCAGGGTCAATGTTCTCATCCAGGGTCCACGTTCTCATCCAGGGTCCACGTTCTCATCCAGGGTCCACATTCTCATCCAGGGTCCACATTCTCATCCAGGGTCCACATTCTCATCCAGGGTTCACATTCCGCATTCTCATCCAAGGTCCACGTTCTCATCCAGGTTCCACATTCTCATCCAGGTTCCGCATTCTCATCCAGGTTCCACATTCTCATCCAGGTTCCACATTCTCATCCAGGGTCTACATTCTCATCCAGGGTCAATGTTCTCATCCAGGATCCACATTCTCATCCAGGGTCCACATTCTCATCCAGGGTCCACATACTCATCCAGGGTCCACATTCTCATCCAGCGTCCACGTTCTCATCCAGGGTCAATGTTCTCATCCAGGTTCCACATTCTCATCCAGGGTCCACATACTCATCCAGGGTCCACATTCTCATCCAGGGTCCACGTTCTCATCCAGGGTCAATGTTCTCATCCAGGGTCCACATACTCATCCAGTGTCCACATTCTCATCCAGGTTCCACATTCTCATCCAGGGTCCATATTCTCATCCAGGGTCCATATTCTCATCCAGGGCCCACTGAGGAAGTGTGTCTGCTGGGTGGAGTGCAGGTAGTAGCATGGTAGGAGGGGGTTTGTCAGTAGGAGTGTGGGGGTTCAGCATCCGACAGACAGGGAGAGCAGCAATCCCAATGATGTGGTTGTCAGATCCTGGAGCAAAGCTTCTCCATGAAATGCAGCGACTTTCACCTCATGCTGGTCTGGAATGAGCTCTGTGAACGTGATTGTCACTTCTATAAACAACCCTCCCATTTTTTTCCCAATTTGCAATCAAGAAATATTCTGCTCTGGCACCCTGGAGTCGGCGCAGGGATTGTGAGAAGTTGGGATGAAGAGTGCCATAAACCAAGGCGAGGACATTAGGGAGAGGTCAAGACTTGCTGTTCAGAATGTGTTATCACTGAGGTGTGGGCCAGCTCTGTAAGGGGACATGTAGAAGGATGTGGAGTCTGCCGGGGTCATGGAATCTGCAGGGGGTCGTGGTGTTTGAGGTGATAGATGTGCTCTTAAAATTGTGTACAGAATAAGCAGGACAGTTTTTAAACTTGGCTCTGTTCCACATGCAAGGATTTCATTCATAAATCCGCCCAGTCCTTGGAGTTGGAGGCAGTGCCTGAAACCCAGAATTTACAGGTAACCAAGGCCGCAACAGGCAACCAGTGGGAGCTGCTTTGTCGTTTGTAGTGTAGCAGACTCTGCTTGTGGTGGTGGTATGCTGCTGCTGCTGGGTGAGGTATTTGCAAATGCTGGCTCAGTAGGCGGGCTATCTGCCCTGATGTTGTGTGAGGCCCTGTGGGCTCAAGATCCCCTCAGCCCACCAAACCGATATTCAGCTTCCAGACACAAAACTCATCAAAAACATTTCAACACACCAGTCAATGCCAGAGTCCTTCAGGGAAATCTGACCCTTGCTTTGCCATTCACAGACCATTGCTCCTTCCCAATCCCTGTCCCCTCCTCTTCCCTGCAGTACGTCCCAACATTCCCATCATCGCTTCAATGGACTGTGCATGGGTGTACACATTCTCAATGGAATTGTGAACACGGGTATGTTGGTTTTGTGTGTGTGTGTCTCTCTCTCCCCCTCTCTCTCTCTCTCTCTCCCTCTCCCTCTCCCTCTCCCCCCCGGGAATGTTCTGTCTTATCTCTCCTTATAAAAAGTGTTAGTCTATAATAGTTTTGTATTTGAACATAGTTACTGAATTCTTTAAACCTTCTTTTGCACAGAGTATTAAGGTAACACTGATATGGTACTGCAGCCCAGCCCATAGTGTACTTGTTCCCTGCTTGCAGCAGGTGTATGAGAGGTAGATCTTTTCAGTTTGTGCGTCTGACTGTCTGTGCACTGAACTTGTATGGGCTTGTATCGCACCATCTCTCTCCACACATACCTTGTCCCACCCCTGTCTCACATCACTCCTTCCACAAACTTTGTCCCACCTCCATCTCACCACTCCCTCCCCATCTCCCCTCACTCCCTCCCCCATCTCACCTCACTCCCTCCACATATACCTTGTCCCACCCCCATCTCACCTCACTCTGCCCATCCTTTGCAGCTTCTGACTGCCTGCATACTATTCCCATCAGCCAGTCCTTGTAGACTGTGATCTCCCGGCCACACACATTTACCCAAATCTGTTGTTGGACCTGCTGGACTTTTGGCTTTGAGATCTGGTCCCCAAAAATGGAAGACTCTCTTTGACTTCCCCACAGACCCCGGTGCAAGGTTTCATCTGGTGCGCCCTGTTTGAGAATGTCTGGTCCTTTGCTAAATCCATTGATCGCTCTGTGTCCACTTCCTCACTGCCTCTGCTTATTGGTGGGGGTTGTGTGTTTTGCTGGAGTGCTTGTTCTTTGCAGAGCTGTGCAGCAGGGGCAGTGTGAGAGGTGTGGGATACTGTTCGAGCCAAGGGGACCATGTTAGATGTGGCACAGTTTTAGTGCTGGGGTAATGGTATAGAACATAAGAGATGGGAGCAGCAGTTGGCCATCTGGCCTGTCGAGCTTTTTTCTCCATTCAGTGTGATCTGGCCGTGGACTCAGTTCCATTTACCCGCCTTTTCTCCAGAATCTTTCATTCTCCTGCTATGCAAAAATGTATCTATCTGTTTGTTAAATGTATTTAATGAGTTAGTCTCTACTCTTTACCTGGGTAGAGTATTCAGCACTGCTCTCTGGGAGAAATGGTTTCTCTTCAACCCCGTCTTAAATCTATTCCCCCAAATCTTGAGACTATGTTCCCTAGTCCTAGTGTGATGTACCATTGGAAACAACTTCCCTGCCTCTGTTTCATAATTTGATATGTTTCTATCAGATCTCCCCTCATTCTTCTGAGTTCCAACAAATACAGTTCCAGGGGACCTAGTCTCTCCTCATAGTCTAACTCCTCATCTCCAGAATCAGCCTGGTTAACCTCCACTGCACCACTCCAAAGCTTTCCTTCCTCAAATAAGGAGACCAGAACTGCAAACTGTACTCCAGATGTGGCCTCACTGGTGCCCTGTACAGCTGCTTTTAAATGCAATTCCTCTAGCAATGAAGGCCAACATTTCATTTACTTTCTTGATAGCCTGCTTCACAAGCAAACCAGCCTTTGCAATTCATGCACAAACACTCTCAGGTCACTTTGAACAACAGCATACTTCACCATTTAAATAATAATCTGATTTTATTTTTCTTTGTAATGTGAATGTCCTCTCACTTAACCTGTCTATAGCTCTCTGAAGACCCTCAGCAAACTTTACATAATTTGCTGTTTTTTTTCACTCAGTTTATTGTCATCAGTAAACAGGCTACACCTGGTTATTTTACCTTCCAAGTCATTTATAAATAACGTGAACAGTTGTGTGCCCAACACCAGTGTTACTCTGCTCAACACTGACTGCTATCTAAAGAAAGAAGATCACCTTTATTTGTCACATGTACATCAAAACACCAAAACAAACAGTGAAGTGCATTGTTTCAGTCAAATCAAATCAACAAAAACTGTGCTGGAAGCCAGCTAGTGCCACCACGCTTTTGAAGCCAATGTAGCATGCACACAACCTACTAACCCTAACTTGTATGTACGGCTCCTATTTTTTTCCAAATTTAGACATGCTATCGTTTGGGAAAACCATTGAAATGTAGTGTGGGGGGGTGGGGGGTTGGAATCTTTCCATTTAAATAAAATGGATCTTCTGGCTAGTAATGTAACAAATGCAATTAAACAACAAGCTGATGAGGATAAATGACTGGAGTCTATCACTGGTAGTCCAAAAGTTGCAGTAATAGGATGAGGTTGTAAATCAACACACGTAGGACTACTGAAAAAATATCAAAAATATCTTTCCAATATTTTCCTATAAGAGGGCAAGACCAGAACATTGTGTCAAGGAAGCTACTTCAGAATTACATCTATCACAAACAGGATTTATATGATGGTAAAAATGAACTATTTATCCTTGGACATATGAGCCCTATGAACCACATTAAATTGTATCAAAGCGTGTCTGGCATACATTGAAGAAGTATTAACTAGTTTAAGAATTTTCTCCCATTTCTCTGTAGATAAAGATATTTGAAGTTCTCTTTCCCACTCATTCTTATTTTTATCAGATGTACCTAGACGTAATTTCATAATCAGATCATAAATAACTGCTATTAAACTCTTCTGAAAGGGGTTTAAACCTACAAATTTTTCTGTAACTTCAATTTGATGTGACATTGGAAAGGTAGATAAAGTAGCATTCAGAAAGTTTCTAATCTGTAAATATCTGAAAAAGTGTGATCTAGGCAAATTATATTTATTAGACAACTGTTCAAAAGACATAAAACATCAAAAGAATAAATCATGAAAGCATGTTATTCCTTCTGTTTTCAATTAAAAAAAGCTTGATCAATTCTAGGTTGGAAAAAAAGTTAGATATAATAGGACTCGACAGGATAAATTTATTCAATCCAAAGATTTATGAAATTTAAATCATATTTGTATTGTATGTTTAACTATTGGATTTATCATTAGTTATTGATAATCATTGATTATTGAATCAATAATATTAAAAAAAAGTTTAAGAATAAAAATTGATACTGCCTGAAAGAGATACAGAAATTTAGGTAAAATAAACATCTTAATAGCATTAATTCTACCAATCAAAGATAAGGACAGTGGGGACTATTTAGTAAACAGTTGTTTAACATGATCAATCAAAGGTAAAAAATTAACTTTAAATAGGTACTTATATTTCTTAGTAATTTTAACCCCCAAATAAGTAAAATAATCAGTAACCAATCTAAATGGTGATTGTCTATAAATTGGAACTTGAATATTTAATTGGAAAAGCACACTTATCAAGATTCAATTTATAACCAGAAAAACTACTAAACTGAGCAAGTCGTGCTATTACTGCAGCAGGTTAGAAATATGTAATAACAGGTAATCTGTATATAGTGATATTTTATGCATCCCATTCCCACGAATAATGCCAGGTATATTAGGTGAATCATGAATAGCAATTGCCAAAGGCTCCAGGGCAATATCAAATAGTAAAGGGCTTAAAGGACAGACCTGTCTAGTACCTCGAAAAAGCCTAAAAAAAGGGATCTCTGATTATTGGTAAATACAGCAGCCAAGGGTATATGATATATCAATTGAATCCAAGATATAAATTTTGAGCTAAAATTAAATTTCTCAAATGGGAATATTTATTTAATATACTTGAGAAATTTAATTTTAGCTCAAAATTTATATCTTGGATTCAAATGCCTTCTTGGCGTCAAGCAAAATAACACATTGTGGAGTATTAGATGAAGTAGTGTATACAATGTTCATTAAGCTCCTAACATTAAAATCTGAGTAACAATTTTTAATAAATCCTGCCTGATCCTCAGAAATAATTTGAGGCAATACCTTCTCTAATCTAACTGCTAATATTTTGGATAAGATTTTAGAATCCACATTCAACCAAGCTCTGTATGATACACATTCAGTGGGGTCTTTATCTGTTCCTTAATGAAATTAACAAAATTTAAATCCTGAAGCAAAATAGAATTGAACTGCCATTGTCTAGTACTAAAAGTTACTTCACTAAATTTAATTGATAACTTGAAAGACGCATGATCAGAAATGGCAATTACATCATACTCACGGGTAGTGACAGACGAAACTAATTGAGAATCAATAAAGAAGTAATCAATTCTAGAGTAATTATGATAAACATGAGAAAAGAAAGAGAACTCTTTATCATTAGGATGTAAAAGCCTCTAAATTTCTAAAATTCCTGAGTCAACTAAAAAGAAATTAATAAAAGTAGCAGATTTGTTTGGAAGTACCTGACTGGGTACAGACCTATCCATCATAGGATTCAAACAACAATTAAAATCTCCACCCATTATTAACCTGTATTCATTTAAATTGAGAAGAGAGCTAAATAAATACTTAAAGAATTCAGGATAGTCAGTATTTGGTACATAAACATTAACCAAAACTACTTTTTTGTTACCAGTAAACCAGTAATTAATAGAAATCTACCATATGGATCTGAGATTGTATCATAATGAACGAATGAGATCGAAGGGTCTATAAAAATGGAAACACCTTTCACTTTGGTCGATGACTTTCAGTGAAACTGTTGATCTTTCCAAAACCTAAAAAAGTTATCCTCCTTCCTCACATGAATCTCCTGTACAAAAATAAATCTGAGCATTCAATCTATGAGAAACTTTTAAATTAAATCTTCTTCCATTTAATTGGATGATTCAAACCATTTGTGTTCCATGAAACAAAGTTAATAATATTGTCCATTTTCCTTAAATAAACCATATGGTTTGTAAAGGTTTAACCAAATTGCATAAGAAACTCATGAACCAGGAAGAGGAAAAGAAGTTTGAAGAGGAACCGGAAGTTACGACAATACAGACATTTTTGTAGTTTCAAGGCAGCACAAATGAAAAATACTGAACTAAAATAAGATCCTCCCCCCTCCCCCAAAGCCATGAAACCTGGCCAATAGGCAGCCAGGAGACTATCTAAGAACCACCCAACCCCCATCTCTCTTGATGGCAAGTCTCCAAATTTTAAAGAAAAAACACCACCCGTAGCCAAAACATTACGAAAGAATGCCAAATACAAGCTAAGTGAAAAAACAACTTTTTGTAGACCATTTTAAAAAACAAGGTCTTAAAAAATAAAACAGAGTACAATCTTCATAATAATTAATCACCAAGTCAAAGTCTTAATAATTTTCTAAAACAAGCAATTAAAAAATAAAAAAAGTAGAATAATAAAGGAAAAGGAAGAGAAATTTAATATGAAACAGACATAAGCCGAAACAAAGTATCCAAGACATCAGCCCAAGGGCAAGACTCCACGAACTTAAAATGTCCGAATCTGTAAGCTGATTATTAACTAATAAACCCGGTATGTACAAGCATAAAGAAACGGAAAATTGATTAAACATCCAAGCTCAAGCAGCATTCTTTGAGAAATTGTTTTGCGCTGTCCACTGATATAAACCATTTAAACAATTTATCGGGTAAGACACTCTTAAATGGGTGGGGTACAGCAAAGCTGGTCGAAGATTCCTTTGATATAATTCTGACATCACCGCTTTAAAACGCAATCTTTCTTGTATTACCTCGGGACCAAGGTTATGATGATCAATAATTCCTTTACGACAAGCAATTTGAATTAAGCGCTCCTTAGTACTCACATAGTGAAATCGAAGAATAACGTGACAGGGTTTTAACTCTTTCAAAGGTTTTGGTTTAACAACCTATGCGCGTGATAGAGTGCTGGAGGAGAGGTAAAAACCTCCGAACCAAAAACTTCCATTAAAAATTGAGAGAAAAACTCAGTAAGGTCCCTGCTCCCGACGTCTTCACTGAGTCATATTATTCGCAAATTCTGTTTGCGATTACGACTCTCCAAATCAATAAACTTGGCTTTATACTGCTCCAATGTATGAGTAGTCAAATTTAATTTCTTTTCAAAAGAATCCATTCTAGAATCTCTCTGTTTCCCAGCTTCAGAAAGCTTGGAAATTTGCCGTTGTTGTTTTTCGTTCTCTTTTTCAGTTTACCTTTGTTCTCCTTCAACATTACTTCCAATCCAGCGATTCTTTTGTCAAGTTTTTCATCCAACTTTTCATCCTGGAAAGTTATTTGAAATAACTTATAAAGTAAGTCGAGGCTGTGTAAGTTGTTCTTCTTTCTTCCCGTTTCCATTACCAGTTTCCTAGCCTTTGGCTAATGCCTTTCTTGCTCTGGAAGTCATTTCCTTCAATTAAACTTCAAAATTCAAACGTATAAAGATGTTAAAGACACTTTGATATATATAATAAAAGGGTGATTAGGAAATTGAAAAAAGACCAGAGCAGAGCCAAAAATGTGACCTACTCCATCTAGCGCCACCAAGAGAGTCAGAGAGAACTCATAAAACCCTCTGAACCTTCTTCCCTTTTAGATAATAGTCTGCACTATTGTTCCTTTCACCAAAATGCATTATGGTACATTTCCCAACACTGTATTCCATCTGCCATTTTTTTTGCCCGTTCTTTCGATTTTTCTAAGTCCTGCTGCAATTACATTACTTCCTCAGCACTACCTACCCCTCCACCTATCATTGTATCATCCACTAACTTTGCCACAAAGCCATCAATTCCATTATCTAAGTTAGTGGTCGTCAACCAGTCGATTGCGATTGACCGGTTGATATTTGAGACTTACCCAGTAGGTCCCGAAAAAAAACAAAAATAAATACACAAATACATTATGCCTGATAAACCTTTTGATGCAAATATGTAGTAACTTATACTTTGTAAAAGGACCACTTGACAACTTCATGCCCAAAAGTAAACTTTATCTAAGACGGTAAAATGATATTCGCATAAAGGTTTTCACTAATGCGCACCAGGCAGAAAAGACTGGAAGGAAAACCCCACAACTCCAGAAACAATTTCTCTTAACAAACAGTTTCCGTAGTGGGAGTATTGCTATAATACCATGATCCTAATTGGTATTAACTTATCTTTATAATACTCACATTGCAACCCTTCTCCCACTTTAAATTCCAACATTCCCCAAACGTACAAGAAATGGGAAACAAAACCAGTGGTGTCATTAGCTTGCGTACCCCTGAAACTTGTACTAGTGTGTCAGTATGTTTACCAATACCAGGAAAGTTGAGGAGCTGAAATTGGGGTTGAAGGCCAAGCAAACATGCTGCTCAGAGGATGTGGATCGACAGTGTCAAGGACTTGTCAATCTGTGAATATTTTTTCACGACAGTTTGGATGTAATACAAATAGCTCAGCTTGTTGTATTTGTCAGAATGGCTTTCCAGGGTTTTGCAAAAAACGGAGGGCTTCCTCACTCTTTTGCACTTAAAGGAGAGAACAAGAGGTGAGGATAAATACAATGAGTTTTTAAAAAATGTCCGTGAAAATGACATCCCCATTCATAAGCTGGTGGCAATTACTGATAAAGAACGGCTGATAAAGAGAGAGCCTGATTTTCCGGACTTGCTGGATTATCACTGTGTGATTCATCAGCGGGCCTTGGCTGGGAAGGTTGTGGACTTTTCTCATGTACTGACACTGGTGGTCAAACTGATAAACTTGATTCGAGCAAAAGCGCTTCAGCACCACTTATTCAAGGTGTTATTGGATGAGCTTGATGCTGCTATGGCCTGTTTGATACGCTAGTTACAGTGTTTTCTTGGTTAAATTAATTTGAAAGTTTGACAAAAGCATTTTATGCAATTAAAATACAATTAGCCCAAATAAAGGCCTCAAGTTGGAAGTACAATCTGAGCTGTTTTTTCTCTAAACGATTTAGTAGGTCGATCTTGCCTTTCACTAAGGTGGAGGTAAGGGATCTTGGGCTTAAAAAGGTTGGTGGCCCCTAATCTAAATCATTGACAAACAGTGTGAAAAACAGTGGTCCCAATACTGACCCCCTGAGAAACACTACTAGGCACCAGCAGCCAATCAATAAAGGCTCTTTTTAATCCCACTAACTGCCTCCTGCCTGTCAGATATTCCTCTATTCATGCCAGTATCTATCCTGCAATACCAGAGGATTTTATCTTAAGCAGTTTCGTGTGAGGCCTTCTGAAAATCCAAGTAAATGACATCCGCTGCCTTTCCTTCATCCATCCTGTTGCTTATTTCCTCGAAGAACTCTCACAGATTTGTCAGGGAAGATTTCCCTTTATAGAAACTAGACTGACTGACTTACTTTATCATCAGTGTCCAAATACCTTGAAACCTTATCCTTAATAATGGACTGGAACACTTTCCCAACCACTGAGATTAGGCCAATTGGCCTATAATTTCCTTTCTTTTGCCTTCTTCCCTTCTTAAAGAGTGGAGTGAGATTTGCAATCTTCCACTCCTCTGGGACCATGCCAGAATCAAGTGATTCTTGAAAGATCATGACCAATGCATTCGTTATCTCTTCAGTAACCTCTCTATGGGTCTTTTGGCAGCCTGCTTTATAATTTAGCAGGCCTCCAGCTTGCCCTCATATTTCATCTTTTCACATAGCTTTTTTTACTTGCCTTTTGTTAGATTTAAAAGCTTCCCAGTCATCCAACATCCTTCTCACTTTTGCTACCTTATATTCCCTTTCCTTGGCTTTTATGGCTTAACTTCCTTTGTCAGCCATGGTTGCCTAGCCCTGCCATTTAAGAATAACTTTTTGTGTGGGACATATCTATCCTTCAGCCATTTCTGCTCTACCTTCATCCCTGCCATCATCCCCTCCAATCCACTGGGAAGCTCCTCTCTCATGTCTCTGTAATTCCCTTTATTCCATTCCGATACTGATACATGTGACTTGTGCTTCTCCCTCTCAAACTGCAGTGTGAATTCAATCATATTCTGATCACTGCCTCCTAAGGGTTCCTTTACATTAAGCTCCCTAATAAGATTCAGATTATTACACAACACCCAATCTAAGATGGCTTTTCCCTGAGAAGACTCAAGTACAAACTGTTTTAAAAAGCCACCTTGTAGGCAAATTCACTCTTGCGATCTGACACCAACATGATCTTCCCAATCCCCTTGCGTATTGAAGTCCCCCATTACAGTTGTGTCATTACCCTTATTGCATGCCCTTTCCAGCTCCCTTTTGTGATCTTAACCCCACATCTTGGCTACTATTTGGAGGCCTATATATGATTCCCATAATGGACTTCTTTACCCTTACAGTTTCTTAACTCCATGCACAAAGATTCAACATTCTCAGACCCTACATTACCTTTTTCTAAAGATGTAATTCCATCTCTTACCAACAGGGACATGCCACCAACAGACCCGAGGCCCTCTTGCCTGTCCTTATGATAGGAAGTATATCTTTTGATGTTAAGTTCCCAACCATGGCCTTCGATTAGCCAGTATGGAGGAGTCATTAACAATATGGTAACAGTTTAATAGCCAATGAAGTTGGGGGGGGGTGGAAATGATGTTAGAGCAGTGGGAAGGAGAGTTATTTCACTGTTGCATCTTATCCTCACCTGATCACCCATGCCACTGTGATGTATGTTTTCTCTTGTTGGATTGAGCAGCTGGAAGACAGGCGGCTGGAGCAGGTGTTCAGCAACGTGCGGAGGGGGAATGCAGACACGTTCTGTGTACTGCTCCCTTTTGGACAGCAGTGGAAGAGAGTTGGTGTGGGACGACTCTGACTGTGCTGCCATCAGGGAAAAGCCACCCTCGCAGCAGGTGTGCAACCTGCGACAGTGTGCGAGCTGGAGCACCGGCCACTGGTCACAGGTTTGTGAAACAGAGTGCTCCCATCAACCGGTCCGACCCACCCAGGCCTTGTCCCTCATTTGGCCTCGCCCATCAACGGGTCCCATCCATCAACAACCCACCAATCAGTTACAGGCCTCTGCCATCTCCAGCCCAGGCAATTCAACCTCCCTTCTTTTCCTGGGCTCCATGTCTCTTCCAGTGCATCATACAGTTTCTCTAGTTGGTTTCAATGACTATTCAGTGGCACCCTGCCATTGCAGGTCAGGAGATGTGCTGCACAGGTCCCAGTTGCAGAGTGCCACTGAAGCTGACAATGCCATCTCCTGTGTTGCAGTGCTCAGTAACCTGTGGGGAGGGGTTTCGCTCTAGGACCCTCTCATGTGTGACGCCATCAGGTAGCCAACTCCCGGACTTTGCGTGTTCCTCCCAGTCGAAGCCCACCAACACCCAGACCTGTGTGCTGCAGAGCTGCAGGGACATGTTCTCCTGGTACATCGGAGCCTGGGGATCGGTGAGTGTGGGGCAGGGGCAAGGGGGTGTCTGGGTCAGCATGTGGGAGGTCTTGGTCTGAAGTGGAAGCGGAGTTATGAAGGGGAGGATGGAGTATGGTTCTGTATTGGAGAGGGATCATAGAGTCATACAACATGGAAATAGGCCCTTGGGCCCAACTGGTCCATGCTGACCACAGCATCCTCCCTAGTAGGCCCAGTTGCCCTTGTTTGGCCCATTACACTCCAGGCTCTCCTCTCAATGTACCTATCAAAGCGCCTCTTAAAAGTTTGCAATGGTACCCTCATCCACTAAAGTCCAAATTATTATCCAAGTACTGTATGTTATGTCAACGTGTGCCACCCTGGCTTTCACTTTCTTGCGGGCATTCACAGTAGAACAAAGAAATACAATAGAATCAATGAAAAATTCCACACAAAGAGAGGTTAACAAACAACAGATATACAAAAGAAGACAAACTGCAAATACAACAAAAAATAATAAATAGTGAAAGGACAACACTGAGAACATGAGTTGGAGAGTCCTTGAAAGTGAGTCAAGGTTTAAAGTTCAAAGTTACTTTATTATCACAGTACATATGCCACTATATACAACCCTGAGATTCATTTTCAGTTGGGCATACTCGGGAAGTCAACAATAGAATATCCGTAATAGAATCCATGAACGCCCACACAAATCTAAGTGTTCAACCAGTGTGCAAAAGATAACAAACTGTGCAAATACAAAAGAAAGAAATGATAAATAAATAATAAGCAATAAATATTGAGAACATGAGATGAAGAGTCTTTGAAAGTGAGTCCATATTTTGTAGGAATATTTCAGTGAAGTTAACCCCTTGATGATTGAGCGATATTAATTGATCCTGGACCTGGTGGTGTGGATCTTGAAGCTCCTGTACTTCCTTCCCGATGGCAGCAGCGAGAAAAGAGCACATCATGGACAGTGGTTGTCACTGATGATGGATGCTCCTTTCCTGCGACAACACTTCATGTACAGTGCTCAGTGCTGGGGAAAACTTTACCTGTGATGTACTAGGCCATATACACTACTTTTTGTAGGATTTTCCATTCAAGGGCATTAGTGTTTCCATACAAGGCTGTGATACAGCCAGTCTATATAACCTCCAGTTTGTCAAAGTTTTAGATGTCATGCTGAATCTTCACAAATTCCTAAGGAAGTTTGCTGCCCTGCTTTCTTTGTAATTGTACTTAAGTGCTCGGCCCAGGACAGACCCTCTGAAATAAGAACACAGAGGAATTTAAAGATGCTGACCCTCTTCACCTCTGAATCTCTGATGAGTTCTGGCTCACGGATCTCTGGTTTCCTCCTGTAGTCAATAATCAGCCCCTTGGTCTCGCTGACGTTGAGTAAGAGGTTATTGTTAAGGCACCTCCCAGCCAAAGTTTCAGTCTCAATTAAAAAAGGTTGTGGAATCAGTTCAGTGTTGAGGTGAGTGAAGTTATCTATGCTGGTTCAGGAGCCTGATAGTTGAAGGGTAACAACTGTTCCTGAACCTGATGATGTGGGACCTAAGGTTCCTGTTCCTCCTTTCTGATGGCAGAGGAAAGAAAAGAGCATGGTGCAGATGGTGATGGATGCTGCCTTCTTTGGCAGTGCTCCCTGCGAATGTGCTCAGAGGTAGAGAGGGCCTTTCCTTTGATGGACTGAGCTGTACCCACTACCTTCTATAGGCTGTTCTGTTCTTGGGCATTGGTGTTTCCACACCAGGCCGTGATGCAACCAGTCAGGCATCTACAGAAGTTTCTCATGGTTTTAGATGCCATGCGGAATCTTCTCAAACCTCTAAGAAAGTAAAGGTGCTGCCGTGCCCTCTTCCTGATAGCACCTACATGCTGGTCCAGGACAAATTCCTTGAAATGATAACATCATCAACTATATAACCATACAACAATTACAGCACGGAAACAGGCCTTCTCAGCCCTTCTAGTTCGTGCCGAATGCTTACTCTCACCGAGTCCCACCAACCTGCACTGGGCCCATAACCCTCCATTCCTTTCCTGTCCATATACCTGTCCAATTTTACTTTAAATCACAATATTGAAACTGCCTCTACCACTTCTACTGGAAGCTCGTTCCACACAGCTACCACTCTCTGAGTTCCCCCTCGTGTTACCCCTAAACTTTTGCCCCCTACCTCTCAACTCATGTCCTCTTGTTTGAATCTCCCCTACTCTCAATGGAAAAAGCCTATCCACGTCAACCCTATCTATGCCCCTCATCATTTAAATACCTCTATCAAGTCCCCCCTCAACCTTCTATGCTCCAAAGAATAAAGACCTAACTTGTTCAACCTTTCTCTGTAACTTAGGTGCTGAAACCCAGGAAACATTCTAGTAAATCTTCCCTGTACTCTCTCTATTTTGTTGACATCTTTCCTATAAGTCGGTGACCAGAACTGTACACAATACTCCAAATTTGGCCTCACCAATGCCTTGTACAATTTTAACATTACATCCCAACTCCTATACTCAATGCTCTGATTTATAAATGGCAGCATACCAAAAGCTTTCTTCACCACCCTATCCACATGAGATTCCACCTTCAGGGAACTATGCACCATTATTCCTAGATCACTCTGTTCTACTGCATTCTTCAATGCCCTACCATTTACCATGTATGTCCTATTTTGATTATTCCTACCTGTGGTAAACTATGTATACCTGTCTGGACACGCCCCTCTGCTGACTGCTCCTGTGGCTCCTCCCACAGACCCCTGTATAAAGGTGATTGAGGCACTGCTCCTCCCTCAGTCTTTGAGATGTTGTGCTCCCTTTTCGCTGTTAATAAAAGTCTATCGTTCACTTCCAGTCTCCTAGAGTTATTGATGGTGCATCACTACCAAAATGTAGCACCTCACACTTATCAGCATTAAACTCCATCTGCCATCTTTCAGCCCACTCTTCTAACTGGCCTAAATCTCTCTGCAAGCTTTGAAAACCTACTTCATTATCCACAACGCCACCTACCTTAGTATGCTCTGCACACTTACTAATCCAATTTACCACCCCATCATCCAGATCATTAATGTATATGACAAACAACATTGGACCCAGTACAGATCCCTGAGGCACACCACTAGTCACCGGCCTCCAACCTGACAAACAGTTATCCGCCACTACTCTTTGGCATCTCCCATCCAGCCACTGTTGAATCCGTTTTTACTACTTCAATATTAATACCAAATGATTGAATCATCCTAACTAACCTTCCGTGTAGAACCTTGTCCAAGGCCTTACTGAAGTCCATATAGAGAACATCCACTGCTTTACCCTCATCAACTTTCCTCATAACCTCTTCAAAAAATTCAATAAGATTTATCAAACATGACCTTCCACGCACAAATCCTTGCTGACTGTTCCTAATCAGACCCTGTCTATCCAGATAATTATATATACCATCTCTAAGAATACTTTCCATTAATTTACCCACCACTGACGTCAAACTTTCAGGCCTATAATTGCTAGGTTTACTCTTAGAATCCTTTTTAAACAATGGAACCACATGAGCAATACGCCAATCCTTCGGCACCATACCTGTTTCTAATGACATTTGAAGTATTTCTGTCAGAGCCCCTGCTATTTCTAAACTAACTTCCCTCAGGGTCCTAGGGAACATCCTGTCAGGACCCGGAGATTTATCTACTTTTATATTCCTTAAAAGCACCATCACTTCCTGTTCTTTAATCGTCATAGTTTCCATAACTTCTGTACTTGTTTCTCTTACCTTACACAATTCAATACCCTTCCCCTTAGTGAATACCAAAGAAAACAAATTGTTCGAAATCTTCCCCATCTGTTTTGGCTCCACACATAGCTGTCCACTCTGATTTTCTAAGGGACCAATTTTAGCCCTCACTATCCTTTTGCTGTTAATATAACTGTAGAAACCCTTTGGATTTATTTTCACCTTACTTGCCAAAGCAACCTCGTATCTTGTAGCTTTTCTAATTTCTAATTTCTTTCTTAAGATTCTTTTTACATTCTTTATATTCCTCAAGCACCTCATTTACTTCATGCTGCCTATCTTTATTGTAGATAAAAGTAGACTAAAGTTACTGACCCTCTCTGTTTCCAATGCTCTAATAAGGACTGGCTTGTGGGCTCCAGTTTCCTCCTCCTAGGGTCAGTAATCAGCTCCTTGGTCTTACTGATATTGTGTGAGAGGTTGTGCTGTAGCACCACTCAACCAGATTTTCAACCTCCCTCCTGTTTGATCATTTGTCACCACCTTTGATTTGGCCAGCAACATTAGTCAGTAAGCTTAAATGTGGCACTTAGCCACACAGTCATAAGTGTAAAGGGAGTAAAGCAGAGGGCTAAGCACTTAGCCTTGTGGTGCACCAGTGCTGGTGAACATTGTGAAGGAGATGTTGTTGCCAATCCAAACTGACTGGGGTCTGCATGCCAGGAAATAGAGGATCCAGTTGCACAAGCAGGTATTGAGGCCAAGGTCTTTAAGCTTATTGCTTAGTTTCGAGAGGATGATAGTGTGGAATGCAGAGCTGTAATCAATGAACAGCACCCTAATGTGTGCATCTTCATTGCCCGGATGTAAGTGCCTCCATTTCCTCTGGCAGCCCTTTCCAGATACTCACTAACCTCTGTGTAACAAAGATGTCTCCTAGTGTCATATCCCAATGATTTAATAAACATCTGAAGTTACCCCTCTATGAGTGTCTCCTGAATTCCAAGGAATAAAGATTCAGCACGCTCAACCTCTCCGTGACACAGACTCTCTAGTCCAAATAGCATAACAAAATCTGTTTAAATTTAAATGTTTAAATCTACATAAATCTATTTTGCATGCACCATCTAAACAGTTTTTCTAACCACATCCTCATGATAGACTTGTGTAACGGTAACATGGTGTCTGTAATCCTAAACTTAATGTTCTGGCCTTCTTCGCCACCTTCTTTACTTGCAGTGAACTGCGCACTTTGTACTTCTCAGCTCCCCCTGTTCACAACACTGCCCAGTACCCGCCATTTACTGTACAGATCCTACCCTGTTCAGAACACTCCCCAGTGGCCACCATTTACTGTACAGGTCCTACCCTGTTCACTACACTCCCCAGTGCCCGCCAATTACTGTACAGGTCCTACCCTGTTCGCAACATTCCCCAGTGCCCGCCATTTACTGTACAGGTCCTACCCTGTTCACAGCATTCCCCAGTGCCCACCATTTACTGTACAGGTCCTACCCTGTTCACAACACTCCCAAGTGCCCGCCAATTACTGTACAGGTCCTACCCTGTTCACAACATTCCCCAGTGCCCGCCATTTACTGTACAGGTCCTACCCTGTTCACAGCATTCCCCAGTGCCCACCATTTACTGTACAGGTCCTACCCTGTTCACAACACTCCCAAGTGCCCGCCAATTACTGTACAGGTCCTACCCTGTTCAGAACACTCCCCAGTGGCCGCCATTTACTGTACAGGTCCTACCCTGTTCACTACACTCCCCAGTGCCCGCCAATTACTGTACAGGTCCTACCCTGTTCACAGCATTCCCCAGTGCCCACTATTTACTGTACAGGTCCTACCCTGTTCACAACACTCCCCAGTGCCTGCCATTTACTGTACAGGTCCTACCCTGTTCACTACACTCCCCAGTGCCCTGCATTTACTGTACAGGTCCTACCCTGTTCACAACACACCCCAGTGCCCTGCATTTACTGTACAGGTCCTACCCTGTTCACAACATTCCCCAGTGCCCTGCATTTACTGTACAGGTCCTACCCTGTTCACAGCATTCCCCAGTGCCCACTATTTACTGTACAGGTCCTACCCTGTTCACAACACTCCCCAGTGCCCGCCATTTACTGTACAGGTCCTACCCTGTTCACTACACTCCCCAGTGCCCTGCATTTACTGTACAGGTCCTACCCTGTTCACAACACTCCCCAGTGCCCACCATTTACCGTACAGGTCCTACCCTGTTCACAACATTCCCCAGTGCCCTGCATTTACAGTACAGGTCCTACCCTGTTCACAACACTCCCCAGTGCCCTGCATTTACTGTACAGGTACTACCCTGTTCACAACACTCCCCAGTGCCCTGCATTTACTGTACAGGTACTACCCTGTTCACAACACTCCCCAGTGCCCTGCATTTACTGTACAGGTCCTACCCTGTTCACAACACTCCCCAGTGCCCACCATTTACCGTACAGGTCCTAACCTGTTCACAACATTCCCCAGTGCCCTGCATTTACTGTACAGGTCCTACCCTGTTCACAACATTCCCCAGTGCCCTACATTTACTGTACAGGTCCTACCCTGTTCACAACATTCCCCAGTGCCCTGCATTTACTGTACAGGTCCTACCCTGTTCACAACATTCCCCAGTGCCCGCCATTTACTGTACAGGTCCTACCCTGTTCACAACATTCCCCAGTGCCCACCATTTACTGTACAGGTCCTACCCTGTTCACAACATTCCCCAGTGCCCGCCATTTACTGTACAGGTCCTACCCTGTTCACAACATTCCCCATTGCCCACCATTTACTGTACAGGTCCCACCCTGTTCACAACATTCCCCAGTGCCCACCATTTACTGTACAGGTCCTACCCTGTTCACAACACTCCCCAGTGCCTGCCATTTACTGTACAGGTCTTACCCTGTTCACTACACTGCCCAGTGCTTGCCATTTACTGTACAGGTCCGACCCTGTTCACTACACTCCTCAGTGCTTGCCATTTACTGTACAGGTCCTACCCTGTTCACTACACTGCCCAGTGCTTGCCATTTACTGTACAGGTCCTACCCTGTTCACTACACTCCTCAGTGCCCGCCAATTACTGTACAGGTCCGACCCTGTTCACAACACTCCCCAGTGCCCTGCATTTACTGTACAGGTCCTACCCTGTTCACAACATTCCCCAGTGCCCGCCATTTACTGTACAGGTCCTAATCTGTTCACAACATTCCCCAGTGCCCGCCATTTACTGTACAGGTCCTACCCTGTTCACAACACTCCCCAGTGCCTGCCATTTACTGTGCAGGTCTTACCCTGTTCACGACACTGCCCAGTGCCCGCCATTTACTGTACAGGTCCTACCCTGTTCACAACATTCCTCAGTGCCCACCATTTACTGTACAGGTCCTACCCTGTTCACAACACTCCTCAGTGCCCACCAATTACTGTACAGGTCCTACCCTGTTCACAATACTGCTCAGGGCGTGCCATTTACTGTACAGGTCCTACCCTGTTCACAACACTGCCCCGTGCCCTGCATTTACTGTACAGGTCCTACCGTGTTCACAACACTGCCCAGTGCCCGCCATTTACTGTACAGGTCCTACGCTGTTCACAACACTCCTCAGTGCCCGCCATTTACTGTACAGTTCCTACCCTGTTCACAACATTCCCCAGTGCCCGCCATTTACTGTACAGGTCCTACCCTGCTCACAACACTCCTCAGTGCCAGCCATTTACTGTACAGGTCCTACCCTGTTCACTACTCTCCCCAGTGCCCTGCATTTACTGTACAGGTCCTACCCTGTTCACAACACTCCCCAGTGCCCGCCAATTACTGTACAGGTCCTACCCTGTTCACTACACTGCCCAGTGCTTGCCATTTACTGTACAGGTCCTACCCTGTTCACAACACTCCCCAGTGCCCTGCATTTACTGTACAGGTCCTACCCTGTTCACTACACTGCCCAGTGCTTGCCATTTACTGTACAGGTCCTACCCTGTTCACAACACTCCTCAGTGCCCGCCATTTACTGTACAGGTCCTACCCTGTTCACAACACTCCCCAGTGCCCACCATTTACTGTACAGGTCCTACCCTGTTCACAACATTCCCCAGTGCCCTGCATTTACTGTACAGGTCCTACCCTGTTCACAAAAATCCCCAGTGCCCACCATTTACTGTACAGGTCCTACCCTGTTCACAATATTCCCCAGTGCCCACCATTTACTGTACAGGTCCGACCCTGTTCACAACACTCCCCAGTGCCCACCATTTACTGTACAGGTCCTACCCTGTTCACAACATTCCCCAGTGCCCACCATTTACTCTACAGGTCCTACCCTGTTCACAACATTCCCCAGTGCCCTGCATTTACTGTACAGGTCCTACCCTGTTCACAACACTCCTCAGCCCGCCATTTACTGTACAGGTCCTACCCTGTTCACAACATTCCCCAGTGCCCAACATTTACCGTACAGGTCCTAACCTGTTCACAACATTCCCCAGTGCCCTGCATTTACTGTACAGGTCCTACCCTGTTCACAACATTCCCCAGTGCCCTGCATTTACTGTACAGGTCCTACCCTGTTCACAACATTCCCCAGTGCCCTGCATTTACTGTACAGTTCCTACCGTGTTCACTACACTCCCCAGTGCCCTGCATTTACTGTACAGGTCCTACCCTGTTCACAACATTCCCCAGTGCACACCATTTACTGTACAGGTCCTACCCTGTTCACAACATTCCCCAGTGCCCTGCATTTACTGTACAGGTCCTACCCTGTTCACAACATTCCCCAGTGCCCGCCATTTACTGTACAGGTCCTACCCTGTTCACAACATTCCCCAGTGCCCTGCATTTACTGTACAGGTCCTACCCTGTTCACAACACTCCCCAGTGCCCACCATTTACTGTACAGGTCCTACCCTGTTCACAACATTCCCCAGTGCCCTGCATTTACTGTACAGGTCCTACCCTGTTCACAACATTCCCCAGTGCCCTGCATTTACTGTACAGGTCCTACCCTGTTCACAACACTCCCCAGTCCCTGCCATTTACTGTACAGGTCCTACCCTGTTCACTACACTGCCCAGTGCCTGCCATTTACTGTACAGGTCCTACCCGGTTCACTACACTGCCCAGTACTTGCCATTTACTGTACAGGTCCTACCCTGTTCACAACACTACCCAGTGCCCACCATTTACTGTACAGGTCCTACCCTGTTCACAACATTCCCCAGTGCCCTGCATTTACTGTACAGGTCCTACCCTGTTCACAACATTCCCCAGTGCCCACCATTTACTGTACAGGTCCTACCCTGTTCACAACACTCCCCAGTGCCCACCATTTACTGTACAGGTCCTACCCTGTTCACAACACTCCCCAGTGCCCACCATTTACTGTACAGGTCCTACCCTGTTCACAACACTCCCCAGTGCCTGCCATTTACTGTACAGGTCTTACCCTGTTCACTACACTGCCCAGTGCTTGCCATTTACTGTACAGGTCCTACCCTGTTCACTACACTGCCCAGTGCCTGCCATTTACTGTACAGGTCCTACCCTGTTCACTACACTGCCCAGTGCCCACCATTTACTGTACAGTTCCTACCCTGTTCACAACACTCCCCAGTGCCCTGCATTTACTGTACATGTCCTACCCTGTTCACAACATTCCCCAGTGCCCGCCATTTACTGTACAGGTCCTACCCTGTTCACAACACTCCTCAGTGCCCTGCATTTACTGTACAGGTCCTACCCTGTTCACTACACTGCCCAGTGCCCGCCATTTACTGTACAGGTCCTACCCTGTTCACAATACTGCTCAGGGCGCGCCATTTACTGTACAGGTCCTACCATGTTCACAACACTGCCCAGTGCCCTGCATTTACTGTACAGGTCCTACCGTGTTCACAACACTGCCCAGTGCCCGCCATTTACTGTACAGGTCCTACGCTGTTCACAACACTCCTCAGTGCCCGCCATTTACTGTACAGTTCCTACCCTGTTCACAACATTCCCCAGTGCCCGCCATTTACTGTACAGGTCCTACCCTGTTCACAACACTCCTCAGTGCCCGCCATTTACTGTACAGGTCCTGCCCTGTTCACAACACTCCTCAGTGCCCGCCATTTACTATACAGGTCCGACCCTGTTCACAACACTCCTCAGTGCCCACCATTTACTGTACAGGTCCGACCCGGTTGACTACACTCCCCAGTACCCGCCATTTACTGTACTGGTCTAACCCTGTTCACAACACTCCCCAGTACCCGCCATTTACTGTACAGGTCCGACCCTGTTCACAACACTCCCAGTGCCCGCCATTTACTGTACAGGTCCGACCCTGTTCACAACACTCCCCAGTGCCCGCCATTTACTGTACAGGTCCGACCCTGTTCACTACACTCCCCTGTGCCCTGCATTTACTGTACAGGTCCTACCCTGTTCACAACACTCCCCAGTGCCCGCCATTTACTGTACAGGTCCTACCCTGTTCACAACACTCCCCAGTGCCCACCATTTACTGTACAGGTCCTACCCTGTTCACAACACTCCCCAGTGCCCGCCATTTACTGTACAGGTCCTACCCTGTTCACTACACTGCCCAGTGCTTGCCATTTACTGTACAGGTCCTACCTTGTTCACAACACTCCTCAGTGCCCGCCATTTACTGTACAGGTCCTTACTGTTCACAACACTCCCCAGTGCCCACCATTTACTGTACAGGTCCTAGCCTGTTCACAACATTCTCCAGTGCCCGCCATTTACTGTACAGGTCCGACCCTGTTCACAACACTCCCCAGTGCCCGCCATTTACTGTACAGGGTCGACCCTGTTCACAACACTCCCCAGTGCCCGCCATTTACTGTACAGGTCCGACCCTGTTCACAACACTCCCCAGTGCCCGCCAGTTACTGGACAGGTCCTACCCTGTTCACAACACTCCCCAGTGCCCACCATTTACTGTACAGGTCCTACCCTGTTCACAACACTCCCCAGTGCCCGCCATTTACTGTACAGGTCCTACCCTGTTCACTACACTCCCCAGTGCTTGCCATTTACTGTACAGGTCCTACCCTGTTCACAACACTCCTCAGTGCCCGCCATTTACTGTACAGGTCCTACCCTGTTCACAACACTCGCCAGTGCCCACCATTTACTGTACAGGTCCTACCCTGTTCACAACATTCTCCAGTGCCCGCCATTTACTGTACAGGTCCTACCCTGTTCACAACACTCCCCAGTGCCCGCCATTTACTGTACAGGTCCGACCCTGTTCACAACATTCCCTAGTGCCCTGCATTTACTGTACAGGTCCTACCCTGTTCACTACACTGCCCAGTGCTTGCCATTTACTGTACAGGTCCTACCCTGTTCACAACAATCCACAGTGCCCTGCATTTACTGTACAGGTCCTACCCTGTTCACAACACTCCCCAGTGCCTAACATTTACTGTACAGGTCCTACCCTGTTCACAACACTCCCCAGTGCCCACCATTTACTGTACAGGTCCTACCCTGTTCACAACATTC